>NC_090438.1:398639551-399239551 GCF_031143425.1 Pleurodeles waltl | reverse complement strand
GTATTGCCAACATGTGAGCACATCCATTTGGGCTCTAGACCTGATACATACAATAAAATCCCCTTGTTTCTATACTACAGCACGGCTAACATTTGAAACTATATTATCTTAATATGATCAGCTGTAACTCCCTAGTTGGGTGTAGCTTCAAACAAACAGATAGATCATCCCTAATGTTGCAGTAGGAAAGTGGGTAGGTTCTGCCACACAGTCCACTATTATGTATCATCGGATATATCTATGTGAGTGTATGATGGAGAAATGGGCAAGACATCTCAATTGAATTTTACTCACTGATGTATCCCATCCTTATGTGATGCATTTGGGTCCATCATACATGTTACATGATTTGCAGAGATGATCTCTTGTCAGGTTATTGCATTTGGCAGCTGTTACATGTTGATATGACATTTTATGGTATGTGTCCATGGTGATTTGGATTATCCAATGTCACTTGATGTAGGTATGGATTGCTTATACCAGGGTAGCCTGCATTTACTTGGTTAATCTATGTAATGGTTGATAAATGATTTCAGGGCAAGGTCTTAGTGAGGATCGCATTGGATTGTGTCAATTTTTACCTACATTGGCAATGGGAATACATTGCATGTCTGCTACTTCTTTTTTTATTGCAGCATATAACTCTCAATATTGGTAGATAGGTCGCCAAGAATGGCTTAGTTAATGTGGTTGTTTTAGGTAATCAGTGCTGATTTGTCTTTTTCAAATAGTTTGCTCTTATGGTGTTTTTCGATAATGAATGTGACAGACATGCGTTGTTTTGTGTTGTGACATTATGTTGGCATTTTTTGGGCACTATCTGTAGGGGGTCAGTTTTTCTCAGGATATGTTTTCTATATCTGCATAATGATGGAAATGTTCTTATGTGTATGCCCTGACCCTAGTTCACTATCTGTTTTCAGCATCAGCGCTGGCAGACTGGCCACGGTACCTCTGGTCAAGACACCACAGAAAGCGAGGTACCCAGTAGCCGGGAGGGCGAGGGGAGTGCCAGAGGGGAGACTGTATCTTCCACATAATTTTCAGAATTTTCTTCCATTGGCACTCCCTAAGGTGGCGGAACCATCGGAGACCCCATAATATCATCTCTGTCCGCCACCCCCATTCTTTCACCGCCCTCCCTGTAGCTCCCCACCCAGTTGGCCATGCCCGCTCACCCAAAAGGGTGGGCATCTCCTTTGCCCCAGGCACCTCTGCCCCAGCCCTTGTTAACCCTGCTGCCCTCAGGGAGGAAGCTATTGCCCTCCTGGGGTCAATCTCTGTGGGTCAGTCCACCATTGTGGATGCCATCCAGGGACTGGCAAGCCAGCTCCAACAGATCAATGCATTCCCGGAGGGCATTCACAGTGCAATGGCTGGCTTACAGAGATCTTTTCAGGCTCTGGCCTCCACATTGATGGCAGCCAGTCACCCCTTGGCTCCCAACCCCCTCCACCATCCTCTTCCCAGTCCAAATCCGCCTTCCTTGACCCAGCCAAAGCACACAGACAGATTTGCAGTCATCCACCTCAACAGACAAGGGAAGTGCACAGACAAACACAAGCACCACAAGACACACCACAAGCATGCACATGAACAATATCCATGTGCAAACACATCAACGGTCACAACATGCCCTGACACCCTCTCCACCTCCAGCATCACGGACATGACACCAGGCACACCTACAAACACCACACCAATATCACTGATACAACCATCACACCCATCCTACCCACAGAGATCACTGCAGCAGACCCTCAGACATCCACCCCAGTAACCACACCTGCAGACACCGTAACCACAGACACTCCTATATGTAGCACATCCACCATACTTGCAGTCACCACCCCAACACACAGCCACCCACCCACCATGACATCCTCCAGCACCTACACCCCCCTCAGCCCAAGGCGCGTAAACGCCCTCGCTCTCCCACCCAAAAGACCCCACCACACACAAGCCTACCTCCCACAAACACAGACCCAAAACATCCACACTTGCATGTCATACAACCACTCCTTTACCCTCTACACCCAAACCCCCTTCTGATGCCCACTCCATGTGTATAAATAAATCTTCCTATGTAGTCTTGACCTTTTGCCTACTCTGCCCCGTGACATCCACAAAAGATTGTTCACCCTCCCAAAGGCCAGCCCTTCCACCTCTAAAGTCTTCCCTATCCCCCTGTCATACCCATGCCCCTCCCCCAAGAAGTCTACCCCTCCCAAGAAGGTTCCCCCTCCCAAACTCAAACCTAAACCCACCCCTCCCAAGACCAACCACCCCCCCCCTCTGACACCCCCTAATGTCCCCTGAGGTGTCTGGCTTCCCCCTTGAGGCCCCTACCTATGGAGGTTACATGACAGTCAGGAGTCAGGTTGGGGTACCTTTTCATTACTTTGGTGCTTATGGCACTATTGTGAACTGGCCAATGGCCTTGGACTATGAAATCTGTCATATCTATGGCATTAAAGCCAACCAGTTCTTGTTTTGTTGATTACATCTTTGTCGTGCATTTGATTCCCTAGGCCTATGTTGTTTCTGGCTGACAATGGTTGAGTGTAAGTATTTGTGTGTGTGTGCTGCTTGTAGATCCATGTGTGGTGGTTTGATGTATGTGGGTTTGTGTGCAGTGCTGTGGTCCCCCAAGGGAAGGGTGTGTGTATTGTGATAGGTTTGTATGTATATCATAAATGTTGTTGTCATGGTATTGTGTTCTGTTTGTTTGTGGTGTGTGTTTGATGCGGTTATGTGAAATGTGGACATGTATGGTGTATGCCTTGAACCCTGATGTGGCTATTGTGCATATGTGGTTTGTGTTTTGGAGTTTTGACAGTGCAGACATGGAGTGTCTTGAGTTGTGCTTTTCTGCTTTGCCTTTGTGTGCATGTGACTGTGTGCAGGTGTATATCCCTCAGGGCTGTGAGATGTTTTGTGTGGTGTTTGGTGTGGTGCATGCTTTGTATACTTCCCCTTCACCCATATGTATGCCTGTACAGTATCTTTATTTTTGGTAATGCGTGTCTCTGAGTTGTGAATGTGGCCAGTTCACATGGGTATGTTATTTTGGGCCATGTTGTAAATGACGTGTTCCAGTATGGGCTCCTTCCATGTGTGGTCTTGCTGCTGTCCTTTCTGCTGTACCTTTCTTGTTGTGGTGTCACTTTGTGTGTTTGGTATGTTTGGGTGTTTGTTTATTGTGCATTGCCTAGTTGATCCTATGTGCTGTGTATGTGTGATGTGTGTCGATTGCTGTGTGGTTTGATGTGGGTGTTGTGTGTCAATGATGGCACATGGATGTATATGTGAATAAATGTTGTATGTTTGTCTAGTCCATGGCCAGTTTTGTGTGTGAGTGTTTGAATTGTGTTTGTATGTGTGCAGTAGGTGTGTTGTTGTGAGTTTGTACGTTGAGTGGGGTTGTGCAACTGTGGGCTTGTGTTGTGTTACCATGCGTATATGTGTGGTATTGACATATAACATGTGTGTGTATGAGCTGACGTGTGTGTTGTATGTGTGTGGGATTCCTTGATGTTGTAGGTGAGTGTGTGTTAATGTGCTGTGATGAGTGAATTCAGACCCCAGCATTCTCCTCCCTATGTTATCATTTGTTTTGTTACAATTTTAAATATTTCACAGTTGACATAGGTGAGTGTGTGTTTCCTTAAGGTTGTTGTCATCCTTGTTGGTGTAGATTCCTTTGTCTTTCTGAGAGCAGGAGCTGTCAGATGAGGTCTAGGCGTGGATCCATAGCTGCCTCAAATGTGCATGGCTTCATGGAGGTGAGTGCTTCCCTACATACTCTTCCTTTCTGCCTCCTGATGCGTGGTGGTTGGACTGTGGTAATCACAGTGGCGGTGTGTTACCTCGTAATGGGTCTGGCGGAAACATGGTCTCTGCTGTCCTGTTTGTGGCTCTGACAGACCGTGGCAGTCTGGGCTGGCTGACAGTGCCGGTGGACTGCTGGCAGTCTTCTGGGTGCACCGCCGCCAAACACATAGTATTCTGGTCCACTCAGTCAGCCTGTTTGCAGTTGGACCGCCACAGCCAACATGGCGGCCGTAGAACTGCCAAACTCATAATCATCCCCTATGTCTCAGCAAGGCATTTCAAAGGGGCAAGGGAAGACAGGACAATACACCTCAAAGTCCAAGAGGTTCAGCATTCAGACTAGAGGGCAAAAGTGTTCTGCATGGGGAAGTGCAGGTTCAGCATCAGTGGGATGCTCCTCTCGATTCTGCATATGCTGGTTCTGACCAAAGTCCAGGTGGTCATCGTTATAATGAAGCTCATTGGGCATGATGATTTTTCAGTTTCTCAGCCACTTGACGTTGAAGGGGCACTATCCAATAAAAATTGATCATGCGACTCCAGCATGAAACATCCACATGGTTTCCCATGTTTGTCACCAAAACTTTGTCCATCTGCACACTTCCACACAAGGTTGAAACAAATGTTAACACTGTCAGTCAACAGTGCAATATGTTCCATATCCAAGGAAGTTTTCTAATATTCTCTATATGCAAAAACAATCTTCATCTGTTTCCAAGCTAGCACTCTCAGGGGAACAAAGTCTGAAAGAAAGGTACACATTAGCAAGATGACAACATTTTTTGCACAGTCAGGAATGCAGGGCCTGGCAGGCCTCACATAGGCTAATGTAAGTGAATTGAAACAGCACATGCCTAGCCCGGGCCCCGCCACCTAGCACCACTGACCCCAACACAGCCGCCATCAACCTCAGACATTGGATAGACTTCTGTGCCAACACCCTCACTCCACCCTAAAAATCCTCCAACAACCGCACCAACACCAAGGCCATCTGGTTCATCGACGAACTTCAGGCCTCCAAGCGGGAGTGCCGGAAAATCAAGAAGTGGCACAACAAACCAACAGAGAGCAACCATGCCACCCTCAAGAGAGCCATCCGCAAGCACCACCAGCTCATCCAGACCACCAAAAGATCCTTTTCCAAAGATCGCATTGACAACAACGCCCACGACAGCAAAGAGCTCTTCAGCATCATTAAAGAACTAACCAACCCCAGGTCATGCTCCATCGACCCCCCTCCATCTCAAGACCTCTGCGACTCCCTCACCACCTTTTTCCATCGCAAGATCACGGAAATCCATGACAGCTTCAACTCCCCGCACCCTACTACCACCTCGGCCACACCAACCTCTTGCTCTCCTGGACCCACATCAACGACGAGGACACCATCAAAGCCATGACCACCATCCACTGCGGATCCCCCACCGAGCCCTGCCCCCACCATATCTTCAACAAAGCGAGCCCCATCATTGCCCCCCAACTCCGTATGATCCTCAATAGCTCCTTCGAGACCGCTGCATTCCCGGAGAGCTGGAAACACGCCAAAGTCAACGCCCTGCTAAAGAAACCCAAAGCGGACCCTAAAGACCTCAAGAATTACCAACCCATCTCCATCCTTCCCTTCCCAGCGATGGTCATCGTGAGGATCATCAACGGCCAACTTACCCGCTTCCTGGAGGACAACAACACGTAAGATATCTCGCAATCCGGATTCCACAGGAACCACAGCACTGAGACCTCCCTCATCGCTCCAACCGACGACATCAGGACCATGCTCGACAAAGGCAAGACTAACCTTTACAATGCCAGGATCTGCCACAAGGCCCTGGACTGGATCACATCCTTCCTCTATGGCAGAACCCAGAGAGTCCGCCTCCCTCCCTTCCTGTCGGAAGCCGCCAAGACTATCTGCGGCATCCCCCAAGGGTCTTCTCTAAGCCCTACTCTTTTTAAGATCTACATGGCACCGCTCGCCAACATCGTCTAATTCCACAACCTCAACATCGTCTCCTATGCCGACAACACCCAGCTGATCCTCTTACTCACCAAGGACCCCGTCACAACCACAACCAGCCTCCACGAGGGAATGCATGCCATCGCCGACTGAATGGAGAAGAGCGCCTCAAACTTAACTCGGACAAGACAGAGATCCTCATCCTCAGCTCCAACCGCTCCGCATGGAACGACTCCTGGTGGCCAGACATTCTAGGAACCGCACCAACGCCCACCACCCACGCACGCAACCTAGGTTTCATCCTAGACTCATCGCTCACCATAACCCAGCAAGTCAATGCCATCTCATCATCCTGCTTCAACACCCTCTGCATGCTTTGCAAGATTTTCAGATGGATCCCTACCGAAACAAGAAGGACGGTCACCCACGCCCTCATCAGCAGCAGACTGGACTACGTAAACACGCTCTACACAGGAACCACAGCCAAGCTCCAGTTGAAACTACAACGTATACAGAACGCCTCAGCACGCCTCATCCTCAACATCCCACGCCGCGACCACATCTCAGCCCACCAACCTTGCCCTTGCTGCCGTGCCCCGCATCCATCAAACTACAGCCGGCGGCAGATCCTTCTCCCACCTTGCCGCCAAGTCCTGGAACAACATCCCCGCCCACCTATGACAGACCCAGGACCCCCTGACCTTCAGGAAACAACTTAAGACCTGGTTATTTGAGCAGTAGCAGTCCCCCCCCTTCCAGTGCCTTGAGAACCTAGCCGGTGAGTAGCGCACTTTACAAATGATTGACTGATTGATTGATGAATACATTCAAATAAAACACATTTAATACACAAACTATAAATTCAGAATTAATCAGTCTTAATTAGCATTCATGTTACAATACTTTAAAACAAAATTCTTTTGTTCATATATTTCAGTCATTGTGAAGCAGAACTGTATTTCTCTATTTTTGCACATGTATTTAAAACAGTTATCATTAGAAA
The DNA here is from genome assembly GCF_031143425.1 of Pleurodeles waltl. Lineage (NCBI taxonomy): Eukaryota > Metazoa > Chordata > Amphibia > Caudata > Salamandridae > Pleurodeles > Pleurodeles waltl. The sequence goes on along the minus strand of NC_090438.1, from coordinate 399,232,760 downwards.
TAGAATGTCCTTTAAATACAGCCTATTAGTTTGGACTCTAAAATACAATATAACGACAGATGAATTCTTCAAACTCAATCACGATACCACCTAGGTTTCACTTAGTAGTCTGAGGACACTATCATTCCTTCTCATTGCCTCACTTCACATTCAAACTCTTACTGCTTTGGTTAACATAATGCATAAACTGTCACGTATAGATGATCACTGTGACAGGAGGGACAGTAGTAAAATTTATACTACATCTGAGGTTATGGAAGGTGCTCCAGAGAGCATATTTTCTGTAAATTCACACTACCATTCTCAGCCACATGAGAATGAAGTTTGACATTCTCTGTAAAACATGTACTTCCGACAGAAGAAGCCTTATAGTTGGCTCCCTTGTGTTCTATTGCAACCACCCGGAGTGTTCTAAAGAATTGAGTCAAACTGGTAAAACTTAAAACATTTAGGCCCATATTTATCCTTTTTGACGCAAACCAGAGCCGGCGTTGGTTTGCGTCAAAAATGTTACCGCCGGCTAAAGCCATTCCTACGTGCCATACAGGTGCCTTATTTAAGGATTGACGTTAGCCAGTGCTACGGGCTGGTCAGAAAAAAAAACAAAAATGACTCAAACCAGGCTGTGCCGGCATAGGGGAAAATGGGGGTTTTGCGTCATAAAATGGTGCAAGTCAGGTTTGAGTCAAAATTCATGGCTCAAACCAGACTTGCGCCATTTTTTAACGCACAACCCCCACTGAAATGACTCCAGTCTTAGCAAAGACAGAAGTCATGCCCCCTTGCCCAATGGCTATGCCCAGGGGACTTGGGTCCCCTGGGCATGGCCATTAGGCACAGTGGCATGTAGGGGGGCCCAAATTAGGCCCCCCATGACACTTTAAAAAAATTAAAAAATGATACTTACCCCAACTTACCTGTACCTGGGATGGGTCCCCCCATCCATGGGTGTCCTCCGGGGGTGGGTGGGAGTGGCAGGGTGTGTCCCTGGGGGCAGGGGAGGTCACCTGTGGACTGCTTCCATGGTCAGAGACCATGGAAGTGAGCCCACTGTTCCCTTAACTCCTGCCCTCACCCAGGCATTAAAAACATCACACATCAGGCTGGCCGCTGTTTTTTAAGACCCACCCCCTGCTGTGCGTCAAAATGACGCGGGAGTATAAATAAGGCGCACAGGCCTTAAAGTCATGTTTTGGAAGGGAATGCCTACCTAGCATGTCATTAATGCAAGGTGGTTTCCCGCATTAAAAAACTGATGCACACAGAGAGTTTTTGACGGCTGCGGGGCCGGGCGTCAAAGTATAAATATGGGGCAAGGTTTGCGCTGAATGAGCATCAAAAATTTTGACGCACATTTGGCGCAAACAGAGTATAAATATGCCCCTTAATTTAGAAAGCAACAAAACAAAGGGTTTCATTGTGTCATAGAAGTGATAGTTAGTGCTGCACAAAGAAAGGTTAGGACGTGTTTTAAGTGAGTTCTCATTAAAACAACAAGAAGTAGCAGATGGCCAGTTAACTCCCTGGTAATCAGTGACTTTACTACAATGTTCTAATGAGTAACTAGATTGCTAACATACAGAATTTATGCCAAATGTGTGACACATCTGAACGCCATCTTGATGGAATCAAAGTCGAAAACTGAAAGCATTTTCTTCTGAGGATACTGCAGTAAATTAGAAAATTAGGGAGTTTCATAACAAATACGTCCCAAAGATGACCAGCAGAGAAACAAGAGCCCAAATGCAGCACAAACATCACCCAAATGTAGCCCAGGTATAGCCCAATGATAGCAGTGTGCTAAGTTTTTTTTTGTTTTGTTTTTGCAGGTATATACGTTGCAGACTTGTCCCGAAGGTACTGGAGTGTTTTACATGGGCATCAGTTATATTACACAAGGACACATTAATTTTGGTTTTAGGCATTAAGATTAAGTCATTCGCCAAGAATCACAGGATTTCAAGCTGACCCTGAAACTCAAACCTGGTTCCCCAGTTGCAAAGTCTGCAGTTCTGGCTGTAATGCCACATCCTTCACCCTAAGTGAAACATAAATATATGTTTATGAGATCAACTGAATATAAAACATGAATTTAGCAAATAATTTAAAAATGCTTTGTTACTATTAGAGAACTCAGACAATATTTCCTCATTTTAGCTTTTTAAAGCAATAACCATAATTTCTATGGAAATAAAACCCTCTCATTTTTATAATTCCTAAAAGAAATGCTTTAGGTATTACAGTTTTGATTGCACCAAGATGACGTCAGTCGTGCCATACTTTTGAAATAATTTTAGAATGTTCTCAATCTAGTTGTTCATTAGAATACACTAGGAAGGCAGTGATCAGGGCATGGACTCGGATAATTTAGGGCAGAGAGGAGGGTGAAGAGGCAGCAAGTTGACCACTCTAGGCAGGTGAGAGGGACAGTGGCAGCACAACAGACCATGAAGGGAAGGGAAAAGGAGGGCTGGGGCACGAAACCAACTATGTAGGACTGGCAAAGACGCTGTGGCAATATGACAAACCATGGAGGGCAGAAGGAAAAGGCAGTGGCAGTTCAACCATACATGCCAGCGAACCCATATCAGGCAGGAGACTACCCATATTTTAAGCCCAAAAGGGTTTTATTTTATCAGTCTCCTGCCTAAAATGTCCTCTTTTTCAATGTAAGTCTAAGGGGAAAGTCAAGTCCCCAGGACTTCTTTGTAAAATCTCCCTCTTACCAAGTTCAAAATGTTGGCAAGTATAGTACATTGTATCATGGAGGGCAGGAGGAATAGGGTAGAGACATAGATGCAGGGGCACCAGACTGACCTTACGGGGCAGGTGTCATGGCTTGAGGCAGCACAGTACATCACACATGACAAGGGGAACGGCAGAGCAGCACAACGGACCATGGAAAGCAATAGGGAGGGGACAGGGCCATGCACATGGACAACAGAGAGCAAAGGGGAAAGAGGCAAGAGCAGCAAGCAGACCATTCCGGACAGACAGGAGGGAAAGTTATAACATACTATGTAGGGCAGGAGGGAGGGGTCAGGGGCATGACAATAGACCAGACAAAGCAGGAGGAAGAGAAAATGTGCCTGCACATGGGAAATGGAAGGCAGTGGGCAAGGGGGGAGACGGCGGGGGCCGCAAACTGACCACACAGGGCAGTTGGGAGAGGTTGTGACAGCACAGAAGTCCATGCATGGCAAGACAAGTGGGAGGGTTATTGGCAGCACAACACAATACTTAGAGTAGGTAGGAGTAGTAGAGGCAGGCCCATGTAACATGGTTGACAAAAAGAAGAGAGCAGGGGCATGCACACAGACATTGGAGGGCAGGGGGAAATGAGGGGTAGGGGCAGCAAACTAAGTACAAAGGCTAAGCAGGAGGCAAATGTTGGGTCATAGAATTGAGCGGCGGAGGGCAGGAGTAGTGGGCAGGGGGTTCAAGTTAAATGGAGGACAGTGGCAGCATATCGGAGCATGCAGGGCAGGAGGGAGGGGGCTGGTGCATGGACCCGGACAACAGAGGTAGGGAGGAGGTAGATGAGGCAGCAAGCTAGCTGTTCAGGGCAGGTGGGAAGGGCAGTGGCAGGCAATGGCCACACAGGGCTGTAATGATGGAGCAGGTGCATAGGCTTGGACAATGGATGTTATGGTGAAGGGGAAACAGGAGCAGCAAGCTTTGGAGGGGACAGCACAATGCCAGGCCCTGCATCTGACCTCCCCCACCCTGCACTGGGATGGGCACCTTAGTTAACGGTAAAAAATCCTAGAAATTTAGTGATAAAAAACAGGGTTACATGGACATTATAGTTAGGAAATAGAATAAAAATGTCTAAAAATTCACAGAAAACCTAAAGGTTACAGAGAAGTTACAGTTAGGCTTAGATTTTACACACTCTAAACATAGATATTCAGCTATTATAGTGAGGGCTATTTCAAGTAACTATAACTTCTAATCACCCCAGATATTACATCACTCATGATAACTTCTATGACATAATTTAATATATTTGCAGTAGCATTATTGATGAGAAAACTGTCCATGATGAGTTATGGGTAACTTAGGGCTTGAGCTATACTTAGTTGCAGAAAAATAAAAAAAATAACATTTATTATAAAAACAAGGAAAAGACTATCTGTATATACAAATATTATAAAATGAAACAAACAAATAATATATATATATATATATATATATTATTTTTTTTTTTTATACAATATTAAGAAAAGTATTGAAGTCTGGAAATAATAGATATACTAATCACACTCCAGTTTATGCAACAGTAGTGAAAGCACATGCTTTTAGAGAGGTTAGTTTTACTATTCCCACTCCAATCTGTGCAACAGAAAGGACAGCATTGGACCTTGGAGGGATTAAGGCCCTGATTTATACTTTTTGACGCAAACCTGCATTAACGCAGGTTTGCTTTAAAAAGTTTACCGCCGGATAGCGCCATTCCTGGACGCCAGCCGGGCATCATATTTGAAGAATGACGCTAGCCGGCGGTAAGGCCTGGTTAGCGTCAACATAAATTAAGCTAACCGGGTGGGGGAAGCGTAGGGGAAACAGGAGGTTTTGCGTCGAAGAATGGTGCTAGTCAGGTTAGAGTCAGAAAAAATGACGCTCACCTGACTATCATCATTTTTTGACGCAGAACCCCCATAGACATGACTCCTGTCTTATTAAAGACAGGAGTCATGCCCCCCTGCCCAAAAACCATGCCCAGTGGACTTATGTCCCCTGGGCATGGCCATTGGGCACAGAGCAATGTAGGGGGGCCCAAGTTAGGCCCCCCTATGGCACTTTGTAAAAACACATTTTAAACTTACCTGGACTTACCTTAGATGGGTCACCCATCCTTAGGTGTCCTCCAGGTGGGGGTGGATGGGGGAGTCCCTGGCGGCAGGGAAGGGCACCTGTGGACTGCTTCCATGGTCTCCGACCATAGAAATGAGCCCACAGGTCCCCTAACGCCTGCCCTGACCCAGGTGTTAAATAATGGCGCTAAACAAGCTTAGAACCATTATTTAAGTCCCACCTCCTCCCATGCATGATTTTTGCACGGTAGGATAAATAAGGCATAAAGGCCTTAGAGTCATTTTTTGCCCGGGAACGCCTACCTTGCATCTCATTGACGCAAGGTAGGATTTCACAGTAAAAAAATGACTTTAACTTCAATATTTTGACGCTAGACAGGTTTAGCATCAACATATAAATATCGAGTTAAGTTTGCACAGGATTTGCGTAAAAGGAAAATGACGCAAATCGGGCGCGAATCAAATCAAATCAAATTATTAACATTTATAAAGTGCGCTACTCACCCGTGCGGGTCTCAAGGCGCTAGGGGAAAGGGGGGGGGTTACTGCTGCTTGAAAAGCCAGGTTTTTAGGAGTCTCCGGAATGCGGAGTGGTCCTGGGTGGTCCTGAGGCTGGTGGGGAGGGAGTTCCAGGTCTTGGCTGCCAGGAAGGAGAAAGACCTCCCACCCGCCGTGGAGCGGCGGATGCGAGGTACAGCAGCGAGCGCGAGGCCAGAGGAACGGAGGAGGCAGGTGGGGATGTAGAAGCTGAGGCTTCAGTTGAGGTATTCCGGTCCCTTGTTGTGGAGGGCTTTGTGTGCGTGGGTGAGAAGTCGAAAGGTGATCCTTTTGCTGACTGGGAGCCAATGCAGGTGTCTCAGGTGTGCGGAGATGTGGCTGTTGCGGGGTACGTCGATGATGAGGCGGGCCGAGGCGTTTTGAATGCGTTGCGCGGCGATTTTGGAGTTTGGTGGTGGTCCCAGCGTAGAGGGTGTTGCCGTAGTCCAGGCGGCTCGTGACGAGGGCGTGGGTCGCGGTTTTTCTAGTGTCGGCGGGGATTTAGCGGAAGATCTTGCGGAGCATGCAGAGGGTGAGGAAGCAGGCGGAGGACACGGCGTTGACTTGCTTGGTCATGGTGAGAAGGGGGTCCAAGATGAAGCCGAGGTTGCGGGCGTGGTCTGTGGGGGTCGGTGCGGTGCCGAGGGCTGTGGGTCACCAGGAGTCGTCCCAGGCGGACGGGGAGTTGCTGAGGATGAGGACTTCTGTTTTGTCAGAGTTCAGCTTTAGGCGGCTGAGCCTCATCCAATCTGCGACGTCCTTCATACCCTCTTGTAGGTTGGTCTTGGCGCTGGCGGGGTCCTTGGTGAGGGAGAGTATAAGTTGGGTGTCGTCGGCGTATGAGGTGATGATGATGTCGTGCTTGCATACGATGTTGGTGAGGGGGCTCATGTAGACATTGAAGAGTGTTGGGCTGAGCGATGAGCCTTGAGGTACGCCGCAGATGATCTCGGTGGGGTCTGAGAGAAACGGTGGGAGGTAAACTCTTAGGGAACGGTTTGAGAGGAAGGAGGCGATCCAGTCCAGGGCCTGGCCTTGGATCCCGGTGGAGCGGAGGCGGGTGATTAGGGTGCGGTGACAGACGGTGTCGAAGGCCGCCGAGAGGTCGAGGAGGATGAGGGCGACTGTTTCACCGTTGTCCATCAGGGTTCTGATTTCGTCTGTGACTGAGATGAGGGCGGTTTCCGTGCTGTGGTTGGTTCGGAATCCGGTTTGTGAAGGGTCGAGCAGGTTGTTGTTTTCCAGGAAGGTGGTCAGCTGTTTGTTGACGGTCTTCTCTATTACCTTGGCTGGGAAAGGCAGGAGAAAGACGGGGCGGAAGTTTTTCAGGTCGCTCGGGTCAGCCGTAGGTTTCTTTAGGAGGGCGTTGACTTCGGCGTGTTTCCAGCATTCGGGGAAGGTAGCAGAAGAAAAAGAAGAGTTGATGACGGCCTGGAGGTGCGGGCGATGATGTTGTCGGCTTTATTAAAGATGAAGTGAGGGCAAGGGTCCGAAGGGGCGTCGGAGTGGATAGAGTTCATGATGGATTTGGTTTCTTCAGTGTTGATGTGGGTCCAGTTGTTGAGGGTGAAGGCCGGTGGTGTACAGAGTATAAATATGCCCCTAAATGTACTATTCCCAATCCAGTCAGTGCAACAGTTGGGAAAGTACTTCAAACACATGACATATTTGAATAACCTTATTTCAACAAATACAAATTGTTTAAAATGAACAATAATAATTATCCAAAACAAGTTGAAAAAAAACAATGAAGCAATTTACTCAATTATTAACCAATTTACAGATTATCAATTAAAAATAAATTGTTATTTCTTTATGTTTTACTTAGTTATTGTCCCACACTATACTCCCACAAATCTAGTAGTTCACAATTAAAATATAACTAAAATAAATAAGTCTAACAAAATGAACATAATTATTAATTAATTAAATATATATTAATGCATTTATCATTAATTGTTATTTAAGTATTACTTAATTAACTTTATACGAGATGCCCCTACAAACCCAGTAACCTGCACCTAATATATAGCTTAAACATCATTTCACAATTTACATAATTGATAATCAGTTAAATAATTTAAAAGTAATAATTAGTTGTTAATTATTGCTGAATTATCTTACCACCCTCTACCCCTACAAACCCAGCAGCCCGAACCTAATACACACCTAAAAAATAGAATTACAGAATAACGTTTTTGAACAATCAATTGCATAATTAATAATAAATAATTGTTAATTAATTATTACTTACTACCTTTGCACCCTATGACTCTACAAACCCAACAGCACACACCTAATATATAACTTAAAATATAATTTTTAGACAATTTACATAACTATTAATATGGCCAATGATAAATATTAGTTGTTAATTAATTATACTGAAATAACTTCCCATCCTATACCATTACAAACCTAGCAACTCCCATGACACTATAAACTACTACTATTAGCAATTAAATTAAACATCATATAGCCCTTAAAATTGCAAACTATATTAAAAATATAATTTACAATTATACAAACAATAACACATGAAAATTATATGTCAGCTACAACACATAAAGATAAATATTTTTTGCATCTATATCATTGAGATCAATAGTAACAACAACATTTTTGACAATGATATAACTCACTTGAAAAAAATATATATTTTCTTGACAACAATATTTCTGCATCACAATTTTTGTATCACAATATTTGTTTTCTGCTATTTCTGTAACTTGATATATTAAAACTCACTATTCCATCCAAATACGGGTCAATTTTCCTCTCCTCTATCCTTTACTTGACTATTTCTGTGCAAATGCCCATGATCCCCATCTTTAGACTTCCCATGATGTCCTCTAGATTACATCTAACACCCATACTTCTTCAAGTTATCAACACATTACAGATTATCTGACTTTTATCCTGCCAGCAGTCATCAATTGCTGATGATATTCATGCCTTCACCTTCTGAGCAAAGGGAAAATCCTCAAAGAGAAAGCAGTGCCTTGGATTTCAGGAGACGTTGATGCAGAAACAAAGGTCATGTTATGCAATGTTATGTTAAGCAGATTTGTAGAATGCACTATCACCCAGGAGGGTATCCAGTTGTGGCACAATTGTGAGTCTAGGCACGCCAAGGGTCAAGTAGAACTATATAAAAAAATGCCAGGTCTTGAGCTTCTTAATGAATTCATGTAGCGAGGAGGAGGCTCTTTTGTGTAGCCACAGGTTGTCTCATGCTTTAGAAGTGATGTAGGAGAAGGCTTGACAGCCAGATCTCGCATTCCATAAACATGGGATTTGTGCAAGTAGGAGTTCAGGCAAGAGGAGATTTCTGGAAGGTTTGTGAAAGCATGTGAGATTGTTGAGGTATGGTGGGCCAGTGTTATGTAGGGCCTCGAACATTTGGGTGAGAAGTTTGAATTGTGCTCGTATGTGATTGGGGAGCCAGTGGAGCTCCTTTAGGTGTGGTGTGATGTAGATGAAAGATGGTAGGCTGAGATTTTTATTGATCCCAGTATAGAGAGTGCTCCATAGTCCAGCTTGCTTGTGACCAGGGCATGTGTGACAGTTTTCTGAGTGCTGATTGGGAGCCATTTGAAAATCATCTTCAACATCTTCAGTATATGAAAGCAGGAGGTGGTGATGATGTTGACTTAGTGTGTGTAATGGGTATCTGTCCTAGCTCTGTTAACCACCGTCTGGAATCCTACAGTAATGTGCTCTTCCCAAAAATTACAAGTAGGGTCTTCACTGTGTTCAGCTTTAGACAATTGGGGCCTGATTCCGAGGCCGGCGGGCGGCGGTCGCCGCCCGCCTGGCGGGAACCGCCATATGGCCGCTCCGCGGTCAAAAGACCACGGAGGCCATTCAGGCTTTCCCGCTGGGATGGCGGGCGACCGCCAGGAGGCCGCCCGCCAGCCCAGCGGGAAACCCCTCCCCACGAGGAAGCCGGCTCCGAATGGACCCGCGGAGTGAGTATGTGCGTCGGGTGCAGTTTGCACCCGTCGCGTATTTCAATGTCTGCATTGCAGACACTGAAATACACAGTGGGGCCCTCTTACGGGGGCCCCGCAGTGCCCATGCCATGGGCATGGGCACTGCAGGGGCCCGCAGGGGCCCCGCGGCACCCCCTACCGCCATCCTGTTCCTGGCGGGAGACCCGCCAGGAACAGGATGGCGGTAGGGGGTGTCAGAATCCCCATGGCGGCGGAGCGCGCTCCGCCGCCATGGAGGATTCTCCCGAGCACCGGAAAGTCGGCGGGAGACCGCCGACTTTCCGTTTCTGACCGCGGCTGAACCGCCGCAGTCAGAATGCTCGACGGAGCACCGCCAGCCTGTTGGCGGTGCTCCCGTGGTCGGTGACCCTGGCGGTCACCGACCGCCAGGGTCAGAATGACCCCCTTGGTCTTTATCCAGTGGGCGATGTCAGTCATGCAGGCTTTGAACTTGATGCCTGCGCTTGGTGGCTTCTTCATGAGAGGGGGAATGAATTGCATGTCATCAGTGTAGAAGATGTTGAAATCATGAGAGCTTGATGAGGTGATGTATGTGTTGAAGAAAGTCAGGATCAGGTAGGATTTTTGTGGAAATCCGCAGATGGGTCATTGGGCGTCTGAAATGTACTATGCCAGGCTCACTGATGGGGTCCTTCCAGTCAGGAAGGAGAAGACCCATCAGATAGTGTGCCCTGGGATTCCAATGTCATGTAGGTGTTGGATGAGGCTTGGGTGGGAGACTGTGTCGAAGGCTTTGGAGAGGACAGGGAGTATAAGGACTGCCATGCCTTCTCTATCCGGAGTCATGCGGGTGCCATCAATGGCACCGATGAGAGACATTTCGATGCTGTGGTTAGGTATGAATCCAGACTGAGGGCCTCATTACAAGCCTGGTGGCCTGACGGTAAAATAGCTGTGATGGCGGCTGCCAAAAGACTGACATGTTGGTGGTCATACCCACTGCCATATTACGAGTTACAAAGGCAGGAGCACCTAATCCCACCCAAAATTCTGACACTGCCAGGACTCTGGAGGGTGGGAAAGAAGCGGTTCCACCACCAGCCCATCAAAAATTCTCTGAACTAATTACTATCCACAAATCACTATAGTGGTTCTCCCGTTGTGGAAAATCAATGGTGGCGTGAACTGCTGCGGTCTGCACAGTAATGTACTACACTACATTGGATAATTTTAATTCCACACACCTGACACACCTACAAAGAGCTCTATTTAACAAACCCCTTCACACCCCACAATTCTTTGCATCAAAAATGCCATACACAGCAAGCTAGAGGCCGCACACAGAAATTAGGAACCATAGAATAGGCACCCCTCACCACTCCAAATACCACTCATCCCACACCTGCACATCATACATATCATGCAATTTTTCACCACACATCAGACACTACTCGTCGTCCACTCAGCACAGCACCCACACCTCATCATGTTTTATTTTTACCTTACCGTGTCGTCCACAAATACCACGTCCCCACAAAATCAGCCCCACTTCGGAGACGATGCAATGAGGGTCATGGTGGACGGAATCATCAGAGTAGAGCTACACCTATTTGGAGCCTTGGTCCAACAAACCTCTATTCCCAGGAAAATGGAGATATGGCAAAATAATAGTCGACAGAGTAAATTCTGTAGGACAATAGGAAGAGGTGGACCTCAGGGGGAAGGTATGTTTCATGGTCACCAAGTACTAGCTGGCGGTCCTCAAGACTGGTGTTGGTCCCTCACCTCCTCCTCCAGAGTTCACATCATGGGAGGAAAGGGTCTTGGATAGCCTGCTTCCTGAGGGCTTGACATGAATAGCTGGGGGAGTTTTGTCGGGTAAGTCACAACACTGAAAATGTCACCCTAAAGTCCTGTTTTGCATGCTCCCTGATCACCTTTTGACATCTTACCAGCCAACACACTCACCACCCCTCTGTCCAACTGTCCAAATACCCCTCTATGGCATACCACATGTCAACTAAACTTACCTGGGGGCACAGTGTATATGTATGGAGTGGGTAGCACAGGGACTGACAGCACTGCAGCTCCCAGCAGGCACTGTCCTACCATTAAGGAAACCAGAACAGCGTGCCATAATGAAAATAGCCTTGCATGTCAACTACACAATCGACTCAACACACCTGAATGATCCACATTTTTGCACTCTAGTGCAATGACAGCAATGCTATGGGCATCTGCCAGTACAATATCACTAACACACAGCTACAGCTGTGTCCTCTACAAAAATGGCCCTTTTAACTACCATCATCCATTGAAAGATAGTCACCTGGGGGGAACACATATATCTGCAGTGAGCTGTATTAGGTGTAACCTGATTTATATGGCCAGGTAGAATGGGTACTCCTAAGCTGGTGGACAGGTCAGTTTCCCCTTTACATTTTGCAGCTCTCTGGTGACTCAGTACTGAACTACTGCTAACTGGGAGATAACATGAACAATATAAAGCTCCACAGCAGACAAGATATGAGTCAATTAACAGCAAACAACTGCCAAGCTAATCCTGTAGCAAGGTGTATAATATAGGAATTCCTTATATCCCCTTATAGCTGTACATCAGATTTGAAAGCAGGTGTCATTGTCATATCAAGCAACACATTTCTGTCCATGGCTCAAAGCATATCTACACGTCAAAGGTTGATACCACTTGTTGCATTACAATCGGTAACAGTCCGTTCCACTTCTTCAACAGGTCACCTACACATTGTGACCATAGAGAGGACACCTGAGACAGTCACTTCCCCCATGGATGAAGCCCTCAGTGAGGAGAACACCCCTGGTTGTGAGGACATTGAGGATGACTCTGGCCCATCTGCGATACTTGGTCAGTCTACAACTGTGAGTCTTACCCTGGCTACATTGACCCCTCTCAGCCCTGTTGCTTTTACATCTCAAGTAACCATTCACCCCCAAACCTGTGTTCCAAGGACAGTTGCAAACATCATGTGCCCCCAGTAAAAGTACCAGATTCACCACTAGTAGATCCAGACAATGAAGGACCTAGCACCAGTGGGAGTGGGCAAACTGTAACAAGGCACAGCCATGTGGGGGTAAGGTGCTTGGGAGGGATGTGAGGCCAGCGTATTGAGGCTCCTAGGGATGCAACTGGCCATGACACCATCTTCCAAGTCTTGGGAGCCTACCAACAGTCCCAAGGCATGATGGCCCAGGTATTTGCCATGATGGGGAGATAAAGCAGCTGCAGAGGGGAATCCACCAGAAAGTCATGCAAAAGTTGGATGCCCTCAATGCTAACATGGCCTCCGTAACTGGGGTGCTGAGAGACATTAATACCACCCTGAGTAGGTTATGTCCACAACAGAAGACCCCCTCCATTGGACGTATAACATCAGTCCCTTCTACATTGTGGCAGCCAGTGGAATGGAGGCTCTGCAAGGGGAAGGACATGCCTCAGACACCCCAGTCTCTGTAATTGAAGACCCCCGCAAACATGGATGGGCACTAAACTAAAACATCCAGGAGGAGCAGATGTCAAGACTTCAACCACTGCTAGGAAGTGATCCTCTACTCATTGGTTCCCCTGGAGTGCCACAGATGTACCCTGTTGACTGTTTTAAAACCACTCTCCATTTTCTAATGGCACAAGGACAGTGGACTTGAGACCCCAAATGTTTTAGCAGTTACCCTGCTGCTTACCGTGGTCAGGTATCTGTAGGCATGCTGCTCACCTCTGTGAGTCTTGACACACATGCACAATGGCCTGCAATCAGGAAACACAGTGACATACAAGTTAAATAGTATGTTCATCAAACTAATGAGAATTTTGAAGTTTTGGATTTCAGAGGATGGCGCGTCGAGGCACAAGACCACACATATGACACCATTGGTCCCAGATAACATGACACACAGCTCTATTGTATGGAGCTGTACACTACCATCCAACTGTCCTGACCATCTCGGCATGGAACTCAGACACCACCAATTTGATGCCATACAGTACCTGGATCTACCCATGTTCACTTCACATGTCAGACCCGCAAATCCCACCTGCCTTTGACACAATTCAAGATTGACCACATGAGGATAACCTTGTGAAGAAATCTGCAAAGTAAAAATGTTATGCAAAAGGTGTAGGCAGGTAATGGTAATGAACACCTATAAAGACATGTCCTAAATACAATAGTCACACTGATTGTGCAGTGTGACACACATTAACAAAGAAGGTCTTCACAATAGCAACAAATCCATGTACAATCTTGCCTGCACACCTGAGATATGTACATCTAAGCAGCTAATGAGCTGTCTGATGGTCATACAAAGACCCTTATCAAACATCTCTAAGACCACCATTGGCACACTGAGTCAAGTAATGTTCAGAACAACACATACCAATAGTTAGTTGAAGTACTGATTGATGAGATCTGCCCGGCTGTCTCCACCGTCATCCTCATCACTGTCATCCTCACTTGGTATTTCTGCATTCTCACCCGCTGGAACTGCTGGCTTACCCTCATCTGGTGTATGTGGGATCAGATGTCTCAGGGTGAGGCTGTTGAGCATGCAGCAGGCAACAATGATTTGACACACTTTGGGGGGTGAGTAGAAGAGGGCTCCACCAGACTTATCAATGCAATAAAATCTAGCCTTTAGGAGCCCAAATGTCCGCTCTAGACACGCCTTGCACTTCCGTGTGCCTCTCTGAAGTGAACTTCCCCTGGCGTGTTTGGGTACCTCACTGGTGTCAACAACCAGGGATTGTTTGGGTAGCCAGAATCCCCTGTAAGTAATCTTTACATGTGTGCAACCAGAAATCTTGGGCATCCTTACATTTGCCAGCAAACATAAGATACTGATACACAGCACATATCAGACTTACCAACCAGCCAGGCCTTTTCTGTGTACTGTTGTGTCATCAGCAGGGACTATTGCTGTTCCATATGATGAAGGCATCTGGAACTGAACCCAGATACTTTGTACATACTTGGAAAATGTAGAGGTTCGCCAAACATACTACTTGAACATTTATGGAGTTGAAGTTCTTCCTGTTCTGATATACCTATTCATTGCCATTTGGGGGAACCAATGCTTTATAGGTACCATCAATGGCTCCCACCACATGTTGAATGTGTACCAAAGCATACAAATCAGCCTTCACATGGGCCAAATCTTCATATTGTGGAAATCAGATGTAGCTGTCCAGGTGTTTCAACAGTGCTGCGAGGACATCATTCAAGTCCAAACTGAACGTAACCTGTGACATCCCTGAAGTTAGGGCCATGGTATTTTGAAAGGAACCTGTGGCAAGGAAGTGCAGTACTGACATTACTTGTACAATTTGTGGAATGATATTGGGATGATGAATGGCATGCATCAGTTCTGCCTCATACTGAAGACAGAGATCCATGATTGTCTGCCTATCCCGGCTGTAGATCTGGATGACATGTCGATCCTCCATAGTCTGCAGGTCTGCTAGTGGACGGTACACTTGAGGTTGTCTGACCCTTCTCACTCTAGGGTAACTAGATGCAGGAATATAAGAGGGTATATCTATCAGTCATTGTGTTCACTGTAAGTATGAAAATGTATATGTCACATATGATGCTTGGACATGCTATGTGAAATAGTGAAACATGGTACAATAGACATACCTAGGGAAATAATGGCTTATCGCTGCAATGTCATCCCCTTACCTCAATTAGGACTTGGAAATGGATGTGCATGTCACTGAAAGTCTCAGTGATAATGACATTCTTACCATGTTTCACATATAATAGACATTAATACCATCTATCCAATAGCCATGAGGGTACAGACTATGCCACTAATGATACATTACTCAAATATCATGAATCATCCATTATGCCTATTGATTCAGATTTTAAATACATGGTTGCTCAAAGCCAGCACTGAAAACTATGGAATAGATATGTTTCTGACCTTGTGACGAATCTTTAACTTAACTTTTCTATCTAAGGACCTTAAAATGGCAGCTGCCAGACCTACTGTCCTGCACATTAGGAAATTACCTACATCCGCCGGCAGAAGTCATCATGGCAGTAGTCGGATACAACTGCGGTGGATATTGCCATTGGAACAAACTGCTGCCTTTGGTGGTCTTGGGCCAATGGCGATGTTTACCAGTGGTGACGGTGTCTCACATGGCGGACATGATTGCCATTTCATACTTCATCTTTCACTTGACTCCTGATACTGCTCCTAGCAAGACCTACACGACTTGAGCTTCTGTGTACTGCCTCCGGGAGCAATCATGTCATGTCTAGAGGTGACAGGATCCCTGCCTTCTCACATGAGGAGCTGGAGAAGCTGGTGGAGGAGATCTTATCCATGTATGGACATCTCTATGGTGCACCAGAGGAGCACAAATATTTCATTAGTTCTACTATACCTTGTTAATTTAAGCAAAGGCTGATGGGCAATGTTTCTGAATGTGTCCTTAAAGTCTGTAGGGTGCCAAAGTTGTGATAGAATAGGGTGAGTTTGTGGTCATGTACTTATGTTTGGTGACATATTGTGAGTCCTGAGACACTTTGATGTATGTTTCCTGACCCACCTTGTGAATGTTTTACAAGGTCAGTTGAGCGGGTATACCAGACTCCTCATGAAATACCATATTTGCAAATGTGTTTTCTGTCTGTTCATATGTGACAACATGACAGCTGGTGCTACAAAATGCATGTTGTCTGCCTGTTTCGACCTCACATCTGGTCTGACTGCATATCTATCAGTGGAGGGGATCTTTAGGACAGTCTGTGTTTGACTTGTTGTTTTAACTAGTTGGTAACCCTGCCTGTTTTAGTATAGTACATGCGGACATGACATACTTTTTTATATATTTCATCCATGCAGGTCAACACCCATCAGAAGAAGGAGATATAGCATGCCATCGCCAAGAAAGTGCAGATCCTGGGGACCCACCTGGCAGAGTGCCCATTGTTGGAAGAGGTGGGAGGACCTGAGACGCTGGGCCCAAAAGACTGCAGAGGCCCAGCTGGAGATGTCCTCTCAACGAGGACGAGGTGCCCATCAGACCATGACCCCCCTAACAGTCTGCATTTTGGCAGTGGCCTCCACTGAGTTGGATGGGCGTTTGAAGACAGCACAGCAGCCACAAGTGGTTAAGTACAGACCTAACTCATGTTTGTCCTTTTAACAGGTGATTGAGTGAGAGAACAGAATGTTGGCCCTGACAATGTGGTAAGTGCAAAGTGTCACAGATCTCCTGTTTTTACATTGATGTACCATAGCCATCTATAGCACACCGGTGTGCACTTACAAATGTATTAAGAGGCATGTTACTCAACTATGTTGTCCCCTCAGTACAATAGCATATTATGGTGCACATTGGACTGTATAATATGTGTACCACTATATAGCATTTTCTACTCTGGTGAATGTTAATACCCACCAACAGGTCAATCGTCCCAATGTAATGGTGGTAAGCTATGTAAGTCCTTGCTATCTGTCCTCTGCAATGTCTTAAGATTCCTGTTTATGTGCAACATAGAGTCAGACATAATCAAGTCATCTCTAGTTTTCTAATGCTTTTTGATAAGTGACAGCAGCATGTGAGGCTGTGATGTTCATCTGACATGTTACATGACATACAAGGTTAACATCTTCACACATGTTACAAGGTAATCCTCCTTGGTAAGTGACTTGCATCATGGTAGGTGTGACTGTCATGTTAGCAAGACATGTGATTTGGCTCTTAGAATCATCCCCAGACAGATGTAAGGCTTGCTATGTCTGATGTATGTGTAGTGATGTACCCACTCAGTCAGTGGCCCATTGATGGACTAATTGCATGATTAGGTAGGTCTGATTGTCACCTGTCTGCACAGTATTGTAGTCCATATGTCAGGTACACTCTTATTGACATCTTGTGGTTGTGTGGGATGTAGGCTTGAGCTTACTTGACCTTTACCTGACTGTTAAAGTTTGTTTCAGAAGGCCGATGATCTAGATGACTTGGTCCACATTGTATTTACATCACTGTTGGTGCATGTGTGTGTGATGTGTTCTGACTCCTTAACCTTATGTTGAAATTTATATTATTTTGAGTTGTTACAGGTTTGCATATGTTCACTGTGTATGGTTGTAAGTATCTGGAGTGAATAAGGTATGGCTTTTTCTACACTAGGCTTGCTTGCCTTTGTTTTACAACATGTGTCATAGCCTGGTACATGGCATCAGAGTAAATGATTTGTATGTGTTGAGTATAAGGTTTTGATTAGTGATGAGCAATGTCACATTCCTAAACTATTGCTTGATTGGTGCTTGACTATGTTGTTGTGGATAGGCAACCTGTATCATGTGGCCAAGACATCTTGTCATGGTATGGTCTGTGAGATTGGTTGACTTCATTCATGGTATTGTGGGTGTTAGTTAGGAGGCTTAGCAGGTGTTTAACAATGTTCATATTGAGGGACACCCATCATATTTTGTACACAATGTTGGTACTTTACTCACACTACCTGGGGGTGTTGGTGAATAGGACGTAAGGAGACTTATGTATACGGTATGATAGAAGTTTTATCTTGCGAATGTAATGACCATAACTGATTTTCTGTTTTTCAGCATCAGCACCAGCAGGCTAAGGAGACAGGCACAGCCGAGTGGAGAAGCTTCTGGCCAAGGGACCTCTAGTCACGAGAACACCAATAGCGAGTGACCCAGTGGCCTGGAGGGTGAGAGGTGTGCCACGGTGGAGCCTGAATCCACTACATCTTCTTCAGAATCCTCCTCCAGTGGCCAGTCCCTAGTAGTGGCAGACCCATCTGGGACCACCCTAGTACCATCTCTGTCTGCCTTTCCCCATTCTATCACTGCCCTTCCTGTAGCTTCCAACCCAGTTGGCTGTGCCCGCCCATCCAAGAGGCTGCGGATCTCCTTTGTTGCAGGTACTTTTGCTCCAGCCTCAGTTAGCCCTGCTGCCCTCGGTGAGGAAGATATTGACCTCCTGAGATTGATCTCTGTGGGTCAGTCAACCATTGTGAATGCCATCCAGGAACTGGTGTTGTGTACCCATTTTAGTTATAGCTCCATGCATGTTATTTTGACACACTAGGCCGCTGTGCACTTTAACCTAGATATATTTTATTCGGCTTCGCATTGTTGTTATTACAATAACCATTTTTACGGTCTTGTTTTATTTTCATCTATCTAAATGTTTTTGCCTAGCCCAGCACTCTGTTCCCAAACAAGACATTCTTGATCACTCTGTGCTTCATTCAAGGCTACAGTTCGGTAAATTGCCAGTGAACGTGGTAGAAGTTTAGTCTCCAACATTCATAGAAAATACACATCCTTCAGTAGTGACATTTCCTCGGAACATCAGCTGTGTTGTTATAAAAACACTTCCTTGTCCCTTAAACGTTAGAGGGAGATTCCAGCCAGGGAACCATGACTGTAAGCTGACTGCTGAATGCTTCGCTACAGATGCAAATGCAGACCACAGGCCTTGCTCAAGTATGAGAGTTGATGTATTCCCGGGGGAACCTGAAAGGCAGAATTAAAGCTTAACATGCTGTGCTCAAATTATAATTTAGATAGGAAATAGTCCACAGATCATAGTGACAATATGATAGCGTTGTCTTTATGCTTCACTCTTCTTGTCACAATTTTAATACTGTCATGTTGGGTCGTCCTGGTTATTGCAGCTCATGCTTTGAAATCTAAGATGCAGTTATTTTATTAAACTCATTATTGAAACATATACTGCCACTGTTTGTCATTTGGAAATGAGACTGAATTGCAAATGAGAACCGAATGAGACCTGAGTGACCATGACTTCCCTGAGAAGCCTAGTATATCATGCGCTCGGCTGCTCAATCATCACTGTCCTCTGGTAGAGATGAGGCACTGCTAGTTAGCTGGAGAAGAACCCGGATTTAGAGCAACATGTGTCACCCGCAGTGGGTTAGACTCAGTCTCCCACACTGTGGACGATTATGTTGCTCAAAATCCAGTAGTCTCATTAGAATAATGAGAGCCTACGTGACACTGGCAACTCCAATCCAACAAAGCAATGCGTTCCAGGAGGGCATCCACAGTGCACTGGCTGGCCTACTGAAATCATAACAGGCTCTGGCCTCCACACTGACAGCAGCCAGTCCCTCCTCGTCTACCGTTCCCCCTACACCTTCCTCTTTCAAGTCCAAATCCCCCTTCCCCACCTGAGCCAAAGCACACAAACAGACAGTCATGTATCCACCTCAACATCCAAGGGTAGCACAGACAAACATAAGCACCACAAGACACACCACCGGCATGCACATAGACAACATTCACCTGCAGACACAACAACAGTCACAACTTGCTCTGACACCCCCACCACCCCAAGTATCACAGACACAACACTTGATAAACCTACAGACACCACACCAACATTCACAGATCCACCACCACACCTATCCTACTCACAGACAGCACCCCAACAGACCCTCAGACATACACCCCAGTCACAACACATGCAGTCACCACCCCAATAGACAGCCACCCACCACAACGGCATCCCCCAACACCTCTACTCCCCCCTCAGCCCAAGACATATAAACGCCCTCACTCATCTACCCAACTGACTCCCACCATCCACAAGCACACCTCACACAAACATGTACCAAAACATCATGTACCTAAATGTCAGACAGCCACTCTCTCACACTGTACACCTGAATCCCCTTCTGATGACCTTCCCTGTGTGTCTAAAAAAAGTTTCCTCACTGAGTTTGACCTTTTCCAAGCACTTCCATTTGTGACACCCCTAAGAGAGCTGTTTGTCACCCCAGGCCATCCCTTCCACCTCCAAGGCCTACGTCTACCAGCACACTTACCCCTCCCTCATCAAAAAGGTCTGACCACTGCACAAGCCAAAGCCTAAACCCCCATTTCTGAAGCCTAAGCCCAGACTTCCACCTCTTCCACGCCCCCAAGGAACCCTGAGGTACCCGCCTGCCTCCTTGATGTCCCTACCTGTGGAGGTTACATGGCAGCCATGAGTCAAGTTGGGGCACCAATTTGTGCCTTTGATGCATATATTGTATTCATGGACTGGCCAATGACCATGGACTTCTATTTTTTTTTAAACAGTAATATGTTATAACCAACCAGTTGCTGGTTTTCTGGTTAAATCTTTGTCCCGCATTTCCTCTCCTAGGATTGAGTTGTTCCTGGCTAACATTGGTTGTGTGGCACTATTTGTATGTATGTGCTGCTTGATGCTTCTGGTATTCTCTGAGCAGTCTGTGAGGTTGTGCGGAGTGCTTTTATCTCCCAGGGATGGGGTGTGTTTTGTGTGATGGGTATGTTTATGTAACAGAAATGTAGTTGTCATGGTGGTGTGTTGTGTTAGTGATGATATGTGTTTGTTGTAGTGCTATGTGGCTTTGTGTAGTTAAGCTGTTTGAGTCTGAGTGTATTATGCATGGCATCATAGGTTCGGTGTACAGTGTATGATGAGTATGTTGATTGCTAGGTTGTATGATGGTGTTAATTGTGTGTTTTTCATCACAGATGGTTGTATATTGTGTTGTATGTGTGTGGAGTCCCTGGTTGGGAGTGTTTTACATCTGTTTATAGTTGTGCCGCTGTTGTGTTGCTGTTATGAGTTTGTATGTTGTATGTGAGCTTGTCTGACTGGGCCTCTGCTTAGCTGCCTCATGTAACTGTGTGTTATTGATGTCTGGTGTGGCTCTGTGTGTGTGCTGGCTGTAGTGTGCTTGCTGTGTATGTGCTAGTGTATTTGTTGCTGTATGTCAGTGTTTGTGTCACTGTACCATTACCTCTGAGTATAGTCCTTGAACCCCCTTCCCTGTGGACTGTTCTGTAACAGTTCAAATTCATAAATTTTACAACTGTAAACGTTGAATGTGTGAAGTTTCAGTTGTTGTCTTCCTTGTTGGCAATGATTCCCTTGTCTTTCTGCAAGCAGGAGCAGAGGGATGACATCTAGTTATGGTTCCATGACGACTCCGAAAGTATAGCTTTCTGGAGTGTCTCCTTTTATTCTGTTAGTTTCTGCCTGATGTCCTGTGGTGGTCCGACTGCGCCGGAAATCTTGGTGGTGTGCAACCTCGTAATGAGTCCGGTGGAAACATGGTCTTCACCAGACTGGTGGACTGCCAACATGGTGGTCCTTGGACCGCCAAACTTGTAATGAGGCCCAGAGCGGTGCCAAGTAGTTGTTAGTCGCTGAGGTACTTGGTGAGAGGTCTGTTGGTGATTATCCCTAAGACTTTGGGTGGTAATGGTAGCAGGGCAATCAATCTGGAGTTGAGGAGAATTGAAGGATCCACAGGGGGTATCTCAAGCAATGAGAATGGGAACTACATGTCTGGGAAGGTGACAAAAGAGGTGGAGGCATTCAAAATAGATGTGAGCATGGTGCTGACAGGTTTCAGATCTCTGGAGTCAATATGGTTGGGTCGGAGGTCCAATGAGGACCCAGAGTGGATGGACCTCATTGTAGCAGTGTTTTTCTTCTGGGGTGCTTATGGGCCATGTGGTTAGTACTGGTTCCTTGATAAGATTGTGAGACTTTTGGTGAGGTCTGTCAGGTTCAGTTGCAAGCTTAAGTTACTGTAAATGGTGCTGATTTTGTTGCTGAAGAATTGAGAAAGTTGTGTTGCAAAAGCCCTGCAAAGGGGTGATCGAGTTAGGGGTGGCCAATGGTGAGAAGAAATCATTTTGGGGGGAGGGGGCTGAGAGTCAGCAATGAGGTGATCCAATTGTTGAAATTGTTAATGAGTTTTTGGGGTGGCTATTTTTTTTTTTGGGGCCTTGTGGGTTTTAAGAACAGTGTTCCAGTCCCTCTCAGCGGTGCTGTTCCAGTTTCAAGGAGGCGGTAGTGGTGCATGTGCATTGGCCTGGTGAACTTGACTAGATTGTGTTCTTTCCAGGGGACTGGTGTGGTCTCATTCACTTGGATGTTGCTGTAGATGATGAAGATAGGGTCTAGGATGTGTTCAGCAACAAGGATAGATCCCTCTACTCTCTGGGTAATGTTCGGCTTCCAAGGTCCTCAATGAGGGCTCTTGCTCCAGGATCAGTGTTGTTTTCCAGGTGGAAGTTCAGGTCTCTGAGCAGAATTTAATTGCTAGCATCAAGCGTTGCACCTACTCACTTTGTGCATAAGTACCTTTTAACATTTAACCTACAAGCTAATCACAATGTTACTTATGCTCAATGTGCACTTCCATACTTGCATGGGGCACCTGCCTCTCCAGTGTTTATAAGAATCTTTCTTTAGTTATCTGCAGTGGCATTCCCAAACCTTATTTTTTTAAATATTGCTCTGTGGAATTATTTTATATGTTGGTGTAAATTCAAGGTCTTAATAATGCAAAAAATTTAATTAACCATGGGAATAACACTGCACAAATGCCCTGGGGCAAGGTGCAAGGATCATTGACCTCTATCCCGACCACTCAAGACTTTTAGCCCTCGGCAATGGAGCTTGTTCTATGGCCCTACAAGCTTACAGAAGATGCTGGTTTTTGCCGTAAAGTAGTCCTGCCTTCATATATACATATTGCGTTCTTTGCACATAATGTCTGCACAATGCACTTTCAACTTTGGTCTGTTTGCTCAGACAGGCTGTGAAAGGCTTGAATGACTTATTTTTGTATTTTAAATAATTATTTCTACACTAGTGTTCGCTTAATCCTAATCTTGCGATGTGTTTAGCCTTTTTCTTATAGTATGATTTTACGATTATTGGTCTGTATATGTTTATAGTTTTAGTTGACTAATAAACTAAACTTCATTGTCATTGAGTGATGCGACAAAGTACATGATAGAGTTAGAGAAGTTGGTGTGTGGTATGTAGAAGAGAGTGCCACTTAGGGTGAAGCTGGATGTGAAATGGAAGTTGAATGACAGGTGTTCCGTGTTGGACAATGACAAGTCTGTTGACGTGTTGCAGCTGATGGTGATTTTGTGGGTGATGGCTGTTGTGCCTCTGGTTTTGTGAAGTCTGCTTTGCCTGGCAATCTTGTAGATTGGGTGGGGGGTGGCTGTGATGATGTCATGTTCCTGTGAGGAAAAGCATGTCGGGCATTACTATGCAACAGGTCCTAATCTCTGTGATCTCTGTGGTGAGTGAGTGGGTGTTGAGGAGCATACATGCAAATGTGGAGTGTTTAGTGTGTGGTTGTTGAACTGTGTGTGAGAGTGGGTTGTTGAGTGCTGTTGGTGTGGTGACTGTTGGCTGTGGGTAGGAGCATCAGCAAGAAGTACAATATGATGCTCCTTTGGTGTTGTGTTGTGCAGTGAGCCAACAGCATGTGAGGCAGTTACTGGGCTGTGGGTGTGGAGGATCAGACCTTGGTAGTGGCGGAAGAGTGGAGGGTCAGGGATCACGGTGCTCGGTGCAGTCCAGACACTGACAGATGTAGACCGGCTTGCCTTTTGTTCACCATTTGCACACCCACTACACACATCCACTGCACGCCCAAGCTGTGGCAGCCATGAAGTAGGTGTGTGTTCCCCTTCTGTATCCAGCAGTGCTCATTCTTCATCTATTCAGAAATTTGACCTCTATAGGATTCTCAACTAAAAATTACATAAAACTTGATAGTTGTCATAGACAAAAAAGAGAGGTAAAATTGATGCTACAGCCAACAACCAAGGGACCAGATAGTGTAGGGACGGTTCCTTTGACAGATGGAAGTAAAATAATCAGCGCTGTGGAAGATGTAATCTCATCTAGTTCTTAAGCCTACAAAATGCAGTAAGTGAAAATTGATGACCTCAAGAACTTCTTGTGCTGTCATAACATGGTATCATAGAGTTTTAAAAAAACAGATGCATCGACGGATTTCATATTAATCTCTTGTAAATTGGCTTCATGCCCACGTTTTTATCACCACCCTTAATAATATCAAGCCTACAACGCTCCTTCTTACACAGTCATTCAACACTTTGAACATTACAGGAATAAAGTGCGCGGTCTACACGATTACAAAAAGATAATTAACAAAACTTTGTGTCAAAACTGTTAATTTTAAAATTAAAAGAGTTGAGATGCAGGATCGTGGCCATGTGAGTCTAATAAGATGCTGACTTTGTGCAAATAAAAGAAACCTTCACAGGACAAAATTAAGTCTAAACCATAAATGTTTATTCAAATTTAAGAGTCACTACAGAAGGCAAATTGATAGTCAATGCACATGGCCACCAATAATGCATTAAATAATGTAAATTCAAGGCCAATCAACATAAGGTTAACCTACAAAGGAAGTAAATAGCCAGAAACAAAGTATAGTTCAACAAATTGAACAGCATGCATCTGTTCAGTTCTAAAGTCAATAAAGGATTAAGCATAAACAGAATGACATGAAGTCTGTCTTCTGTGAAGCAAGCACATCTCTCAAATAGGACATACTTTGAAGGTTTCAGGCAATGAAAATTGCACTCTCAACATGGCGAGATCTGACATCATAGGGCTGTTCTAATAAAGTTTTACATGCATACAACAGTAGTGTTTTTGACTACGTCAAATAAGAAACCTTTATTCACACATACTGTTACGCATAACTATAATAAAGTGTGCATAGGAAATGAAGTACATAACTCGATGTGTTCAACATATAAAAACGGTAGACAGTACAACCTTTGAGAAACACTGAGTCAAAAACGTTGAATTTTCTGCAAACACAGGAACATTCTGCACATGGCGTCCTTCTCACTACACACAAATTAATGCATTTAAGGTTGACAAATACAAAGTATCATAAAAGAAATTCTAGTTTACTCATTTCTGAAATGGAAAGACACAAGAGAGTAACAGGGATATAGGGAACTCATTCATGTAATTAAAAAAAAAAACATCTTTCTTGCTGTCACTGTAAAGTGAATGTCAATTAGGCTGACTACAGCCCAGTAGTGTCAAATGAAGCCTGTTTATGCTAATTAGAACACATTTAAAGCAAGCATTATTTTCTATTTATTAAGAATGTTTTAACTCTAAACAAACTCCATCCCTGACTTTGAATAATTGTGCCAACAAAAATGTTACACTTTTAACAAAACAAAATCTAGACATTATACACAAGGACAACATTTTTAACTATATGGACATATTGCGAAATGGAAGAAAGGAATAGAGTAACAATATGTCCCAATCACATTTTTCTGAAAATGAGCAGTGTAATATAATATTACATCAATTCTTTACATCTCATTCTAGTTATATGGTATGTAACCTTTGTACTTAGGGACAAGTTTCCGCAAATATGTATTTATAGATGCCCAGCACTGGCTGCACCCAGAATGGTGAAAAATAAAGATTTTCAGCTAAATTGAGTGCTGCCATGCACTGCATTTACCACAATGAATCTGGCCAAATTGCATGCCAGGCAGTGTGCTCCCTCACCTATTTTGGGATTGTCCAAACCTAAACAGTCTAGAATGTGTAAATAAATTCAGCCATAGTTCAAACTCTTGACTTTCAGCGCGGTCTTTGTATGCAAGAGCACGTTCACTACAAGACCGTGGTAATGTAGGGCACTTGCGAATTTGATAATATGATGTTTACATACCTTCAACAAATTGTAGTAAAGCATCATGAATAAGCTCTGCAATAATTCTAAGGACTTCTTTTCTTGCAAGCATAATGAATACTTGTAATGTTGTCAGTACATCCCATTGTTAGGTAAGCTGCTTTAGTAAATACAAAAGAGAAAAAAATATGAAAGTACATCTCATCTCGACACGTCTCATAAAGCATAGATCACAACAGGACTCCTTTGGCTACAGTTCTCATTGTTTTACACAATGTCACAAAGTGCATTTACTTGACGTTGAATTGAGTTTCAAGCCTCTTGTGTACCCCAGAGGAAACCATGTTTGTGATTTCAGTTTGAAAGGAGCCAACACTCTTCTATAAGCAACAGGAGTTTCTTATTTTATGGTAATATAAACATGTTACATCACTGCATCATAGAAAATCAGGTTTGCAAGTGCTCTGAAGCCTTCATCTCATTAATACAGGATTTTCACATCCTGCTCAGAATAGAAAATTAGAGGGTCATTCTGACCCTGGCGGGTGGCGGGAGCCGCCTGCCTGGCGGGAACCGTCAAATGGACACTCCGCCGTCAGAAGACCGCGAATGCCATTCAGGCTTTCCCGCTGGGCCGGCGGGCGACCGCCAAAAAAGCGCCCGCTGGCCCAGCGGGAAAGGCCCTGCAAAAAGGAAGCCGGTTCCGAATGGAGCCGGCGGAGTTGCAGGGGTGCGACGGGTGCAGTTGCACCCGTCGCGATTTTCACTGTCTGCTAAGCAGACAGTGAAAATCTGTATGGGGCCCTGTTAGGGGGCCCCTGCACTGCCCATGCCAGTGGCATGGGCAGTGCAGGGGCTCCCAGGGGCCCCACAACACCCTTTCCTGCCATCCTGTTTCTGGCGGTGAAAACCGCCAGAAACAGGCTGGCGGGAAGGGGGTCGGAATCCCCATGGCGGCGCTGCAAGCAGCGCCGCCATGGAGGATTCCCCCAGCCGGGGGAAATCCGGCGGAAAACCGCCGGACTCGGCTGGGCGACTGCGGCTTCAAAGCCGCAGTCGGAATACTAAATGAAGCACCGCAAGCCTGTTGGCGGTGCTTCAGCCGGCCTCCACCCTGGCGATCATAGACCGACAGTGTCAGAATGAGGCCCTAAGTTTTGTTTCTCGCTTTTCCCCTTTTTATCTACCTTGTATCTGGATGGGAATTGTCACAATGAAACAAGTTGTGAGTAGAAATGCAGTCCAATTTATTAAGATTCTTATACATGAACATATCTGCATTATCCATGCCCACCTCACCTTTCTGACAAAATCACTGTATTTAACCTGTTATGACTAAGACTCCAAAAAAGAACACTGCACAATAAGTTAAGAACAGCAAATAGTAACAAAATTAGAGTAATAATAAAGTAAGGATAAGAGAATCTATCTATCTATCTATCTATCTATCTATCTATCTATCTATAGATATTACCTAGTGGCAGTCGCCATTAGGTAGTTATAGTTAGGACCTACTTTCTATAGAAAAAGCAGTTTTTGCTTGCCTATATCCTTGGCGCCACTTGACGAATCAAAGTTTTCCCAAAAATTCAAGAGTAACATTAGCTGATGCCCGGAAAAGTTTGAGGTGATCTGTTAAGTGGGGGCCGAGATAAAGGGGGGGGTGACATTTAGAGCTTTTCCAAAGTTAATTCCCATAGGAAAAATTGAACAGCAATAGCGTAAAAAACACTGGACGGAATTACACCAAATTTGCCAGTAATGTAGCTCTTGGTCCACAAGGAGCCATTTTTGTTACATGGTGTAAATCTGTTCAGTAGTTTTTGAGATATTTAAGGAAATCCAAATTTGTATACATATAGGAATGCAAGGGATTTGCAACCCCTCCTGATCTCGCGCAGAGATCTGATTGGCTGATAACACTTCAACACCAGAAGTGTTGTCAGCCACTGAAAACAAATATTTTTAAAAAAATACAAAAGGGGCCTTGGGTATGAACTTCCTGACCGCTTAGCTCTGATGATTTGCCCCACCCCCGGGCTAATTTTTTATTTTTTTATCTCACAGAGGACCCGCGGCAATTCCATGGATCCACCGTAAAATAAAATAAAAAAGCAGGCTCCTGGCCTTCATTATCATGAACCCCCGGGGTGAGCTAAGTCCCTGGGTCATTTCTTTAGCGCTGTAGCGGGGGCCTTCTGGCCAACACCACCTCCCTGGGGGAGTTAACAAAACAAAAAGAGGGCAAAAACAAAAGGGGTTCCTATGGGATCCACCAACCCCCTGGGACAATTATATGAAAATGTGCGGGGAACCCGTGGCTCCCCTGCGCTCTGGGTGTTTCATTACCTTGGGACCAAGCACTATATATAGGAATTGGCCTTAGTCCAATGTCCTGAGTTATATAGATATACATAACTCAGGACATTGGACTAAGTCCAATTCCTAGATTGGCTGCCTGGAACAGGTTTCCTCAAGTTACAGGTAGCCAATCAGAATGCTCGGTCCCGCACTACAAAATACAATGATAGTAAAATATTGTTTTATTTTGCAGCTGCTGGCGCTTAGCCGGTGGGGCGATGCTCCTTGCCATTGCAGAGGAGACAACCCTGGCTCTAGCTGTATCAAAGGTTTTTACCCATTATATGTCTATGGGAAAATGTGTTCATACATATGGCCATACATGTCCATAGAGCATGATGAATGACATTTAAGAAGAGGCAGTGAGAAATCTCCAAACCCACTTTTTACTGTGGCAGCAGCGCCACATCCCATCTCCTGCCAGAGGACTACCTGCAAGCAGGTGAGTCGGGTTCTCCGACAGGAGAGGGGGGTGGGAGGTGTTGTGTGCATGATTAGGGGTGTGTGTGACTGTGTTTAAATGTGTGCATGAGTACTTAATGCATGTGTGCATGCGTGGTTGTGAGTGTACGTGCATGTTGTGTCATGTGATTGCGTGTGTGCCTGGATGTATGTTTGTGAGTGTGTATGAATGTATGCATGCTTGGGTTGAATGTGTATAGTCATGTGTGTATGGGTGTGTATGTATGTGTGTGTATGTGTGTATATGTGGGGGGCAGGGGGAGGGGTATGGCTCTGGGGAGGGTGAAGGACATGAGTGCCAGGGAAGCGCTGTGGCAGTTGGTGTGTTACCTTGGCAGTTTGGCTTTGGCCAAACCGCCAATGTCATAATAGTGGAGGTATGTACCGCCAGCCTGTTGGCGGTAATACCTCCACTATTACACCGACCGCCGGGGTCATAATGACCCCCTAAGTGTCTATGTTAGTTTGGTCTGGCCATCTTGGGCTGGCCAAAGTGACATGTGAGCAACACAAAAGGATGATGGGTGGAGTGCTGAACAATGCAAACACTCACCCCTAGTCACAGATCTGGGTTTGATCTGGGCTATGACACCAGATTCAAGGTAGCTTGGCTGAAGAGGGGTGATATCCCAAAACCGGGGCCAGGATGCTTGTTTCTGGTCCAGGGAGGACCTGGCTTGGGGAACAGGGTCAAGACTGATTTGCATATGACTGGGTCCAAATTAGAATGGCATGGCGAGCAAAACAACTGATGGTTTAAACCCAGATCTGTGACTGGGGTGAATGCTTGATTTTGTCTACATTACGTCCATTTGTTGCCCCAAGTTGGAAGGGTATGCCCAGACGTGGGTCCTGTGCTCACTATGCCACCAGGTTCAAGCAAACATGGTTGAAGAGGGGTGATACCCCGAAGTCGGTCCAAGGTTGATTGTTTCTGGTCCAGGGAGGGCCTGGCCTGGCAGTTCCGACTGGACTGTTTCTTGGGGAACAGGGTCAAGACTGATTTTCATATTGCTGGGTCCAAACTGGAATGGCATGGTGAGCAAAAAAATGATGGATTAAACCCAGATCTGGGACTGGGGGTGGATGTTTGATTTGGTCTACATTCCTTCCATCAACCGTTCTTTTTGCTTTTTTCACCCCAAGTGGGAAGGGTATGCCCAGACGTGGGTCCTGTGCTCACTATGCCATCAGATTCAAGCTAGCCTGGCTGAAGAGGGTTGATACCCCAAAACCGGTCCCAGGATGCTTGTTTCTGGTCCAGGGAGGACCTGGCCTGGCAGTTTCGGCTGGACTGTTCCCATGGGGTACAGTTCAAGACTGATTTGCATATGGCTGGGTCCATCCTGGAATGGCATGGTGAGCAAAAAACTGATGGATTAAACCCAGATCTGTGAAAGGAGGTGAATGCTTGATTTGGTCTACATTCCGTCCATCAACTGTTCTTTTTGCAAACTGACATATGCACTGAGGTTTCTCCAACTCGGCTGTGTTTCACAGCCAGGTTGGAGAAACTGCACAGTCTCCAATGAACTGTCTGAGTTGCAGACTAAGCCACTCAGAACATTTCTGCCACTGCTCTCATTCTAGCTATAGCATGTAAGCAGTGCCAGGATTGCATAGGGAGCCTGTGCTAATGTTCCAGCGACCCTGGGACAGCAACACCACCTGGAGAGGAGTGATGCAGCCGGCTCTGGCAGTAGCGGCACAGGTACTTTTTTATTGTGATTATGTTATTTCCTCCGTCCCTGTCCCCCTCCCCTCCCTTTGAGATTTATGATGGCCATCGGTTGTTAGAGCACATACACTGGGTCATTGGATAGTATTCCAGTGTTCAGAGTCCATATGCCAGCAATAAAATCTAGCCAAGAACAAAAAAAGTGTGGTGTAACTTTAGTGAATGGGAAACGTATGTCTTATACAGTGAAAAATGGCTTTAGGAGTTTTTCACTTCCAGGAGATGCAAAAAGTAAGCACACATCCTAACTTTTCAATACAGTGCACCCTGTCCACTGAACCTTAAGGCCATACCTTAAAGGTTACTTATAAATAAGACAAAGGAATGTTCTGGTCTGGCAGGAGGTTTATTTTAGACCAAATTGACAGTTTAAAATTGCACTACTGTACTGGCATGTCTTAGACCTGTGCTACTTTAGTGGGTTCCACAAGGAGCATTGCAGGTCCCCTAGCAGCATCTAATTTACAGACACTGAGTGCATGTAGTATTGCCTACTAGGGACTTACAAGTAAATTAAATGTGCCAGTTGTTTAGGTGGCAATTTTATCATGTTTTAGGAAGAGAACACAAGCACTTTAGGGCTGGTTAGCAGTGGTAAAGTGGAGAGAGTCCTAATCACAACAATAACAAATACAGCAAAACAGAGGGGGTGAAGGCAATATGTTTTGTTGGCGATCACGCCAAAGAGGTAAGGTTTTGCACCTCCCTTCAGTAAAAGGATCAGTGTTTCTCTGTTGTGTGAGGAGGCTTCTCAGCATCTGCTTCATCTCATCTTTTCAATCCAAACCACGTCCTAACACTAAGGCCCTCATTACAACCCTGGCAGTCGGTGATAAAGCGCCGGTAATACCATCAACAGGCCGGCGGTAACAGAAGTGGAATCATGACCATGACAGAAACCGCTCAGACAGACAGCCACTTTAACACACCGACCACTGGGATGGAATCAACAAGCACCACGGCGCTAACTGCCAACAGCCAGGCAGAAGACAATGTACCACCCACTCTATTATGACTGGCCTATCTGCCACCTTTTTGGGGCAGTACCAACGACATAAAAAGCCTGGCAGAAAGAGAACTCAGAGGTCAAAGGACTCACCTTGGGGGACTCAGGGAATAACCACGACGCCATTCTGGTTCTGGCCAGGAGTCCACTTGGCTCCACCAGCCACCTCCGTGCCCCTGATCCCACCATCTGCCGCCAGGATTTAGAGATCAAGGCCCTCCACCACCCGCAGGCACCCGCCTGCACCTCATCACTGGTGCCTAGTGGTAGGCATATTGTGTTGTTGTGCTCTGACTTGTTGCATTTCGTTATTTCATTTTTCCATATCATTTTTTCATTTTCTGTATTGCTATTATTTGCCTTTGTGCCATTTTTTTAGCCCGTTTCATTTTTTTTGCCCTTTTGTGTGCTCACCTGTTTCAACCGGCTCTCACCGGTCTTCTGGTCCATGCCGCTGCGTCCCCTGCGGCCCGCCCTCCTCGCACCCCGATTGGTCCCGTCTCCCAGCTTCTCCTCCCTCCCACCTACCCCTCTTAATGGCAGCAGCCGGCGCGCCAGAGGCAAACCCATCTGCGCCCGTCCGCGCATGGACTGCGCCCAGCGCTGGTCCCCCTGGCCCTCACTGCCACGAACCCCGAGGCAGCATTACTCCTCAACCAAACTCCACACCCTCAACCCAGGACAACACCCCGTCTGCACTCAGGCCAACCCCAAACACACACACAGACCTTTCACATGTCATGCGGGCCGCTTTTCCTGCACTCCCACAAACAGCAACAACACTAACACTCTCCACAACAACTCTAACACGCACCACAACAACACTAACACACCACAACACACACCACAACAACAACAGCCCCCGCAACCACCTTAACTGCATACTCTTAAACACCTGCTCCATCCACAAGCACGCCATCGAGCTCTGGGACTTGATCACAACACACTCCTCTGACATCGCCTTCCTCACGGAAACTTGGATGAACCCCTTATCAGAACCCAACATAGTCATAGCCACCTCAGAAGGCTACAAAATCTCTTGTAGAGACTGCAGAAACAAACAAAGAGGAGGCATCGCCATCGTACACAAAAGCACCATCAAGATCACCACCAACACCCACGACACCCTAGACAGCGCAGAACACATATACTTCTTAATTCACTTAAACGCCAACACCACCCTCAGAGGAAACCTCATCTACACTCCACCAGGCCCCCGCCCCCTTTTCTGTGATACTATCGCTGATACCATCAGCTCCCACGCCCTCACCTCCACAGACTATATTCTCCTTGGTGACCTCAACTTTCACCTGGAAAACACCCACAACCACAACTCCACAACCCTGCTAGACAATCTCACGAACCGAGGACTCAAACAACTGGTCACCTCACCCACTCACTCAGCAGGACACACACTGGACGCAATTTTCACCTCCAGCAACCACATCACATTCACACACACCACCGAACTCCATTGGACCGACCACCACTGCGTCCACTTCTCCTTCACAAAACCCCCCACCCACTACCGACAACACACCACACCCTACCGAATGTGGGACAAGATCCCCATAGAACACCTGAACGCCAAGCTCACACAAACTCCACCCCTTCACCAACGACCCCAACATCGCTGGTCAAAACCTGCCCAGACTCCCTCACCCCACTGAAAAGTAACAACAACAACAGCAACATCAAGACCGCCCCCTGGTTCACCACTGAACTCCAAGCCTCCACGCGTGAATGCCGCAAAACTGAGAAAGCATGGTACCAAGAGCCCTCCATGAACAACTTCTCCACCCTCAAAACTACCATATGCAAACACCACCAACTCATCCGGACCACCAAAAGGGCTTACTACAAAGAATACATAGATAGTAACTTACATAACAGCAAGGGACTCTTTGCCATCATCAAAGAGCTCACCAAACCCAAATCCTGCACCATCGACCCCCCTCACACACAAAACCTTTGCAACTCCGTCTCCAACTATTTCCACCTCAAAATCTTAGACATACACAACAGTTTCACACCATCCGCACTCACCATCACCACCACAGACACCACCGACATGACCAAAAACACAACACCCCCCCACACTAACCTACTTCA
Organism: Pleurodeles waltl; assembly: GCF_031143425.1. Classification (NCBI taxonomy): domain Eukaryota; kingdom Metazoa; phylum Chordata; class Amphibia; order Caudata; family Salamandridae; genus Pleurodeles; species Pleurodeles waltl. Next base: position 399,199,230 of record NC_090438.1, on the reverse strand, counting down.
CACCTGGACCCCATACCGGTGACGAAGAAACCATGAACTCCATCCACTCAGGCTCCCACGCAGACCCCTGTCCCCACCACATCTTCAACAAGGCCAGCCCAATCATCGCTCCCCAGCTCCGCGCCGTAATCAACAGCTCCTTCAAAGCCACAACCTTCCTAGACACCTGAAAGCACGCCGAAGTCACCTCACTCCTCAAAAAACCCAAAGCAGACCCTGAAAACCTCACCAACTACCACCCCATCTCTCTTCTCCCTTTCCCCGCCAAGGTCGCTGAGAAGATAGTGAACGCCTGACTGTCTCACTTCCTAGTGGAAAACAACGCACTCAATGCCTCCCAGTCTGGATTTCACAAGAACCACAACACTGAGACCGCCCTCATCACCTGGACTGACGACATCAGAACCAGATTCGACAAGGGCGAGACCGTCGCACTCATCGTCCTGGACCTCTCCGCAGCCTTCAACACTGTATGCCACCAAATCCTCCATGCACACCTTTTCGATGCAGGAATCTGGCACATCTGCGGGGTCCCCCAAGCGTCCTCCCTCAGCCCTATCCTCTTCAACATTTACATGGCCCCACTCGCCAACATCCTCCGCCCCCACGGAATCCCCATCATCTCGTACACAGACGGCATCGAACACATCATCTCCCTCACCAGGATCCCTTCCACCGCCAAGACAAACCTCCACGCTGGACTCCTCGACACCACCAAATGGATGATAGCAAGCCACCTCAAACTCAACTCCAACAAAACAGAAATCATCATCTGTGGCCCCAACAAGACAGTATGGGATGACTCCTGGTGGCCCACCGCCCTTGGACCACCCCAACACCCTCCACCCATGCATGCAACCTCAGCATCATCTTAGACTCATCTCTCTCCATGGCCCAGCAAATCAACACCACATCATCCTCCTGTTTCTACACCCTTCGCATGCTATGGAAGACCTTCAAATAGATTCCCATAGAAACCAGAAAAACCGTCACCCATGCACTCATCAGCAGCAGATTAGACTACGGAAATGCCCTCTATGCTGGTACCACAGCCAAACTTCAGTAGAAACTCCAGCGAATCCAGAATGCAGCCGCACATCTCATCCCCAACCTCCCACGCCACAAACACATCTCTGCTTACCTCAGATCCCTTCATTGGCTTCTCATCAGCAAAAGGATCATCTTCAAAATCCTCATCCACGCTCACAAATCCCTCCACAACACTGGACCAGCCTACCTCAATGAACGAGTGAACTTCCACGCACCCACTTGACTCCTCCGCTCTGCTGATCTCGCCCTCGCCACAGTCCCCTGCATCCAACGCACCACCTCTGGATGCAGATCCTTCTCCTACTTCGCCTCCAAGACCTGGAACTCCCTCCCCACCAACCTACGCAAGACCCAGGACCACCTGACTTTCAGAAAGCACCTCAAGACATGGCTTTTTGAGCAGTAAATGGCACCCCCCATCAGCACCTTGAGACCCAATTGGGTGAGTAACGCGCTTAATACATTTTTTGGTTGATTGATTGATTGATTGACGCCATGGAGCCCAAGTTGCAAATTTTTCCCACGCTCGTCTACCTTCTGCTACATTATGAACACCAACGCTGGTGAAGACGACCACAGTGAGTACTTCCACCTAGCACACAAGGGAGGGGGAGGAAAAACAGAGTGACACACACACACCCCCAATACAATACACACATCCAGAAGCAGCAACATAACATATCTACCCCGTACACCTCAGGAATAATGCAAGGACAAAATGATTTGAAGGAAGTGAGTGTAATATGATAAAATACTATGAAGAAGTGCATCAAAATCCAAACATATATACATATTTTCAAATGTAGGGACACAGCCCAGTCCTCAATGTCTGTGGGCCACAGGGCCACAACACATAGGCCAAGGCCCCACCTCACTCCTGCAACAACATGGAGAGAACACTGCAGGGGCATCAGGTTGAAAATACACAGGCACCTCAGGGGGATGGGGAATGGAGGGGCACCTCAGCCGGAAGATGGTACAACACCACTGGTCCTGGAGGGGGCAACATGCCCTGTGCACTGTCCTGGGGAGTGGAAGGCCACAGTCTCTCAAGTGGTTGGTTTGCCCACTGCTTGGCCCTGGGAGTGCAAGGCCACAGTCTCTCAAGTGGGTGGTTTGCCCACTGCTTGGTCCTGGGGAGTGCAAGGCCACAGTCTCTCTAGTGGATGGCTACATCCACTGGTTCTGGAGGGGCCATTGTGCCCAGTGACCTTCATCCTCTGGAGGATGGAGTGAATGGATGGCTTCTTCCACTGGTTCTGGAGGGGGCATTGTGCCAAGTGAGCTTCATCCTATAGAGGATGGGGTGAGTGGATGGCTTCTCCACTGGTTCTGGAGGGGGCATTGTGCCCAGTGAGCTTCATCCTGTGGAGGATGTGGTGAGAGGATGGCTTCTTCCACTGGTTCTGGAGGGGGCATTGTGCCCTGTGATGCAGATCTTGGGGAGAGCAAGGTCACAATCTCTCACCTGGGTGTCAGGCCAACAGGATTTGCAGGTGCCAGGCGGCACAACAGCCCATGGATGCAGGACTACACACTGTCCGCCGGCGGTGACAGCTGCTCAGTGGTGGCAGTGGTGCTGGTGGCTGTGCTGGTAGTGGTGGGGGGAGGCTCCAGCCCTTCCCCTGCAGCCTCAGAAGGCTGCCCACTGGGGCTGCTGCTGCTGGCAGTGGTGCTTCTGGTGGTGCTGAAAGTGGTGGGGGTAGTCTCCAGCCCTTCTCCTGCAGCCTCGCACGGCTGCCCACTGGGGATAATGCTGCTGGCAGTGGTACTGGTGGCGGTGCTGGTGGCGGTGCTGCCAATGGTGGGGGGAGGTTCCAGCCCTTCCCCAGCAGCCTAGGATGGCTGAACCACCATGGTTGGTGGTGGGGGCTCTGAATGAGTCCCAGCACCAGGCCTCCTGTCCTTCCTGCCTGCTGGTGCAGGCTCCTTGCCCTTCCTGTCAGCAGCCGGCGATTGCTCCTTGCCCTTCCCTGTAGCAGCTGGGGGTGCCTCCTTGCCCTTCCCTGTAGCAGCTGGGGGTGACTCCTTGCCCTTCCTTGAAGCAGCTGGGGATGCCTCCTTGTCCTTCCTTGACGTAGCTGGTGGTGCCTCCTTACCCTTCCTTGCAGCACCCAGTGTGGCTGCTTGGTGCCCGCTATCCTTTCCCACCTGGAGTAGCTGTCAACACTACTGTGGCTGTGGACTGGGTGGCTGAGGTGCTCACCTGGGTTCTGACCACCCTGGCCTGACGTGAAGCCGGGGGAGTTATAGGGAAGAACATCTTATGGACATTGGGGTGAGAAGAGAGTGAAGGTTTGGGAGTGGAGAAGAAGGAAGTTGTTGTAGGAGGTGTCTGCTGTGTTTGGGTGCAGGTACCTGGGCTGGATGCTGTTGTGAGGTGGATGGATGTTGGGTGTCTGAGTGCCTGCGTTTCTGTACTTTGGGAGGAGGGGGCACAGACACTGTGGGAGAGGACTCAGGGATGTGTGCATGGATGTGGGGGTGGTGACTGCCAGTGAGGGGTGTGTAGACATAGGCGTGATGGTGATGGTGGGAGTGGATGAGGATATAGTGCATGCAGGTGTGAGTCTAGACGTAACTGGGAGGGAGGTGGACGACGAGGAGTGGGACACAGTGGAGGCAGTGGATTTTGGTATGTCTGCATCTGGATGGTGTTTGTGTGAGTGCCTGTGGGACGATGTGTGGTGCTTGTGTTTGCCTGAACCACTCCTGTGGGATGTCTTGTATGCATGCTGGTCTGCCTGATTGCTTGGGATAGGTTGGGGTTGAGGGGAATGGGATTGGGTAGAGGAAGTTGGAGGGGGGAGGCTAGAAACAGGGACAATGGCTGCCATCAGAGAGGAGGCCAGAGCTTGGGTTGATCTATGTTTGGGAACCATGCCAGTGTGAATGCCCTCCAGGAATGGATTGGTCTGTTGCATTTGGGCTGCCAGTCCCTGGGTGGCATTCACAATGGTTGACTGTCCAAAAGAGATGGATCACAGGAGGTCAATAGCCTCCTCACTCAGGGCAGCAGGGCTAACTGGGGCAGGGCCTGAGGTGCCTGGGGCGAAGAAGATGCCCACCCTCCTGGGTGAGCGGGCACGGAAAACTCGCTGAGGGGCTGCTGGGAGGGCAGTGCTGGGAGCTTCCATCGGAGGAGGTATCACTGTCCGAACTGTCCACTCCAGTCTCCGCCGTGGTGCTCCACTCGCCCTCCCTCCCACTGGTGCCCTCACCCTCAGTTGACTTGGCCTCCTGGGCCCTGTGGGATGCAGCTCCCTCCGTCGCCGGTGCCTCTGCTCCTCTGCCAGATGATGCTAATGCACATAAGGACAGGGTGACAAAACAAAAATGGGGGGAAAAGACAAAGGGTACACTTGGTCAATGGCGCCAACAACACCAGGGTTCGACGGGCACCCCTTACTCGTTGGGTGGCCATCCCCAGCTGGGCCTCCGCTGTCTTCCATGCCCAGCGTCTCAGGTCCTCCCACCATTTCCGACAGTGGGTGCTCTGCCTGCCATAGACCCCCAGGGTCCACACGTCCTTGGCAATGGCACGCCATATACCCTTTTTCTGATGGGCACTGACCTGCAGGGAATTGGACACAGGGAAAGATATTAGTCTGACCGTTCTGCTTGTTACACTCATGGCCCACCATAGCCCTTCACATCCCCTTACACACAGACATGGCCACACATACATGCAGCACGCTGCCCAGGGCCCTTCCACCAACCCCCCACTACACAAGGCCTCCACCTACAGCACTCCATGCATTCATGCCCCATGCATTGTGCTCACAGTGTACTCACCTGTTGGTCTGGAGGCCCAACCAGCATTTGGTACTGGGGTAGGACCCCATCCACCAGTCCCTCCAACTTTGCAGCGGTGAAGGCAGGGGCCCTTTCCCCAGTGACACGAGCCATGGTCGATTCCAGACACAGGTCAATGCTGCACATGCAGTGTAGGTCCTCCGGTTGAAGGTCAGGTAGCAAGTGAGTGAACAGATCGAAAATGACAGTCACATCCACGCCGGTGTGTACTGTCACCACTGGCGTACATCACCATTGGACACTGTAACCCATAGGGCCCAATGATAACCAATAAAGAGTTGCACGGCAGTTCTTGACTGCCTCCCGCAACGGGGCATGTCAGCGGAATTACCTCATTTCCACATGTCCCTCCATACGAGACAGGCAGATGCCATTTCGGGAGGGGCAGGCCATGGTACCTAACCGCGTCACAGTACACATAAGCACCATTTGGACCTATCCAACAATATAGTGTTGCAATCTCAACAAGCAATGAAGTGTAGTGTTTGGAAATATGAGATGCTGACCAGCTGCTCACCGTTTTGCCCCGTAGATTGCAGCTGCTGTGGATGAATAGGATATGGAGTCAGCCCCTTGTACATACGCCCTGGTGGATTTGGCAACAATGGAGGACAGGCACATTATCTTCACCTATAGACTGGACAGGGCCACAATCACAGAGCTGTGTGCCCAATTGGAGCCTAACCTGATATCTGCTATCCGTCACCCCACTGGGATCCCCCCTCTTGTGCAAGTGCTATCAGTGCTCCATTTCCTGGCAAATGGCTCCTTCCAAGTGACAGTGGGCTTGGCAGCAGGAACGTCACAGCCAATGTTCTCAATAGTGCTGGCCAGAGTGTTGTCTGCCATGATTAAACACATGCGCAGCTATATCGTTTTTTCCTAGGTTGAGGATTTGGCCACAGTGAAAGCTGATTTCTATGCAATGTGACATATCCCCAGCATTATTGGGGTAATTGATGGTACACATATTGCATTTGTCCCCCCCCGGACAAATGAACAGGTGTTCAGAAATCAAAAGAGCTTTCACTCCATGAATGTGCAGATAGTGTGCCTGGCGGACCAGTATATCTCCTATGTCAATGCAACGTATTTTGGGTCTGTGCATGATACTTTTATCCTGAGGAATAGCAGCATCCTATATTTGATGGCTCAACTCCAGATGCACCAGGTGTGGCTAATAGGTGAGCCCTGGTTCCCAGACAGTGGATGTTTGTGTATGGGTATGCTGTACCAGGAGATTGGGTCCTGATTAGCAGGATCCAAGTAGAAACAGTCAAACACACTGACAAACAGGCCAAAAGTGGGGGTAACCAAGCTAGACAGAGGTTACTTTCCTACACAACTCCCATCAAACTAAGGTCAATAAGACTAACCTTGGCCAGTTGAGACTTCATTGTCTAAGTGGTGATAAGTGGAGAATAGCTCTTCAATAGAGTTTTTACTCCCTTTATCATCCAATATGTGTTCCCTTCCCCGTGGGTATGTGAACCACTCTGTTTGTTTACTTTTAGTTAGAGAACAGTGAAACTGTGGACTCTGAGATTCCTGATGTTTAAGATTAGGAAAAAGTTTCAAAGTGAGGCAGGATGACTGTCCCTGGGACCCTATTTTAGGACAGGGTTGCTGTCCTAAAGGTTGTAATGCCAGACAGGGATGTTGTCTTAGCAAGGCTAAAGCAGGGTAAAACATTTGTCCCTATGGCTCTAAATGAGGACAGGGCTGCTGTTCTTCTTGGGGTAGAGCAGGATAGGGATACTCTCCCAAGGGCTCCACATAAAGATAAGAATGCTATCCTATGGTTTTAGAGGGAGTGCAGGGGTACTGCACTAAAGTTCCTCTGGGTGGGCAGGAGGGTTGCTTCAAATTTTCTAAGACAGGACAGGTTTGCTGTTTTGTCTTAGTTTTCCCACAGAGAGGTACTTTTACCTCTGGGAGTCCAGCTGTGCTAGCTTTTGACTCCCTTGATACAGGCTTCACCCTAGGAGGGGTGTCTCCCACCACAGGAATGACATCCTTAGTGGCAGGATGGACAGGGGATACCTTGATACCATTTTCACCCCTGGGAAGAGGAGGATCCTGAGGCTTTAGGGCTCCTTCTCTTCTTTGCTTTTTAATCTCATTTGAGATTAAAGGAAACAATTCCTTTGGTATACCCTGCATAGATGCATGGGCCATAAACTCTACTTCAGCCCAACCTGAGGCCTCTAGGTCATTTCCTAAGAGGTAGTCTACAGGTAAGCTAGGTGAAACCACCACCTGCTTAGGGCCAGTGAAACCACCCCAACTAAGTTGCACTATTGCTAAGGGTAGAGACTTCAGTAACTTGGTACTTCTGTCCAATGAGGAGTTGTGCAGTTGACACTAGGTTTTCAGTCAATAAAGAGATACTGGCACCTGTGTCCCTGTAGGCCTGGGCCTCAACACCATTTATGTGAATGTGCTGCTTGTACTTATCCATGTTAAGGGGACAAGCAGCTACAGTAGCAAGGCCAGTGCCACCAGGTGAGACAGAACTGTCTTGGGGGTTTCTACACCTACCCCAGTTTCCATTACGGACCCAAAAGTGAATCCAGCTACACCTTCGCTTTGACTATTACCAGTAGTCCCAACACTACTACTACTACCAGGGGCACGAGAAGTGGATGTGGAGTGAGTAGTTGTGGTAGGATCAGGAGCTTTACCTTGACAGGTCCCCTGGCATATGGCCTTTATCCCTGCACACATAGCACCAAGGCTGTTCAGTGTGTGCAGATGAAGAAGAAGAGGAAATGGTTTTATTCCCACACCAGAGGATGTTTTGTGGACCTGATAAGGTTCTTTACTTTTGTGTGTGTCCCCACCCTTGTCCTGAGATGTATCACTTTCCTTCTTCTTTTCCTTGTCACCCCCTGTATGAGCTTTTCTGGTCACTCTTGTTCTGACCCATTTATCTGGCTTCTTTCCCAATTCTTGGGAAGATGTCAGATCTCAACCAAGTACTGGTGCAACAAGTCAGACACACAGTTATTCACAATATGCTCTCTCGAAAGAGGATTATGTAAGCACTCATAATCAGACACTTTGCTGCCATGTAGCCAGCCTTCTAAAACCTTAACAGAACAGCCCACAAAGTCAACCCAATCTTGTGAGGATTCTTTTCTGGTCTCCCTGAACTTTATTCTATATTGTTCAGTGGTTAGACCAAACCAATCTAAGGGTGCAGTCTTAAGAATATTGTAGTTGTCTGAGTCTTCTTCTCTGACAGTGAGAAGTCTATCCCTCCCCTTGTCAGAAAAGGACAACCACAGAATAGCAGCACACTGCCTTTGAGGGACCCTTTGAACTTTACATCCCCTCTCAAGTGCAGCAAACCACTTGTAACTGTCACCCCCACCTTGTATGGGGGAACAATTTTGTGCAAGTTTCTGAAATCAATGGTGTCCTCCCTGACCCCATAACTCCTGGCACTGCTGCTGCTGTTGCCACCATGGGGTACTAATCCCAACCCCTGCCTTTCCCTTGCCACAGCCAAGGCCTCCATATCCAGGGCTAGCTGTTGCTGCTGCGGCCTCAGCCTGGCCTCCTCCAGTCTAAGTTTCCTGAGCTCCCTATCTATGTGGTCATCTCCTGGAGTTGTACCATGGGATCCCTCAGACAATTAGGTGATAAGGGAATGTGGAGAGGTAAATCTTTCCCTACCTTTTGTGACCCTAGGGACTTGACCTCTGGGTGTGAAGGGAGCCCTACCTGAGAGACTACCCCCCCCCACTACCAGCTACGCTAGTAGGTCTGCTGGGTGTAAGATCTTTGGAAGAGCCCTATCCTGAACCTAAATGATGATTGTCTGATTCTAAGGGGTCAGAATCTCCCTCTCCCTCCTTCTTCTCCTGGCTACCAGCATGCTCCCCGTCAACCTGGAGAGGGAGGCTCAACAGTAAATTCTTGTTGAGGTTCTTCCCCACATCTAGTTTTCTGTCTGTGCAAAGCCCCTTCAATTCATTCCCTCATAGGGAGTACCCATGACCTCAGAGCTAGGCCAAGTAGTAGACATGATGTGTGTGTGTTAGTATAGTGTAGGAAGAAACCTAACCTACCTAACCTCTAGCCTCTTGGAAAGGAAAGTGAGAGACTAGAACTCTCTACTAGGTATATATGTATAGCTCTAGGTATAGAGTATTCTTTCCTGTGGAATCCACCAGTGACAGAGTGATAAGGCAATTGCAAGTACTTATCCCACAGCTGCCACCAATGTAGGAGGCTGTCCTGGTTTGCAGTGGTTACCTATGGTACTTACACCTTATACAAGGTCCAGTAATTCCTTATTAGTGAAATATAGGCAGTGTCTAGAAGCCAGGCTCTCTAAGGGTAAAAGTAGCTGAGGAGCCAAGGCTTATCTAGGAGACATGCAAAGCTCAGATAATACCACTGTAGTCACACAATACTCACACACATGAATGAAAATATTGTCTTACAAAAATAAAGATACTTTATTTTGGTGACACAAATGCAAAAAATACCATAGAGACTATACTCCCTTAGGTGGTAAGTAATACACAAATTATATACGTTAGTATGCAGAAATAGCTGTAAAAACAGTTAGAAAACAGTGCAAATAGTGAAAATTACAATAGTTAGAAATGGGCCTGGGGGAACATAAACCATATACTAAGAAAGTGGAATGTGAATGTTGGTTTCCCACCTAGGCAAGTGTAGAGTGTAGAGGGGTGTTGGGAGTATTATAAAACACCAAAGGTAAGTAATAGAACCCACCCTGCATCCCAGGAAGGCAGGAGTAAATCACAGAAACGTTCCTAGAAAACACAAAAACATGAGAAAGAAGATAATACACAAACCACAAGAGACTGCAAGACTCCAACAGTAGATTCCTGGACCTGAGGACCTGTGGAAGAAGGGGACGAAGTCCAAGAAGCACGGAAGAGTCCAGGGAGAACAGGAGCCCTGCAAACCCGGTTGAAGGTGCAAAAGAAGAACCACCAGTGAAGAACAACAGTTAGTACTGCACCGAAGAAGTTGGATGTGGGTTCCTCGTTGGTGCATATGATGTCCCACACCAGATGGATGGTTGTAGTCTGGTTTGCATTGCTGGAGTCCGTCAACAAGCCTTGGCACACGCGAAGCTCACGGTTAGTGGAAAATGATGCTGCCCAGGAACAGAAGGAACCTGGTGGACTCTATCCAGGAGGTGGAGTCAGAGGGGGCTCTCAGCAACTCAGAGAGCCCTCAGAAGACCAGGCAGCGTGTACAGGAGTCCCACAGCATGGGGACAAAGAAGGTGCAACAGGAGGCCCACAAAGCACTAGAACAAAGGTTCCCACGCCGCCAGAGAACCACGCAGGAAGCTGTGTGTCGCAGGATTGCGTGCTGGGGGCCAGAGCTGTCTGTTGCATGAAGAACTTCATGGAAGGATGCCAACAAGCCTTGGCAACTGCAAAACACGCAGTCCACAGGGGTGTTGTGGGAAGGCAAGCCTTTACCTGCACCAAAGTTAGACAGTAGGACGTCAGGACCATCGGGACCACTTCAGTCTACCACCCATGAGCCAGGATCAACGCAGCTCGTCAGGAGAGGGGACCCACTCTGCTGGTCATCATTGCAGAGAGGTGCCTGCTGAAGCAGGGGAGTGACTCCTTCACTCCAAGGGAGATTCCTTCATTCTTTTTCGGGGGCAGGCTGTCCTTTGAGGATGCACGCCTGGGAAACAGTTGAAGTTGCTGGCGGGAGCTGAAGAAACAATGTTGCAGAAGTCATCTTTGATTCTTTTTTGCAGTTTATAGAGTTCCTTGAGGGTCAAGATGCTGTTTCTTCAGTAAGAAGGTGAAGTGAAGGATGCAGAGGATTCCTGCTGCAGTCTTGCAATCCAGATCTGAAGAACCACCCAAGAGAGAGACCCTAAATAGCCCAAAAAGGGGGATCGGTCAGATAAACAGGTAAGCACCTATCAAGGGAGGGCTCTGACGTCACCTACTGGCACTGGCCACTCAGATGCTTCCAGAGTTCCCTGCCAACTTGGAATCCAAGATGGCGAAACCCAGAGACCCTCTGGAGGAGCTCTGAGCACCACCCCTGGGGTGGTGATGGACAGGGGAGAGGTCACTCCCCTTTCCTTTTTCCAGTTTTACACTAGAGCAGGGACTGGGGGTGCCTGAACAGGTGTAGACTGGATTATGCAAGGAGGGCCCCAAATGGGCCCTTCAAAGCATTTCCATTGGCTTGGGGAGGCTACCCCTCCTAAGCCTGTAACACCTATTTCCAAAGGAAGAGGATGTAACACCCCTCTCTCAAAGGAAATCCTTTGTTCTGCCTTCCTGGGCTTGAGCTGCTCAAGCAACAGGAGGGCAGAAACCTGTCTTAGAAGTGGCAGCAGCTGGGCCTGCCTGTAAAACCTCAGAATGCTGGAACAGCAATCCTGGGGTCCTCTAAGGAGCACCCACAGTGCATAGAATCAATCACCCAAAGCTTGCAAAAGCATTGCGGTATGATTCCAACATATTTGATACCAAATATGCCTATTTTCAGACTTACCATTTTGTAGCTAGACAGAGGTAGTGACCTATGTCCAGACACGTGTAAAATGGCATCTCCGCACTCACGAAGTCTGGGGAAATTATCCTGGAGGTCGTGGGGGCACCTATGCTAGTGTAGGGATACCCTCACATACAGGTACTCTGCACCCTGCCCTCAGGGCTGGAGGGCCTGCTACATGGGGGACTTATGAGTGACCTGGTTCAGTGTAAATGGCAGTGAAAGGGTACATGCACCTTTTCACACAGGCTGCTATGGTAGCCCTGGAGAAGCCTTTGAATGGGCTCCCTATGGGTGGCAATAGATATGCTGCAGCCCCTAGGGATCCCCTTCAACCACAATGCCCTGGGTGCCTAAGTACCATATACTAGAAACTTATAAGGGGCCACCAGTATGCCAATTGGTGAAATACTGGGTTACCTGTATGCAATAACCATAATTTAAGGGGCAGAGCATAACTGTCCTGATTAGCAGGATCCCAGTAGACACAGTAAACACACTGACAAGCAGGCCAAAAGTGGGGGTATCTAATCTAGAAAAAGACTACTATCCTACAGGATGGCATCCACTATTTGTAGGAGGCTGGCCTGGCTTATAGTGGGTACCTTGTGGTACTTACAGCTTGGGCCAGGTCCAGTTATCCCTTACTAATAGATTAGAGGTGTTCTAGCAGCTTAGGCTGATAGAGGTAGCTATAGCAGAGCAGCTTAGGCTGAACTAGGAGACATGCAAAGCTCCTACTATACCACTTATATCACTTAGCACTATATCACAAGAAAACCCAATACTCAGAGTTACTAAAAATATAGGTACTTTATTTTAGTGACAATATGCCAAAAGTATCTCAGAGTAATATACACAAAATATACACACACAAACCAAAATCAGGTAAGTAACAGTTAGAAAAGTAGTGCAACACTGTAGAACACAATAGAATGCAATAGGGAGAAATAGGCCTAGGGGCAACACAAACCATATACTCCAAAAGTGGAATGCGAACCACGATTAGACCCCAGGCCTAGTGTAGTGTGTAGAGGGTCGCTGGGAGTGTAATTAAAGGTGTCCAAGATACCCCACCCCAATACCCTGAAAAGTAGGAGTAAAGTTACCCTACTACCCCAGAAAGACAGTAAAGTCGAGATAGGGGATTCTGCAAAGGCAACAACTGACTGCAAAGCAGATTGAATATGGATTCCTGGACCTGAGGAACTGTAAAGGAAGGGCACCAAGTCCAAGAGTCACGCAAGTGTCCAGGGGGGGCAGGAGCCCACTAAACCCCGGATGAAGGTGCAAAAGGGCTGCCTCTGGGTGGAAGAAGCCAAAGATTATGCACCAACAGAAGGCGCCAGGAACTTCTCCTTTGGTCAGAAGACGTACCACAGCATGCAGGAGGATGCAGAGTTGTTTCCACGCAGAAAGATCACAAACAAGCCTTGCTAGCTGCAAGAGTCATGGCTGAAGGTTTTGGGTGCTGCCAGGGCCCAGGAAGGACCAGGAGGTCGCCCCTTGGAGGAGGAGACAGAGGGGGCACTCAGCAACACGGAGAGCCCATGCAGAAGCAGGCAGCACCTGCAGAAGCACCTGAACAGGCACTTAGAAGATCTGAGGATGACAGTCAACTCAGAACAGCAAAAGAGGGTCCCACGACGTCGGAGTCCAACTCAGCGAGTTGGGCAATACAGGATAGAGTGCTGCGGACATGGGCTAGGATGTGCACAAAGGAAGTCTTGCAAGAGTGCACAGAAGCCCGAGCAGCTGCAGTTCACACTGCACGCAGGATTACTGTCTGGCGTGGGAAGGCAAGGACTTACCTCCACCAAATTTGAAAAGAAGGGCCACTGGATTGTCTAAGACACTTGGACCCAGCTCCTGTGTTCCAGGGACCATGCTCGGCAGGATGAGAGGGGACGCAGAGGACCAGTGATGATGAAGTTTGGTGCCTGGTGGCAGGGGGAAGATTCCGTCAACCCACTGGAGATTTCTTCTTGGCTTCCAGTGCAGGGTGAAGGCAGACAGCCCTCAGAGCATGCACCACCGGGAAACAGTAGAGAAAGCCTGCAGGATGAGGCGCTACAATGCTGCTGGTAGTCTTCTTGCTACTTTATTGCAGTTATGCAGGCGTCCTGGAACAGTCAGCGGTATGTTCATAATGCACACCAGTTTGGACCCAGCAATATGCAAATCAGTCTTGACCCTGTTCCCCATGGGAACAGTCCAGCCCAAACTGCCAGGCCAGGTCCTCCCTGGACTGGAAACAAGCATCCTCAGATTGGTTTCAGGTTATGATGGGACCCTTCATCAGCCAGGCTAGCTTGAATCCAATGGGAAACATCCTACATGGGATTGGAGCCATTGACGGGACCCATATTGCCTTAGTCCCTCCCAGGGCAAATGAGCAGGTGTACAGGAATAGGAAGAGTTACCACTCTCTAAATGTCCAGATGGTGTGGCTTGCTGATCAATACATCTCCAACATCACTGCCACGTTTGCTGGATCAGTGCATGATGCCTATGTATTGAGGAATAGCAGCATCCCACAGGTGATGGCTTGACTACAGAGGCACAGAGTGTGGCTCATAGGTGATCATAAGTCCCAACCCAATGTATGTCAGCGTATGCCTACTGGAGTTGTAACCCATGCCACAGTACATGGCTAATGTGTGTCCCTCACTTCTTTTAGGTGACTCCGGCTACCCAAACCTGTCCTGGCTGTTGTCCCCTGTTAGGAATCCGAGAACAGAGGCTGAAAATCGGTACAATGAAGCACATGGCCGGACCAGGAGGGTTGTGGAATGTACTTTTGGTCTACTGAAGGGGTATCCCTATGCTACGCCACTAAGAAGGTCTGCCAGATTGTGGTGGTCTGCTGCATGCTGCACAATTTGGCCCTCAGATGCCATGTGCCCTACCTGCAGGAGGAGGTGGGTGACAATGCACCTGTGGCAGAGGTGGACACAAAGGACAGTAAGGAGAAGGAGGAGGAGGATGTGGACAACAGGACACATATCATTCAGCAGTACTTCCAATGACACTTAGGTAAGACTGTTGATCTGTTCATATCTCCATTTTAGTTAGGTGCTGTGTGCCAGCTGTGTTGTGCCAATCACTACCTTTGCATTACAATTAACTGTCACTTATGCCTTCCCTTTTTGCAGATGTTGGTGTGGTTACAACTGTGTACTGATGTGATGACTACAGACTGCTGAGACACATTTGATGGATAGATTGACACATTAAAGGACATATTCACAGGATAATACACTTCAATACATTGCAAATTTCTGTCTGATAAAGCACTAATACTCCAGTAGTGTTCAAGGGTGTTTATTGAAGTGACAATAATGAAGGGATGGTACAACAGAGTGAGTTTATGGTTGAGGAAAAGTTCAGAGTAGTGCCCCAGTTTGTTTGCAGCACAGGTCCAGTGTCCATGAGGCCATAGGAAGGGGAGCAATGGCAGCCCAAAGTGAACAAGGTGACTCAGTGGCACACAAGGGGGAAATTCTGGAGAGACTAATTTCCTGGTGGTGGTCTTGGTCTTGGCAACAGTCTATGGTGGTTCACCTTCTGTAGTGGGAGGGGTGCTGGTGCCCATCGGGGCCTGTGGCGGGTCCTCCTGTCCACGAGCTACAACAGATGTTGATGGCTGTTGTTGAGTGGAATGGCTAGTGGAAGTTGCGCCCTGCTGTGTTCTGTTTTCCTGCATGATGTTGGCCAAATCACCCAGCACCCCTACAATGAAGGCCATGTTTACATTTAGGCTCTGCAACTGCTGCATGACCTCCTGGTGTGTACCACCTGCAGCCGCTGGTTTTCCAGCATGATGGTCATCACTTGGCACATCCTGTCCTAGAATTTTTGGTATGCTCCCAGGACATGTGTGAGTGCCTCCTGGGCAGTCGGTTCCCTGGGCCTGGCCTCTCCCTGGTGCACAGTTGACCTCCCACTGTCCCTAGCCCCCTGTGCCTTTGTCCCTTGAATGGTGTGCCCACTCCCACCAGGACCGTCATCATTTTGTCTTTGTGGTGTCAACATAGGTCCCTGTACAGGTGGGTACAGTATTGATCGATGTGTCCTGGGGACAGGGTCTGAGGACATTGAGTGGCTGCTGTGGTGTTGGAGTCGGAGGGGGGTGGGCCTGTGGTGGACTGGCAGTGCAATGTGGAAGCCGACTGACCAATGGTCCCAGATGGGCCAGGGAGTTCATTCAGCCTGGGACAGTTGCTATCATCACTGAGGGCATCTTCTGGTGGAGGACTGGGTTGCTGAGACTCCTGCTTGCCACTGACATTGGCTAGGGCACCTGTGGGGATGTAAGTGTAATGTCAGGGTCATTGTCTGTCACATATTTTGCCTTTCTAGCTTTCCCCATGGGTTTTGTGTTGTCCTCCCGCCTTTGGTAGTGTGTGGTGATGGTTTGTGGGATTGGTAGTTCTACATGCTGTCCATGCATTGCTGGTGGGTGTGCAAGCAGAGCTGGGACAGACGTTCTTGCAGTGGGTAGGGCATGCAGGGTGTTAGAAATGGGGACTTTGGTTGACAGTCAGGTTACCCCCTGTCCAAGCAAGGACCCTCTCTCTTGTCAGGGTAAAAGAGAATCACCCTCAGCTAACCCCCGCTCACCCCCTTGGTAGCTTGGCATGAGCAGACAGTCTTAACTTCAGAGTGCTAGGTGTAAAGTATTTGTACCAACACACACAGTAACCTAATGAAAACACTACAAAATGACACAACACAGGTTTAAAAACATAGAAAATATTTATCTAAACAAAACAAGACCAAAACGACAAAAATCCACCATACACAAGTCAAGTTATCAATTAAAAACCCAAAGGAGTCTTCATGAGATTTTAACCTCTTAGCTGCTGGGCCTTTTCCCCCGCAGTGCTGAGCCCTTTTTTGGCTATTTGGGGTAGTTCGCGCTTAGGCCTTCATAACTTTTTGTCCACATAAGCTATCCACGCCAAATTTGCGTCCTTTTTTTCCAACATCCTAGGGATTCCAATGGTACCCAGAGTTTGTGGTTTCCCCTGGAGGAGACCAAGAAAATAGCCAAAATACAGTGAAAATTTTGTTTTTTCCAAAAAAATGGGAAAAAGGGCTGCCGAAGAAGGCTTGTGGTTTTTTCCCTGAAAATGCCATCAACAAAGGGTTTCTGGTGCTGAAATCACTATCTTCCCACCTTTCAGGAACGGGCAGACTTGAATCAAAAAACCACATTTTCCAACACAAATTTGGCATTTTACTGGGACATGCCCCATTTTTACTATTTTTGGTGCTTTCAACCTCCTTCCAGTTAGTGACAGGAATGGGTATTAAACCAATGCTGGATCCTGGACAGCTAAACATTTCTGAAAACTAGACAAAATTCTGAATTCAGAAAGGGGTCATTTGTGTAGATCCTACAAGGTTTTCCTACAGAAAATAACAGCTGAAATAAAAAAATATTGAAATTGAGCTGAAAACAACAGCCATTTTTCTTTATGTTTTACTCTGTAACTTTTTCCTGCGATGTCAGATTTCTGAAAGCAATATACCGTTTTGTCTGCTGGACTCTTGTGGTTGTGGGGATATAAAGGGCTTGTAGGTTCATCAAGAACCCTAGGTACCCAGAGCCAATAAATGAGCTGCACCCTGCAGTTGGTTTTCATTCTATACTGGGTATACAGCAATTCATTTGCTGAAATATGAAGAGTGAAACAGAGGTATCAAGAAAACCTTTGCATTTCCAAAATGGGATCAAGATAAGGTTTTGAGGAGCAGTGGTTATTTGCACATCTCTGATTTCCGGGGTGACCATACTAGCATGTGAATTGCAGGGCATTTCTCAAATAGACGTATTTTTTACACACTCTCCTATATTTGGAAGGAAAAAATGTAGAGAAAGATAAGGGGCAATAACACTTGTTTTGCTATTCTATGTTCCCCCCAGTCTCCCGATAAAAATGATACCTCACTTGTGTGGGTAGGCCTAGTGCCCCCGACAGGAAATGCCCCAAAACACAACATGGACACATCACATTTTTTGATAGAAAACACAGCTGTTTTTTCCAAAGTGCCTACCTGTAGATTTTGGCCTCTAGCTCAGCCGGCACATAGTGAAACCTACCAAACCTGTGCATTTTTTAAAACTAGAGACCTAGGGGAATCCAAGATGGGGTGACTTGTGGGGCTCTGACCAGGTTCTGTTACCCAGAATCCTTTGCAAACCTCAAAAAGTGGCTAAAACAAACAAGTTTTCCTCACATTTCGGTGACAGAAAGTTCTGGAATCTGAGAGGAGCCACAAATTTCCTTCCACCCAGCGTTCCCCCAAGTCTCCCGATAAAAATGATACCTCACTTGTGTGGGTAGGCCTAGCGCCCGTGACAGGAAATGCCCTAAAACACAACGTGGACACATCCCATTTTTTGACAAAATACAGAGCTGTTTTTTGCAAAGTGCCTACCTGTAGATTTTGGCCTCTAGCTCAGCCGGCACATAGGGAAACCTACCAAACCTGTGCATTTTTTAAAACTAGAGACCCAGGGGAATCCAAGATGGGGTGACTTGTGGGGCTCTGACCAGGTTCTGTTACTCAGAATCCTTTGCAAACCTCAAAAAGTGGCTAAAAAAACAAGTTTTCCTCACATTTCGGTGACAGAAAGTTCTGGAATCTGAGAGGAGCCACAAATTTCCTTCTACCCAGCGTTCCCCCAAGTCTCCCGATAAAAATGATACCTCACTTGTGTGGGTGGGCCTAGCGCCCGAGACAGGAAATGCCCCAAAACACAACGTGGACACATCCCATTTTTTGACAGAAAACACAGCTGTTTTTTCCAATGTGCCTACCTGTAGATTTTGGCCTCTAGCTCAGCCAGCACATAGTGAAACCTACCAAACCTGTGCATTTTTGAAAACTAGAGACCTAGGGGAATCCAAGATGGGGTGACTTGTGGGGCTCTGACCAGGTTCTGTTACCCAGAATCCTTTGCAAACCTCAAAAAGTGGCTAAAACAAACAAGTTTTACTCACATTTCGGTGACAGAAAGTTCTGGAATCTGAGAGGAGCCACAAATTTCCTTCCACTCAGCGTTCCCCCAAGTCTCACGATAACAATGATACCTCAACTTCTGTGGGTAGGCCTAGCGCCCGCGACAGGAAATGCCCCAAAACACAACGTGGACCCATCCCATTTTTTGACAAAATACAGAGCTGTTTTTTGCAAAGTGCCTACCTGTAGATTTTGGCCTCTAGCTCAGCCGGCACATAGGGAAACCTACCAAACCTGTGCATTTTTTAAAACTAGAGACCCTGGGGAATCCAAGATGGGGTGACTTGTGGGGCTCTGACCAGGTTCTGTTACCCAGAATCCTTTGCAAACCACAAAAAGTGGCTAAAAAAACAAGTTTTCCTCACATTTCGGTGACAGAAAGTTCTGGAATCTGAGAGGAGCCACAAATTTCCTTCCACCCAGCGTTCCCCCAAGTCTCCCGATAAAAATGATACCTCGCTTGTGTGGGTAGGCCTAGTGCCCGCGACAGGAAATGCCCCAAAACCCAACATGGACACATCCCATTTTTTGATAGAAAACACAGCTGTTTTTTACAAAGTGCCTACCTGTAGATTTTGGCCTCTAGCTCAGCCGGCACATGGTGAAACCTACCAAACCTGTGCATTTTTGAAAACTAGAGACCCAGGGGAATCCAAGATGGGGTGACTTGTGGGGCTCTGACCAGGTTCTGTTACCCAGAATCCTATGCAAACCTCCAAAAGTGGCTAAAAAAACAAGTTTTCCTCACATTTCGGTGACAGAAAGTTCTGGAATCTGAGAGGAGCCACAAATTTCCTTCCACCCAGCGTTCCCCCAAGTCTCCCGATAAAAATGATACCTCACTTGTGTGGGTAGGCCTAGCGCCCGCGACAGGAAATGCCCTAAAACACAACGTGGACACATCCCATTTTTTGACAAAATACAGAGCTGTTTTTTGCAAAGTGCCTACCTGTAGATTTTGGCCTCTAGCTCAGCCGGCACATAGGGAAACCTACCAAACCTGTGCATTTTTGAAAACTAGAGACCCAGGGGAATCCAAGATGGGGTGACTTGTGGGGCTCTGACCAGGTTCTGTTACCCAGAATCCTTTGCAAACCACAAAAAGTGGCTAAAAAAACAAGTTTTCCTCACATTTCGGTGACAGAAAGTTCTGGAATCTGAGAGGAGCCACAAATTTCCTTCCACCCAGCGTTCCCCCAAGTCTCCCGATAAAAATGATACCTCACTTGTGTGGGTAGGCCTAGCGCCCGCGACAGGAAATGCCCCAAAACACAACGTGGACACATCCCATTTTTTGACAAAATACAGAGCTGTTTTTTGCAAAGTGCCTACCTGCAGATTTTAGCATCTAGCTCAGCCGGCACATAGGGAAACCTACCAAACCTGTGCATTTTTAAAAACTAAAGACCTAGGGGAATCCAAGATGGGGTGACTTGTGGGGCACTGACCAGGTTCTGTTACCCAGAATCCTTTGCAAACCTCAAAAAGTGGCTAAAAAAACAAGTTTTCCTCACATTTCGGTGACAGAAAGTTCTGGAATCTGAGAGGAGCCACAAATTTCCTTCCTCCCAGCGTTCCCCCAAGTCTCCCGATAAAAATGATACCTCACTTGTGTGGGTAGGCCTAGCGCCCGTGACAGGAAATGCCCCAAAACACAACGTGGACACATCCCATTTTTTGACAAAATACAGAGCTGTTTTTTGCAAAGTGCCTACCTGTAGATTTTGGCCTCTAGCTCCGCCGGCACATAGGGAAACCTACCAAACCTGTGCATTTTTGAAAACTAGAGACCCAGGGGAATCCAAGATGGGGTGACTTGTGGGGCTCTGACCAGGTTCTGTTACCCAGAATCCTTTGCAAACCTCAAAAAGTGGCTAAAAAAACAAGTTTTCCTCACATTTCGGTGACAGAAAGTTCTGGAATCTGAGAGGAGCCACAAATTTCCTTCTACCCAGCGTTCCCCCAAGTCTCCCGATAAAAATGATACCTCACTTGTGTGGGTGGGCCTAGCGCCCGAGACAGGAAATGCCCCAAAACACAACGTGGACACATCCCATTTTTTGACAGAAAACGCAGCTGTTTTTTCCAATGTGCCTACCTGTAGATTTTGGCCTCTAGCTCAGCCGGCACATAGTGAAACCTACCAAACCTGTGCATTTTTGAACACTAGAGACCTAGGGGAATCCAAGATGGGGTGACTTGTGGGGCTCTGACCAGGTTCTGTTACCCAGAATCCTTTGCAAACCTCAAAATTTGTCTATAAAAACAACTTTTCCTCACATTTCCGTGACAGAAGGTTCTGGAATCTGAGAGAAGCCATAAATTTCCTTCCACTCAGCATTCCCCCAAGTCTCCCGATAAAAATGATACCTCACTTGTGTGGGGAGGCCTAGCGCCCGCGACAGGAAATGCCCCAAAACACAACGTGGACACATCCCATTTTTTGACAAAATACAGAGCTGTTTTTTGCAAAGTGCCTACCTGTAGATTTTAGCCTCTAGCTCAGCCGGCACATAGGGAAACCTACCAAACCTGTGCATTTTTGAAAACTAGAGACCCAGGGGAATCCAAGATGGGGTGACTTGTGGGGCTCTGACCAGGTTCTGTTACCCAGAATCCTTTGCAAACCTCAAAATTTGTCTATAAAAACAAGTTTTCCTCACATTTCGGTGACAGAAAGTTCTGGAATCTGAGAGGAGCCACAAATTCCCTTCCACCCAGCGTTCCCCCAAGTCTCCCGATAAAAATGATACCTCACTTGTGTGGGTAGGCCTAGCGCCCGCGACAGGAAATGCCCCAAAACACAACGTGGACACATCCCATTTTTTGACAAAATACAGAGCTGTTTTTTGCAAAGTGCCTACCTGTAGATTTTAGCCTCTAGCTCAGCCGGCACATAGGGAAACTTACCAAACCTGTGCATTTATAAAAACTAGAGACCTAGGGGAATCCAAGATGGGGTGACTTGTGGGGCTCTGACCAGGTTCTGTTACCCAGAATCCTTTGCAAACCTCAAAAAGTGGCTAAAAAAACAAGTTTTCCTCACATTTCGGTGACAGAAAGTTCTGGAATCTGAGAGGAGCCACAAATTTCCTTCCACCCAGCGTTCCCCCAAGTCTCCCGATAAAAATGATACCTCACTTGTGTGGGTAGGCCTAGCGCCCGCGAGAGGAAATGCCCCAAAACACAACGTGGACACATCTCATTTTTTCATAGAAAACAGTGCCTACCTGTGGATTTTGGCCTCTAGCTCAGCTGGCACCTGAGGAAACCTAGCAAACCAGCACATTTTTGAAAACTAGAAACCCAGGGGAATCCAAGATGAGGTGACTTGTGGGGCCAGGAAACACTTTCAGGAAGGCCTTCTAAGAAAGGGGAGACTCTCCCCTTTCTTACGAGGCCTTCCCGAACGTGGGGAAGGCCGCTTTCCCCATCGAAGCAGGAAGCGGCCGCAAGGCTGCTTCCTGCTTTGATGGGGAAAACAACTTTGTAACGTCAGCGCGCCTCGCAGCGCGCTGACGTCACAAAGGGGCGGGTGGGGGGGAGACACGGAAGCTTCCCGGGAAAAGTCGCCCACATTTAAGGGGTTAAACACAAAGCTAATGCTGTTAGCATGGAAATGCACCTGGGTGCGTCAAAAAGGACCTCACATGGGCAAATGTGCGAAAAAAAGGGGTTTGCGATGCGTCAATATCACTCGCGGGTGCGACTGTGCGTCATTTCTCTTTTGGTCAGGTCAGCGTGCGTCATTCCTTCTCTACGCAAGAGACCGATGCGTCGATCCGAACAGCACTATCGGGTCTAGACAGGCTTTGTGTCGCTTTTACACACCTAGCGATGTTTGCGTCAAAAATCCTGCTGCACGATGATTCAAAAACCATGCAGTGCGGGTTGTGATCTCACCAGCCTCTGTCATCGATAATGCGCGTCGTTTCTCCAGCCACGTGCGTCTATCTTCCAGCCGCGCTGCAGACGAGTGTCAATTTCAGCCGTGAAACCGCCGGCACATCGATTTTTCAGCCGTGTCTCAGAGTTGCGTTGATCTTTTCCCCGCACAGCGGTCTGTGCTTGGATTTCTTATTCTTGTTCTGCCAAATTCTCCTTTCAGGTTCCCAGGAACTGGATAGGCACCACTTGGCAGGGCAGTAGTCTCAGCAGAGGCTCCAGGTGCTGGCAGAGAGAAGTCTTTGCTGTCCCTGAGACCTCAACAACAGGAGGCAAGTTCTAGTTCATGACCTTGGAGAGTTCTTCACAAAAAGGAAGACACACAAAGTCTAGTCTTTGTCTTCTTGCACAGGCAGAAGCAGCAACTGCAGGATAGCTCCGCAAAGCACAGTCAAAGGCAGGTCAGCTCTTCTTCCTCAGCTCTTCAGCTCTTCAAAGGCAGAGGTTCCTCTTGGTTTCCAGAAGTGATCTAAAGTCTGTGGTTTTGGGTGCCCTTCTTATACCCATTTTGCCATTTGAAGTAGGCTTACTTCAAAGCAAAGTCTCTTTTGAATGTGAAATCCTGGCTTGTCCAGGCCAGGCTCCAGACACACATCAGGGGGTTGGAGACTGCATTGTGTGAGGGCAGGCACAGCCCTTTCAGGTGTGAGTGACCACTCCTCCCCTCCCTTATAGCACAGATGGCTCATCAGAATATGCAGGTTACGCCCCAGCTCCCTTTGTGTCACTGTCTAGAGAGAGGTGCAAACAGCCCAACTCTCAAACTGACCCAGACAGGGAATCCAGAAACAGGCAGAGTCACAGAATGGTTTAAGCAAGAAAATGCTCAGTTTCTAAAAGTGGCATTTTCAAATACACTGGCCCTCATTACAACATTGGCGGTAAAAGCCGCTTACCGCAATGCAGAAGACCGGCAACACACCGCCGCGGCAGCGGAATTCCGCCACGGTCATTATGACCCACTGCTCAGAATCCGCCAAAATTGAGACACCCACAAAAGTCTGCCACATCAAAGGTCAGTGATAAACTGGTGAAAACAAAACCTCCACCGTCATGCCAACAGAAATACGCCCACACTATCACGACCCACGAATCCACGCAGTGGGCTTTCAACCACAGTATTCCATTGGCGGTACACACCGCCGCACTCAAAAAACACACACATATACAAAACACTGCCACATTGGACAATTACAAATACACACACCTGATACACATACACACACCACTCCCACACACCCATTACAATACAAAAACAAACACACACACATCACCCACAAACCCCTACATCCAAAATACCAAAAGTAGTCCAGAGAGAGACACTACAAACTACTACCAAGGATCCACAGGCACACAATACCATCACCCACATAACTTCCACGCACTTCACACAGCACACCACTAAATCTCACCCCACTTATTACTACACACACCACCCCACACATCACCCATACCACCCCATGGCACGGCAAAGACACCCCAGGTTCTATGAGCAGGAGCTCAGGGTCATGGTGGAGGAAATTGTCTGGGTAGAGCCACAGCTATTAGGATAACAGGTGCAGCACACCTCCATAGCTAGGAAGATGGAGCTATGGCGAAGAATAGTGGACAGGGTTAACGCAGTGGGACAGCACCCAAGAGATAGGGATGACATCAGGAAGAGGTGGAACGACCTACGGGGGAAGGTGCGTTCCGTGGTCTCAAGACACCACCTTGCGGTTCAGCGGACTGGCGGCGGACCCCCACCTCCTCCCCCACAACTAACAACATGGGAGGAGCAAGTCTTGACGATTCTGCATCCTGAGGGCCTCACAGGA
This sequence comes from Pleurodeles waltl, assembly GCF_031143425.1. Lineage (NCBI taxonomy): Eukaryota > Metazoa > Chordata > Amphibia > Caudata > Salamandridae > Pleurodeles > Pleurodeles waltl. The sequence continues at coordinate 399,175,045 of NC_090438.1, read as the reverse complement.
GTAGATGGAGGGATGGACTCTGTAAGGCAATGCGTTACTACTATATCCCCCACCCTACCTGCATGCCATCACATACCCCCACCCTCGCCCTCACCCCCATCACTCCAATTCCTCACAAATGTCCCAATATCACAAACCACCCATCCCAACACCAAGCCCTGCATGCAACAACAAAGCATGGACACCCATCACCAAAGCATGGCCACTGCACATACCCATACACGCCCCTAAACCACCATCACACAAGGTCCCACACAGGAATGCAAGCACTGGGGTGCACGGTCACCCACCCATTGCACACCATGGCACACACAGATGCAATAAACATCCTTTTATACCCCTGCAGGACCCCTACCCAACGTCACCAGACAGGAGGGTCCACACATGTCCACACCACCAACAGAAGAGGCCCACAGTGATGACAGCATCTCTGTCCAACTGGATCAAGATGACCAGCCCGGCCCATCTGGGACCTTGGGACAGTCGGTTCCCCTGACACAGTCACAGGCCACCACAGAGTTTCCCCCCTCTGGAAACACCAGCACAGCACCCACCCAGCGGGCCCATACCTCTGTCCCCACAACACGTCAATCAGCAGTGTGTCCACCACTACAGGGAACCCAGGCTAACCCACCACCTCAACAACAACAGGGACCTGGGGGCAGTGGCAGTGGGCACACGGTCCAGGGGACAGAGGCCCAGAAACACAGGGGAACTGGGAGGGCTGCTGTGCGACAGGGGGAGGACAGGCCCAGGGAACCCACTCTCCACGAGGCCCTCTCCAACATCATGGGAGCCTACCACCATTCCCAGTAGACAATGGCAACAGTACTGGCCAAGTTTCAGGAGACCCAGTGGCTGCAAGAGGAACAGTATTTGGGCTTCAGGGAGGAACTCAGATCCATCAATTCCACCTTGGGCACCTTTGTAGGGGTGCTGAAGGAAGTCCTCAACACCAGGAAGGACACTGTGGCACAACAAGGGGCCCCTGACACTAGCCTGGATGATGAACTGCCCACCACCTCCGCCGGCGCTAGTGGACAGGAGGCACCGCCACAGGACCACCACACCAGCACCCCAGCCCTACAGAAGGAGAACCACCCCGCAAACGGTCCCTGAGATCCAGGACAAAGACAGAGAACGATGCCAAGACCCCCGCTAAGAAATGAGACCACCCTGATTGTCATCCTTCTGTCCCACCTTGTCACCCTGTCCATCCTCAAACTGCCCCAGCTCCACTTCCTATGCCCATTTGGGCAATGCACCTGTGAGACTAATAGACTGGACTCTGCCATGGACATTCCTCCACCATCATACCTCACCATTTTACAGCACCCTCCAATATTGAGCACTTAAATAAACACCCTTAAAACACAAAACAATCTGGAGTCTGTCTGTGATTTTGAAATAGTGTAGTAGCAATTACAGTGTCAACATTCTCTTTCAATTGTAATGTCAACGTACTTATGTCACACAGCTATAGTCCATGAGGAAACAAAGCAGATGTCGAAGAGTGGGACCCACATCCGTGAAATCGTAAGGGAAAGTGACAACTCAGTGACCATACACTGGGTGAAAACGACAGACAGTAGAGAGGTAGTAGTACTAAAGTACATGTAGTAGGCAGGTTTGTATTCTTACCTGTGTCTCACTGGAAGTATTACAGGATCACTGAGTTCCTGTTGTCGATGTCCTCTTCTTCTGCTTCCTCGTCTTCACTGTCCACAGGCTCCACAGCTGCCACAACACCTCCATCTGGACCATCCTCCTGCAGAAAAGGTACCTGTCTTTGCAAAGCTAAGTTGTGAAGCATACAGCAGGCCACGATGATCTGGCACACCTTCTTTGGTGAGTGGAATAGGGATCCACCTGTCATGTGGAGGCACCTGAACCTGCCCTTCAGGAGGCCGAAGGTCCACTCTATAATTCTCATAGTTCGCCCATGGGCCTCACTGTACCGTTCCTCTGCCCTTGTCCTGGGATTCCTCACTGGGGTCAGTAGCCATGACAGGTTGGGGTAACCAGAGTCACCTGCAAATGGCGAGGGACAACTGTTAGACACACACTAACCTGCAGGGATATCCCCAGACCCAGACAACCATTCCCACTGACTTGCTTCCAGGTGCTCACCTAATAGCCACACACGGTGCATCTGGAGTTGACCCATCGCAAGAGGGATGCTGCTATTCCGCACTGATGCACTGAGCCAGGGAATTTGGCATTCACATGGGAGATGTACTGGTCTGCCAAACACACCATCTGCACATTCATCAAATGATAACTCTTCCGGTTTCTGTACACCTGTTCACTCCTGCGGGGGAGTACCAAAGCCACATGTGTCCCATCAATGGCACCTATGATGTTAGGGATATGTCCCAGGGCATAGAAGTCACCTTTCACTGTAGGCAAATCCTCCACCTGAGGGAACACGATGTAGCTCTGCATGTGTTTCAGCAAGGCAGACAACACTCTTGACAACACATTGGAAAACATAGGCTGGGACATCCCTGATGCTATGGCCACTGTTGTTTGAAAAGACCCACTTGCCAGGAAAAGGAGTACTGACAGCACCTGCACTAGAGGGGGGATTCCTGTGGGATGGCGGATAGCTGACATCAGGTCTGGCTCCAACTGGGCACACAGTTCTAGGATTGTGGCACAATCAAGCCTGTAGGTGATGATCACATGTCTTTCCTCCATTGTCGACAGGTCCACCAGCGGTCTGTACACCGGAGGATGCCGCCATCTCCTCACATGTCCCAGCGGATGGTGCCTATGAAGGACAACAGCGAGCACAGAGTCAACCAACTCAGAGGCACGTACCCACAGCTTACACAGAACACGCTTCATAATCCGATGTGAGGTAACTGTGCTGGCGTTGTACACCGTTGCGGTAGGTGGTCGAAGACCGCGGCGCAATTCTGCATTGGTTAACATTGGACCCTATGGGTCCCAGGAGCCAATGACGATGTACGCCGACGGTGACGGTACGCACCGCCGCGGACGTGACCGCCATTTTCTATCCGTTCAATCACTCGATACCTGATCTTCGACAGGAGAGGACCTACACTGCAAGTGCTGCTGGGACCTCAGTCTGGAAGAGACAATGGCTTGTGCGTCTGGGAAAAGGGCCCCTGCCTTCACATCGGAGGAGTTGGACAAACTAGTGGATGGGGTCCTCCCCCAGTACACGCTACTCTATGGTCCTCCAGACAAACAGGTAAGTACACTGGGAGCATGCTGTATGGGCTATGCCTGTGTGGAGTGGGGTGGATGAAAGATAGGGGGGGTGAGAATGAGGCATTCATGAAACGACGGTGAGTGCATGTGCGTCATGGCAAGGGTAAGGATGCAGGCCAATGACTGTGATGGTGCAGTTGGTAATAACTTTTCTTTTTCCCCTGTACAATTCATGTAGGTCAGCGCCCACCAGAAGAAGGACATCTGGCGTGCCATCGCCAAGTACGTCCGGACCCTGGGGATCTATCACAGACGGAGCACACACTGCCGTAAGAGATGGGAGGACATTCGCCGCTGGAGCAAGAAGACGGCGGAGGCCCAGCGGGGATGGCCTCCCAACGTGGGAGGGGTGCCCGTCGCACCATGACCCCCCTGATGTTCAGGATCCTGGCAGTGGCGTACCCGGAGTTGGATGGGCGCTTGAGGGCATCACAGCAGCCACAACGGGGTGACTACACTCTCATTCAGCTGATTCAGCGCGCAGTGGAGGTGTCTGGGTGGGGGAGGTGGGCTGTGGGTTTCCCTAGACCAGGGCCTGTGTGATAGTTAGGTCCCCTTCTTCTGGCAGACCCGGTGGCACCCCACCCCACCTGTGTACAGTGCCAACTACACCTAGTCAGGCTCCTGTGACATCCATGTGTGCAGATGTTGGCCATAGGCTTGTCGGCCATGTCCCAGGGATTGAACAGTGGACCCCAGGTGCACGGCATAGTGCAGGGGGCTTCTGTGTCTGTCGTATGTGCCAACGGTAGCGGTAATGCATGCACTCAACATGTCTTTCTTCTGTTGTTCCCCCCCTTTTTGTGGTCTCCCTGTTCTTATGTGCATTAGCATCATCAGGCGGAGGAGCAGTGGCACCGGAGCAGGAGGGAGCTGCATCCCACATGGCCCTGGAGGGCGAGACTACGGATTTGGAATTCACCAGTTGGATGGAAGGCGAGGGGAGCACCACGGCGCGGACAGGAGCTGACACCAGTGATACGGACTGGTCCTTTGATGGGAGCTTCCTTGTGGTGGCGGCCACATCTGTGCCCCCTGCATCTACAGGTACAGCTGCCACCCCCCCCTACCAGCACCACCCTCCCAGCAGCCCCTCAGCCTTTACCCCGTGCCCGCTCACCCAGGAGGGTGGGAATCACCTTCGCCCCAGGCACCTCAGCCCCTGCCCCAGTCACCCCTGCTGCCCTCAGTGAGGAGGCCATTGACCTCCTCAGGTCCCTCACTGTTGGGCAGTCTACCATTTTGAATGCCATCCAGGGTGTAGAGAGGCAGTTGCAATAAACAAATGCATTTCTGGAGGGCATTCATTCTGGTCAGGCAGCCCTTCAGTGAGCTTTTCTCTGGCCTCAGCAATGATGGCAGCTATTGTCCCTGTCTCTAGGCCCCTCCTCCAACTTCCTCCACCCAGATCCACACCCCTGTACCTCAGCCTACCCCAAGCACAACATTATACCAGCATGCACACACCTCAACACACAAGGGAAGCTCTGGCAAACATAAACACCACTCATCCCACAGGCACTCACGCAAGCATCCCACTCATGCAGACACACCAACATCCACTGCCTCCACTGTGTCCCCTCCTCCTCGTATCCCTCCTCCCTCCCAGTCTCGTCTCGACTCACACATGCATGCACTACATCTACAGCCACTACTTCCATCACCAGCACACACACACCACCACACCCTGCTCACGTGCAGTCACCATCCCCACTACCATTCACACGTCCCCTGTGTCCTCTCCCAGTGTGTCTGTGATGGCACCTCCCAAGATACACAAACGTAGGAACACACCCACCCAACAGCCATCCACCTCACGACAGCCTCCAGCGCATGCACCTTCACCCAAAGTCACCAAACGTACACCTCCTACAACCACAACCTCTTCCTCCACTCCCAAACCTCCTCCAGCTACCCGTCCCAGTGTTCCCAAGAAACTTTTCCTGTCCACAATTGACCTCTTTCCCTCACCTCCCTCACCCCGTCAGTCTCCTAGGGCCTGACTCTCCAGGTCCCAACCTAGCACCTCAGCCACAACATCTCCGGGACCAGTGGTGCCAGTAGTCACCGGATTCTGGAGTGCACCAGGCAGCAGGGCAGCCAGTGTGGCAGGGAGCTCCAGCACGGACAGTCCCCCACCTGTCAAGCATCAAAAGTTGGCCAGTGCCCGGCGGGAGAGGGGGAAGACTCCAGCCACCAAAGCTGCTCCCAGGGGTACAGGTGGGAGTGTGGAGTCAGCTGAGACACCTTCCAAGGTGGGGAAGGGGCACAAGAAACCCGGCAAGTCTGGGAAGATCATCACGGCGGAGAAAACCACCATCATCCCCGCTGCCCAGGAGGCCACTGCCATCAGACCCGCTGGCCAGGGGGCCATGGCCATCATCCCCACTGCCCAGGAGGCCACGGCCATCATCCCCGCTGCCCAGGAGGCCACCGTCATCAGCCCCGCTGGCTAGGAGGCCACCGCCATCATCCCCGCTGGCCAGGAGGCCACCGCCATCATCCCCGCTGGCCAGGAGGCCACCGCCATCATCCCCCACGCCACCGCCATCTTCCCCGCTGCCCAGGTGGCCACCGCCATCAGCCCTGCTGGCCAGGAGGCCACCGCCATCATCCCCGCTGTCCAGGAGGTGACCGCCATCAGCCCCACTGGGCCAGACAGGACCGCCAGCACCAGCCCCGCTGGGCCAGACAGGACCGCCAGCACCAGCCCCGCTGGGCCACACAGCACCACCAGCACCAGCCCCGCTGTGCCAGACAGGACAGGACCGCCAGCACCAGCCCTGCTGGGCCAGACAGGACCACCAGCCCCGCTGGGCCAGACAGGACCGCCAGCACCAGCCCCGCTGGGCAAGACAGGACCGCCAGCACCAGCCCCGCTGGCCCAGATAGGACCGCCAGCAGCTGAGTCACTGCCAAGGACCCCGCCGCAACAAGCACCGCTGAACAGGACACCGCCGCAACAAGCACCGCTGAACAGGACACCGCCGCAACAAGCACCGCTGCCAAGGACACCGCCGCCACACGCACCGCTGAACAGGACACCGCCGCCACAAGCACAGCTGCCAAGGACACCGCCGCCACAAGCACCCCTGGCCCCTTAGCACCAAGGGCATTGATGCTACTGAGTCCGCCACAAGCAGAATGAAGCACTCTGGGCACAAGGCTCCCTCCAGAACCAGTGGAGAGATACGTCCACTCACACAGTCCTTGGCAGGATGAAGCATTCTGGGCACAAAGCCCCCTCCAGAACCAGTGGAGAGATACATCCACTACCTCTGTCCTTGGCAGGATGAAGCACTCTGGGCACAAAGCCCCCTCCAGAACCAGTGGAGAGTTACATCCACTACCTCTGTCCTTGGCAGGATGAAGCACTCTGGGCACAAAGCCCCCTCCAGAACCAGTGGAGACTGGTATCCACTTGTGAGACTGTGGCTTTGCACTCCCCAGGATTGAACAGTGGGCAAAGCACCCACTGTAGAGACTTGAGAGACTGTGGTTTTGCACTCCCCAGGATTGAACAGTGGGCAAACCACCCACTTGGGAGACTTGAGAGACTGTGGCTTTGGACTCCCCAGGATTGAACAGTGGGCAAACCACCCACTGTAGATACTTGAGAGACTGTGGCTTTGCACTCCCCAGGATTGAACAGTGGGCATGGGGCCCCCTCGTGGATTTGGCGTTGTGCACTCAACTGGCTGAGGTGCCCCCCTTTCCCTTCCCCCTGAGGTGCCTGTTTTATTGCTATCTGATGCTCCTGCAGTGTTCTATCCATCATGTTTGGGTATTGAGTGTAGCCCTCGCCCATGCAGTGTGGGCCCAGTGTTCCACGGACTTCAATGGAGCAATACCTGGATTACTATTCTTGGTGTATATATTTCTTTATAGTGTATATATATTTTTGCGTACTGGATTTGAATATATTACAATGGTTACACTCATTTCCGTTTGTCTTTGCATTCTTCCTGGGGGTTTGGGATGTATAAATGTAATGTATCAACATGTATTGGTGTGTGTGTTGTCGTGAGTGAGGGTGGGGGTGTTGCGTGTTGCGTGTGTGTGTCCCTATTTTTTCCCTCCCCTGTGTCGTAGGTGCAGTACTCTCGTGGTCTTCGCCGCCAGCGTTTGTGCTCCTGGTAGAGGAGCAAGAAGATAAGGGCAGGGAAAATGTGAAGCTCTGGTTCCATGGCGTCCTGGTTCCTCGTGGGGTGTGTAGAGGTGAGTGGTTTCCCTTCGGGGTCCTGTTTCCGCTGTGTTTTTGTTAGCGGTGAATCCGCCCCGGAAATGATGGCGGATTGGTAGGTTGTGATACTGTGGGCGGTACATTGTCCTCTGCCTGTCTTTTGTCGGTGACCACCATGCTGTTTGTTTGTACCGCCGTGGCGGTCGGAGTGTTAAAGTGGCTGTCTTTGTTGGCGGTTTCTGCCACGGTCGTAATGTAATTTTTTTTACCGCCGGCCTGTTGGCAGTCTTACCGCCGCTTTAACACCATCCGCCAGGGTTGTAATGACCACCACAATCTTAAAATCAGCTTTACTAAAAGATATATTTTTAAATTGTGAGCTCAGAGACCCAAAACTCCACATGTCTATCCTCTCCCAAAGGGAACCTACACTTTAATCATCTTTAAAGGCACCCCTCATGTTAACCTATGAGAAGGATAGGCCCTGCAACAGTGAAAAACAAGGTTAGCAGTATTTCACTGTTAGGACATACACAACACATTAGTATATGTCCTACCTTAAACATACACTGCACCCTGCCCATGGGGCTACCTAGCGCCTACCTTAGGGGTGCCTCACATGTAAGAAAAGGGAAGGTTTAGGACTGGCAAGTGGGTACACTTGCCAAGTCGAACTTGCAGTTTAAAACTTCACACACAGACACTGCAGTGGCAGGTCTGAGCCATGTTTACAGAGCTACTATTGTGGGTGGCATAACCAGTGCTGCAGGCCCACTAGTAGCATTTGATTTACAGACCCTGGGCACCTCTAGTGCACTGTACTAGGGACTTACCAGTAAATCAAATATGCCAATCATGGATAAACCAATTACAAACACATTTTGTATAGGAGCACGGGTTAGCAGTGGTAAAGTGTCCAGAGTAACAAAAACAGCAAAAACAGATTCCAACACACATCAACAACCTGGTAAACAGAGGCGAAAAGTTAAGGGAGACCACACCAAGGATGAAAAGTCTAACACAGGGGTAGACATTTAGGTGTGGTCATTGGGTTAGTGCACTGTGTGGAATGGAGTGGGGTGTAGGGAGTTGCAGTGAGGGGGTGACATGCCATGCAGGTATCCGTGGAGATAAGATAGTAATGGTGACATACCAGTGTCCAGCCCTCCAGTAACTCCATTTAGGCCCTCAGGATGCAGGATTTCCAAGACTTGTTCTTCCCATGCTATCAACTGTGAGGGTGGAGGGGGGGTCCATCCCCAGTCCTCATGATGGCCAGCTGGTGCCTTGATGCAATGTAACAGCTGTTCCACCTCTTTTGAATGTCGTCCCTTGTGGTGGATATTGTCCCACACAGTTCACCCTGTCAACGATCCTCCACCATAACTCCTTCTTCCTGGCAATGGAGATCTGCTGCACCTGTGCACCAAACAGCTGTGGCTCTACCCTGACGATTTCTTCCACCATCACCGTCAACTCCTCATCAGTGAAACGGGGGTGCTTTTGTGGGGACATGCCTGTTGTGTGTGTGTTGTGCAGAGGGTGTTTATTGTTGTGGTGTGGTGTGTGATGTGTGACAGATGAATAGGTAGTTGTGGTGTGTGTGTGTGTGTGCGCAGTTCTCTATGGGATTGGGCTGGCAAGCTATAGTGGTCTTTTTGTGTGTGCAAAGGATTGTGGGTTATGTGGGTGTGTTTTTTATAGTGCTGTTGGTGGGTGTGTGGAGTGTGTGTATTTGTGTCAGGTGTGGGTTTTTTGTTGTGGCCAATATTGGCTTAGAGTTTGTGTGCACTGCCAATGGTTGACCGTCATTGAATGTCCACTGTGATGGTTTGTGGGTCATAAGTTGGAGGGCAGTGTTTTGATGGCATAGCGATGAAGGTGGTGGGTCAGACAGTTTTTCACCTTTGTTGGGTCTGGCGGACTTGTGGTTGCGGCTGGTTTCTTTCGGTTTTGTGTTTGTGTGTCATAATCTGGTGGGTAGATTACCGCCTCCGTGGAAGTCTCTTGGCAGACGTCCCTACGGCGGTCTTCGGAATTGACCACCAATGTCATAATGACCACCATAGTGTCCATATTTGTTTGTTTTAGCATAATTGGCCTATAACGGTAATGTTAATGGTAACTGTGCCAGAAAAGGCCTCTTTTTGACATGGTTAGTTCCCATTTTTTGCCTGATGTATGATGTAGCATAAAAATAGTACTGCCCAGTGCCTCTGCTAACCAGGTTCCCTGGGCCACAACTCTTTCCATAAAACTGCTGTGATGCATTGGCAAAATTGCATGCACTTTAGCTACCACTATAAGTCCCTGGTAAAAGGTACTTAGTACCCAGGACATGGGGTACTAAGGGTAGGCCCCTAAGGGCAGCAGCACTGATTGTGCCACCCTCTAGTGCCATGCATCCAGATGCACCCAGCACTGCCATTGAAGGCTGGGTGTCGTGGTACAAGCGTAAAATACAAATTCAACATGGCACACTGCTTGTGTACCCTGTCCAACATACACTACATACACTATGGATAAGACATCCATCTGGTAGGCATTCCAGCCCTAAGGCAGGATGCATCATATTATCTGTGAAGGCATACCTGCATGAGTGATATGCCCCCACAGTGTCCTTGCCAAACCTGGGATATAGTGAGTGAACGGAGCAGCCATTTTATTACATGTGCTAGAAACGAGTTTCCCAGCTACATGATGGCTACTATGAACCCTGGATTGTTTGGTATCAGATAACTCAGAATGATAAATCTAAACTGGTACCTGTATTGGATTTATCCTCAAATGTACCCAGGGGTCTCCTTAGAGGTGTCCCGTTCAAAGCTAACTACCCTGCCATGGTTGCCGACTGGTCTTATCCAGCCTGACGCCTCCAGACACCCAATCTACAAACCTTGTGGGAGAGATCCATCTCTCTGGTTTGTAGAACAAAGCCCTTCCTGGATGGAGGTTCCAGCACCCCCTCCCTCAGGGATGTGCACTGCCCTGGCGGTGAGCTTCAAGGGGCTAACCACCTTTGAAACTCAACCCCCAGGCCTGCTGCTAGCAGTAGATGGTAACTCCAGTACAAACCCCTAAGTTTGGCAGGAGCAACAATGGGAAACTCAAACAAAGAGTAGGAGGAGTGGCCCCACCTGGCATGCACCACCCCTAAGGTGTTGCCTACAAGGTTGGCACTCTATTTAATTAAACTCCATCTTGGATAGAAGTGAAATAGCCAATCAATGATAGGGAACTGACCCTTCCCACAGGAAGTGGTCACTTTAGTGGGCGTAGCCACCCAAAGGTAGGTGAGCCATTGGGCACTACCAGGTTCCCCCTAAAATCCCCACTAAATACAGTATTTAGGGGACATTCCTAGACCAGGACATCATATTCAATGGACAAAAGAAGACCAGCACCAATAAGATCCAAGGCACAAGAACTGTGTACCTGTTGAATCAAAGTAAAGGCACCAAATGCTGCCTGCCTCTCCCAGGACCTGACACACACAGCTGAGGAACTGCTGGATAACTGGAAAAACTCTAACGAACCCCAGGGGGACCAACAGGTTTTTGGAAATCACCATAGAACTCCCTCCAGACTGGAGGTACCACTCTATAACTGAAAGAAACCAGCAGGCCAGTGAGGGTCACTTCACTGACCAGGCCCTAACTTCTGAACCAGAAGCCACAGCTAGACCAAACAATACACCGACAACCAGGAGGACAATCCCTGCAAGTGTGCCAACTTTGCTGGCACTGTGCCCTCAAGTAGTCAAACTGCACCAATACCATGGGTATTGGTCAGCTAACATTGGACACCAAGAACACCAGCCCACCCAAGGTTGAAAAAGGACCAAGGGAAAGCTCCTGTCAAAGGACTTCAGGAAAACTCCAGACTTCTCACCACGGTGCCCTCGTTGTCCTGCAAACGACCCTTGAATCTACTTACCTCCTGCTTTTGAAGCATCCTTGTGCATGGCTCCTGGCTCACCGATTCGCTCTGCACCCACCCCCCCTGTGTCCTGCAACAAAGAAGCTGCTGTTTCCTAAGGATCCCCCACCTCTTTCAACTTCGACACTCCAAGGGTACCCCAAAGAACCATCTTTAAGCTCACCTGTGCAATGCTTTTCCATGTGGCTCCCCCGCAGTGGCCCTGCACCAACTCGAGAGATGTTTCATCGCTGCTCCCGCTGGAACCGGAGCCACCCAAACTTCTCCAGCTGGCACAGTGTGCCCACCGATGACCTCAATTAACCTACAAGAGAAGAAGTTGGTAAACCAAATGCACAATTTTATACGCATTTTTAAAGTTGATCTTCGATTGATTCCTATGGTGAGTAAATATGCACAAAAATACTATTTTTATTAAACTTCAAAAATTCATATCTCAAAAAGTACTTACCCAATTTGGATAATCTTGGTCTTAAGAATTACAAACAAATCCGAAGTATTTTTATAAATTGGTACCAAGATATTTCTTTGAGTGTGTGAGTTGTAAGATTGATGCTGTGAATACAACAAATGCTTTGCACTTCTCCAAGATTGGCATGACTGCTCCACCATGCTACCTTAAAAATTAGAGCATTAGGTGATCGAGTTTTTAGCCCTGTAAACCAACATGTGGTTGCCTGGACCCAAAGCACGGTGTGCCTAGCTTTGCACAATACATGGAGGGCCAGCCTCCCACAGTAACTGATTGTGAATAAGGATCACTACACCTTTGGAAAGCCACTGTAAAAGCCAGCATGCTCTGCTCCACAGAAGCCATCTGTCTTAAACAGAGACAGCCATTACTCACCAGGGGGCAGGTTTATGAAAAATGATGCACAACTGCACCAGCGCTGTTCTGTATCAACATTTTCAATGCAAGATACCATCACTCCCTAGCGCCATTAGTGCACTATATTTGAAAAATGACACACAATGGAGCTAAGGAATGGATAGCGTAAAAATTGATGCTAACCATTGTGACATGCTGCAAGAATAAAATTATGCTAATGCTGGAGAAGTGGCACTAGACTGTTTTACAGCACATATTTTAGATGCCAGAAGGGTTAGCACCATATTTAACCACATTATCGTAAAAAAAAAAATGCAAGCTAGAAAAAAACATTTGAAAAAACAAGATGGAGAATGCAGGCAAGGAGCGACCCCAGGGAGATCCCAGTCACCCAAGTACCATCCAGGAGGGTCCAGCAAAGTCCCAGGAGAAGAAGAAGATGAAGAGGAAGTATCACTTTAGTGAGGAGGAGCATGACATCCTGGTCAGAGAGGTGACGGAGCACCAACACCAGCTCTTCGTCACCTCCAAATTGTCAGTCGGTAGGAGAGACGCCATATGGCAGGCAATGGTAGACAAAGTCAACAGCGTGGCAGAGGTGAGGAGGACTGTCACCGATTGGAAGAAATGCTGGCACAATTGCAAGCACAGGACCAAGGAGAAACTAACCAGGAACTGAAATGCAGCACTACAAACTGGAGGTGGAAGTCCCTCACCACAGGAGGTCCTGGATGAGCTGGAGGAGATGGTTACAGCGGTCATCATGGATGAGCTGGTCACTGGAATCACAGGACAGCACAGACTACTAAGAACTACATCAAATGCATGGTAAGTTGCAGAGGGGACTTCCAGGAATCTCACAGATGGCAGAACGGGAGGCATATAGGACACACTCAATGCATGCTAAAGGGTTGCATCACAACACATAGGCCCTGAATCAAAATGCCCCATCACCACCCAAGCCACACTTGTAGACATGCTCTGGTTGCGCAGTACACTCTGACATATACACAACATGGGCATAAGCCACTCACTTTAGCTTTACTCCACCATGTAAATATGCAGCACATTGTCTGGAAGGGATGTGCAATTGGTGTGGCTGTGCCACAACACCAACTGCATATAGTCATTGCCCCTGATTCAACACAATGCAGGTCATTCCGACCCTGGCGGTCGGTGGCCGCCAGGGCCACCGACCACGGGAGCACCGCCAACAGGCTGGCGGTGCTCCTACGAGCATTCTGACCGCGGCGGTTTAGCCGCGGTCAGACACGGAAAGCCAGTGGTCTCCCGCTGACTTTCCGCCGCTCGTAGGAATCCTCCATGGCTGCGGAGCGCGCTCCGCAGCCATGGAGGATTCCGACTCCCCCTCCCGCCATCCAGTTCCTGGCGGTTCTCCCGCCGGGAACCGGATGGCGGGAGGGGGAGTCACGGGGCCCCTGGGGGCCCCTGCCGTGCCCATGCCTGTGGCATGGGCACGGCAGGGGCCCCCGTAAGAGGGCCCCTAAAAGTATTTCAGTGTCTGCAAAGCAGACACTGAAATACGCGACGGGTGCAACTGCTCCCGTCGCACCTTCCCACTCCGCCGGCTCTATTACGAGCCGGCGTCATCGTGGGAAGGGAGTTTTCCCCTGGGCTGGCGGGCGGTCTTGCGAAGACCGCCCGCCAGCCCAGGGGAAAACTCGGAATACCCTCCGCGGTCTTTCGACCGCGGAGCGGTATTTCGGAGGGGGGAAGTCTGGCGGGCGGCCTCCGCCGCCCGTCAGACTCAGAATTAGGCCCAATGTGTACAGCAGAGACTGGGATGGAAGTCAATACCACCTTAGGGGCAAAATGTTTTCCTTGTGTCATTGCCCTTCCCATGTGTGCTGCACCCTGCAGCACACATAGAAAGGCCGCCTTGCCAAAATAGCTTGTACATGTGCAGGAAGGGACACCTCCTTGCACATAAACAATCTAGTCCCTCAATGCAAGCAACCCTTCATCATGCTGCAACAATGCCTGCGTTGGTGCAGGGGGAACAAATCTGTGCAGGAGCACAGTGAATCGCAAGGGTGTGCTACATTCCAGTAAACATGGCACATCCCTACATTTCAAAACTGGTGCAGCATTATGCAACACATGCTGCTGATGCACTGAGCTGTGCCACTTGAGGAATAAAATCAGGCCCAAAGTGTGCAACCTGTGGAACGCAAACCGCACAGGGTGAACCAACACCAATTATCACACAACACCATGCATCATTTGGGAATGGCCACAAAAGACAACTCAGACAACATATGGGGCATGTCTGTGAACATCATTTGAGCAGCCATCTGACAAGATTGAGAGCACTGTGAGAATGGTTGGTGTACTGCTCAGCAGTAAAATCAACATGTGTAAGAACTGGCACAGTGGTATCAAATTTGCACTACCGGCACAATGTCACTAGCCCAGAATGCAACTGTATCATCATACAAATAGTTGCCCATGATGATCCAAGCTACACATTCTCCTTGTACCACATCAAAAATTCTCAAAATGCATGGATTCAACATCCTTACACCAGCATATGCTTGTTGCAGATATGTTGGGCGCTAGGAAATGTCCCAAATTTAGGGAAGGACAAATTAATGGGGCAGACAATCCATAATGTTTGCATTGTCCCTTTCAATTAGCACATGTGTGTTAAATCAGCGATCTATCTGTCTTTAAATTAGCTTTCGTAGCGATGTAAAACACTGAGGCTTTTATCTCCTCTACCCTCATTTGGAATTATCGAGATGCGCTGATAGACATCAACTTGAAGATCGCTGATTTAACAGGCAGTCTCTGACCTATGGTAGAGGCATTGAAGCCACGGCGTTTCACATCGCAATGAAGGCTACACTCCTAAGACAATTAGATCTTAGTCCGGGACCGCTGAAAAGGAATAATAGTGTTGGCAACTACTATCAAGAAACGATTGTGAGTTATATGATCTTGGAACAAATAGATGCTTCCAATATAGAGAAATTTCCAGTCCTGATGATGACGCTTTGTTGATTTATGTCTGTATAAAGGGTCGAAACGTCGACAAAAGAATGGTTGTTATGGATTGATGTAAAAATAATATAGTGACTTCAAGACTCCTGGATTGAAGGAGTCTTATGGAAGTTCACTGTTTTGTTTTTAACCACATTCTTGTATATATTATACATAACACTGGCACTTTATTCACCACAATATTTACTTTCACTGTGTTTTTATTTTAGGAGCACCTAGTACTTAGTATCTAAGAATTATCTTAAAAATGATTTAAAAAATGTACATAAAATATCAGTTTTTGAATAAAAAGGTAATATTGAATGTTGTTGCAAAGAAATAAAATATGTACTAACTCAAGAATACTATATATAGTAAAAATTATTTAACTTTGTCGAGGCATATACTTCCCCCTTCTTGACCAAAAATTTTGTTTATTATTTATCTACTCAGGTCCAAGGGTTATTGGGTTGTGCCTCATTTTGTAAAACAACCATGGTGTCAGTGGCAGGGACAAGGAGCCTGCAATGAAGGAGGTTGTGTGGGATCAAAGTACAAAGGGCCAGATGTAATAGAAAATGATGGTGCCCCAAATTTGGCAGCTTTGCGCAATGTCATTTCAAAATGCATGGATGCGCTGTATATATTAGAATTCTGTGCACCCCTGTGTTTCTCCCTGCGCTGCCGCTAAAGGCGTTGCCGTGCACCAATACAGCAACCCTTACACCATAGTGCAAGGATGGCTGCGTTTGACGGGGAGATTGTTTTTGTGCAGGAAGCAAAATGCAGCACACATAGAAAAGTAAACAAATGAGGATAAAAGAAAGCATTTCACTTGGTTGTGCCATGCTAATGCCACCCTTGGGTGACATTAGATTTTGGTGCTGTCTCAGATTTACAAAAACATATAAACCTGAGGCATCATCAAAATTCAATGGATATTGCTGTGGCACACCCACAGCAACACCCATTGCAGGCTTCTTCCACACAAAGGTGGCCATTACAACCCTGACGAACGGTGTTAAAGCGGCGGTAAGACCGCCAACAGGCCGGCGGAATTTTTTTTTAATTACGACCGTGGCGGAAACCGCCAACAAAGACAGCCACTTTAACACTCCGACCGCCACGGCGGTACAAACAAACAGCATGGCAGTCACCGCCAACAGACAGGCGGAGGACAATGTACCGCCCACAGTATCACAACCTACCAATCCGCCACCTTTTCCAGGGCAGATTCACCGTGAACAAAAACACGGTGGAAACAGACTTTGAAGGGAAAACACTCACCTCTACACACCCCATGAGGAACCAGGACTCCATGGAACCCGAGATTCAAATTTTCCCTGCCCTTATCTTCTTGCTCCTCTACCAGGAGCACGAACGTCGGCGGCGAAGACCACAGTGAGTATGGCACCTACGACACAGGGTAGAGGGGAGGGAAAAAACAGGGACACACACATGCAACAAGCAACACCCCAAACACCCCCTCACCCACTACAACACGCACACTAATACAGCATGATACATTACATTTACACATCCCAAACCCCCCGGAAGAATGCAAAGACAAAAGGAAATGAGTGTAACCATTGTAATATATTCAAATCCAGTACACAAAAATATATATACATTATCAACAAATATATACACCAAGAATAGTAGTCCAGGTATAGCTCCATTGAAGTCCGTGGAACACTGGGCCCACACGGCGTGGGCGAGGCCCACACTCAATACCCGAACATGATGGAGAGAACACTGCAGGGGCATCAGATAGCAATAAAACAGGCACCTCAGGGGGAAGGGAAAGGGGGGGCACCTCAGCCGGTTGAGTGCATGATGCCAAATGCACAAGGGGGCCCCATGCCCACTGTTCAAAGTGCAAAGCCACAGTCTCTCAAGTCTCTACAGTGGGTGGGTTGCCCACTGCTGCATCATGGGGAGTGCAAAGCTACAGTCTCTCAAGTGTCACACTGGTGGTAACCCATTCGCAAAAGGAAAGGGGTCCCCATGGACCACTGCCTACTCTGAAAAAACTAAACCAAATGGCTTTGTTATTTTTTTTGTATTGCAACTCGTTTTCCTTCCAAAAAAAAACCCCAAAAAACCCAAAAAACTGCTTTATTTAAAAAGCAGTCACAGACATGGAGGTCTGCTGTCTTCAGCAGGCCACCATCCCTGTGAGTGCAGGGACACGCTATCGGGTCGCAAAATGCGACCCACCTCATTAATATTAATGAGGTGGGTCTTTGCGACCCCATAGCGATTCGCAGACGGTGTCTGAGACACCGTTCTGCATCCGCATTTGCGATTCGGAAATTGCGAGTTGCACCGACTCGCAATTTCCGAATCGCAAATGCAGAAATTGATACATCTGGCCATTAGTCCTTTAATGATAATGTACCTTATTGGCAGTTGACTGGGTTGAGAGAATCTAAAGGTAACACTATCAAGCATGAGCTTCTCATGGGTCAGTTGGAGGCACTGAAAGTTGCTTTGCCATGGGCTTATGTGATCCACACATGTATTCATCAATGTGTTGGCATACACATAGCAGGGAAATCATTGGCTGAGAAAGCTGCCAACATTGCTGTTCAGACTGTGCTAATAGCTGTGATAAATCATTCACATACGTGGATAGATTTTGACACCATGGCTGCAGTCACCACTTTGGCTTGTGGTGAGGCTTTACCTAAAATGTACTCAGCAATAAACTCTTATCTATTGAGTTCCCCAAATATTCCCTTTGCCTGCATTCCCGATGTGGAAGATCAAGTAATTCCCAAGTAGGATCCCATGTTAGAGTTAATAATAGCTGCCCATGAGGGATTGGCATCCTCCCATGCTAATGTGTTGACTACCGTTTCTTTTTACGGAAATGATACCGGTGGAAGGGATCTTCGTAAAAAGACTAAAAATCTGTTCTTTGCTGTGACTTTTCTCAACAAATGAAAAGCTCCACCATTATACAGCTAAAGCAGACAACACTTTCAGGTTCAAAGAAGCCATTGCAATGTGTCTATTTAGTTCACTGAGGACCACTCCATACAGCTGGTGCTTTTAAATTTGTCTTAGTGGCTGTTGATTCTTGTTTTTGATTTCTATGGGTGTTGCCACAGCGACCTGCGGAAGCTCAGCCGTACCGCAAATTGTTATTAAAGATTTGTAAGTGTTTGTCAGTATATATGCAGTGGCAGCATTCCACTTGGACAAGGGACCGGCTTTCTATTCTAAGCCTTACCACTAAGTGCACTGTGTGTAGAGTTGTCCATTATTCCTCCCCATCATCCTGAGGGAATATTTAATAGAGGAATGGATAAACCATGACTTATAGCAGTCCTTGCCAGCTACATGGTTGCTGGATGGTCGGACTCCCTACAAGATGTTATTTGATGTCCAAATGTATGTTCCAGATCTTTGGCACAGTGATGGCAGATGCACCCTTTGACATCAGTGAATATTTCACTGGCTTATAGGAATTACACAACATCCGTTATGAGCACTTAAAACATTCTACACTGACAAAGTGAAGGAACAACCAGTGGTTTATGGCTGTATTCCTAAATTTGGGGATCTAGTCTGAGAGAAGATTGCAGACAAGAAGAGTTTGGCCTCCCTCATCATGCACTGGTGCTTGTCCATGACGTTGAAGGTACTTGTGTAAACAGAGAGAAGAAGTTTCCATTGATTTGATTAAGTTACCTCATGTGGTTAGATCTCCGTAGTAGGCCACAAGGGTTTCTCAGTAGTTCCTTGTCCCTTCTCCATACCCTGCATGAAATCCTTCAACTTGCACTAAATAGTCCTGACATTTCTACTCCCCATCTCAGGATTGTGGTTGCAGAAGTTTCAATAGTATCAGTTACTAATGACAGCACAGGATGTGTTTCTAATATGAGTTTGCTGTTTCCTGTTGCTGCTCCTAGCAATTAAATTGTATACTATTAACTGCCTTTATAGGTGCCTACCTGCTTTCCTTTGCCTCATTAGGGCCCTGTTTTTATTCACATTGCCTCTGGTTACCTTGTCAACAATTATGATTTTCCTTCAAATTCTTCACTTTTCTCCTTGCATGGTGAGCATGCACTGTACTTTTGGCTAAAACGGACTTGCCAGATTCTTCCATGGACCTACTGTTGTATTTTTCTTTCATTATTTTTTCTATT
The DNA here is from genome assembly GCF_031143425.1 of Pleurodeles waltl. NCBI lineage: Eukaryota > Metazoa > Chordata > Amphibia > Caudata > Salamandridae > Pleurodeles > Pleurodeles waltl. Next base: position 399,155,688 of record NC_090438.1, on the reverse strand, counting down.
TGTCTGGATTGGATTTGTAACAGTTTTCTTACTGCTTTTGAATGGGCATTAGCTTCCAGATCACACTTTTCTAAAACTGTTAGCTGAGCTGCTTATGCCTCATTCTTCTTCACATAAGATCTGAAGAGATTTGTACCTTGTGAGCATTACTGCATTTCCTGTCCGTGGTAGTATTCTTTGGGATGACGTGCCCTGTGACATTTTTGTTCCTACAGAGACCATGAAATTCTTTAAGTGTTTAAAATTCCTATGATGAAGCTATTACCCCATGTTCCATTTCTTATGAATGAGATGTTGTGACTGTTTCTTATCTGAATAAGAACCATACTCAGTATTTTAAAATAAGGGTTTGTATTTGAGTTCTTCAAATTATAGTGAAATGTTTTGATACCATCACTATACAGAACACTATTTACACAGAGCTAGTACTCCACATGCTGTTGTTAATTATACACAGTGGGAGCAATGCAGGACACCACCGTTAGGTAGTTCTAAAACAGATAAGAAGACATTCCCCTATTTTTCTGACCATGTCTCTACAGACCAATTATCATATTATTATAAGCTTACGTGACCAACTTCCCCACCGAAGAAAAATATGCTTACACAAGTGAAATTGATTTATTCTGATTCATTTATTTCACAGCTTACCCTGAAGTGTTGTGAGTTTTGGAAGGACAGCTTTGAACATAATTCTGTTCGGGATACACAGAACTGGCAGGTCCAGGGAACTGATGCTTTATTTACAGTTTGTCTGATCCTTCGCCAAATGATATTTTTAAAAAAAACAAAACAGCACAACAGAATACCTGTCTTGATTCGGCCAATACTAAAAATGTAAATACACTTGGCATTACTGCTGTTGCATTGTTTAATAATTGGCAACAGTATAATATAATACATTTATAGAAGAACAGATGAAATGCAGCAGAATATAACAGACAGTTCTTCAATTTCTGATTCAAAAGGGTTGTTACTGTGACCAGTTGATACCAATGACTGAAATTACCATTTTTTTAAACTATTCATGGGGTTTAATGTAAGCAGGACAGACACACAGTATATTTAGCAACAACACTTGGGGATAGTTATTACCTATTACATAGGTCAGTTGTGCCAGCAGTGTTTACAGTATTCCTCCTTGTCAGCAGGTGAAGGCCACTTATCTCACCTTTCAGATGACATGGATTTTCAATATTTGTTTGTTGGGTTCAAGATCTTCTTTTTTCAAATGTTTTATACATGCAACAAGAAGCTGCTGAATGATTAAGACAAATTGATAAGGAATATTTGGAAAGAGCTTTGACTGTTGTGGCTACGTCATGAAAACATTATCAACTCTCATGTACTCAGTGAATGATATTGTTGTATCTGCATTCAATAACATACACAATTACATGTCAATGCTTCAACATGGCCGGAGCCAGTCGAGGTCGATTTTGCAATTAAGTTGGATGGAACAAGTTGGAAAATCGAATTGAGGGGCATGGGAATATTTAAATGAAACTGAATTTAATCTGACCAGCATCCAGAAAATAATGTCTAGGAAAGAAGCAACCTAAACTTGTCTTGTTAGATCTTGCATCCTTGGCTTGGTCTCCCCTGTCTTTTTTGCCTCTGCTTCCCAAATTTTGACTGTGTGCTGGACTCTGTTTTTGCTGTTTTTTGGAACTCTAGGCACTTTGGCCCTCATCGCAAATGACGGAAGCACCGCCAACAAGCTGGCGGTGCTTCATTCGTCATTCTGACCGCAGCGGTAAAGCCGCGGTCGCCCAGCCGGGTCCGGCGGTTTCCCGCCGGATTTCCCCCGGCTCGGAGAATCCTCATTTAGGGGTGGGCTGGGAGTAGGGTAGTTTTGTTTTTGGGGTGTGGGACAGTTGGGAAACGGGAACGCCTTCCTTGCATCCCATTAAGGCAAGGTAGGTTTCCACTTCCAAAAAATGACTTTAACTCCATAAATTTGGCGCTAGACGGGTCTAGCACCAAAGTATAAATATGGAGTTAGTTTTGCACTGAATTAGAATAAACAAAAAAATTACTCTAATTCAGTGCAAACAGAATATAAATATGCCCCTTAGCGTCAAAAAATGATGCTAATCTGGTCAGAATCATTTATTTTGACTCAAACCTGCTTAACGTAATTTTTTTTTAAGCTAGCCTACCCTTTGCACCGGCTTGCACCATTCCATAAATATGGTGCCCAGCTGGTGCTAAAAAATGGTGCAAGCCGGTGCAAAACGTTTTGGTGCAAAACTGCGTTAGTGCAGTTTTGCACCAAAAAGTATAAATAAGGCCCTACGTTGTTTATATGAAAAACAACTTTTTTATTTATATTCATTGTCATGCTTATTTGAGCCTGAAAATGGTTCAAATCCCAATTTGCACCAAATTTTAACGCCTGGGTCAGGGCAGGCGTTAAAATGGGGAAAACACATCACTACATAAGGAAAACTCACAGAAGCAACATCAGAGCTCAAAAATGAAGACATGGAGGTGCTATTCATCCAGCATGCACGAAGACGCAGAGCACAGGTGCAACAGCAGCAGCTACCACCACACCAAAAGGGATCCCAAAGGCAACACAGAAGGCAGGAGAGGATATTCAGGACCAGGACAACCCTTCACCGCCTCAGGGAACATGACTTCATCCAGAGGTACAGACCAAACTGGCAAGCCATGCAGCAGATGCTGCGCCACATTGAGTCACAGTTGGCACCCAGCTTGCAGACACCCCACATCATTCCACTGGAGACCAAGCTGCTCGCTGTCCTGCACATGTTGGCAAGTGGCTCTTTTCAAACCACTGATGCCATCATCTCCCTCACACCCCTCCACATCAGCTTTCCCAACACACAGCAGAAGCAGCAGGAGACCAAACAGGGGTTTTATCAAATTCATGGCTTCCTGCACATGCTTGGTGCCATTGACTGCACACATGTACGGATTGTGCCACCTGCTGCAACCGAGCATCTATACCACAACAGGAAGCACACACACTCCATCAATGTGCAGACCATTGTGGATCACCGTGGATTGATCACCAACATCATGGCAAAGTATCCTGGGAGTGTACATGATTCATTCATCTTCCGCCACAGCACCATCAATCAGTACTTCCAGGATGGATGATATGGCAATGGCCTACTTGTTGGTAAGTACAAAAACCTAGTTATTTACTCAGCAACCCTCTAGGACACACAACACATACACCACTACATTGACACATGGCCAGGAAGACACTGAGGTGTGACATTGGTAGTCATGTTTGATATCCTGACCCAATGGGATACACACCTATGGACAAAAGACAGATGCAAATAACGAGATGCCACTCGAGAGCCACACGGGACCAATTTAAAACCACACAGTGACAATGACATGGTCTTAACTGGCAGTACAACTTGGAAGATGATCCTTTCAATATCACATCAATAACACTCAATCCCACACCCTTCTAACTAATACGTCCTGTCTAAGGGGTGTGTAATGTGTGTTGCAGCAGGTCAAACACCATGAAACACATAGCATGAGGATGCTGACTCTAATGAAGGTGACATGGAATCATTGAGGCAGTACAAACATCTCACATCACTCCTGGGGTGACATTACCAGCTAGCAATAAGGAAGTGGACTGTGCTATGAAAACATGTGTGTGTGACACTAATGCAAAGTGCACACTGCTACACCTAAAGATTGAGACAATCCCCCATATACATAACAGATGTACAGGCAGATGGACCTTCCAACACTAAAACCTTCACCCCCACAACCAAGTTAGCCAGCTTACCTGGAACAGGTTCAGTAGTGTAGGTACACGTTTTCACTTGAGCCAACTTGGTGAGGGCACAAAAATAGGTTGGCATGGGATAATTGTGAATTGTCAGTTGTGAACACTTCAAGGCTGCCAAATTATGGAGATGTGTTTTGCATTGTCACCTAGCCTAATCATAGGGCCTCACTGTTGCATTTCACCTGCAATCATATATGTCAAATGGATGGGATGTTCATGCCATTAAGTGCAACTGAGTTACCACCACAGTGGAATTGATTGTGTGTGTGGAAGTATCATGTCACCTCCAGTTAAGGCACACTGACACTTCTTTCACATTACATAACACATGGGTGATACACACTGAGCTGCAAGTTTCTAAATATACCACAGATATCATGTCAATCAGCCAAACACCAGTTTTGATAGTTAACCAAGCCAATGCAGAAAGAAAATCACAGAAGCCTAGGATCCCACATAATACCACAAACACTGATGAGTCACAGATGACACAAGATAACAACTGCCATGCAAAGTGACAACAACGGTGCAACCAACAACAAAATACTTACCCTCATTTTCTCTTTCAGCTGATCAGGGTTACGGGATCCAGCCATGGATTATGACCCCAATTGCTAACCCAAGCACAGCAGCAGAGCGTGCCTATAATGAGGCACATTGTAGTACACGCAGCATAGTTGAGAGAACTTTTGGCATCCTGAAGTCCAAATTCAGATGCCTGGACATCACCAGAGCCAGCCTCCTATATTCCCCAGGAATGGTCTGCAGGATCATTTTGACCTGTGCCATCATGCACAACATTTGAGTGAGAAGGAACATTCCCCTCCATGAACCAGATCCACAAATGCCTGAAGAGGAGGAAGAGAAGGATGCTGTCTGTGAAAATGAGGGGGAACATCCAAACACAGCTGCAGAATTGCGTAGGAAACAACACATCCTACAAAACTTCTTTTAACTATAGTCACCATCACCACTTTGTTATCATATGTAATTAAACACCTCACTTCATCACTCAATCATGCTCTGGGTAATTATTTATGCATCTCATGATCCCTAGGAATCATAATCAGAGTTTAGCCTCATGGAGCATTGCAGAAATACAGATTAGGATACTGAAAAAGCCACATCACATTTGATGGGTATGAATGTACAACAAACATCACACACAGTGTAAATGACATATATCCTGTCTATTTCACATTTGAAGGGCAATATCAGAAGACCACAGCTATGTGACACATCCATGTTGCCAACATGGTTAGTTTAGTTTTAAGGATTTATAAAGCGCGTAGTGACCCGAAGGCATCCCAGCGCTAAACCTAACCTGACCAGTGCTAGCAATAGGAGAATTCAGAGAGCTACCTACAGAAAAGAATGGTCTTAAGTTTTTTTCTAACAAGCAGTTCTGAGTGTTCATGACGGAGTTCAGAGGGAAGATCATTCCAGAGACGAGCGGCCTTGGTGGAGAAGGAGTTGGCCCCCCAGGCTCTCTTAGACCGCAAGATGGTCACAAGTCGAGAGGAGGAGGACCTTAGACTTCGAGAGGGGACATAAAGATATAGCCGCTTTCTAAAGAACATTGGACCCTTATCTTGCAGGGCTCTGTGAACAATGCATAGGGTCTTGAAATAAATACGCTGCTTAATAGGGAGCCAGTGAAGTATGGAAAAAGCAGGCTTAGCGGATAAATGTCTGGGAAGATTGACAAGAATCCTGGCAGCTGCGTTCTGGACTGTTTGCAGCCTTTTTATGACATAAGCCGGGGCGCTGAGAAAAAGTGAGTTCCCATAGTCCAGACGGGAAAGGATCAGAGTTTGAACAAGGATTCTTCTGGCCATAGGGGGAAGAAGATTAAGGATTTTCCTAAGGACTCTTAAAATGCCAAAGCATGTAGAGGAAACTCTTTTTGCTTGATAATCCATGGTCAGGCGAGAATCCACCCAAAAACCAAGGCTTTTTACCTGGTCCTTGGGAGGAGGAAGATTGTTGAAGGCCTCCGAGTATAGTGAAAGGGGAGGGGCTGGGGGGGCATTGCCTAGTACAATGACTTCTGACTTTCCATCATTAAATTTAAGCTTAGACTGGATCATCCAAACTCCAATGTCTTTCATACAACACAAAAGGTTGGCCGCCGGCGAATCCCCAGAACTAGATAGTGACACCACAAGTTGAGTATCGTCGGCATAGGTGACCAAAGACAGATTGTAGGGAGCGATCACTTTAGCCAGCGGGGATAGATAAACATTAAAAAGAGTTGGACTCAGGGAGGAGCCCTGAGGAACTCCACAAGTCAATGGAAAGATATCAGAGAAGTAGGCTCGGTCCAGGACTTGAAAAGATCTACCTTTGACGAAAGCGGACAGCCAGGACAATGCTAGGCCTCCTATTCCTAATTCAGAGAGCCTAGAGCAGAGAAGGTTGTGATCCACCGTATCAAAATCTGCGCTGAGATCAAGTAGAATCATGGCTACATGAGACCCTTGGTCCAGAAGTTGCCGGGCTGACTCCGTCACTGTAAGGAGGGCTGACTCCGTGCTATGATGGGCTCTGAAACCCATTTGAGTGGGGTGAAGGAGTACATGGCTCTCTAAGTAGCTGGTTAATTGGTGGTTAACATGTTTCTCCAGAATTTTTGTTGAAATGGGAAGGAGAGCAATGGGTCTATAATTCTCTAACAGAGATGGGTTCAATTTCGTTTTTTTTAAAAGAGGCTTAATGATGCATGCTTAAAAAGAGGGGGGAGGAAACCTAAGGATAGGGAATGATTCAGTATTTTTGTAAGGGGAGGTACAATAATATCTGAAACTCGCGAGAGGATGGAAGGAGGGGCGGGGTCTAGGGGGGAGCCCGATTTAATTTGAAGAAGAAGGTTGGTAGTAGCGGTGTCAGTGAGAGGTACAAAAGCGGTTAATGTGCTTCCGGAGAGGGAGGGATCCATCGTTTGGTACTCTACTGTCCATTGCAGCAAATGACACACAACTAAGACACAATCAATCCTAAAGTAAAAACGTGTTTCATACATGAGACAGTGGATGTGCTATTGCATTGGTAACAGGAATGTATGACCGGCCCTTGACAGCAGTAAGTGTGACATCAGCTATCTCTGCAAGGAGTATGTGTGACAAGATGTCAATCTAAGCTGAAAATGGATAGCACGAGTGCCCCAGGTATGACAAGCATTGCTCACAAGACCTGCCCTGTGCAGTCCATCCCAGGTAATAAGTCCTGCCACTGCCATGTTTTCAGTCTCTGCACACCCTTCTCTACGGGGCCCTGTAAATGGACTATCTGTTTCCTGAGAATCTTCATCTACACACACCCAGACTCCCATTCTGACTCCTGTGTGCTTCCCTCTTCAGTATGGCATGCCATAGTCATAGTTCATCAGTCTGCATGGACGTCAGGTCTGATAATGCACTGCCTGGTAGGACCTGTAATCAGCTGTCCATTGCTTTCCATGTGAAAGGTCCAGTTGGCCCTTTGAACTTGATTCTCAACGGCAGGACTTGTGAGAGACTGAAGGTGCAGACACCTGTGAGCACTTCCATGCAGACCAGCCATTTGAACCTGCCCTGCCCTTGCTGCTGGATGGAACTGCTTAGAAGCTGCCATTTTCTGAATCTCCTGGTTGTGCATTGGCGTACAAATCTCTTGTGTACCAGAGCCCTTGGGGGATTGTGTAACATTGCAGACCACAGCATAAATATTTTTTAGTTCCCACAGTGTTGTTCCTGCTTTTCCCAGTCAGAGTCTGCTCACTGTGTATTTGCCTTGTTCATGTTTGTTCCTGACAAAGCCTGCATCCTGTTAGCCTTACTGGTTCCTGTCTTTGCGTTAAACATAGAGTTTCCCTGTGGCTACATTTCTCTCATAGTTGCCTTCCATGCCCTCTCTTTCCTCCTGGGGTATTGTGTCTGGTAGGTCTACGAGGAATCCTCAAATGTATAGTATAGTTTAATCAGTTAACTTATCGTATTCTGTTCTGTGACATGTATTCAAATGGCCTAATCCAGCCCCCATCCCTTGTCTGGTTTTGCATGTGTTCATGAGTGCCAAACAGTGACCGTGTGCTATGGCTGTATGCATGGATTTGGTACGGTGCCTCCAGCACGTTAAACAGGGGTTGCTAATGTGTATGTAAGGACAAAACATGTTTGTGCCCTGATGGTCCACACACAGATTCACTTCGCCCCCACCTTTTGATGGGGCTTGCGTGGTGACTAGCTATGAGATTATTCAGCACAGAGGCACTGATGTTCTCTATTGCAGTGGGAATTTTAGAGCCCACCCTGTGTACAAATGTTGTGATGAAAGCTGCCTCTATCCTATTACCGATCCATAAAGTTTTTGAGCACACCAAGGTTGCCCTGTTGTCAGCCTTATAAAAGTTCTGCAGTGCTATAGCTGGACTATCCCCATGTGTGTTGTTCATTTATCTTTGGCTTTAGGTCAATTCTGCTTTGAAGGATACTCTGTCAATTCAGGGATTGGCTCCACAGACTCATGACTAGACCAGCACGTAACTGTGACAACATGGAAGCCAGTACTGACACAGGGTACACATGGCCACACACTTGAACTGGACACCTTTGTGCAATGAACCACTGGAAATATGTGAACACATGCAGCATGGTCTGCTGGTCCTCCACAGCCACAGGAGAAACATAGGTCATTTACACAACTCAAACTGTGTTGTACATAACAATTTTAGATTTGGATTTGAGACCATGTGTCACAAACACTGTACCTACCTAGCATGTTCAAAAGCCTGACTCATGGGTACTATACACACAAGTGACCATGATGTGGTATTCAACATTTCTTTAAATGTGATGAGTTACATATCTGACTTAGCCATTATCAACCGTCCTCTATCTATCCTGTGTATAGTTTGTCATGGGAAATGTTTTGTCCCCAAAGTCAAGGAAGTACACACAGCATAAGACGCAACAGATATAACAAACACATATCATGACTGATGTACCTCAATTAATGGCATCTAATGGTTATACACTATTATAACACATTCCTAGATGCACATTATGCCAGAATTGTCTTGTAACGTTCACACAGAGGCACAACAACAATTTCAAGTGCCAATTCACAGACATAAACACACAGGCCATGAGTCTATTCATTTAGTTGCGTAGCCTTGCTATCCTCTCTTGATGCAACACCTGCGCAAACTAGTTAATACCAATCTTATTCCAAAAGCTTGTGTTGATGTTGCGTCAGTTAATAGAGCTAATCAGGCACCACAACATGAGTGTTATGGTCAGAAGTGGTATGGTCTGCCACACGTGCCCAAACACTAGAACACACACTGCAGGTCATTCCATCCTATCTTTGTATAGTCATAGGCTGCATGTATGTAAATAAATAAAAAATAACACAAACACACTTTAAGACAGATTTTTTGATGCAAAAGCATAAAAAAATTACGCATATGAGTCAAAATATAACACACATGCGTTAAAATATGACGCTCACACCCATAATACATCTATTTGTCCCTAGCGTTAAATCGGTTATCCATTAAAAATGTATTGATCCTTGTATGCGGGTGATTTTTCATACATATGCGTCAAAATAATTTAACTCAAACTCTGTAAGTGTCAGAAAACTACACACAATAAAAAAACGCACCGCAATTGAGACAGGAAGTGATGTCATAGGATATCCTGTTTACAGAGATTGTACAGTGTGTGTACCTTCACTTTCACTTTGCAATCTGTGATTATTCTAGACTGTGTGGCTGTGTCTTGAGTTGTCTCTGTGAATTTTATGCTTTTGTCTCCTGTGTGCTATTGCTATTGTATTCTGTTGTATTGTAAGTGTCTGTGTTAATCTGTTTGAGTGTTTTATTGTCATTTATTGTGATTATATTTGTCTTTGTACTGTTGGGAGTGTGTTAGTGGGTATTGTTATTTGGGGTATTGTTGGGCTGTCTGTGGGTTAGTTAAGTTTCCTCTTCATACCTCCTTCCCCTGTTTTTCCCTCTTTACCCTTTCCTAACCTATTTTTGGGAGATGTTGGGTAGGCCACGTCTGGGGAGAATGGGTGAGGAGGAGCTAGGGGCTTTTGTGTGGCTGGTGTGCCACTTCCTCTCCCTGATGTTGGAGGCTGGGTGCCGGGTGATACAGGGATATCACATGGAGGCAAGGCGGCTCAGGTAGGCAAAGGTGCTGTTCCACCTGAGAAGAATCTTTAACAGCCAGCGCAACGACCACCAACTGAAACACCGCTGGGCTGACGTGGTGGCCCGAGAGCAGGACCTGCTGGACCTGCTGGACCATCTGGGTGTGGTGATTGGTGGCCCTGTTGGTGAGTACAAATTTGACTAATGTGTACAGTACAATGCTCTGGAGTGACAGTAGCAGATTTTGTGACAGTACACTGAAGGGGAAACACTCACCTTTCGACACTCAATCAAGAACCAGGATGCCATGGAGCCCGAACTCCAGGTCCTCCCCATGCTGGTGTATCTGCTAATACACCAGGAATTTCAAAGAAGGCGGCGGCCACGACCACAGTGAGTACTGCACCTGGCACACAGGGGAGGGGAGGGGGAAAAAGAGAGTGACACGCACACAGGTAACACGCAACACCCCCACCCCTAACACCATACACACAAACGCATGCAACAACATTACATTTACACCCCGTAATCCCTGGAAGAACGCCAGGACAAAAGGAATTGAGTCAAATCAGTGATATTTAGAAAATGCATATAAAGTTAACGATTGTAAACAACAGTATATACAAATATTTACAATATGTACAGAGGGCCATACACTGTCGATTGCAAATGTCAGTGGACCAAAAAAATTACGGGCGAAGCCCACACTTGACTCCTGCCTCAAAACGGAGAGAACACTGCAGGGACATCAGGTCCAAAAAAACACAGGCACCTCAGGGGGAAGGGGAGGAGAGCACCTCAGCCAGAACTACGCCACTCCTCCTGGAGGGGACAACATGCCCCCAGCGAGGTCCTGGGTAGTGTAAAGCCACAGTCTCTCAAGCCTCTCAAGTGGGTGGTTTGCCCACTGCTAGATCCTGGGGAGTGCAAAGCCACAGTCTCTCAAGTCTCTCAAGTGGGTGGTTTGCCCATTGCCTTCTCCTGGGGAGTGAAAAGCCACAGTCTATCAAGTGGGTGACATGATCCACTGGTTCTGGAGGGGGCCTGGTGCCCAGTCTGCTTCATCCTGCCAAGCATAGGGAGAGTGGATGCATCTCTCCACTGGTTCTGGAGGGGGCCTTGTGCCCAGTCTGCTTCATCCTGCCAAGGAAAATGATAGTGGATGCATATCTCCACTGGTTCTGGAAGGGGCCTTGTGCCCAGTCTGCTTCATCCTGCCTAGGAAAGTGATAGTGGATGTATATCTCCACTGGTTCTGGAGGGGGCCCTTGTGCCTAGTCTGCTTCATCCTGCCAAGGATAGGGGGAGTGGATGCATATCTCCACTTGTTCTGGAGGGGGCATTGTGCCCAGTGATTCTGCACCTGGGGTGTGGCAGGTCATATTCCCCCACTTGGGTGTCTGAGGCACGAGAAGTGCAGGGGACAGGTAGCATGATACTCCCTGGAGGTAGAGTCAGACTCCATCCTGAGGCAACTTAGGCTGCAAACCTGTGGTAGTGGCAATTCTGGTGGTGGTGCTTGAAGTGGTGGGTGCAGGTTCCAGGCTGTCTCCTGCAGCATCGAATGGCTGCCCAGTGGGGATGCTGCTGATGTCCGATGTAGTGGCACCGGCTGGCCATGTGGCGGTGCATATGGCGGTGCAGGTGGCGGTGCCTGCGGCAGTGTCTGTGGTGGTGTCTGCGGCGGAGATGCTGCCAGTGCTGGCCGTGGTGCAGGTGCTGGTAGTAGTGGAGGGAGACACCAGGCCGTCTCCAGCAGCCTCGGACGGCTGCCAACTGGGGATGATGCTGCTGACTGTTGTTGTAGCAGCGGCGGTCCAGGCGGCGGTGCAGACGGCGGTGCAGATGGCAGTGCAGGTGGCGGTGCTTGCGGCGGTGCTTTCGGTGGTACAGGTTGCTGGGCTGTCAGGACTAATGGTGGTCACCAGTCCATCACCTGAAGGCGCCGAGCCCTGAGGTGCCTTGCCTTTGTTTTTTTTTCCCTTCCCCACCTTGGCAGACATGTTGGGATCTTGACACCGTCCTCTTGTTTTTTGGATGAGGCCTTGCTGGGTGGGTTGTGCATCCTCTCCGTGCTGCATGCTGGCCCCTTCTTCACCTTGACAGGTGGCGGAATCGGTTGGTCTTTTGCACTGGTCGGTGGCACCCTGCGAGCCCTGACGGGTGCCCCCTATGATCCCCTCGGACTTGCAGGGTGGCTGAGGTGCTGGCCTGGGATCTTGATATCCTGGCCTTAGGGGAAGGACGTGGGGGGGAGGCATAGGGAAGAGATCAATGTTAGCCAGGAAAAGTTTTTTAGACACACTGGGACAGGAAGATGGAGGGGGTTTGGGAGTGGAGGAAGAGGTAGTGGTTGTAGGAGGTATATGTCTGCTGAGTTTGGGTGAAGGTGCATGGGCTGGATGCTGTTGTGAGGTGGATGGCTGTTGAGTGGGTGTCTGCCTGCGTTTGTGTACTTTTGGAGGAGGGCTCACAGACACACTGGGAGAGGACACAGGGGACGTGTGCATGGTTGTGGGGGTGGTGATTGCTCATGAGGGGTGTGTTGTGATGGGCATGCTGGTGATGGAGGTAATGGCTGATGATGTAGTGCATGCAGGTGTGGGTGGAGATGGTACTGGGAGGGAGGTGGACGAAGAGGAAGAGGGAGACACAGTGGAGGAAGTGGATGTTGGTATGTTAGCATGGGTATGGTGCTTGTGTGAGTGCCTGTGTGATGATGTGTGGTGCCTATGTTTTCCTGAGCCACTTTTGTATGTTGATTTGTGTGCATGCTGATCTAAAGGTGTGCTTGGGATAGGGTGAGGTAGAGGGGATTGGGTCTGGGTAGTGGAAGTTGGAGGGGGGGGCTTGACACAGGGACAATGGCTGCCATCAGTGCTGAGGCCAGAGCCTGAAATGCTCGCTGTTGGGCCGCCACGCCAGAATGAATGCCCTCCAGGTATGCATTTGTTTGTTGCAAATGCCTCTTGACACCCTGGATGTCATTCAGAATGGTTGACTGCCCAACAGAGAGGGATCTCAGGAGGTCAATAGCCTCCTCACTGAGGGCAGCAGGGCTGACAGGGGCAGGGCCTGAGGTGCGTGGGGCGAAGGACATGCCCACCCTCCTGGGTGAACGAGCACGGGAAACACGCTGAAGGGCTGCTGGGAGGGTGATGCTGGTAGGGGGGGTGGCAGCTGTACCTGTTGTTGGGATGGACACAGAGGTGTCTACCACCGCCAGGGAGCGTCCGTTGGAGGAAGAAACGCTGTCACTGGTCTCCCCTCTTGTCCCGTCATGGAGCTACCCTCACCCTCTGTCCCACTGGTGCCTTCATCCTCTGTGGATTCAGCCTTCAGGCCCATGTGGGATGCAGCTCCCTCCATAGCCGGTGCCTCTGCTCCTCCACCAGTTGATGCTAATGCACAAGGACAGGGTGACAAAACAAAAAGGGGGGAGAGAAAGAGGATACACTTGGTCAATGCCAGTAACACCACCACCGTTAGCGGACACAACACACAGGGAGCAGCCCCAGGATGCGGAACATCAGGGGGGTCATGGTGCGATGGGCACCCCTTCCACGCTCGGAGGCTAGCCCCAGCTGGGCCTCTGCCATTTTCTTGGTCCCGCGACGCAGGTCCTCCCATCTATTGCGGCAGTGGGTGCTCCGCCTGTGAAAGACCCCCAGGGTCCGCACCTCCTTGGTGATGGCATGCCAAATAGCCTTTTTCTGGTGGGTGTTGACCTAGAGGGAAAAGACAGCGGAAAATGTAATTACTCACCCGTCCGGACCGGCATACTCATTGCACACAAGTTCCCACCCATGCTCTGATGCACATACACTGACCACCTCTCATGCAGCACTCAGGCCAGGAAGCCTCAGCACCCCCCAACATTTGGCTTACATCCACACCACTCAAAACATGCATTGCCCACACATCATGCTCACAGTTTACTCACCTGTTGTCTGGAGGACCGTAGAGTAACGTGTACTGAGGTAGGACCCCATCCACCAGTTTCTCCAACTCCTCCGCAGTGAAGGCAGGGGCCCTTTCCCCAGACACTGTAGCCACTGTCGCTTCCAGACTCAGGTCACATCAGCACTTGCAGTGTAGGTCCTCTCCTGTTGAAGATCAGGTAGCAAGTGAGTGAATAGCTAGAAAATGGGGGGACGTCCACGGCGGTGCGTACCATCACCGCCGGTGTACATCACCATTGGCTCCTGGGACCCATAGGGCCCAATGATAACCAATGCGAAGTTGCGGGCAGACATTGTCTGCCTACCGCGAGGCAGCACAATGCCAGCGAACATACCTCATTTTCCCTTGTCCCTCCTCACAGGTCAGGCAGCCGCCATTTCAGGGGGGCACATGGCATGGCACCTAGCTGCGTCACAGCACATATTGGCACATCTACTGAATCTCGACTTCACACACTGCTTCTGTGATATACATTCAAAAACAGTTGTGCCATCTATGTTGAAATATGACCTTCTGCTCACCGTTCTCCTCCATAGGCTACAACCGCTGAGGCAGATGATTATATGGTGGCATCCTTCGGTGTACAGACCCCTGGTGGACCTGTCGACAATGGAGGACAGACACATTATCATCACATACAGACTTGATCGGGCCACAATCCAAGAACTTTGTGCCCAATTGGAGCCAGACCTGATGTCAGCTATCCGTCAGCCCCCAGGAATACCCCCTCTAGTGCAGGTCCTGTCAGTGCTCCATTTCCTGGCAAGTGGTTCCTTTCAAACAACAGTGGCCATGGCATCAGGGATGTCTCAGCCAATGTTCTCCAACATGTTGGCCAGAGTGTTGTCTGCCCTGCTGAAACACATGTGCAGCTACATCTTATTCCCCCAGGTGGATGATTTGGCCTAAGTGAAAGCTTACTTCTATGCCCTGGGTATATTCCCAACATCATTGGTGCCATTGATGGTACACATGTGGCATTTGTCCCACCACGCAGAAATGAACAGGTCTACAGGAATAGAAAAAACTATCATTTGATGAATGTGCAATTGGTGTGTTTGGCAGACCAGTACATCTCCCATGTGAATGCCAAATATCCTGGCTCAGTGCATGACGTCTATATCTTGAGGAATAGCAGCATCCCTTATGTGATGGGGCAACTCCAGAGGCACTGGATGTGGCTATTAGGTGAGCCCAAGGTCCCCAAACAGTATAAGCTGGGGTCTGAGTATGGGGTTGTCCATAAGGGGTAGTGTGTCTAACAGTTGTCCCTCAATATTTATGGGTGACTCTGATTACCCCAACCTCTCATGGCTACTGACCCCAGTGAGGAGTCCCAGGACAAGGGCAGAGGAATGTTACAATGAGGTACATGGGCATACAGGGAAGATTATTGAGAGAACCTTTGGCCTCCTGAAGGCCAGGTTCCGGTGCCTCCATCTGACAGGTGGATCCCTGTACTACTCTCCCAAGAAGGTGTGCCAGATTATCATGGAATGCTGTATGTTGCACAACCTAGCTTTGAGACACCAGGTGCCTTTTCTGCAGGAGGATGAGCCTGGAGATGGTCTTGTGGCAGCGGTGGAGCCTGAGGACAGTGAGGAAGAGGAGGCAGATGAAGAAGATGTGGACAACAGAACAAACATTATACAGCAGTACTTCCAGTGACGCACAGGTAAGAGATTGCAACTCAACTTCACATTTCAGTAAACTTTTGGACATTGTACATGGCAGCCTCATACCCTATGTCTATGGACACTGACTGCTCCCTTTGGATTCCCTATTTTCAGATCTGTGTACCCCATTCTGGCTCCTGCTATATGTACTGCTGCCCATCAACTGTCATCCTGTGGTATATTTCACTGAACATAGATGTTGCAATGCTTTGAGAATGTTGTAAAAATACATCTTTCTGATCATTACACTGACTCTAGTATGGTTTATATTTCTAGGGTGTTTATTTTTTGTGCTAAATAGTATGGGGCTAAGTGCAAGGGGCTAGGGTGATGGTGGAGGAAGGTCCAGGGTAGAGTCCAGTCTCCTGGTATCACAGGTGGATTGTCCAATGGGGCATTGGAAGTGGAGCAATGGCATTTCAAGGTGGACAGGGTGACATAAAGGGACAGAAGGGTGACAATCAGGAGGGTCTTATTTCCTGGCGGGGGTCTTGGCAATGTTCTCTGCCTGCTGCCTGGATCGCAGGGACCATTTGTCGGGTGGTTCTCTTTCTGCAGGGGGTGGGGTGCTTGTGGCCTGTTGGTCCTGTGGCAGGGTCTCCTGTCCACTAGCGCTGGCGGAGGTGGAAGGCTGTTCCTTAGTTTGACTAGTGTCAGGGGCCCTTTGTTGTGCCACTGCCTCCCTCATGGTCTTGCCCATGTCAGCCATCACCCCTGCAATGGTGACCAGGATGGTGTAGATTTTTGGTACTGTCCCTCCTGCAGCCGCTGGGTCTCCTGTAACTTGGCCAGTACATGGTCTCCTGGGAATGGTGGTATGCTCCCATGATGTTTGAGAGTGCCTCGTGGAGAGTGGGTTCCCAGGGCCTGTCTTCCCCCGTCGCACAGCAGTCCTCCCAGCTTCCCTGTTGTCTTGTGCCTCTGTCCCCTGAACCATGTGCCCAGTGCCACTGACCCCAGGTCCCAGATCGCCCTGGGTTTGTGGGCTTGCTGGGGTCCCTGTAGTGGTAGACACACTGCTGATTGACATGTCCTGGAAACAGAGGTATGGGCCTGCTGGGTAGGTGCTGTGGTGGTGTTTTCTGAGGGCGGAGGCTCTGTGGTGGTTTGGGAGTAACCAACTGTCTAGAGGTCCCTGATGGGCCAGGTTGGTCATCGTGATCCAGGCGTGCAGAGCTGCTGTCATCACTGTGGGCATCTTCTGGGGGGGGGGGTTGGATGTAGCTTGCACCTCCTCTCCAGTGACATTGGGTAGAGGTCTTGTTGGGATGCAAATGCATTGTTTTGTGTCTGTGTGTGCCATCATGTGCAATAGGTGTGTTTCCTTGTATAATTGTGCTTTCCCTTTTGCCTTGGCCTTGTGGGAGTGGTGATTATGTGGGCTGGGTGAGTCTCTCTAGTGGGCATGCTTTGGTGATGGGTGTCCATGCAGGTCTGTGATGGGGGTCCATGCATTGGTGTTGCATGCAGGGCTTGGTATTGGGATGGGTGGGCTGTGTTAGTGGGATATATGTCAGTTGGTGGTGTGAAGGGAATTAACGAAAGGGTGGGGGTGTGTGATGGCATGCAGGTAGGGTGGGGGATATAGTAGTAAAGATTCGACTTACCAGAGTCCAGTCCTCCTGCTACTCCTGCGAGGCCCTCAGGATGCATTATTGCCAAGACTTGCTCCTCCCATGTTGTTAGTTGTGGGGGAGGAGGTGGGGGTCCACCGCCAGTCCTCTGTACAGAAATCTGGTGTCTTGAAACCACGGAACGTACCTTCCCCCGTAGGTCGTTCCACCTCTTCCTGATGTCATCCCTGGTTCTTGGGTGCTGTTCCACGACGTTGACACTGTTGGCGATTCTTCGCCATAGCTCCATCTTCTTTGCAAAGGAGGTCTGCTGCACCTGTGATCCAAATAGTTGTGGCTCTACCCGGATGATTTCCTCCACCATGACCCTTAGCTCCTCCTCAGAAAACCTGGGGTGTCTTTGGGGTGCCATGGATGTGGTGTGAGTGATATGTGTGTCGATGTGCGAGGCAATGTGTGGGGTGATTTGTTGGGGTGTATACTGTGATGTGCGTGGATCGTGTATGGGTGATGGTGTTCTGTGCCTCTGATTGGGTGGGTGCTCTTTGCTTGTCTCTCTATGCTTGGTCTCTTTTTTTTGTTGTAATGGGTTGTGGGTAATGTGGGTGTGTGTTTTATAGTGGTATGAGTATGAGGGTGTGGGTTGTGTATGTGGCGTGGTAATGTAAGTGTGTGTGTATTTTGAGCGTGGCGATGTGTACCGCCAATGGTTTACTGCGGTTGAAAGACCGCCGCGTTAATTCGTGGGTTGTGATACTGTGGGCGTATTCCTGTTTGCTTAATGGTGTGGATTTTGCTATCGCCAGTTTATCACTGACCTTTGGTGTGGTGGACTTGTGTGGGTGTCTGTATTGTGGCGACATTCTCTGTGTGGGTCATAATACCTGTGGCGGATTACCGCCGCGGTCACGGTATGCTGGTGGCCGTCAGCACGGCGGTAAGCGGCATTTACTGCCAGGGTTGTAATTAGGGCCTAAGACTCTAATACATATTTGGTGTCTGGAAATGGACTATAAGAAAGGCAATGTTCAGACCCTAAAATTGCTCATCTGCCAACCAGCCAGATGGCCACTGTGAGGAGGGGATCCTCTGCAAGACTTCTGCCTGTGACCAGGACTGGGGTCCAACGTCTGCTAGTCTCCCTGCTGGGTGAGGGGATATCACACAGGGAAGCCAAGACCACTGGCTCTGGAACACCAGTAATTTTCCACTTGCCAAGACCTATTTGCCCTGTGAGCTGTATTCTCTAGTGACCGGTGCAATGAACATGACATATATGCTCCAGGTTTGGTGATAAAAGAAACAGAACAAAAACAATGTAGACATGTTCACAATCACTTTTTCAATCTTGCCTCAAGCTTAGAGTTCAATTCCAGAAAATGACAATCAGTGACAGGGCCTTTCAAGGCGTTACCTGATATGTAATTCCAGATATCAAGTTGCCATGGCCCAACTCTCTTTTCCATCTTGACATGATATTAATCTGAGATTTAGATCTTATGACATTTTTGCCTACGGATGGATTGAATATAATGACCTACCAATAAGTGTTCCTAATAATGGAGTTAGTGTGATTACGTTTAGTAGCCTTGAAAAAGCCCCAAGTAGGCCCACCAAAGGGGGAAGAACATGTCTCGGCTCTCTGGCTTTTTGTTTCAAACATCCATGACCTTTGTTTGAAATGGGCATCAATAAATAATCTTGGACTTTAAGATTTGTGGATCAAATGTTTAAGAACCATGTCTGAATTGAAATAAAAAACAAAAAACTTGAATTCATTCAGTGGGTTTTCAATCTTTCATAACCTCTTTACCTGATATGTGTTTGTGATTTGGCCGCCCTCTTTGAAGCTAACTAAGTTCCTGGGCCCACACTAGCAGGGCTTCCTGTTAGTGGAAAAAAACACATCCCCAATCCCAGGGCATTATTCCTGCACACACCTCATTTAGGTAAAATACTTGATTAACAGCAGCAGGGAAGATGATGTAAATTAGTCTCTGGGAGCTTCAGGCTGGACCGTTTCTAAAATATACTTTTGCAAAGTATTTACTAACAATCCCACTTCAACATGAATTGTTTTTTTATGAATATTTAAAAAAAGCAGTTGATTTATTTTTTTGCTGGTTGAGATACAGAATTAATATCTTAATATGTACTTTTCTTTTGTCTGTAGTACAGCCAGGCCAACAACAGTGAAAATAGCTTTTGGGGCAGTGTCACTGTAAGGATACAAAGCCATTACCTTTCTACATGCTTCACCTTTAAATACCAGGCACCCATCCTTGTGGACTAAGAGGCCTACATAGAGGTGACATTAATATTTAAAAGGGAGGCTTAAGATCATCAAAAAGTACTTTTGACCAATTGCAGTGCAGGTAATACACTGGAGATGTCAGGCTAAAATGGTAGGCCTAAAACCATTCTTTGTATGCCCACTGTCTGGATGGGACAATAGGTGCTGCAGTTCCCATGTGAAATTAACCTTCCAGGCCCTGGATGCATTTTGTACACCATAAGCTAGGGACTTAGAGGCAAGTTAAATATGTGAGTCAGAGGTAAGCTCATTTAACCATGTTTAATAGGGAAGCAAAGAAGGAGAGCAAATTAATTTCACCCCTGTGTAACTAGACTAAAAGAAAATATAATTTGTAGTCCAACAAAAATATGTTCTAGAGAAAGGCAAACAATATGGGATGACAGGGCAGAAAAGGCACATTTTCTGGAGTGAGTAGATGTTTGTTTTCTGTTATTTGTGTTACCTGATAGGATATATTTTCCTTCTTGTTTTCCTTATATAGAAAAAATGCTAATTTAGGTAAATATATTACATTTTTGTTTAATTTTGTGCATAACATTTGTATGGTTTATTTTAAAATATCAATATCATTTTTTTTATTCTTAAATTCTTTTACATTTTGAAATGTCAGTATGTTTGTGTCTTTGTATGTTGCTAACAGGTCGATATTTTGTTCATCTACATTTTATACATCTATTTTGTTTTAGAATTATTTTTTGGAATGACAATATTATTGTAATTTACAAAAATGCTATTTAAAGTCAAAAGATCCAAATCAATATTTTTTATCTTGACATTTGTGTTGTTGATATTCAGTAATACAATCTTCCCGTGCTTAATTTGTGCTTGTTGCTTCCGGTGCTGAGCACCAACACATATTTTCTAGAGCCGGGGCTAAATCTTCTGCCTCAAGCATTTGCTGCAAGAAAAAGACACATTTGGGAAAGACGGAGGAAGGGAAAAATGAAAAAGCGTCATAAAGGGAGAAAGTAGAAAGCTGCAAGAATGAGCTGAAGGGGCAGGGAGTGGATTTATATGGATTGAAGAGGACTGAGATGGCTTCAGGATTACACAGTCTCAGTATTCCGTGTTCACAAATTTAATTGCAGCAGCCACGTGTTTAAGCGGAGGGCTTTGGGCACCGGCACCTTTTTATTTACAAATTAAGCACTGCAATCTTCCAGAAATCGTTTGAGAAAGTAAGAAATGTAAATGTACACCAGGCATGGATTTAAACCCACCTATGTAGATTTATGCATCTTTCGGAGACTATAACTATGTCCAGAGTTGTATTTTATAAACCTAAAAACTATAGCATCAACCCCAGTCTGGGAGCATACAAATGACCACACCACACACAGAGCTCTGTAGCAGAAGTTTTTGTTTCCCAGCATACAAACACACACTGTACTCTGTGTCACAACCATTAATGACCACACCTTAACACCTACCAGCAAGCCATGTACTTCCTCTGTTCAATCTTCCAGAATCTGCAAGTGTCCTACTGTACATAGTCTCACAAAACTACATTCTCCCTTTGTGAAATAAATAAGTATGAACAAAAATAACATTATATTTCTTCAATAAGTCATTGAGGTACTTGCAGTAGTCGGCCGGATCAAGTGGTATGAGGTAGTTCAGATGCATTCTGGCTGTGCACCAATGCTACATGTTCTGATGCGTGATCTGAACAGTTAGGCAGGATCACCCTATTCATAATTGCAGGAGCTGATGAAAGTCATAGTAGGTGCTTCAAGTTTGATGAATCTTGTGTGATGGACTTTCTGGGACGATACAGCGCCTCCATCTGTCCTTTGCACATCAGAGCCCTGTGAGGATTGACAGCAAATGAAGTGTCTGTTTTCCACTTTCGTTTCTGTTTGACCAGGAACTAGTCACCTTCATCATAGACCGTTACCTGAGCTTTTCAACTCCAATCGGCATATGTTTTCATTTTGCACTTTCAAGAAGTATCTGTGACAGAATTCAAAGATCGGTCCACTGTCCACTGTTGCAGTTTGATTCCAATGACTCTCCCAAATAGCAAGGTGGTGGAATCACATCAGTTGTGGAGTGAGGAGGTGAACGATAAGTACAGAGTGTTTGACACAGGGCCTACTTTAACTTGACCCCTTTCATTGATGCTCGATGAATTACCCTTTTGAGGGTACCCAAGAATAATTCCACAACAACATTGTCTTAGGGCCATAGAGGTTTACTGTTTTGATGCTTGACATTTAGGACCAGATGTAGCAAACATTCTTCATGGTGCAAACTGCGAAAATCGTAGTTTGCGCCATGCAAAATGCCGTTTGCAATGCTCATTCACAATTTGCGAGTCAGTACCGACTCGCAAATTATGAATGCGATTCGCAAATAGGAAGGGGTGATCCCTTCCTATTTGCGACTCGCATCACTATGCTAAATTGCTTTGTGACCGCGAATGTAGTCTCAAAGCAATTTGCAGTTAGCACCAGTGTCACACTGGAGGTAACCCATTCGCAAAAGCCCCCTTCCCCTTTGTGAATGTTGCCAAAAAGGGTTTTTCAGAGCAGGCAGTGGTCCAAATGGTTTCGTTATTTTTTTTATTTTGCAAATTGTTTTCCTTTAAGGAAAACGGGCTGCAAAATAAATAAAAAACTGCTTTATTTAAAAAGCAGTCACAGACATGGAGGTCTGCTGACTTCAGCAGGCCACCATCCGTGTGAATGCAGGGACTTGCTATGGGGTCGCAAAATGCGACCCACCTCATTAATCTGAGACACCGTACTGCATCCGATTTTGTGAATTGGAAATTGCGAGTCGCACCGACTCGCAATTTCCGATTCGCAAAATCAGACTTTGCTACATCTGGCCCCTAGTCTGACTAGAAACGCCTGGAATCCTTTGCTACTGAATTGTGGACAGTTGTCAGATTTGAAAATGGTGGTGATAGTCATGATGCAAAGACGTCATCCAACCACTCAATGATATTGTCATTGGTTGTTGATGATAACTCCTCTACTAAAGGAAAGTGTGAATACTCATCAATGACTAAAGTCATAATATGTCTGTTTCTTAAAGGCCCACAGAAATCAATTGCAACTCTTTCCCAAACCTGTTCAGGAAGATTAAACATTTTCAATGGATGCTGGGGGAAAGGCAATTGTAAAGATTGCAATTAAGTGCCACCTTAGCTGATTACAACCTGCACCGGCCATCAGCCCATCGGAATCGAAGATCCTGGTGGGGACAGCAATAGGTTGGATGTGTGCCCGCCAACCTCGTAAAGTGTTGGTCAGACTGCAGCAACCACAAAGGTCCAACCACCACCGCAGCATTGGCTGTCGCAAAGATCGACATTTTTTTAGTTTCCTCGTAACTCGCTTGTGTAGGTGGGCAAAACAACATTGACGGTCCGAGGACTGACGATGCTGAGGTGGTGGTCGGACCGCCATGGTTGCTGCAGTCTGCATGCCACATTACGAGGTTGACGGACAAACCCGCCAACCTACCGCCATCCCCGCCAGGATCTTTGATTCTAACAGGCTGATGGTGGGTACAGGTTGTAATCAGCCAGAGCTGAAGTCAGCTCTGCCGTGTTGATTGCAACCTTGTTCTCCACCAGCCTTTTCATGGTGGTACCACCGCCATGAAAAGGCTGGCAGAAAACCGGTGCAGGGGCAACAGTGGGCTCCTGCACTGCTCATGTCATAGCCTTCCCAGCACCCTTGAAATGTGCACTGTCTGCTATGCAGACAGTGTGCATTTCGAGGGTGCTGGTGCCCCCTCCATGCAGCAGCATTGCTCCCGGCTCATTTATGAGCCGGCTAGAATGCTGCCAACACTTTCCTACAGGGCTGACCCGCGGAAATGTTGGTTTCCACCAGACAGCTCAGTGGGAAGGTCATAATGGGGCCAGCTGGGAAATCACCAGCAAGGCTGGGACCACCGAATCAGGAGTATGGCGGATGGGTGTTCCCGTCTGCCATACTCATAATCGGTCCCTCTGTCTCTTAGGTTTTTTTTTTTGGTGGCTACAATACACGATGTCCTTCGTGAGCTAGTTAAATAACTTGGGGCCAGATGTACGAAGCAGTTTTCAAGTCCCAAACAGCGAATAGGCCTGTTTGTGACTTGAAAAATGCTATTTGGGCTATACAAAGACCAAACTGCGATTCAGTAACTTGTTACTGAATCGTAGTTTCGGTTTTGCGATTCGGTATTAGGAAGGGGTGTGACAAGGGCTTCCCTTCCTAATACCGAATCCAGATGGTTGTATGATTGATTTGTGACCACAAATGCGGTTGCAAAACAAGTTCGCAGTTAGCACCAGTTTCAAACTGGTGCTAACCCATTTCCCTTTGTGAATGGTAGCGAAAATATTTTTTCAGAGCAGGCAGTGGTCCCAAGGACCACTGCCTGCTCTGAAAAAATGAAAGGAAAACTGTTCATTTGCATCTCGTTTTCCTTTAAGGAAAACGGGCTGCATTTAAAAAACAAAAACTGCTTTATTTAAAAGCAGTCACAGACATGGTAGTCTGCTGTCTCCAACAGGCCACCATCCCTGTGAGGGCGGCCATTTCCAATGGGGTCGCAAATTGCGACCTACCCCATGAATATTCATGAGTTAGGTCATTTGCGACCCCATTGGGAATCGAAAACAGTGTAATTGACAATGTTGTACATCAGGTTTTGTGACTCACAAATAGCGAGTCGCTTTGACTCACAATTTGCGAGTCACAAAACTTGATTTTTGTACATTTGGCCCTTGCTGTCTCAAGGTCTTAGGTAAGGCGATTCTCAAGCATCTCAATACAATACTTTCCGTGGTCATGGATAGTTCACCCTGTATAAAATATTTTTTCATTTTTGAAACTCAATATAGTCAGCAAAATGTTGACTGTGCCCCTTCCACGACTGAGTTGAAATGATGCCTTTGAGGATAAGTATGTTCTTATGGGCATTAGTAGCCATAATACTCTGTTCAACAACAGGGCTGCTGGCTTGCTGGACCTCAAAATGACATTAATGTACTCCTCAGCCGTTTTGGATGTCACACTGTGACGATGTAGTGGTACTTGTTAATAGTAATCAGCAGGGTTATGTTTTTACCCGACTTGTGTACTACTGCATATTCACACTCTTGCAGTTGCAACTCCTGCTGCTCAATGTGAGGGGGCATGTTGACGTTTGGGTTTCCAAAAATAGTGAGCAATGCTTGGTGGTGTGTAATGATAGTGAAACATTTTCCATATAGAAACACATGAAAATGTTTACAGGCCCACACTACATTCAGACTCTCCTTCTCCGACTGAGAAGAGGTACGTTCTATGTCAGATAGGCCTTGACTGGCATAGACCACAGTGTGTCTCTGAGCATCTGGATGACCATTATGTTGAGAAAGAATTGCCCCCAAAAGCTCTAGGCAAGCATCTTCTGTGATCTCAGTATGTAACTTGGGATCCAAATAGGCAATCTCAATCAAATCTTTTATTCTTTTGCAGCTGTGATCACATTCAGCAGACCACCGGAAAGAGACAATTGGTTTTGTCAGGTCTCTGAATGGAGCACTCACTGAAGCAAATTCACAAATGTACCTTGAGCAAGAACTGGCCATGCCTAAGAAATATGACAGCATGGTGACATCTTGTGCGAGGCAAGTAGCTGACAGTGTTGCACTTTATCTGGATCAGGAGACCTTTCTTCAACAGAATAAAAGTGCCCAAAGAATTTAAGTTTGGCCTTGTGAAACTCACACTTTGCTGCATTCAGAGTGAGACCTACATCAGCAAGTAACTGGAAACACTTGTGTAGGAGCCTTGCAACTCTCCTTTTGCATTGCTCCAAGTACCAGTATTTCATCATTGTAACTAAAAGCATGTGTGGCAGGTTGAATTATTTGATGTATAACATTCAGAAATATTTCTGCATCTGACAAAACTCCAAAACTCAACCTTTTGTATCTGAACAAACCAATGAGTTGAAGAAGTAGTGATGTACCTACAGTTTTCTTCCAACTCGAGTTGATGGTATCTCTTCTTGTTCAGGTCAAGAGGAGAGAAGACTTTGGCACCATTCAGTTGCATAATCATGTCCACTATGTGTGGGCCAGGATGTATTTCTATCTTGATTGCTTTGTTGGCCTGGTGCATATCAAAACAGATGTGCACTGCACCTCCATTGTCCTTTTTATTGACACTATCACTATTAGCGAAACCCATATTGTTATGTTTCAACAGCATTTCTAGTTCTTTCTCAATGGTTTCTTGCAAGTGAAAAGTGACTGAGGTGCCACTGGGCAGCAGGACAAATGTCCTTATTAATATGAAGTCACACTTTCATTGTCTTGAGTCTTCCTACGGCTTGAAACAACAGCCGAAACTGACTAACAATTTCAGATTAAATGTGAAGGTGGTAATTGAGGGATATTAGCCTCATGTCAGCAGCCATGGCAAAACTGGGTAGGCATGCACTGGGCAAAGTTCCATAAAGAACTTGTATTAGTGTTTGCACTAAACCTGCTTCATGTCACTGTGAACAACCTTCAAGTTGTGGCACATGAGACAGGGTATTGAACTTCTTGACTGGCATGATGCTAATTAACACACCACTGTCTATGATAACATTTATGGGGCAACTGTTGATTTTTATAGGAATCAAGGGGCAGTGTCCAAATGAATTTGGTTGTTTCATTTGACAGTTGCCTTTGCTTTTTGTTCTTCCTTACAATCAGCCAAACCAGCATCTACCTGTTATTCCTTGGTCAATACCATAATTGTACACCCATCTATTTCACTGGCACTTAGATAATGATGTTCAAGAGCCTTTACAGGATGAGCTTGATGATGTTTGACTTTGTCGGGTTTCTACTTGTCATACCCAATATTACTTTTTGTCCTTGTGGGCGTGGGGAGAATGCTTCTGGAATCTTCTGACTTCCACTTTCTTTTCTCTCTATGATGTATTTGGTTTCTCTTTTGCTTAGCAAACTGTTAAGAAGTGGTTTTCTTTCCCGCAACCTTTGCACTTCTGTCCTATGGTTCGACATTTACAATGAAAATACACATCGGAAACACAACTTGTTCTTCTTTGATGACGTCGACTTATGTGAATCTACCTTTTACTTGTGCTTGCTATTCGTGACCAACTCTGATTCATTTTCTGCTGTTCCAACGTCCAGGTTGTTGATCTGCTTTTTAATCAGCTGTTGCAGCCACTGCTATTTTCTCTAAACTGAGTGTCTATCTCAACATGCATCTTCTGAAAGAGTCTGCATGATAGTCATTGACAACTCTGAGTTGTGTGGCTCCTTTATCACTAAATTCACTAAACATTACAATGTTTGATAAGCACATCAAGTTTTTTAACAAACTCATCCATCATTTCACCTGCATGATGTCTCACTTGACTGAAAATGTACCTTTTCCTTTGGCATTAGTTTGAACTTACTATCCAGTGCTTCATGGTTTTCTTATCATCTACTTTTTCTAGGGCATCTAAGAAGTCATCAAATGTCTCGATCCATGCAGTCCAACTGGCACCAGTATTTTGCTTCTTGGTGGTGTTGAATGGTGATGGTGGTTTCAGAAAAACAGTTGCATTGTACTTTGCTCTTTTCTATTTTTCATTGACAATATTCACTATTCTGATGGCATTCATTGCACTGGATGCCACTCACCTCTGTGCACGCATCCTCCTCTTAACCTGGGCTGGGTCTCCAAACCTGATTCAAGGTTGTGTGGCACTTCCCTTGCTCATGCTGGTAAGTACATTTTTACTTTTGTTCCTCTTTATCACTGCCTTTATCGTTGGGTTTTCATGGATAATGGCTCTGTGTTATGGTGTGACACAGTATTTCTTCTTTCAGCCTTACCACTAATTCTGGAGCACTTTTCTATGAGGGACATAT
The DNA here is from genome assembly GCF_031143425.1 of Pleurodeles waltl. Classification (NCBI taxonomy): domain Eukaryota; kingdom Metazoa; phylum Chordata; class Amphibia; order Caudata; family Salamandridae; genus Pleurodeles; species Pleurodeles waltl. The sequence continues at coordinate 399,128,359 of NC_090438.1, read as the reverse complement.
ATATGGGCTGGAGCTGGGCTTCAACTCCACATGCACCAACTTTCAATTGCTTCTCATCGATTTGGGCACTTGCAGCATGCACAAGCAGTTTGCTGCATCATTGCGAACTTTCAGGGAGAACAGTCTCTTTTCTTTGGATCACGTATCCCATCCTTGTCGCCAGAAGCAGCTTCCACCCTACCCCAGAAGCTTGCAATTGACAATGCCACACATAGAGCTCTGTAACAGATGTCTCTATTTCTTAGCACATGATCACACACTGCCCTCTAATATGTTACAACCATTAATAACCACACCTTAACACCTCCCAGCAAGTTATGTAATTCCTCTTTTGGGTCTGCCCAGAACTGCAAGGGTCCTGGCACACATTTATTATGATCTTGGCAGGGGGTAATACTCCATACACAAACATGACAGATTTCCCCTCTGCTGTATTACAATCCCATTATGTCCTATGGAGATTGCAATATGGCGGACAGGTTTGTGACAGAGTATTCTATCCACCAAGATCAGGCTCATAGTCTCACATCACTACCAAAACCTTTTAGAAATCACGTTGAATCATTCATTTATATCCTATGGTTCTCTGTTTATTTTTACTCCTTATATGAATGGCCACATTTCAGACTGATAGTCCGCACCCCGCAGTAGTTTCTAAATTATGACACCAGTGCCCCTCACTACTACAATGGTGCACAATATTTTAAAATTGACGCACACATGGTGGCGTTAGGGGGGCACTAAAGGGCGCAAGAAAAGTGGCTCTGCACTAGGTGCAGCACCACTTTTCATAAATCTGCCTCTATATTTTTGGAGAGTAGCATTAGGCCATGTACATAGCATGATGCAGACCACAGCTAGTTACGCTTTCATTCTTTGGCTCAAACTGTGCAAATGAAAACTGTAAGGCATATGAATAAGAGGATAGCAGATGTTGAGTCAGAGGGCAATAAAAAGTAGAAGAGAAATACCAGTCCTTGGATTTGAATGAGCAACAGATCTTCACCATGTACCACCTTACATTAAATACATCACAGATATACAGTTAGTGATACTGGATGAGAGTCAGCTCCACATCAACATCATTGATAAATATGTGGACAAGTTAATCACTTTCCAAAATATCCCCAAGAATAAATATGCTGAGCTGGATAGCTGGTTAAGACAAAGTACAAGTTGCAACTGGTTATGTGCTTCTTTAACTTCTAACACCACAGATCTGGCAACTGTTGCTCTGCAGCCATACAATGTAATGCACAGTCAAGGAATAGATCATTAAACATCTTCATCATGCATTGCATAGGTATTTACATATCTGTGAAGCAACAGAGCTCTGTACATTATTTGAGGGTGTCAGGAAATAATCTACAAGCGCATGTACCTCAAGATTGATTACACAAATACATTTTGCACACATTTAGACACAGGGAGATTATGTGATTTGACCAGAACCACATGATGTTGATTCTAGTTTAGCAGCTGGCATTCATACCTGGGTCTCTGGGTTCCAAATGTGGCAGCTCAATCCGCCAGGCCACATCTCTATTGCTATGCTTGTTTACCCAGTTAAATGCATATTTCAGCAAGTTGATACACAAGTAATGTCCACATATCTGGTCAAGTCTCCAACCTCACAAGCTGTGACTCTATGGCCTTCATTACAACCCAGGCGGTCGGTGTTAAGGCGGCGGTAATACCGCCAACAGGCCGGCGGTAAACAAAATGGAATCACGACCACGGCAGAAACCGCCAACACAGACAGCCACTTTAACACTCCAACCGCCACAGCGGTAGCAACAAACACCGCAGCGGTAACTGCCAACAGACAGGTGGAAGACAATTTATCGCCCACCCCATTACAACCAGCCCATCCGCCAGCTTTTCCGGGGCGGTACCAACGCCATTAAAAGCACGGCGGAAACAGTACACAGGAGAGAAACTACTCACCTCTCGAAACTCAACGAAGAACCAGGACGCCATGGAGCCCGAGCTGCAGGTCCTTCCCATGATGGTCTATCTTCTCATCTACCAGGAGTACGAACGGCGCTGGCGACAACCACCGTGAGTACTGCACCTAGCACACAGGGGAGGGGGGAGGAAAAAGAGAGTGACACACACACATGCAACATGCAACACCACCACCCCCACCCTCACCCACAACACCGTACATACAAACACATGCATCAACATAACATTTACACCCCGTAACCCTCTGGAAGAATGCAAGGACAAAAGGAATTGAGTCAAATTATTGTCTTTTTTTTTTTATTAGTTTTTATTCGGAAAAGAAAGAAAATTCATTACGTAAATTTACCAAACAAAGAATTTAGTCCATGGAAAAAGAGATCAAGACTACATAATAATCATAATCAAATTCAAAACAATTCAGGTTTCAATAAGAAGCGAGGCTTGGAGCAACCCCCAAATGACCATTAACGGGACCGAATCCATTCTTGAAATTGCCCCCATATCACCTGCCCTATTCTCCTAGCACGTCTCCCCTTCCGTTCATACAGGGCAAACTCAAGATGATACACAGTTAACAATTTGCACCACTGTTGACACGTAGGGGGCTATGGATCCAGCCAAGCAGAAAAAATACACAATCGATAAACTGCCATAGCCATAAATATAAAAGCTCTATGCATTTCCCCCTCTTTCTCCGCAATCCCTAAAACCGTAATCTCAGGGGTAAGCTTGACTTTGTATCAAAATATTCCTTTTAACACTAGCTAGACCCTGTCTTTCAACACTGTCAATTTTCCACAGGTGGCAAACATATGGGTGATATCTGTCCCAAGCATCCCACACCTTGGATAATGTATCCCCTCTAATCCACCCCATTTAGCTAGATGGGCTGGGGTATAATATAGGTCATACATTGTCTTATAGTGCTGCGCCTGTAACGCTGAGGACAATAGCATAGTATATCCGAACTTTAGTGATTTAAGAAAGTTAATACCACCGTTTTCAAACTTGCCCTCCCACTTCTCACTATATTTCTCTAAATCATTAGGCTGTTCTGACATAAACATTGAGTAAATAAATCCTATTGTAAGATTGGGCTTTTCGATTATATCCTTCAGAAAAGGATTATTTACAAAACCATGTACCACCCCAGCTTTTTTACTTAAAAAATCTCTTATCTGTAGGTATTTTAAAAAAATTCTCCGCTCAAGTCCAAACTGCTCCCGGAGATCCTCAAATGACTTAACTCCGAGCCCATCATAAAAATCTCCTAACCTTCATATACCTAAGAGGGCCCCTTTTTCAGCATAGTGATCTTCAAATATTACAGGCACAGATGGGTTGTTCTTTATTAATGTAAAGTAATTAAATCTTCCAAGCCCAATCTTTTTCCGCCATGGCCGCCAGCATCTATAGGCGGCATCAAGTACCTTAAATCGTACTTTCTTGTAATTCCCAGGTTCATGAAAAATCAGCAAGCTTCCATTAGCTATTGGTCCCATCAGCAGCTCGTAGATATTTGGACAATATTCTACCCCAATCTTGCCTTGTTTCCCCCCCAACAATGGGCGCATATACTGAAAAGCCGCTGCCAGCTGATATAATTTCAAATTCGGGAGAGACCACCCCCCCTTTTCCCGGGGTAAAGACATAAATTTGCTCGCCCTTCTGTATTTACCATATGCCCATATAAATCTCATTACTGGACCGGGAGTTTGAAAAACTCAATGGAATAGCCCAAAAGAGATACAGCAGCTTAGGGAGAAGGATCATTTTAACCATATTGCATCTTCCCATTATAGACATATGTAGATTGTTCCATCTATTCAAATCCTGTTTTGCTTTTGCTAATATCGGGCCCAGGTTCATACTAACAATCTCTCTTACCCTTGGGGCGATATCAATACCGAGACACACTGCATGATCCACCCTCCGAGGATCCTGTGTAGTCACATGTCTATTGACCAATAATTGGGTTTTCCCTCTATTTAATAAATACCCAGAGAAAATTCCAAATTTACTTGTCACCTCTTCTATTTCTCTCAGTGTTACATCTGGATTAGAAGTTATGACGGCTATATCATCCGCATATGCCAAGACTTTCGTATCCCAGCCGAACCTACAAACTGGCAAGATAGTGGAGTTCGCTTCTAGCTGTCTAAGCAAGGGATCTATATGGATTGTGAATAGCAATGGGGAGCATGGACAACCCTGTCTTGTACCACGCTCAATTTGAATACAATCAGATTGCCCTCCCATTATCTGAATCCGCACACCAGGGGATCTATAAATGGCTTTTATTGCCCAAATACATTTTTTCCCAAAACCATGAACTTCCATTACTTGCCACAGATAGATCCAATTCACTCTATCAAACGCTTTTTCAGCATCTAACAACACAACAGCCATAGGTTCTTCCGCCACCTCTGTAGCATTGAAAAGCGTGATGACCCTCCTAATATGTTCCATGGTATCTTTCCCGGGGATAAACCCATGTTGATTTGATACTACTAATTTCTCGAAAACCATTGAGGGTCGAGCAGCAAATATTTTTGAAGAAATGCTTACATTGCTATTTATCAATGTGATTGGTCGATATGAACACAGGTTCTGTGGGGTATTCCACTTCTGCAAAAAAACACTACATTGGCCAAATCCCAAGATGGGGGTGTTTTGCCACTGTTTTCCACCTGAGTAAATAATTCCATCATCAGAGGTAAGAGAAGTGTTTTAAAACACTTGTAGAATTCAAGAGGAATTGCATCGGGCTAGTGGATTTCCTCTTGGAGAGGTCACTCATTGCCATCTCTAATTCACTGCTATTAATACACTCCTCCAGATTTGAGTGGTCTTTGTCTGAAAGTTTGCTGGTCTTAATAGAATTTAAAAACTCAAACATTGCTGCTTCTATACATAAAGATGTTGAGATATAGAGCTTGGTATAATACTTTTGAAACACCTCCCTAATCCCATCAGTATCTACTATAATTCATCCTTGTTGATCCCTAATTTCTCTGATGACCCCAGTTGCTGCTTTGTGTTGCGCTCTCACCGCCAACAAGTGGCCAGACCTCTCCCCATATTCATACCTTTTCGGTGTGTTTAACAAGATATTTTTCCGCAATTTTTCTGGTTGTAACTTCATTTATGGCTGCCTTTGCGATAGCAATCTGCTCCAGAATATTATTTGTATCTTCCCCCCTCTCTATAACCGAAATCAACTGGTTTTCTACAGCTCTGAGTTTGATATATGCATCCTTCATCAAGGCTTGGTCACATCTCTGTTTCCTAAGGCTGAAACTCAGTGTTTCCCCCCGTACACCAGCCTTTAAGGTGTCCCAGGCAATCTTGAGCGAGGCCATCCCCCGATTAAACTCTAGAAATTCCATTATCCAATTTCTCATATAAACACAGTATTCCGGGACATTAAAGAGCCCCCTCTCGAAAGTCCATCTCCTCGTCTTATGCTCAAAACCGTCTAGATCTAGATCCAATATTAATGGGTTATGGTCTAACATAAACCACTGGTATAATTCCATGCCAGCTCGTGCTAACAGCTCATGAGATGTTAGAAAGTAATTTAATCGAGCCAGCATCACATGGGGAGCTGAATAATATGTATACCCGGGGTCCAGTGCACACAGCTTTACCCAGGCGTCCACCAGCCCTAACTCCTTCTGCAGCCCTACAATAGCTTTATATACCCAAGGCTTACGACCCTGGTATCCCTTAGAAGTGGCATTGAGCAGATCCCGTAACCCATCCCAAGATCCATCAAAATTAAGATCACCACAAAGAATATAAGGAGGGGGGCATCCTGCTAATTGCACTGCTAAAAAATCCATTACTGCAGCATCATCCGTTATTGCACCATAAACAGAGTATAAAGTGAAGCACCCTTGTCTATAGTGACATTCCATTACCTCCCATCTTCCATTTCTATCTGCCATCTGCCTCGCAAATTTTTATCTATTGCTCCGATCCAGTATCGCCACCCCTTTGGTCTTAACACCTTGTTCAGAACAGAGAACAACCCTCATGCCAAGTGAGCCTAGAATCCCTCTATTATTAAGTTCCACATGCTTCTCCTGTAAACAAGATATATCAGCCCTAAGAACTTTCAAAGCTTCTTCAATTTTTTGCCTTTTCCGGGGATCATTTAATCCACAAATATTAATTGATGCAATTTGTAATCTCGTCATTTAGCCCTTAACCTTACTTGCTTCTCTACGTATATTTCAATTTTTCTTTTTTTTTACCCTTCACATACCTTCTCTCTGCTTTTATCTTATCTTGAGCACCTTTCTTCTCTCTTTCCACTCCATTGATCGCAAACAATACATTGCTCCTTTCTTTTCCATTTTTTCTCATACCCCCACCCTGTGCCCCACCGCGCATACCAAACCCCCCTTCTCTAAACTCCATTCCCCACCCATGTCCCTCCCCTCCATACCAACCTCTCCCCAGCCCGCACCCGACCTCCCCCAAACCCCCTGCCATCTGAGCAGTCAGACCACCACTGGCCTGAATGATGCTGACTAAAAGTGCCGGCCGGCAACCTCCTCCTGAAGGCACCGCTTTTCTACAACCCAACCTATTTGCACCCCCCCAACTTCTAGCAAACTAATCTTTTACTGATGCTGCCTATAAATACAGTTCCATCAGGTATTTGTTTGCTTGATTTTCCGATGTAATCATCATGACATTCCCATTAACCACTGTCTTCAGCCTTGCAGGGGCCAGCAGGAAAGCCTCCCCTCCCCTATCTTGAAAAGGTTGGATCAACTGCCTTAATCGCCACCTGCGCTCCACTGTGGCAGTAATCAGGTCGCACAAAAAAAGTGACATTCTCAGCGCAGCAAGGGGCATCCGTACGGGCCTTCTCGAATATAGCTTGCCGCAGTAAGAAATCCCGAAGAAGACCAAAATGGCCCTGGGAAATTTGGAGTCAGGATTACGATCTCCTCGTTTGCTCAAAGGAAATCTGTGGACTCTTTGAACTTCTGTCTCCCAATTCCAATTTGCGAGCTCAGGAAAGGCTGCACCCAACACCTTAATCATAAATGTTCTGATATCGGCTCCCTCAACCCCTTCTACTATCCCCAAAAAACGTAGGTTATTTTTCCTCTGCTTATTCTCAAAATCCTCTAATTTCCACATAACATCTGTTAGTTGTCCACCTTGGGTGACTACATGGTCTTTCAGAGCCGCCCTCTCCCCCTCTACTACTGAGGTTCGATTCTCAACAGTGTTCAATTTCTCTTCTATTTCAGAACATGATTTGGCTATCTTCCGGACAGTGACCTACAGTTGTTTGGTGGCCACACAGGCTTTTCGATTCTCTGCCTGTGTCTCAGTTTGCAATTCCCTCATGTTACCGTAAATCAACTGAAACATTTTGGTGTCGGAATTAGCCATATTGTTCGCCTGCTCATCCGGGCAATTTTCACTCACAGTTAGATTAAGAGTAAAAGCCGTATTACTAGGGGACTGAAGGGACCTCTCAGATTGTGACAGTCTGATTCCTGAGTAATCCCACTTGAGCGTCGCTGCAGGAGAGTCCGTGACACCAACTGAGCCGGTTCTGGATTTTATGCACTTATGATGCCGGCGTTGCGGCTGCACCGTGGGTCCCACTACAGGGGACAGACTCTCAGTCAGACTCTCAGCCTCCGATAAGCTGCTACCGCCCTCCTTGTTCAAATCATATCCGCTGCTCACTGCTTCTGATTCTTCCATCAGCGAATAGAACTTATCTCCTCCATCCTTTAGCCAGTTACCATTTCTTCCATCATACTCTACTTTTTCGATCTCCAATGACAAGTTTTTATCCACATCCTCCCCTGCGGCAGCTCCTATCCTTTCCTGCACCGTCCTCTTTTTGACACAAGATTCGGGACAGCCTTCAATCAATCTTTGGGTTTCTTTTGCCCTTTCTTGCTCTTGTATATTATTGTGAGCAATAAAATGATCAGACCGCCTTATTTTCTGCTCCGCCCGCTTAACCTCACTCATCAGCCCCTCCCCACAGTCTTGTGGATTCTTAGAGCCCAGGCTGTTCTTCCCAAGTTTCGCATTCATGCATAAACCCAATTCTCCACTGCTTGCCCCCCCTGAGACTTTCGTCGGGATAGGGGGGGTCCTTAAGTATGGGACCCGGATCCTCATAAGCCAGAAAGTCAGTTATACTTGGCTGTGTCTTACTCTGCAATTTGTCTCTTGGCTTGTTATCGGGCTGGGCACCTCAGAGTTGATCCTTCCCATCTCTCACGGCCCCGGCATTGATCTTGCAACCAGCTTTTGTTAACCCCCCAGAGCCCGTTTTCATATTAGAAATAGTCAGATATATGTTACAATTTGAAAAACAGTATTTACAAAAATATACAATATGTACATAAGTCGGTATATTGTCCACTCATAATGTCCGTGGGCCACTGGGCCAAAACTCATAGGCCATGCCCACAATGGGGTCCTGCCTCAATACGGAGAGGACACTGCAGGGGCATCAAGTTGAAAACACAAAGCACCTCAGGGGGTTAAGGAAGGGAGGGGCACCTTAGCAGGAAGATGAGACAACATCACTGCTCCTGGAGGGAGCACCAGGCCCACAGCGATGTCCTGGAGAGTGCAAGGCCACAGTCTCTCAAGTCTTTCAAGTGGGTGGATTGCCCACTGCTTGGTCCTGGGAGTGCAAAGCCAGTCTCTCAAGTGGGTGGTCTGCCCACTGCGTGGTCCTGAGGAGAACAAAGCCACAGTCTCTCAAGTGGGTGGTTTGCCCACTGCTTGGTCCTGGGGAGTGCAAAGCTACAGTCTCTCAAGTGGGGTCCTAGGGAGTGCAAAGCCACAGGCTCTCACGTGGGTGGTTTGACCACTGCTTGGTCCTGGGAAGAGTAAGGCTGCAGTCTCTCAAGTGGATGGCTTCTCCACGGGTTCTGGAGGGGGCTTGGTGCCCAGTGTGCTTCATTCTGCCAAGGATAGGGTGAGTGGATGCATATCTCCACTGGTTCTGGAGAGGGATTTGTGCCCAGTGTGCTTCATCCTGCCAAGGATCGGGTGAGTGGAGATGGGGGCTTTGTGCCCAGTGTGCTTCATCCTGCCAAGGATCGGGTGAGTGGATGCATATCTCCACTGGTTCTGGAGGGGGCTTTGTGCCCAGTGTGCTTCTTCGTGCCAAGGATCAGGTGAGTGGATGCATATCTCCACCAGTTCTGGAGGGGGCTTGGTGCCCAGTGTGCTTCATCCTGCCAAGGATAGGGAGAGTGGATGCATAGCTCCACTGGTTCTGGAGGAGGCTTTGTGCCCAGTGTGCTTCATCCTGCCAAGGATAGGGTGAGTGGATGCATATTTCCACTGGTTCTGGAGGGGGCTTGGTGCCCAGTGTGCTTCATCCTGCCAAGGATAGGGTGAGTGGATGCCTTCTTCCACTGGTTCTGGAGGGGGCTTTGTGCCCAGTGATGCAACACTTGGGGTGTGGCAATTCACAGTCCCTCACCTGGGTATCTGAGCCACGAGATTTGCAGTGGTCAGGATGCATGATAGTCCATTGAGGCAGGGCCTGAGTCCATCCCGTGGTGGCTACAGCTGCACAGTGGTGGCTGTACCGGTGCTGCCAGTGGTGGAGGGAGACTCCAGCCCTTCTCCTGCAGCCTCAGACGGCTGCCCACTGGGGCGGTTGCTGTTGCTGCTGGCAGTGGTGCTACTGTCAGCGATGCAGGTGGCAATGCTTGTGGCGGGGTTTGCGGTGGTGCTTGTGGTGGTGCAGGTGGAGGTGCTGCCAGTGGTGGGGGGAGGCTCCAGCCCTTCTCCTGCAGCCTTGGACGGCTGCCCACTGGGGCTGCTGCTGCTGACAGTAGTGGTGCTTGCGGTGGTGCAGGTGGTGGTGCTGGTGGCAGTGCTTGCAGTGGTGCTTGCGGCTGGGCTGCTGGTGGTGCTGGTCGTGGTGCAGGTGGGGGTGCTGGCAGTTGTGCTGGTAGCCAATAGGACTTCACCTGCAGCTTCGGGAGGCTGAAGTGCCTTGCCTGGTGTTTTGTGCCCCTTACTCACCTTGGAAGATGGTGGTGTGACCTTGGCTCTGGCAGCTGGAGTCTTTAAGGTGGCCTTGCTGGGTGGTTGTGGCTCCTTTCCCTTGGTGGAAGCTGTTGCCTTCTTCACCTTGCCAGGTGGCGGAATGGTTTTTACCTTGGCAGGGGTTGGTGGCACACTGGCTGGGCTGACGGGTGTTCCCTTTGATCCTCTGACAGGTGCAGGAACCACAGCGGACGTGGACTTGGTGGCTGAGGTGCTGGGCTGGGTTTTGGCTATCCTGGCCCAAGGGGAAGGATGGGGGAAGGGGTAGGGAAGAGGTCAATGTTTGCCAAGAAAAGCTTCTTAGGGACACTGGGGTGGGAAGAGGGAGATGGTTTGGGAGTGGAGGAAGAGGGAGTGGTTGTAGGAGGTGTATGTCTGCTGACTTTGAGTGCAGGTGCATGGTCTGGATGCTGTTGTGAGTTGGACGGCTGTTGGGTGGGTGGGTGCTTGCGTTTGTGTATTTTGGGAGGAGGGGTCACAGACACAGTGGGAGAGGACACAGGGGACGTGTGCATGAATGTGGGGGTTGTGACTGCCAATGAGGGGTGTGTAGTTATGGAGGTCGTGGATGAGGATGTAGTGCATGCAGGTGTGAGTGGAGACGCTACTGGGAGGGAGGTGGACAAGGAGGAGGAGGGGGACACAGTGGAGGCAGTGGATGTTGGTATGTCTGCATGGGGATGGTGCTTGTGTGAGTACCTGTGAGATGAAGTGTGGTGCTTGTGTTTGCCTGAGCCACTTCTGTGTGTTGATTTGGGTGAATGCTGGTCTGAAGGTGTGCTTGGGATAGGCTGGGGTTGAGGGGATTGGGACTGGGTAGAAGAAGTTGGAGCGGGGAGGCTAGAGACAGGGACAATGGCTGTCATCAGGGAGGAGGCCAGAGCCTGAAATGCTCTCTGTTGGGCCGCCACACCAGAGTGAATGCCCTCCAGGTATGCATTTGTTTGTTGTAAATGCCTCTCAACACCCTGGATGGCATTCAGAATGGTTGACAGTGAGGGGATCTCAGGAGGTCAATAGCCTCCTCATTCAGGGCAGCAGGGCTGACTGGGGCAGGGCCTGAGGTGCCTGGGGTGAAGGAAATGCCCACCCTCCTGGTAGAGCGGGCACGGGAAACACGCTGAAGGGCAGCAGGGAGGGCGGTGCTGGTAGAGGTGGTGGCGGCTGTAGTCGCTGTCTGTGGCCTCCCCTCCTGTCCCCGTCGTGGTGCTCCCCTCGCCCTCCGTCCCACTGGTGCTCTCATCGTCTGTGGATTCGGCCTCCAGGCCCATGTGGAATGCAGCTCCCTCCATTGCTGGTGCCTCTGCTCCTCCACCAGATGATGCTAATGCACACAAGGACAGGGTGACAAAACAAAAAGGGGGGAAGAGATAGAGGATAGACTTGGTCAATGCCAGCAATAACACTACCATTGGCGTACACAACACACAGGGAGGAGCCCTATGCACTAGGCCATGGACCACTAGTTACAAAGATAGTCACCAGCCCATGGGGTACATTGCCTAACGCCATTAGTTGCACACCTGAAACCCACAAGACCCAGCCCAGTAGTAGATGCCCACTTACGCTATTGGGGTTGGAGTGCTTCAGAGCCTGCCCAACAATGGACCGACCCTGCCATATTTGCCCTGGCCTAGGGGCACCCAAAGCCCACATCCCCCACCCAGGTAACCCTTAAAACGTGCAAAGTCAGGATTCAGAATCTGTGCTCACCCCCTTGTGGCTGCTGTGATGCTTTAAAGCGCCGATCCAACTCTGGATAGGCCACTGCCAGGATGCGGAACATCAGGGGGGTCAGGGTCGACGGGCACCCCTTCCTCGTTGGGAGGCCGGCCACAGCTGGGCCTCTGCCGTCTTCCTTGCCCAGTGGTGCAGGTCCTCCCACAGTTTGAGTCAGTGGGTGCTCTGCCTGTCAATGACCTCGTGGGTCTGCACCTCCTTGGCAATGGCACGCCAAATACCCTTTTTCTGATGGGCGCTGACCTGCATGAAAAATGACAGCAGAATAGGGAATTAGTTAACCGTCTGGACCGTCACACTCATAGCCCACCATATCCCTCCCAGACCCTGACGCACATACATTGACCACCATACATGCAGCACTCTGCCCAGGATGCCTCAGCCCCCCCTACATGTGGCTTACACACACAGCACTTCATACATTCATGGCCCACGCATCCTGCTCACAGTGTACTCACCTGTTTGTCTGGAGGACCGTAGAGTAACGTGTACTAGAAAAAGAACCCATCCACCAGTCTCTCCAACTCCTCCGCAGTGAAGGCAGGGGCCCTTTTCCCAGACACATGAGCCATTGTCGCTTTCAGACACAGGTCACAGCAGCACTTGCAGTGTAGGTCCTCTCCTGTTGATGGTCAGGCAGCAAGTGAGTGAATAGATAGAAAATGGCAGTCACGTACCCGGCGGTGCGTACCGTCACCACCTGCATACATCGCCATTGGCTCCTGGAACCCATAGGGCCCAATGATAACCAATGCGAAGTTGCGCGGCGGTCATTGACCGCCTTACGCAACGGCGCACAACACCAGCGGAATCATCTCATTTCCACTTGTCCCTCCTCACAGGTCAGGCAGCCGCCATTTCAGGGGGGCGCAGGTCATGGCACCTAACTGCGTCACAGCAGACATTGGCACAGCAACTGACTTTCGAATTCACGTACTAGTTCTGTAAAGGAAGAAATTTATCATTATTGCAATAGCTGACCCTCTGCTCACTGTTTTCCTCCATAGGCTTTGACCGCTGAGGATGAATATGAGATGGAGACATCCTCCAGTGTACAGTCCCCTGGTGGACCTTGCAACAAAGGTGGACAGACACATTATCCTAACCTACAGGCTTGATCGAGCCACAATCCAAGAACTGTGTTCCCAAATGGAGCCAGACCTATGTCAGCTATCCGCCAGCCCACAGGTATTCCCCCTCTAGTGCAGGTCCTGTCAGTGCTCCATTTCCTGGCAAGTGGTTCCTTCCAAACAACAGTGGCCATGGCATCAGGGATGTCTCTGCCAATGTTCTCCAACGTGTTGACCAGAGTGTTGTCAGCCCTGCTTAAACACATGCGCAGCCACATTGTATTCCCCCAGGAGGAGGATTTGGCCACAGTGAAAGCTGAATTTTATGCCTGGGACATATCTCCAACATCATTGGTGCCATTGATGGTACACATGTAGCATTTGTCCCCCCTCCTCCGGAGAAATGAACATGTGTTCAGGAACAGAAAAAGCTATCACTCTATGAATGTGCAGATGTTGTGTTTGGTGGACCAGTGCATCTCCCATGTGAATGCCAAGTATCCTGGCTCTGTGCATGACGTCTTTATCTTCAGGAGTAGCAGCATCCACTATGTGATGGGCCAACTCCAGAGGCACAGGGTGTGGCTAATAGCTGAGCCCAAGGTCCCCACCCAGTATATGTTGGTGTCTGGGTATGGTGTTGTCCCCAAGGGTTAGTGTGTGTCTAACAGTTGTCCCTCAATGTTTTCAGGTGACTCTGGTCACTCCAACCTCTCATTTCTACTGACCCCAGTGAGGAATGACAGCACAAGGGCAGAGGAACGTTACAATGAGGCACATGGGCAAACAAGGAGGATTACTGTTCGCACCTTCGGCCTCCTAAAGGCCAGATCCCGGTGCCTCCATCTGACAGGTGGATCCCTGTACTACTCACCCAAGAAGGTGTGCCAGATCATCGTTGCATGTTGCACAACCTGGCCTTGAGGCGCCATGTGCCTTTTCTGCAGGAGGATGAGCCTGGAGATGGTCTTGTGGCAGTGGTGGAGCCTGTGGACAGTGATGAAGAGGAGGCAGAGGGAGAAGATGTGTGCAACAGAAGTAATATAATACAGCAGTACTTCCAGTGACACACAGGTAAGACACTGTAACTTCACTTCACTTTTCAGTTTTCTGACATTGTACATGGCAGCATGATTTCCCTATGTCTATGGCCACTTACTGTACCCTTTGGCATCTCTGTTTTCAGATATATGTGGCCCACTCTGGCTCCTGGTATGTTTACTGCTGCCTACTAAAGGTTATACCAATGTATAAATAACGGTACAAACAGACTTGCAATATTTTCTGAATGTTGTGCTAATACATATTTCAATCATTTGACAGACTCCAGATTTGTATTTGTTTCAAGGATGTTTATTCAAGTGCTCATAGGTAGAGGGGGATGTGCAATGGGCTGGGGTGATGGTGGAGGAATGCCCAGTTAGAGTCCAGTCTCTTGGTATCACAGGTGCATTGTCCAGTGGGGCATAGGAAGGGGAGTAATGGCAGTTCAAGGTGGACAGGGTGACAGAGTGGGACAGAAGGGTGACAATCAGGAGAGTCTTATTTCCTGGCGGGGGTCTTAGCAATGTTCTCTGGCTTTTGCCTGGATCTCAGGGACCGTTTGCGGGGTAGTTCTCCTTCTGCAGGGGGTGGGGTGCTGGTGGCCGGTTGGTCCTGTGGCGCGGCCTCCTGTCCACTAGCGCCGGTGGAGGTGGAGGGCTGTTCTTCGGTGTGGCTAGTGTCAGGGGCCCGTTGTTGTGCCACTGCCTCCCTCATGGTGTTGGCCATGTCAGCCAGCACCCCTGCAATGGTGACCAAGATGGTGTAGATGTGTTTATGTTCCTCCCTGATCCCGAGGTACTGTCCCTCCTGCAGCCTCTGGGTCTCCTGCAACTTGGCCAGTATCTGGCCCATGGTCTTCTGGGAATGGTGGTCTGCTCCAAGGATGTTGGTGAGTGCCTCCTGGAGAGTGGGTTCCCTGGGCCTGTCCTGCCCCTGTCACACAGCAATCCTCCCAGCTTCCCTGTTGTCCTGTGCCTCTGTTCCCTGAACCGTGTGCCCACTGCTAATGACCCCAGGTCCTTGATTTGTGGGATTGCCTGGGGTCCCTTTAGTGGTGGACACACTGCTGATTGACGTGCAGAGCTGCTGTCATCACTGTGGGCCTCTTTTGGGGGGGGGGGGGGGGCTGGATGTTGCTGGCAACTCCTCTCCAGTGACGTTGAGTAGGGGTCCTGTGGGGATGCAAATGCAGTGTTATTGTAGCTGTGTGTTCCATCTTGTGCATGGGTGTGTTTCCCTGTATGGTTGAGATTGCCCTGTCAGCTTTGCTTGTGTGTGTGGTGATTTTGTGGGCTAGGTGATTCTCTATAATGGGTATGCTGTGGTGATTGGTGTCCATGCAGGTCTGTGATGGGGGTCCATGGATTGTTGTGGCATGCAGAGCTTGGTATTGGGATGGGTGAGTTGTCATAGTGGGGTATGTGTGAGGTGGTGGGGTGATGGGGTTGTGGGCAGGGGTGGGAGTTTGTGATGGCATGCAGGTAGGGTGGGGGATAGGTAGTGAAGATTTGACTTACCAGCGTCCAGTCCTCCTGCTACTCCTGCGAGGCCCTCAGGATGGATGATCGCCAAGACTTGCTCCTCCCATGTTGTTAGTTGTGTGGGAAGGGGTGAGGGTCCACTGCCAGTCCTCTGTACAGCTACCTGGTGTCTTGCAACCACGGAACGCACCTTCCCCCATAGGTCGTTCCACCTCTTCCTGATGTCATCCCTTATTCTAGGGTGCTATCCCACAGCGTAGACCCTGTCCACGACTCTCTGCCATAGCTCCATCTTCCTTGCAATGGACGTCTGCTGCACCTGTGATCCGAATAGCTGTGGCTCTACATGGATGATTTCTTCCACTATGACCCTTAGCTCCTCCTCTGAGAACATGGGGTGTCTTTGTGGTGCAATGGATGTTGTGTGAGTGGTAGGTGTGAGGATGTGTTGGGTGATGTGTGGGGTGATGTGTTGGGGTGTGTGGTGTGAGGTGCACGGATGGTGTATGGATGATGGAGTTCTGTGGCTCAGATTGAGTGGGTGCTCCTGGCTTGTGTTTCTCTCTGTTGGCAATCTTTTTTTTGTAGAAAGGGTTGTGGGTAATGTGGGTGTGTTTTTATATTGCATTGGGTGTGTGGTTGTGGTGTGTGTATGAGTGTCAGGTGTGTGTTGTTTGAATTGTCCAATGTGCTGTTGTTTTGTAAGTGTCTGTATATTTTGAGCGTGGCGGTGTGTACCGCCAATGGTTTACCGCAGTTGAAAGACTGCTGCGGTGATTCATGGGTCCTGATACTGTGGGTGTATTCTTGTTGGTGTAACGGTGTGGGTTTTGGTACTGCCAATTTATCACTGACCTTTGGTCTGGCGGACTTGTGTGGGTGTCTGTTTAGTGGTGGATTTCTCTGTGTGGGTCATAATACTCGTAGCGGTATACCGCTGCGGTCACGGTATGTTGGCAGCCGTCAGCACAGCAGTAGGCGGCATTTACCACCAGGGTTGCAATGAGGGCCTATATCTCACTCCCAAAAACCACCTACATTACTGTTAGTGCACCAACAACACACCACCTCCACTAAGACTGGTTGCATGCATAGAAGAGTGTCAGTCCTGATTCAAGTATTTACACAACCACCTACCTGTTAGACTTGGGGGTATTCAAATGGAAAGACATGAAGAATTATAAGTTGCACCTATATTATGCCTGAACATTTGCATTATCTCCAAATACATAGCTTATCTGACTTTTTCACAATTTGACTGTTTCACCAAGCAGAATACCTCTGCTTGTAAAAGGAGCAACCACTATGTTAAGAGCATTATTTAGAATAGCATGGAATAACACATTTCTTGCAGTTCTTTCTTGTTGAAGATGGTAATCCCCTTGTTTAATATCAGCCTGGTCACTCCTAACTTGACCCTTTCTTTGCAATCTTTTTTGCAGTAAAATTGAGTCCCCTGCATACTTAAAACTCCTGTTTTCAGGACTGAATGCACACAAACTCTTTTTCGCTCACTGGCCTCTCTCACCTTGATGAGCTTCCTGTGTTGTAAACCAATTTACAAGTTTTTATCATTTGAGTGTTAGTGTGTATAACCCATAATATCATTCCTGGATAAGGTTCCATTATTTCAGATGTACCTATTCTACATCCTACCATAACCCTTTAGCTGCTGCCCCCCCCCCAGTGCTGAGCCCTTTTTTGGCTATTTGGAGTAGTTTGCGATTAGTCCTTCATAACATTTTGTCCACATAAGCTATCCTCGCCAAATTTGCGTCCTTTTTTTCCAACATCCTAGGGATTCTAATGGTACCCAGAGTTTGTGGTTTCCCCTGGAGATGACCAAGAAATTAGCCAAAATACAGTGACATTTTTGTTTGTTCCAAAAAAATGGGAAAAAAGGGCTGCCGACGAAGGCTTGTGGTTTTTCCCCTGAAAATGGCATCAACAAAGGGTTTCTGGAGCTAAAATCACCATCTTCCCACCTTTCAGGAACGGGCAGACTTGAATCAGAAAACCACATTTTTCAACACAAATTTGGCATTTTACTGGGACATACCCCATTTTTACTATTTTTGGTGCTTTCAGCGTCCTTCCAGTTAGTGACAGGAATGGGTGTGAAACCAATGCTGGATCCCGGAAAGCTAAACATTTCTGAAAACTAGACAACATTCTGAATTCAGCAAGGGGTCATTTGTGTAGATCCTACAAGGTTTTCCTACAGAAAATAACAGCTGAAATAAAAAAATATTGAAATTGAGCTGAAAACAACAGCTATTTTTCTTTATGTTTTACTCTGTAACTTTTTCCTGCAATGTCAGATTTTTTAAAGCAATATACCGTTATATCTGCTGGACTCTTCTGGTTGCAGGGATATAAAGGGCTTGTAGGTTCATCAAGAACCCTAGGTACACAGCCAAAAAATGAGCTGCACCCTGCAGTTGGTTTTCATTCTATACTGGGTATACAGCAATTCATTTGCTGAAATATGAAGAGTGAAAAATAGGTATCAAGAAAAACTTTGCATTTCCAAAATGGGCTCAAGATAAGGTTTTGAGGAGCAGTGGTTATTTGCACATCTCTGAATTCCGGGGTGCCCATACTAGCATGTGAATTGCAGGGCATTTCTCAAATAGACTTATTTTTTACACACTCTCTTATATTTGGAAGGAAAAAATGTAGAGAAAGATCAGGGGTACTAACACTTGTTTTGCTATTCTATGTTCGCCCAAGTCTCCCGATAAAAATTATACCTCACTTTTGTGGGTAGGCCTAGCGCCCGCGACAGGAAATGCCCCAAAACACAACGTGGACACATCCCATTTTTTGACAGAAAACAGAGCTGTTTTTTGCAAAGTGCCTACCTGTAGATTTTGGCCTCTAGCTCAGCCGGCACCTAGGGAAACCTACCAACCCTGTGCATTTTTGAAAACTAGAGACCTAGGGGAATCCAAGATGGGGTGACTTGTGGGGCTCTGACCAGGTTCTGTTACCCAGAATCCTTTGTAAACCTCAAAATGTGGCTAAAAAAACACGTTTTCCTCACATTTCGGTAACAGAAAGTTCTGGAATCTGAGAGGAGCCACAAATTTCCTTCCACCCAGCGTTCCCCCAAGTCTCCCGATAAAAATGATACCTCACTTGTGTCGGTAGGCGTAGCGCCCGCGACAGGAAATGCCCCAAAACACAACGTGGACACATCCCATTTTTTGACAGAAAACAGAGCCGTGTTTTGCAAAGTGCCTACCTGTAGATTTTGGCGTCTAGCTCAGCCGGCACCTAGGGAAACCTACCAAACCTGTGCATTTTGAAAACTAGAGACCTAGGGGAATCCAAGATGGGGTGACTTGTGGCGCTCTGACCAGGTTCTGTTACCCAGAACTCTTTGCAAACCTCAAAATGTGGCTAAAATAACACGTTTTCCTCACATTTCGGTGACAGAAAGTTCTGGAATCTGAGAGGAGCCACAAATTTCCTTGAACCCAGCGTTCCCCCAAGTCTCCTGATAACAATGGTACCTCACTTGTGTGGGTAGGCCTAGCACCCGCGACAGGAAATGCCCCAAAACACAACGTGGACACATCACATTTTTTCATAGAAAACAGTGCCTACCTGTGGATTCTGGCCTCTAGCTCAGCCGGCACCTGGGGAAACCTAGCAAACCAGCGCATTTTGGAAAACTAGAAACACAGGGGAATCCAAGATGGTGTGACTTGTGGGGCTCTGAACAGGTTCTGTTACCCAGAATCCTTTGCAAACATCAACATTTGGCTAAAAAAACACTTTTTCCTCTCATTTCGGTGACAGAAAGTTCTGGAATCTGAGAGGAGCCACAAATTTCCTTCCACCCAGCATTCCTCCAAGTCTCCTGATAAAAATGGTACCTCACTTGTGTGGGTAGGCCTGGAGCCCGCGACAGGAATAGATCACACACCGGTCAATGTTGGTCCTTACATGAGGCAGCTGTTGACCCTGGGGTGATCCATTCCTGACTCAGGCACTAGGTGTAGGCACTCAAGTGGGGTAGTGTTTTTATCAGGACAGGTGAGGAATCACTGGGTGGTAGGAATTTGGTGGATCCCAGCATATTCCTGTAGTTTGTGTGACAGAAATGCGAGAAAAATAGAGTTTTTATTCAACATTTCAGCTTTGCAGTGTATTCTGGGTAAGAAACCTTTGGGGAATCCACACAATTCACACTTCTGTGGACTCCCCCAAATGTCTAGTTTCCAGAAATGTTTGGGTTTAGTGTGTTTCTCTATATGGCCGCCGAACCCAGGACCATAAACACAGGTGCCTGCCTTACAAAACCAGTTTGTTTTGCGATAGATAATTTTGATGTCTCCACAATACGATTTTGGCGGTGGAATTTGGGGCTGAACTAAATTGGGGAGCTCCCAAGAGAGCACTCTCTCTCTGCTTGCCGCCTCATTCACCTGCTCTTTGGGTTGGGCTAACCCACTATTACCCAGTTGCACAGACTGCTTGCGAAGGGACAGCAGGACTGTCCTCATCACCTCCCTCATAATGTACTTGAAGAGGAGTTATCGAATGGGACTCCTCCGACTGAAAAATCACTCCCAGAGTCTGCGCCATTGCCCATCCCTCAGATGCTGTCTCAGTATATGATGTCTCAGTCTCTGATCCTATGTCAGAGCTGTCCTCTATAACCCGAGTGACGGCAGCAGTCATCCATCAAGATGCCATCTCTGCTATTGGCTAAACTGTTGCTCTAAAACACTAGCCTATGTAGACAGTCACAAAATCGATGGTGTGTGTGAGATACGTGCAACAGTAGAGGCCACCTTACCTGCGCTTCTTCCCTCAATCAGCACGTTCTTTCAAGACACTCAAAAAATACCTTGTCACATACCATTCGTCACAGTCTTTTAACACCTCCTGCGCCCAGTCCAACAATCATTATTGGTGCTCCCACTCCCTCCTCCTCGGATTCCCTCATTACCACCCAGCAAAAGTGCCCTTCATCTCTCCATAGCCGCCCTCCACCCCGCACATACATTTCATTTGTATTATAGCGCAGGTAATGGCTGACTTTACTAATGTACTCAGCTATTTACATAAAATACAGATTTGCTCTTTTCAGTAGGCATATAAACCTTCTGCACTTCTTTATGGCACTGAAACTGCCACTAGACAAGTCTGACCCTTTTGTAGCAGAAACATAATCACAATACTTACTTGACTTTTTTATTGCGGCCTAAAAGCTACAGTTGAAAAGCGTCATTTGAAGTATGTGCATTGCTTTGAAGACGCAAGCTGCAACTGCAAGACAACTGGTGGCAAATCTATATATAGATATATATATATATATATATATATATATATCACTTTTATATGTGGGTCTGGTTTTCCTGGGGGCCGATCGCAGCCCCCAGGGAAACCACACACATCTTGACAAAAGTGATATATATATATATATATATATATTTGTTTATATATATATATATATATATATATATATATAGATCTATCTCTATATATATATCTATCTAGATAGATATATCTATAGATAGATCTATATATATATATATATATATTTACATATATCTATAGATCTATCTATAGATATATCCATGTAGATAGATATATCTACATAGATATATCTATATAGAACTATATAGATATGTATATATATATATATTTTTTTTTTTAGTTGTTGTATGGTTTCCTACCCCCCCCAAGTGAAATCCCTGGCGTCTAGTGGTGTTTCCTGGCCCCCGATCGCAGCTGTGCTGCGATCGGGGCCAGGAAACAGTTTCAGAAGGCCTCATAAGAAAGGGGAGACTCTCCTGAACTGTTTCCTGCCCCCGATCGCAGCACAGCTGAAACAGCTGAAACAGTTTCAGAAGGCCTCATAAGAAAGGGGAGACTCTCCCCTTTCTTACGAGGCCTTCCCGAAGCATGGGGAAGGCTGTTGTGGCCGTTTTCCCCATCGGAGCAGGAAGTGGTCGCAAGGCTGCTTCCTGCTCTGATGGGGAAATCAACATTGTAACGTCAGCGCGCCTCACGGCGCGCGGACGTCACAAAGGGGCGGTTGGGGGGCGGGGGGAGACACCAGGGACAAAAAAAAAAAAAAAAATCTCTGGTTTATTAACCCCCTCCCTGGTGTCAGCCACTGGTCGTGACTCGCACCAGGGAGGTAGTGTGGGCGTCGGCCAGTGGCCGACGCCCGCACTAAAGCGTTAAGGAGAGGCTGTTTGACAACATGTCTGACTCAATATGGAAAACAGCATGTAGCTGTTAAGAATGGATTCAGGTCAGTGAAAACCATTGATTCCAGCTTTATAACGGATTGTAACAAGAAATGTTTAACAGAACACTTCCTCATTGCAGCTGGCTCTCTATTCAGATTAACCCAAAAAGTAATTTGTACTGCACTGACACCATCATTTCTGAATTAAGCATGCCCATTGAACATTATTTTTGATTTTACATAGGATATGGAACACCTCTGGCCCATTTCCCTTCAGCAGTGCCCAACTTGGTATAAAGCTATATCTAATGTCTGGTTACATAAAAGTAGCATAAAAGCTACATAGAAAGGCAGGATCATGCATGAGCAGTCAGTGAAGACTCCATGACCATATGCCTAACCATTTACATACCTGTCATAGGCAGGGGTCACTGGCCTGGGAAAGAAATGGTGATCCTGTGATCTTGAAACCACATCAACTGCATTGACTAAAGCATATGGGCCCAATTTACAAACGTAACTTGCATGTAATAACGATACAAGTGTGTAGTCTCCGCACTCAGGGCAGATTCTCCACACTTGGGTCAGAATCTCAACACAGCAGTGGTATCCAGCTCAAATTGCTGGTACCAGGAAGACCATTCACACAGGCCCCCCATCTAACCCTTGCCCCCATCACTCCATCACCAAAAGATTCCTACCAATCAGAGAACAACTAACAACCTCCTAAATGACTCCAATCAATTCAGCCACATTCCCGAACACCTGGAAACCTGCACCAACATGATCCTGCTCAAGAAACCATGCACTGACCCAGCCACTCCTTCCAAATATAGACTGATCTCCATCCTACCATATTAGTCAAAGTTCTTAGAGAAATTAATAAACCAATACCTCATTGACATCCTCGGCAGTCACTAGCTTCTTGATGCCATCCAGTCCAGATTTAGGCCCAACCACAGCGCGGAAACATCACTCATTGCTGCCACAAACGACATCCACAAGATCCTCAACAGATGAGACATAGCAGCCTTCCTAATCCTAGACCTCTCTGCAGAATTTGGCATGGTCTCTGGCTCTATCTTCATCAGGTACATGCATGACATTGGCATTCAAAGACCTGATTTGTGCTGAATTGTGCTGAATTTCTTAATGAATCGACAGAAGCTGTCAACCTGGCACGTTAGCCTGCATACTCATCAGTGTAGTGCCTCAAGGTTCATTGCTCAGCCCCACCCTCTACTTTTTATACATGATCCCTCTAGTTAACTTCATCCTCTCACACAACATCAACATTCTCTCCTACTTTGATTAAACACAACTCTTCCTGTCAGAGAAGGAATCCAACACAAGCAAAAAGTTTACCGTCAGCATGACCAAAGTTGCTAACTGGATGACAACCAACTATCTTAAGATCAACACTGACAATACAAAAGTAGTGATCTTCAGCAAGACCTCCCTCACCACGGGACTCCAACCGGTGGCTGGCGGAATTCAAACACACACCCACACCCACTTCCTATGCCAGGGACCTCACAATAGTCATTGACAGGAAAGTGGAAATGGTGTGCAAGTCAAAGCCATCACTGCATCCTGCTTCCACACCCTGAAAATGCTGAGAAAGACCTTTGAATGACTCTCAAGCAACACTAGAAAAACTGTCACTCACAGCCCACTCACCAACAAATTGGATTATGGGTACTCTCTCTCTACTGGGATCACCAAGCATCTTAAAAGAAGATTACAACCCATCAAGAATTTGGCAGCCAGACTCATCCTCAACCTCTCACACAGAACTCAGTTCGCACAGACCTCAGATAGCTCTATTGGCATCCGATACAAATGTGCTTGCTAGACCTGGCATTCTTGCTGTGGTCTTGTCCCCAACTACTTGCCTTCTGACCTTTTGTATTGCTGACTTTGTTTTGCTGGTCTTAGGACTCTGCACACTTTACCACTGCTAATCATTGCTAAAGTGCCAGGTGTCCTTTCCTTAAAACATGGTAAAATGAGCTTATGCCCAATTGGCATAATCAATTTACTTATTAGTCCCTAGTAAAGTGTTGCTACATGAACAGAGGGCCTATAAATTAAATGCTACTAGTGGGCCTTCGGTACTGTTGTCGTACCCACATAAGTAGCCCTTTAAACTTGTATCATGCCTGCCATTGCAACCTGTATGTACAGATTTAATCTGCCATTTCAAACTGGCAAAATTAACCTTTTGCCATGACCAAATCCTCCTTTTTAATACATATGTTATCCTAGGTTAACATGTACTTTTAAGTTTCGAATGTTCAGGTAGTGAAAAACTCTTAAATTAGTTTTTCACTACTGAAAGGCCTACCTCTCCCATAGGATAACATTGGAGTTACCTTATTACATTTAATAAGTAATAATTTTCAAACGGGAGCACGTTGACAGTTCATGTTTGGAGTCTTTGGAATTATAATGAAAAATACTAACTTATGTTGAAGACAAATTTTAAATTACAGTTTTGAAATTGCCTCTTTTCGGAAGCTGGCTTTTTCCTGCCTTGGCCATTTGGTGCCTACAGCCTGTCTCTGGATCATATGACTGGGTGTAGTTGACAGATGGGCTTTGTGTATTCCTTCTCAAAAGCCACACACATTAGTAACCTTGGGTGTGCCTGGATGGGCCATCACTAGCAGGATGGGATAGAAGAGCTAGGCACAGCCCCATTTACACTTGAATAGGCTGTGTCCCCCGCACATAAAGGACACACTTGCACTGTGATTCAACATGAAGTTCTGGCAGACGCCTCTCTTTGCTACAGGATCGACTGCTCTTGGGGACCATCAACACCAAGTCCCAGCAACCCTCCCCCACAACACCTGGCCTGCTTTTATTACTATGCCAACATCCTCCTGCAATGATCTTCCTATGAATCGTGGCCCCCCTCCACCATAAATGGGACTCTTGGAACAGATTTGAGAAGGTAAACCTTTAGCTGGACTAATCAGGCTGGTGACAGTGGTCAACCTGCTCACCATCAAGGTGAGCCTGTACTTGTGACTTTGACTCAGTCCGGTATGACCCGATATCTATAGTTGGCCCTTTGTGCTTTTTTGTGCTTTTTGGTGTATTTTTTCTCAAAGACCTTTACTCATAACTCTGGTTTTACTGACTGAATTGTTGTAGTTTTAGGTCTGTTTTATTTATTATTTATTAATTAATAATTAAAATATTGTTCACACCTGAGTTGGGCTCTCATTTGTGTGGTGTTTTCACTTTAATACTGTTTGAATTGCTGCACAAATACTTTGCACAGTGCCTCTAAGTTAAGCCCGACTGCTCTGTACAAAGCTACCAGAGGATTGAGCACAGGTTAATTTGGGGTTTGCCTGTGCACTACCCTGACTAGGATTGTGGTTGCTGCTTGACCAGGACTCACACCCAGTGTCAACCAACAACCTAATTTCTTACACCGCTCATTTCAAGTTCCTCACACACACACACATATTCAAGGCACAAGACTTCAGTGCAACCTAGCTGAAGAGCTGCATCTCCTTCCACAAACTTCCCAGACATTCCTGCTCCACAGGACTCCTTCACGCACACATCCCATGCATACACAGAACCAGATTGCGAGTGTTTTGAAGCCATTTTAGTTATAGCTTCATACACGTTATTTTAGCAAACTAGGCCTGCTGCTGTGAACTTTAACCTAGACATATTTTACTAAACTTAATTTTATTAATTTAACAATAGCTACATTTGCGGTCTTGTTTCATTTTCTCTATCCAGCTGTTCTGTTCTTAAACAAGACTCTGTGATTTTCTCAAGGCTGCAGTAAGACAGGTTGCCGGCAAACGTAGTAACGATTTGTTTCTAGTATTCATAGAAACATACACACTCTTATGTGGGGATCTTTTCTTGGAACATCAGCTGTTTTATTATAAAAACCCTACTTTGAAACATGTACGTTAGAGGGAGATTCAAGCTAGATGGCCATGACTGTATGCTGATTGCTGAATGCTTCGCTGCAACTGCTTATGTAGACTACAGGCCTCTTGCACATGTATGAGGGATGATGTCTTCCCAGGGGAACCTGAAGGGCAGAATTAAATTATCAGAAGAAATTATCAGATAGAATGAAACAAACAGAAACGAACGTCGCTGAGATACTCCCGACTCACAAGGAAAACAAAAACACCATTGAGTACCTCCAGCAACAAGTAGAAGCTTTGAAGGAAAGAGTCAAAGATGCAGAAGGACGATCTCGACGCAACAATGTCCGAATAATTGGTCTCCCGGAAGGAAAGGAGGGGAGAGACCCCACACAATATGTAGAAGACTGGCTGAAGAAGTTAGCAATGGACCGATTGTCAGCGCACTTCGCAGTAGAAAGAGCACACCGTATACCGGGTAAGAGACCTCCACCAGGAGCACCGGCACACCCATTGATAGCCCGGATACTAAACTACAGAGATCGTGAAACTATACTGCAAACAGCGAGAGACTTAGACCATATTACAGTGGATAATGCCCGAATCTCCCTGTACCCAGACTACACGCTATTGGTCCAGAAACGCAGAACCTCTTTCCAAACTGTAAAAAAGAGATCACTAGCAGAAGGGATAACATACGCACTATTATTCCTGGCCAGGTTGCGAATCGCATTCAATCAGAAAACGCACTTCTTTGAAACACCTGACTTGGCATGTAACTGGTTGGATGCAACCTTTCCTCACTCAGAGTCTGGAGAGCATAGTGGTAACCCTCCCCCAAGACAACCTCACCAGCCCTGCAGAGACAAGCGCAATAGACTACAATCAGCATGGAAAAAACTGGCCCGACGCTATTACAAGTTCTGGAAGGTCAAACTGATGCAATGGCAGTCCCGGGCGGTTGAGCACCACAATCCCTGTTATACCTAAAAAAAAACGTTGGCCACGGGCGTAGACTACTGAACGCACATCTTGTATAACCCCTTTGAGTAGACTCCTTGTATATTTCTCCTTTGGTTTGCAATAATAATGGTTTTGTATTGCACAAAAGTTTGACAAAGCCAGTTTCCGCTTCGCCTAGTATTAAGTCTAATAAGAGGCATTGTTTACTGGTTCATAAGTTCGACATCATCACACATATCATACATAATACATCAAGAGGGGCATGGGCCAAGTTGGGCTACGAGAGAGATTACTGGCCCAATTAAATCGCCGAAAAACGCACATCGCCTATTTGCAGGAAACTCACCTCACCACCCATGAAGTGACCAAACTCCGCAAGAAATGGTGGGGACAACTCCTTCACACATCATACTCTGCGTTTGCGAGAGGAGCGGCGGTATGGATACGGGTTGGTGTACCCTTCGAAGTAATAGAGACTAAGATAGATGATGAGGGCAGATATACACTGATCAGAGGCAATTTAGATGGGAGAACCATAATACTGGGTAGAATATATGCCCCAAATACTGCCCAAGACCTTTTCCTGGAACGCCTGTCAAGGGTACTATCACAATGGGCACATATCCCATGGATACTGGGCGGAGACTTTAACGTGGTACTAAATATTATGCTGGACCGCCCACCCCCTCATTACCAGGCACTAACGCACAGAGACAGGCAGACGCATTACGCAACTGGCTACAAGGCTGGTCACTATCAGACATATGGCGGGCTAGAGATGTAGGTATGACACAAGGTGCACATGAGGCTAGACCGCGTTGTATGTACTACAGCACTGCAAACACAGATATCACAGGTTACATACCTAGGGAAACATTATCAGACCATAATCCTTTAGAGCTGATCTTATTGTGGGGCTGGCGGTCTGCACCGATACCTACTTGGCGTCTACAACTATCAATATTAGCAGATGTTATTTTGAGGGACGAAATAACCCAGGTGATCACAAACTTCTTCGCTGACAACACGGGCTCTGCGTCCTCCCCACTGATGGAATGGGAGGCATGCAAGGTAGTGATAAGGGGGGCAGTGATGGGAGCAGCATCCAGAGTTCGTAAGGTATTGGCAAGAGAGTTAAAACAGGTGGAGGACCGATTGAACTCACTAGAAAAAGAGGTGATATTACACCCCTCTAAGACTCAGCAACTGCAAGAAGCTAGGGCCGAACATACTGAACACATTGAAACGCTACGAAAAGTAGACTATGCTAAATACAGGAAGAGCACTCACAGCGAAGGGGTCAAAGCAGGGACAGTACTGGCACGCCTAATAAAAGAGTAGTTATCCCCCATTCTCGATATTATTACACCACAACGGGTTAATATAACTACACAATTGGAGATAAATGCAGCATTCCATGACTACTATACTACGTTATATTCTGCCCCGCTAATAACAGATCAGGCTAAGATCGACTCCTTTCTGGCTGACATTACATTGCCAACACTCAACGAAGAGGCCCGACTACAATTAGGCGGGCAGATAACACAAGAAGAGATATGGGAGGCTATTAAAAACATGGTGAGTAATAAAACATCCGGGATCGGATGGACTTCCGTCCGCATTCTATTCCCTCTATTGCACACAGCTTGCCCCACAGTTGGGAAAGCTTTAATATGCCTCATTACAAAATGGATCTCTCCCAGATACGACTAAACAAGCGATAGTTACCTCACTATTAAAACCGGGAAAAGCCGCAACAGACATCTCGTCCTATAGACCCCTGTCTTTACTGAATACAGAATATAAAATACTAGCAAAAATATTGGCACAAAGACTACTCAGTTTTATAGACAGTCTGATACACATGGATCAATGCGGATTTGTTCCGTCTCGGAACACCTCCCTGAACATCCGCCAACTTTATCATGTGATGGACTCTGCCGAGGGACGGTACCCACATGCGGGATGTCTCTCACTGGACCTTCATCAAGCGTTTGACTCCTTGAGTTGGGACTATATGTTTAAGGTGTTGGAGAAATTTGGTGTCCCTCACGATTACACACGCTGGGTTCATCTGCTATATGATACACCAACAGCAAGGGCACGCACGGGACAGAACATCTCAGATGCCTACCAGGTACACAGGGGCACCAGGCAAGGATGCCCTTTATCCCCCCTACTGTTTGTCCTGGCGATAGAGTCCTTAGCTCACCGATTGAGACAAGATAGCGAGTGTTGGGGAATAGATACAGCTAGATCAAAACACACAGCATCATTATATGCTGACAACATCATATTATACATAAAAGATCTAGGGCAAAACCTGGACACTATAGCGCAGATATTTCAGGAATTAACACCACTATCCGGACTGGCCATACATTTTGATAAATATATAGCATTCTCCTTTTATGGACCAGGTAATAGAGTACACCCAAATAATGCTGGATAAAGGCAGCATACACTCATTGTTGCTTCCTGGCTCTCAGACGCCGGAGAAAATGCCACTTCTACTACGAGTGGCCTTGCAATATTCGAAACTGTCACTCAAATACACAGCTAAAACAACCCCTTACTCCCCTAATATACCACTGTTAGGATTGCTGGTTGGGGCCGGTGCACTAACCCATCGCCAAATACAAAGATGGACACATGATGGAGTGGACACGGTTGGTTCACTGTTTAAAGACCAACACTTACTTGCACACATTGACTTCACACATGAGCATAGCCTGACACCGTTGCTCTTCCTTCTTCATGCAAATATTATACACTATGTAAAAAAACACTGGGCCCCAGACGGTATAGAACCCCATCGCACGATCTTGTAAGTACTATGTACACCACAGGGCATGGAAAACACTTAATAAAATGGCTCTATTGAGGTCTCAGAATTCACTTATCACAACCCCTGACAAAACTAAAAACTAAGGGGGTCATTCTGACCCTGGTGGCCGGTGGCCGCAAGGGCCACCGACCACGGGAGCACCGCCAACAGGCTGGCGGTGCTTCCACGAGCATTCTGACCGCGGCGGTTCAGCCGCGGTCAGAAGCGGAAAGTCGGCGGTCTCCCGCCGACTTCCCGCTGCTCGGGGAAATCCTCCATGGCGGCGGAGCGCGCTCCGCCGCCATGGGGATTCTGACACCCCCTACCGCCATCCTGTTCCTGGCGGGTCTCCCGCCAGGAACAGGATGGCGGTAGGGGGTGCCGCGGGGCCCCTGGCATGGGCACTGCAGGGGCCCCCGTAAGAGGGCCCCACAAAGTATTTCAGTGTCTGCAATGCAGACACTGAAATACGCAACGGGTGCAAACTGCACCCGTCGAACCCCTGCAACTACGCCGGCTCAATTCTGAGCCGGCGTCCTCGTTGCAGGGGCATTTCCTCTGGGCCGGCGGGCGCTCTTTTGGAGAGCGCCCGCCGGCCCAGAGGAAATGTCTGAATGGCCGCCGCGGTCTTCTGACCGCGGTGCGGTCATTTGGCGGCTCCCTCCAGGCGGGCGGCTCCCGCCGCCCGCCGGGCTCAGAATGAGCCCCTAAGTGGGAAACAGACATTGGCAGAGAGCTGTCCGATGAAGATTGGGCACCAATATTAAAGTATCCTAGTCAAATTCCCCACAACACAAGATTCAATTTTATGCAGTATGCTATACTACATAGAGCATACATCCCACCGCACAAGTTACATTTACTATATCCCAAAGCACCATCAAGATGTCCCAGATGTGGAGTTGAAGAGGCAGAACTAATGCACATGCTTTGGAACTGTCCTACTATTGCCCAATATTGGAATGGGGTGAGAACTACATTAGAGAAAACAATGGGAAGCACTGTAAGCCAGACAATCGAAGCCTGTGTGCTGGGCTATTCCCACACTCAAGAAAAGGGAAAGCCCTTAGAAGGGAGGAAAGTAGAGGAATGAGAAGCCATCCTTTGGCTGTGGAATGAGATGAACTATTAGATGCATTTGTAACATCATGCGAAGTGGAAGGGATCCAGGTTCAAATATAGAAGTGTCTATGTTCGACTGCCACAGCAATATAAATTTGAGTACCGATGCCAAAGAACCGTTTCAGGCAATAACTTGTTATTGAAATTAGGACACGTATTGTGAGTGATAGTGAAAAACTCCTAATATGAGTATATGTTGTATAGTCACAAATAGGTACAACTTGTTAATGAAATTACTATTGCGCAACTGTCAGTGCCCCACTATAAAGCTGTGATGTCAAGTTAAAATAAAAATAAAAGAATGTAGAATAGGATGGTTAAATGTTATGACTGACGCAGGATTAAAATGTATAAAGCTACATATATGCAGAATGTACTATGATACCTTCAAAGTTTACATATATGGTATAGAATGTAAAATGCCACTGACAACCAAACAATTATATGTATGATATACCTCGGAACTTGCAAGTATAACGTTCTGTAAGCATAACAATATGTGATAAATCTCGAAAATAATAAAAAGATAGTTAAAAAAAACATGCTGTGCTGTAACATAGCCTAGGCAGGAGCGATTTTCAACGATCCTAGTGAGAACATGGTAGTGTTATTTTTGTGTTTCACTCTCCTTGTCACAAGCTTATTCTCATGGTTCATCATCCTAGTTATTGCAGTGCACGCTTTATTATCTAAGATGCAGTTATTTCAATAAAACCTTATTGAACTCTATCCTGCCTCTGATTGACCTTATTTATGTGAGACTAATATAAAGGACGAGATCCCAGTCATCACGATTTCCCTGAGGAGTCAATTGTGTCATGCCCTCAGCTGCCCAATCATCCCTACTCTTGGGTGGAGATGAGGCACTGATAGTTAGCCAGAGCAAAACCCAGATTAGGCCGACAGGTGACATCTGTTGTTGGTTCAGACACAGTCCCCCACAGTGCAAGTGATTCTGTCGCCGAAATCCAGTAGTCTCATTAGGATAATGAGAGCCTATGCAACAGGAGACAGGTATTCTCTTACAATGCTCCTAAAGCATGGATTGGCCCACCAGTCCACATTAGATCCTCCTCCTTTTTTTTTTATCTACAAGAAACTGGAGCCCTTTCTTCTCAATTAGCCACAGTAACAAACACAGTGCTAGACACGCACACCTGCTCAATGGCAGGGTACCCTCATAGGTGATAGTGTGCTTTACAAAAAACAAAAATATAACAGATTATTTGCTTTAACTTTTGGCTTGTATATTTTTACAGGTACGTTGTTGGGTGCCGATTTTAAAGGTTTTGTACTAGTGTACAGAGTGAAATAATACACTTCCTATACATTTACTTGACCTCAATTTTTACCTAAAAAGACTCAAAATATTCTTTTGAAGCCAAATAAAAACTTGCATAGTTCAACAAAAACATCAAAAATCATTATTTTGTACTAGACTTCAGATAGGCCGCAAGGATGTTGCTAAAGGTAGTCAAGCTTCAAGCTTTATGTGCCATTGAAATTGACCAGGAGACAAAAAGAGTGTACTTTCCCAGAGTGCATTTCGTTTACATTGACACAGCATAGGATTCCACTACAAAAGCAGAACTGAAGTGTAAATTCAGTTACTTCTAGCATGCAGGCCATCGCCTAAGGGGACTCAGTAGATCATTGCACTACGATGCTGGGCATTCTTGGTGTTTCCAAAAATAAAGTAACTGTGAACTTCTTTTGTATCACCTTTACCATAGAGCTATCTATCACTCAAAGTGGTGGTACTTTTATCATCTACTATTGCACACAAATCCTTTAATGTAGGCTTCATGACAAAGCTTTAATTGGTCAATAGTTCCCCACATCTAAGTCAGGGTAATGGTTTTATTGATACACACAATTTACACACATTGAACTTAATTTCTTCAAGCATAAAATACACCAAGGTTTAAGTTGCAGTTATGCAAAAGATCAGGAATAGCACCAGATGTTCAGCCTACAAATTTCAATTTTCCTGCCTAACCATTGAATCTAAATAAATCTATCTATTCTAATGAAACTAAAAGAAATCTAGAAAATCTCTAATCATGGAAAAAGGAAATTAACCCATTCGCTGCCAGGCCTTTTTCCCCTCAGGTGCCAGGCCTTTTTTTGGCTATTTGGGGCAGTTCGTGGTTAGGCCCTCATAACTTTGTGTCTACATAAGCTACCAATGCTAAACTTGCATCCCTTTTTCCTAGATCCTATTAATTCTAGAAGTACCCAGAATTTGGGGGTTCCCCTGAAGGAGACCAAGAAATTAGCCAAACAAAATAAAAATGTTGTTTTAAAAACAAAATGGGAAAAAGGGCTGCAGAAGAAGGCTTGTGGTTTCTTCCCTGAAAATGGCATCAACAAAGGGTTTGCGATGCTAAAATCACCATCGTCACAGCTTTCAGGAACAGGCAGACTTGAATTAGAAAACCACAATTTTCAGTACAATTTTGGAATTTTCCTGGGACATACCCTATTTCTACTATTTTTTGTGCTCTTATCCTCCTTTCAGTTAGTGACAGAAATGGGTGTGAAACCAATGCTGGATCCCAGAAGGCTAAAATTTCTGAAAAGTAGACAAAATGAATTCACCAAGGGGTGATTTGTGTAGATCCTACAATGTCTCCCTACAGAAGAAAACAGCTGAAATAAAAAAATTATTGAAATTGATGTAAACAAAAACAGCCATTTTTCTCCACGTTTTACTCCTGCGATGTCAGATTCTTTAAAGCAATATACCGTTATGTCTGCTGGACCCTTCTGGTTGCGGGGATATATAGGGCTTGTAGTTTCATCAAGAACCCTAGGTTCCCAGAGCCAGTAAATGATCTGCACCTTGCAATGGGTTTCCATTGTATACAAGGTATACCTCAATTCATTTGGAAAAATATAAAGACTGAAAAATAGGTATCAAGGAAACATTTGTATTTCCAAAATGGGCACAAGATAAGGTGTTGAGAAGCAGTGGTTATTTGTACATCTCTGAATTTCGGTGTCCCCATACTAGCATGTGAATTACAGGGCATTTCTCAAATAGACATCTTTTTCACACGCTGTCTTACATTTGGAAGGAAAAAATGCAGAGAAAGGCTAGGGGAAATAACACTTGTTCTACTATTCTAATGCCTAATGCCTGCGACAGGAAACACAACATGGACAGATCACATGTTTACATTGAAAACTGACCTGTTTTTTAGAAATTGCTTAGCTGTGGATTTTTATCTCTAGCTCAGCCGGCACCTAGGGAAACCTATCAAACCTGTGCATTTTTAAAAACTAGACACTGAAGGAAAACCAAGATGGGGTGACTTGTGGGTCTTTCACCAGGTTCTGTTCCCCAGAATCCTGTGCTAACCTAAAACTTTGGCAAAAAAAACACTTTATCATCACATTTCAGTGACAGAAAGTTCGGGAACCTGAGAGGAGCCACAAATTTTCTTCCACCCAGTGGTCCCCCTAGTCTCCCGATATAAATGTTACCTCATTTGTGTGGGTAGGACAATGTGGACACATCACATTTTCCCAAAGAAAACAGAGCTGTTTTTTGCAAAGTGCCTAGCTGTGGATTTTTGTCTCTAGCTCAACAGGCACCTAGGAAAACCTACCAAACCTGTGCATTTTTGACAGCTAGACACCTAGAAGAATCCAAGATGGGGTGACTTGTGGGGCTCTCACCTGGTTTTGTTACCCAGACTCCTTTGCAAACCTCAAAGTTTGGCAAAAAAACACTTTTTCCTCACATTTTGGTTACAGAAAGTTCTGGAACCTGAGAGGAGCAACACATTTCCTTACACCCAGTATTTCCACAAGTGTCCCAATAAAAATCATACATCACTTGTGTGGGTAGGCCTATTGCCCGCAAGAGGAAATGCCCCAAAACACAACGTGGACATGTTACATTTTCCCAAAGAAAACTGCTGTTTTTTTAAAAGTGCTTAGATGTGGATATTGGCCTCTAGCTCAGCCGGCACCTAGGGAAACCTACCAAACCTGTGTATTTTTGAAAGCTAGACACCTAGGGGAATCGAAGATGGGGTGACTGGGGAGGGCGCTCACCAGGTCCTGTTACCCAGAATCCTTTGCAAACCAAAGATTTTGGAGAAAAAAAACACTTTTTCCTCACATTTCAGTGACAGAAAGATCTGGAATCTCAGAGGAGCCACAAATTTCCTTCCATTCAGCATTCCCTCAAGTATTCTGATAAAAATGGTACCTAACTTGTGTGGGTAGGCCTAGTGCCCGCAACAGAAAACGCCCCAAAAGACAACGTGGACACATCACATTTTCCAAAAGAAAACAGAGCTATTTTTTGCAAAGTGCCTAGCTGTGGATTTTGGACTCTAGCTCAGCCGGCACCTAGGTAAACCTACGAAACTTGTGCATTTTAGAAAACTAGACACCTAGTGGAATCCAAGATGGGGTGACTTGTGGAGCTCTCACCAACTTCTGATACCCAGAATCCTTTGCAAACCTCAAAATATGGCAACAAAAACACTTTTCCCTCACATTTCGGTTATAGAAAGTTCGGTAACCTGAGAGGAACCACACATTTCCTTCCATCCAGCATTCCCCTAAGTCGCCCGTTAAAAATGGTACCTCACTTGTGTGGGTAGGCGTAATCACATTTTCCTGAAGAAAACAGAGCTGTTTTGTGCAAAGTACCTAGCTGTCGATTTTGGCCTCTGGCTTAGCCGGCACCTAGGAAAACCTGTGAGACCTGTGCATTTTTGAAAACTAGACACAAAGAGGAAACCATGATGGGGTGACTTGTGAGGCTCTCACCAGGTTTTATTACCCAGAATCCTTTGCAAACCTCAAAATTTGGCTAAAAAAAACACTTTTTCCTCACATTTCGGTAACAGAAATTTCTGGAAATTGAGAGAAGCCACAAATTCCTTCCACCCAGCGTTCTCCCACGTCTCCCGATAAAATTGGTACCTCACTTTTGTGGGTAGGGCTAGTGCCCACAACAGGAAATGACCCAAAACACAACGTGGACACTTCTCATTTTCCCAAAGAAAACAGTGCTGTTTTTTGCAAAGTGCCTAGCTTTGAATTTTGATCTCTAGCTCAGCCGGTACCTAGGAAAACCTACCAAACCTGTGCATTTTTAAAAACTACACACATAGAGGAATCCATGATGGGGTGACTTCTGGGGCTCTCACAAGGTTTTGTTACCCAGAAACCTTTGCAAACCTCAACATTTGGCTAAAAAAACATTTTTTTGAAACATTTCAGTGAGAGAAAGTTCTGGAATCTGAGACGAGCCACACATTTCCTTCCACCCAGCATTCCCCTAAGTCTCCCGATAAAAATGGTACCTCAGTTGTGTGGGTAGGCCTAATGCTAGCAACAGGAAATGCCTCAAAAGACAATGTGGACACATCACATTTTTCCAAAGAAAACAGAGCTGTTTTTTGCAAAGTGCCTAGCTGTGGATTTTGGCCTCTAGCTCAACCGGCACCTAGGAATACCTACCAACCCTGTGCATCGTTGACAACTAGATACCTAGAAGAATCCAAAATGGAGTAACTTGTGGGGCTCTCACCAGGTTCTGTTACCCAGAATCCTTTGCAAACCAAAAATGTTGGACAAAAAACACTTTTTCCTCACATTTCAGTGACAGAAAGTTCTGGAATCTCAGAGGAGCCACAAATTTCTTTCCACCAAGCACTCCCCCAAGTTTCACAATGAAAATGGTACATCATTTGTGTGGGAAGGCCTAGTGCCCGCAACAGGAAATACCCTAAAAGACAATGTGGACACATCACATTTCCCCAAAGAAAACAGAGCTGTTTTTTGCAAAGTGCCTAGCTGTGGATTTTGGCCTCTAGCTCAGCCGACACATAGGGAAACCTACGAAACTTGTGCATTTTAAAAAATTAGACACCTAGAGGAATCCAAGATGGGAGTGACTTGTGGGGCTCTCACCAGGTTCTGTTACCCAGAATCCTTTGTAAACCTCAAATTTTGTCCAAGAAAAACACTTTTTCCTCATATTTTGGTGACAGAAAGTTCTGGAATTTGAGATGAGCCACAAATGTCCTTCCACCCAGCATTCCCATACGTCTCCCGACAAAAATGGCACCTCACTTGTGTGGGTAGGCATAGTGCACGCAAAAGGAAATGCCCCAAAAGACAATGTGCACACACCACATTTTCCAAAAGAAAACAGAGCTGTTTTTTGCAAAGTGTCTAGCTGTGTGTTTTGGCCTATAGCTCAGCTGGAACCTAGGAAAACCTAACACCCCTGTGCATCTTTGAAAACTGGACACCTACAGGAATAAAAGATGGGGTGACTTGTGGGACTCTCACAAGGTTCTGTTACCCAGAATCCTTTGAAAACCTCAAAATTTGTCTAAAAAAACAACTTTTCCTCACATTTCGGTGACAGAAGGTTCTGGAATCTGAGAGAAGCCAAAAATGTCCTTCCACTCAGCATTCTCCCAAGTCTCCCGATCAAAATGGTACCTCACTTGTGTGGGTAGCTCTAGTGGCTGGGACAGGAAATGCCCCAAAACACAACATGCACACATCACATTTTCCCAAAGAAAACAGAGCTGTTTTTTGCAAAGTGCTTAGCTGTGGATTTTGGCCTCTAGCTCACTTAGCACCTAGGGAAACCTACCAAAACAGTGCATTTTTTAAAACTAGACACCTAGGAGCATCCAATATGGGGTGACATGTGGGGCTCTCACTATGTTCTGTTTCCCAGAATCCTTTGCAAATCTCATATTTTGGCAAAGAAAATACTTTTTCCTCAAATTTCGGTGACAGAAAGTTCTTGAATCTGAGAGGAGCCACAAATTTCCTACCACCAAGCGTTCCCCCAAGTCTCCTGATAAAAATGGTACATCATTTGTGTGGGTAGGCCTAGCGCCCGCGACAGGAAATGCCCCAAATGACAACATGGACACGTCACATTTCCCCAAAGAAAACAGAGCTGTTTTTTGCAAAGTGCCTAGCTGTGGATTTTGGCCTCTAGCTCAGCTGACACATAGGGAAACCTATGAAACCTGTTCATTTTTTTAAATTCAAAGATGGGGGTGACTTGTGGGCTCTCACCAGGTTCTGTTACCCAGAATCCTTTGTAAACCTCAAATTTTGGCAAAAAAAAAATACTTTTTCCTCATATTTTGGTGCCAGAAAGTTCTGGAATCTGAGATGAGCAACACATTTCCCTCCACCCAGCATTCCACTAAGTCTACCGATAAAAATGGCAGCTCACTTGTGTGGGTAGGCATAGTGCCCGCAACAGGAAATGCCCCAAAAGACAATGTGCACATACCACATTTTCCGAAAGAAAACAGAGCTGTTTTTTGCAAAGTGCCTAGCTGTGGGTTTTGGCCTATAGCTCAGCTGGCACTCGTGAAACCTACCAAACCTGTGCATTTCTGAAAACTAGACACCTCAGGGAATCCAAGAGGTGGGGACTTGTAGGGCACATTGGTCCCGGTGGTTTAAATCCCCCAGGGCAGCGCTGAATGCAGCGCTGCCCATGGGATTACGAGTCCCCCTCCCGCCAGCTTTTTCATGGTGGTAAGAACCACCATGAAAAGGCTGGCGGACATGGGAGTAGTGGGGCCGCTGGGGGGCCCTGCCACGTCCCCATGGAGCTTTTCACTGTACGCTATGCAGACAGGGAAAAGCGCGATGGGAGCAACCGCACCCGTCGAACAGCCGCAACACCGCCAGCTCCATTTGGAGCTGGCTCCCGTGCTGCGGCCGAGATCCCCGCCGGCCCAGCAGGGATCTCATAATAGACCCTGCGGGAGTGCGGCTGCTTTGTCGGCCGCACAGCAGTTCAACCTTGCGTGCGGCAGTTGCTGCCCGCCAAGGTTGTAATGAGGGCCATAGTGCACACATCACATTTTCCCAAAGAAAACAGAGCTGTTTTTTGCAAAGGGCCAAGCTGTGGATTTTGGCCTGTAGCTCCGCGGGCACCTAGGAAAACCTCCCAAACCTGTGCATTTTTAAAAACTAGACACATAGAGGAATCCAAGATGGGGTTGATTTGTGGGGCCCTCAGCAAGTTTTGTTACCCAGAATCCTTTGAAAACCTCAACATTTGGCTAAAAAACACTTTTTCCTCACATTTCGGTGACAGAAAGTTCTGGAATCTGAGAGAATCCATAAATTACATTCCACCCAGTCTTCTCCCAAGTCTCCTGATAAAAAATGGCACCTCACTTGTGTGGGTAGGCATAGTGCACGCAAAAGGAAATGCCCCAAAAGACAATGTGCACACACCACATTTTCCAAAAGAAAACAGAGCTGTTTTTTGCAAAGTGTCTAGCTGTGTGTTTTGGCCTATAGCTCAGCTGGAACCTATTAAAACCTAATACCCCTGTGCATCTTTGAAAACTGGACACCTACAGGAATACAAGATGGGGTGACTTGTGGGACTCTCACAAGGTTCTGTTACCCAGAATCCTTTGCAAACCTCAAACTTTGTCTAAAAAAACAACTTTTCCTCACATTTCGGTGACAGAAGGTTCTGGAATCTGAGAGAAGCCATAAATTTCCTTCCACTCAGCATTCTCCCAGGTCTCCCGATCAAAATGGTACCTCACTTGTGTGGGTAGCTCTAGTGTCCGGGACAGGAAATGCCCCAAAACACAACATGCACACATCACATTTTCCCAAAGAAAACAGAGCTGTTTTTTGCAAAGTGCTTAGCTGTGGATTTTGGCCTCTAGCTCACTTAGCACCTAGGGAAACCTACCAAAACTGTGCATTTTTTAAAACTAGACACCTAGGAGCATCCAATATGGGGTGACATGTGGGGCTCTCACCATGTTCTGTTCCCCAGAATCCTTTACAGATCTCATACTTTTGCAAAGAAAATACTTTTTCCTCAAATTTCGGTGACAGAAAGTTCTGGAATCTGAGAGGAGCCACAAATTTCCTTCCACCAAGCGTTCCCCCAAGTATTCTGATAAAAATGGTACATCATTTGTGTGGGTAGGCCTAGCGCCCGCGACAGGAAATGCCCCAAAAGACAACATGGACATGTCACATTTCCCCAAAGAAAACAGAGCTATTTTTTGCAAAGTGCCTAGCTGTGGATTTTGGCCTCTATCTCAGCTGACACATAGGGAAACCTATGAAACCTGTGCATTTTTTTAAATTCAAAGATGGGGGTGACTTGTGGGCTCTCACCAGGTTCTGTTACCCAGAGTCCTTTGTAAACCTGAAATTTTGGCAAAAAAAAAAGACTTTTTCCTCATATTTTGGTGACAGAAAGTTCTGGAATCTGAGATGAGCAACAAATTTCCCTCCACCCAGCATTCCCCTAAGTCTCCCGATAAAAATGGCACCTCACTTGTGTGGGTAGACATAGTGCCCGCAACAGGAAATTCCCCAAAAGACAACGTGCACATACCACATTTTCCGAAAGAAAACAGAGCTGTTTTTTGCAAAGTGCCTAGCTGTGGGTTTTGGCCTATAGCTCAGCTGGCACTCGTGAAACCTACCAAACCTGTGCATTTCTGAAAACTAGACACCTCAGGGAATCCAAGATGTGGTGACTTGTAGGGCACATTGTTCCCGGCGGTTTAAATCCCCCAGGGCAGCGCTGAATGCAGCGCTGCCCATGGGATTACGAGTCCCCCTCCCGCCAGCTTTTTCATGGAGGTAAGAACCACCATGAAAAGGCTGGCGGACATGGGAGTAGTGGGGCCCCTGGGGGCCCCTGCCACATCCCCATGGAGCTTTTCACTGTACGCTATGCAGACAGTGAAAAGCGCGATGGGAGCAACTGCACCCGTCGCATAGCCGCAACACCGCCAGCTCCATTTGGAGCTGGCTCCCGTGTAGCGGCCGAGATCCCCGCCGGCCCAGCGGGGATCTCATAATAGACCCTGCAGGAGTGCGGCCGCTTTGTCGCACTCAGCATTCTCCCAGGTCTCCCGATCAAAATGGTACCTCACTTGTGTGGGTAGCTCTAGTGTCCGGGACAGGAAATGCCCCAAAACACAACATGCACACATCACATTTTCCCAAAGAAAACAGAGCTGTTTTTTGCAAAGTGCTTAGCTGTGGATTTTGGCCTCTAGCTCACTTAGCACCTAGGGAAACCTACCAAAACTGTGCATTTTTTAAAACTAGACACCTAGGAGCATCCAATATGGGGTGACATGTGGGGCTCTCACCATGTTCTGTTCCCCAGAATCCTTTACAGATCTCATACTTTGGCAAAGAAAATACTTTTTCCTCAAATTTCGGTGACAGAAAGTTCTGGAATCTGAGAGGAGCCACAAATTTCCTTCCACCAAGCGTTCCCCCAAGTATTCTGATAAAAATGGTACATCATTTGTGTGGGTAGGCCTAGCGCCCGCGACAGGAAATGCCCCAAAAGACAACATGGACATGTCACATTTCCCCAAAGAAAACAGAGCTATTTT
Source organism: Pleurodeles waltl (assembly GCF_031143425.1). Taxonomy (NCBI): domain Eukaryota; kingdom Metazoa; phylum Chordata; class Amphibia; order Caudata; family Salamandridae; genus Pleurodeles; species Pleurodeles waltl. The sequence goes on along the minus strand of NC_090438.1, from coordinate 399,087,534 downwards.
TTGCAAAGTGCCTAGCTGTGGATTTTGGCCTCTATCTCAGCTGACACATAGGGAAACCTATGAAACCTGTGCATTTTTTTAAATTCAAAGATGGGGGTGACTTGTGGGCTCTCACCAGGTTCTGTTACCCAGAGTCCTTTGTAAACCTGAAATTTTGGCAAAAAAAAAAGACTTTTTCCTCATATTTTGGTGACAGAAAGTTCTGGAATCTGAGATGAGCAACAAATTTCCCTCCACCCAGCATTCCCCTAAGTCTCCCGATAAAAATGGCACCTCACTTGTGTGGGTAGACATAGTGCCCGCAACAGGAAATTCCCCAAAAGACAACGTGCACATACCACATTTTCCGAAAGAAAACAGAGCTGTTTTTTGCAAAGTGCCTAGCTGTGGGTTTTGGCCTATAGCTCAGCTGGCACTCGTGAAACCTACCAAACCTGTGCATTTCTGAAAACTAGACACCTCAGGGAATCCAAGATGTGGTGACTTGTAGGGCACATTGTTCCCGGCGGTTTAAATCCCCCAGGGCAGCGCTGAATGCAGCGCTGCCCATGGGATTACGAGTCCCCCTCCCGCCAGCTTTTTCATGGAGGTAAGAACCACCATGAAAAGGCTGGCGGACATGGGAGTAGTGGGGCCCCTGGGGGCCCCTGCCACATCCCCATGGAGCTTTTCACTGTACGCTATGCAGACAGTGAAAAGCGCGATGGGAGCAACTGCACCCGTCGCATAGCCGCAACACCGCCAGCTCCATTAGGAGCTGGCTCCCGTGTTGCGGCCGAGATCCCCGCCGGCCCAGCGGGGATCTCATAATAGACCCTGCAGGAGTGCGGCCGCTTTTATGGACACATCACATTTTCCCAAAGAAAACAGAGCTTTTTTTGGAAAGTGCCTAGCTGTGGATTTTTTTTATCCAGCTCAGCCGGAACCTAGGGAAACCTACCAAACCTGAGCATTTTTTAAAACTAGACACCTAGGGGAATCCAAGATGGGGTGACTTGTGGGGCTATCACCAGGTCCTTCTACACAGAATTGTTTGCAAACCTTAACATTTGCCTAAAAAAGTCACCTTTTCCTCACATTTTGGTGATAGAAAGCTCTAGAATCTTAGAGAAGCCCCAAATTTGAATCCACCCAGCATTTCCCTAAGTCTCCCCATGAAAATGGTATATCACTTCTGTGGGTAGGCCTAGTGCCTGCAACAGGAAATTCCCCAAAAGGCAAGATGGACACATCACATTTTTCCAAAGAAAACAGAGCTGTTTTTTGCAAAGTGCTTAGCTGTGGATTTTGGCCTCTAGCTCAGCCGGCACCTAGGGAAACCTACCAAACCTGTACATTTTTGAAAACTACACACCTGTGGGAATCCAAAATCGGTGAGTTGTGGGGCTCTCACCAGGTTCTCTTACCCAGAATCCTTTTCAAACCTCAAAATTTGGCTTAAAAACAATTTTTCTTCACATTTCGGTGACAGAAAGTTCCAGAATCTGAGAGGAGCCACAAATTTCCTTACACCCAGAGTTCCCCCTAGTCTCCCATGAAAAGTGGTACCTCACTTGTGTGGGTGGGCCTAGTGCCTACGAACGAAAATGCCCTAAAACACTATGTGGAACCATCAAAATTATCAAATACAAAACTAAATGTTTTTGAGGGGCGGCACCCGCGTTTTTGGTCCTAGGCTCAGCAGCTATATAGGGAAACCTACCAAACCTAAACATTTCTGAAAACTAGACACCCGAGGGAGTCCAGGTAGGTGTGACGTCCGTGGATCCCTCAGTTGTTTCTTACCCAGAATCCTCAGCAAACTCAAAATTTGGCCAAAAAAAACACTTTTTCCTCAAGTTTTGGTGACAGAAAGTTCTGGAAGCTGAGAGGAGCCACAAATGTCTTTCCACCCAGCATATCCCCAAATCTCCCAATACAAATGATACCTCACTTGAGTGGGTGGCCCATGTGCCTGCAACAGAAAAAGGCCAAACACCTATAGAGAGTGAGGAGTTAGCACAGCGAGTTGATAAGCACATTCTATTTTAATGCATCTTTAGACTTACTCTGCTTTGGGGACCCACACATGTGAGGTATCATGTTACTTGGGAGACTGAGGGGAACGCTGGGTGGTAGGAAATGTTTGCTGGAGTGGCGATCCTACACAGCAAAGTGAGGAAAATATGCTTTTTTATGCAAATTTTGAGGTTTTCAGAGGAGCCTGGGTAAGAAATTTTGGGAGATCCAAGCAAACCACACCTCCCTGGACTCCTTGGGGTGTCTTGTTTTAAAACATTTCTGGGTTTAGTAGGTTTCCCCAGATGAAGGGCGCACCCGGGACCAAAAACATAGGTGCCTCTCCCCCCCAAACACAGATAGTTTTGTTATAGACCATGATGTGTCCACGTACTTCTGTGATGTTCCAAACACAAATCTTGTGAAAAGAAACACACTTAGGTTATGTTAAAAAGAACCCTCACTCACCAATTAAGTTGGTGGCATGCTTCATCATCGGGGTTCCACCAGAGACACCTAGCGTGTCACGGGTGTGCTGCGAAGCCTGATTACAGCGGATCAGCTTTTGTCATTTTTACCACACATACTGGTTGGATTTGGCATGAAGGTGAGTGATGGTTCAGTAGATCAAATTTTATTAACAACAGATTGAAAAATAATGAAATGCACTGTTAATAACTGAAAGGCCAAAAAACTGAACCAATGACATTACAATACTTACATCGACAGACAGCGCCACTCAAGGGCCCATCACTTACATATGCCCATATGCCTGATACAGCAATCACACCAGCTGATGGGAGTGTGTGGACTTCTGTTTGGCTGGCACTGCGAACCAAGCACCACTCCACACACACCGCCAGCAAAGTGCCACTCCACACACACTGCCAGCCAAGTGCCACTCCAAACACACAGCCAGCCAAGCGCCAATCCACGCACACCTCCAGCCAAGCACCACTCCATGCACACCGTCATCACTTATTTTTATTTTTACACAACAAAGAAACCACTAACTAATTATAAACTACATCCGGCTCTCGCTCCAGATACCTCTTCGGACACAGACATTTCTTAGTGGGCAAGTCTTTTTTGGGAGTGGGAGGAATGTGATCAAGGCAGTGGTGATCTTTCAATCTAGCCATATCCTCCACCACTGCTACTCATGCCTGTTCCACCACAATAAGGCTCTCTGTCACTGACTCCTGGTATTTAACAAATGTCATCCTTGACTCAGGGGAACAATCCTTGAACACAATAAAAACATTAAAAGTTGCCAAATGAAATAAATGTATGGCCAACTTTTTATACCACACGTAAGACTTACGAAGAGCAGTGCAAGGTTCCAAACTCTGATCTACTCTATCAATACTATCCATGTGCTTATTGTAGTCCAAAATGCATGCAGGTTTGTGCACTTCGGCAACCTGACCACAAACAATCACAGGGGAAGTATTTTAATTGTGGATGGTAGTTAGCATGTACACATCCCTCCTGTCTGAAAATTTCAGAGCTAGCAGCTCATCATTCCACAAGGCACTGCACTGTCCCCTCTCAAGTTTTTTACAGACAAGCTCCCTTGGATAGTCTTTCAGGTTAGAACGGATTGTGCCACAAGCAACAGTCTCTGAACAACTACTTGAACAACTGCACTCAAGTGTAGAAATTATCTACGCACAAATGGTGACCTTTGTTAAACAGTCGTCTACCAAGTTCCCACACAATTTTCTCGCTAACTCCAAAAGTAGGAGGACAACCAGGGGGGTCAATACTGGAATCCCTACCAGTGTAGACCCGGAAATTATACACTTATCTTGTACTACTTTCTGACAGCATATATAGTCTAATTCCATACCGTGCCCTCTTGCTAGGAATGTACTGCTTAAAAATCAAACACCCCATGAAAAGGACCAACCATTCGTCCACACTTATTTCTTTGCTTGGAACATACACCTCTGAAAACTGATCTACAAAATGATCAAGAACAGGCATAAACTTAAAACGATGGTCACAATCAGGGTGATCAAAATGCAGCATCCGAAGAAGAAGAAGCAAATAGCGATTACCAGTCATGGTTGCAAGAAATATAGCTGTTGCCATCAAGGGACTAGTAGACCAATAAGAAGCCAGTGGCGGCTTCCTTATCAACCCCATCAAAAAAGTCAAACCTAAGAACTTTTTAATCTCTTCCAGATTAGTGGGAACCCACTGGGCAGCTCTAGACTGAGGCCTAAGTCTGCAGTGTTGTCCCTCAAATACTGCTCCACATACAAATTAAACTATTCACAATAAGAGACGAGATCTAACACACTACGGTTGGACTTATCACGGTCCAGATACGAGCCTTGACTCATTTTCAAGGTGTACCGCTGAACATAAATCGATATACCCCTATATGTGAAAGGAATTTCTACTTCGAGTGATACAAGATGGTTGTATTGTGATACAGATCTAATAATTTACATTGTATCAATAATCCTTGAAAAAGTTGTTGTTACGACGAAACACGTGTCGGCTGTATGTACATGGAACGGTATAGCGATTGCTGTATTCAATGAATACCCAAGAAGAATAAAGGACTAATATTTGGAATGCTTGGATGTGCCGTGGTTCTTTCTACTTCATCCACATACAAATTAGTCTGCTCAACAATCTCTTCCAAAAATACATTGTCCGTAAACAACTCAAAGAAATTGACAGGCAAAAGGTTTTCTGTATTTACTCTACACCCTGGGAGACCAGTAAAGGTAGGCAACTGTGGCTGCTCCATGTTTTGGGCCAACACAGGTGTCAGGTCTTCCAAAGATAAACATTTCAGCCCTAGGCTGCTGCACTATTGGGACATCAGTGTCCTCCTATAAAACAGGCCCTTCATCTGCACTGTTAGAAATGGGGTCTTTGATTGGCAGTCAGGTTACCCCCTGCCCAAGCAAGGACCCTCACTCTAGTCAGGGTAAAGGAGAATCACCCTCAATTAACCCCTGCTCACCCCCTTGGTAGCTTGGCACAAGCATACAGGCTTAACTTCAGAGTCTAGGTGTAAAGTATTTGTACCAACACACACAGTAACTCAGTGAAAACACTATAAAAATGACACGACACAGGTTTAGAAAAACATCAAAAATCCACCATACACAAGTCAAGTTATGAATTAAAAAGCTAAAAGAGTCTTCAATCCTTAGAAAATAGTGCTGACACTGTTAGCGTGAAAAAGTACCTGGGTTGCGTCAAAATAACACAGCACAGGCGTTTGTGCGTTGGAAAAAGCCAGCGATGCGTCAATTTCTCACTCGCAAGCAACACCGTGCATCGTTCCTCCTTCAGTCAGGTCTGTGTGTGTTGGATTTTCTCTCCGCAGGAGAGTGATGCATTGATCCGGACAGGCACCTCAAGTCCGGGCAGGCTTTGAGTTGGTTTTCCGCACCCGGTGAGGTTTGCATCGAAAATCCAGTTGCACAGTATCAGAAAACCACACTATGTGGGGTTGCGATGTTAACAGCCTCTGTCAGTGGGTGTTGTGCGTCATTTCTCTAGCCATGTTGCATTGATCTTCCAGCCGCAATGCAGGTGGAGTGTAGATTTCAGCCATGAAGCCGACGGCGCGTCGCTTCTCAGCCGCGTCTCGGAAGGTGCGTCGAAAATTACCCCACACGGCAGTTTGTGCGTGAATTTTCAGTCTTGGTCTGCCAGCTTCACCTTTCAAGGGCCCAGGAACTGGATACGGCACCACTTGGCTGGGCAGGAGTCTCAGCAGAGAGTCCAGGTGCTCGCAGGGGAAGTCTTTGATGGCCCTGAGACTTCAACAACAGGAGGCAAGCTCAGGTCAAGCCCTTGGAGATTTCTTCACAAGCAGGAATGCACAACAAAGTCCAGTCTTTGTCCCCTTTCACAGGCAGAAGCAGCAACTTCAGGACAGCTCCACAAAGCACAGACATAGGGAGAGCAGCACTTCTCAGCTCTTCAGCTCTTCTCCTTGCAGAGTTCCCTCTTGATTTCCAGAAGGGATCTAATTTTCAGGGGTTTGGGTGCTCTTCTTATACCCATTTTGGCCTTTGAAGTAGGCTTACTTCAAATGAAGTCTCTCTTGTTTTGTGAGATCCTGCCTTGTCCAGGCCAGGCCCCCAACACACACCAGGGGGTTAAAGACTGCATTGTGTGAGGGCAGGCACAGCCCTTTCAGGTGTAAGTGACCACTCCTCCCCTCCCTCCTAGCACGAATGGCACATCAGGATATGCAGGCTACACCCCAGCTCCCTTTGTGTCACTGTCTAGAGAGAGGTTCAAACAGCTCAACTGTCACTCTAAACCAGACTGCTAATCCACAAACAGGCAGAGTCACAGAATGGTTTAAGCAAGAAAATGCCTACTTTCTAAAAGTGGCATTTTTAAACAGACAATCTCAAAACCAACATTACTAAAAGATGTATTTTTAAATTGTGAGTTCGGAGACCCCAAGCTCCATATGTCTATCTGCTCCCAAAGGGACTCTACACTTTAATCATATTTAAAGGTAGCCTCCATGTTAACCTGTGAGAGGGATAGGCCTTGCAACATTGAAAAACAAATTTGGAAGTATTTCACTGTTGGGACATATAAAACACACAGGTACATATTCCACCTTTAACATACACTGTACCCTGCCCATGAGAATCAACATCAGTTAACCCCCTTTTCCCCCACTTGGTAGCTTTGCACAAAGAGACAGGCTTAACTTCAGAGTCTAGGTGTACAGTATTGGTATCAACACACAAGTAACTCAGTGAAAATACTACAAAATGACACAACACTGGTTTAAAACAATATGTAATATTTATCCAAATAAAACAAGACCAAAACGACAAAAATCCACCATACACAAGTCAAGTTATGAATTAAAAAGTAAAAAGAGTCTTAAATCCTTAGAAAATAGTGCTAACACTGTTAGCGTGAAAAAGTACCTGGGATGCGTCAAAATAACACGGCACGGGAGAGTGTGTGTCGGAAAAGGCCAGCGATGCGTCGATTTCTCACTCGCAAGCAACACCGTGCATCGTTCCTCCTTCAGTCAGGTCGGTGTGCATCGTTTTTCCTCCCCGCAGGAGAGTGAGGCGTCAGTCTGGACAGGCACCTCGGGTCCAGGCAGGCTTTGCATTGGTTTTCCACGCCCAGTGAGGTTTGCATTGAAAATCCAGTCGCACGGTTTCAGAAAACTGTGCTATGTAGGGTTGCGACATTAACAGCCTCCGTCAGCAAGTGTGTATATTTTCTCCATCCACATTGTGTCGATCTTCCAGCCGCATTGCAGGTGAAATGTAGATTTCAGCCACGAAGCTGGCGGCGCGTCGTTTGTCAGCTGCGTCCCGGAAGGTGCGCTGAAAATTTCCCCGCACAGCGGTCTGTGCATGGATTTTCAGTCTTGGTATACCAGCTTCACCTTTCAAGGGCCAAGGAACTGGATAGGGCACCACTTGGTAGTACAGGAGTCTCAGCAGAGAGTCCAGGTGCTGGCAGGGGAAGTCTTTGATGGCCCTGAGACTTCAACAACAGGAGGCAAGCTCAGGTCAAGCCCTTGGAGATTTCTTCACAAGCAGGAATGCACAACAAAGTGCAGTCTTTGTTCTCTTTCACAGGCAGAAGCAGCAAATGCAGGATAACTCCACAAAGCACAGTCACAGACAGGGCAGCACTTCTCCTCAGCTCTTCTCCTTGGCAGAGGTTCCTCTTGATTTCAAGAAGTGATCTAATTTTCAGGGGTCTGGGTGCTCTTCTTATGCCCATTTTGGCCTTTGAAGTAGGTCTACTTCAAAGGAAAGCCTCTCTTGTTTGTGAGATCCTGCCTTGCCCAGGCCAGGCCCCACACATAGACCAGGGGGTTGGAGACTGTGTTAGGGCAGGCACAACCCTTTCTGGCATAAGTGACCCACCCTCCTAGCACAAATGGCTCATCAGGATATACATCTACACCCCAGCTCCCTTTGTATCACTGTCTAGAGAGAGGTGTAAACAGACCGACTCTCAAACAAACCCAGACAGGGAATCCACAAACAGGCAGAGTCACAGAATGGTTTAAGAAAGAAAATGCCTACTTTCTAAAAGTGGCATTTTCAAACACACAATCGCAAAAACAACTTTACTAAAAGATGTATTTCTAAATTGTGATTTCAGAGACCCCAAACTCCATATGTCCATCTGCTCCCAAAGGGAATCTAAACTTTAATCATATTTAAGGTTACCCTCCATGTTAACCTGTGAGAGAGATAGGCCTTGCAACAGTGAAAAAACAAATTTGCCAGTATTTCATTATCAGGACATATAAAACACATAAGTACATGTCCCACCTTTAACATACACTGCACCCTGCCCATGAGGCTACATAGAGCCTACCTTAGGGGTGTCTTACTTGGAAGAAAAGGGAAGGTTTAGGACTGGCAAGTGGGTACACTTGTCAAATCGAATTGGTAGTTAGAAACTTCACACACAGACACTGCAGTGGCAGGTCTGACCCATCTTTACAGGGCTACTAATGTGGGTGGCACAACCAGTGCTGCAGGCCCACTAGTAGCATTCGATTTAAAGGCCCTGGGCACCTCTAGTGCACTGTACTAGGGACTTGCCAGTAAATCAATTAAGCTAATCATGGAAATCCAATTACACATACATTTTACATAGGAGCACTTGTACTTTAGCACTGGATAGCAGTAACAAAAGACAGCAAAAACAGGGTCCAGCACACATCAACAACCTGAGAAACAGAGGAAAAGTTTTGGGGAGACCACGCAAAGGATGCCAAGTCTAACATGCACTCAGAGTGGCCTCCTCATCAGAAGATTCCTCTCGGACAGAAAATTCACTGCCAGAATCTCTCACTTCCTCCTCTGCCTGAGATGCAGAGTCAGTCCAATAATCATGGTCAGAAGACGACTCAAAAAGCATGCCAACAACCTGCTGAGCGGTCACTCTGCAGCTAGCCTCGATCTGTTCTAACAACAAATGGATTGCCAACAACAGCAAAGTGTGGCTTTATCACAAAGAGTTATGTACTAAAATACTAGATTCACCAGCAACTACTCTGCACAGATACAGCAATCACCAATGATATCCCGCTAAAAAGAAAAAAAGAAAAGCAAATTAGACATAAGACAACAGGAATATCATAGTGCACACATCTAAGGACAATTTCAGACACAATCCTGCATTTAATACACCACCTACAAACATGTCATTCATACATGTCAACAATATTCTTTTGGCGTAAATTGCTTTTACTTACCTAAAACATGCAACTACGCAAACCACAGGTCAACTTCTGCCAAAACTGTATGGATCCACAGCAAAGGAAGCAAAAGCTTTGAACTAGAACAAAAATAAGAAATAAACTCTTATAACCACAAATACAAATACTTCACCATTTGACAAACACCCTGCCACCAAGAATTTACAAATTTTCCCTGGTGCCTAAATGGATTCTGCCCCCCTTGGCGGCTATATAAATAGGCTGATCTGCAGATGGCAGAAATGGCCATCATTAATGTGCCCCCTTTGGGGGGCGACCCTTGTCAAAGGGGCAGCCTACCCAACCAAAACACACACACACAAGATCCCTGGTGACTAGGTGGATTCTGCTACCCTTGGGGGTAGATGGGTCTAAAAAATAGGGTGATCTGCCCCCAAACAGGATCGTGTGTAGTGCAGGGGTACACATATGGCTAAAGGGACAGTGTGTGTGTGTCACTTACCACTCTTACATGGCCTCTGCCATTTATATGAAGTCCATTGAATCCGGCCGCCATTTCCCTCCGTCAGCAATCCATCTCCAGTCAATCTGCTTGCAGAGCTATAACATCTAAATATGGCGCCCAGAACAGAGTTGGGTTGATGGTCTTTTTGGGTCCACCATTGACATGGCTTGGCGGTGCAACCCCCCCAGATCTAAGTCAGGCCCTAAGTCTCCAAGGGTTCCCTCTAATCAAAGGGTGAAAACGAATCTGCCTCACTAACTAACTAAACACCACTTTAATCCTTGCACAGTTTTGAAGGGCTGACACTAAAATCTGCACCATCTGTAACTTTGTTCCTTCCATGCAGTTTGCAATTTGAAACTCTCATTAGCCTTTCATCTCTTGGATCAAACATAAGGGCGACCTTGGATCCCTGCCCTGTCCAGGAATCCAGTGGGAAGTTCTTCTTCATGGCTCCTTCTTAACATTTCTCATCCTTGGCAACCTATCCTCCCATACCCTTTTTTTATCTAAGACTAACAATAAACTTTGTTATTAACTGTAGATTTGTGGCGATTCACCTGTGTATAAAGGAATATGCAACAAGAGCACAACTCCATGTCGAAGGTTAAACACAAAAAAACATTTCAGGACCCAACTCCAGCTAACTTAACATAGATCTCAATGCATATTTTCAATGCATTGAATACAAATGTATTATATGTGATTCTTCAATCCATAAATATCAGTACAGAGTTTACACACAACATTTCTACTTATCAATGAACTCTGATTATATGACTTTTCAGTGCACCACGTATACATGAATACATTTGAACACACATTATATATGTAGTTGATTAAATTTTCACGTCAATTCTGGAGTGATAATGGCACAGCCAGGTTATGCTCTCTTCGTGTTAACCCTAACTCCCAACACACAATGATGTTGTTTGTCTCCTTTGTCAATAATTCCCATTAGGTCACACACAGCCTGGCATCTTTGAGGTATGTCATATTGTATTTGACAGTTTTAAACAGTAACAGTAAATGCTTTATAAATAGAATGTGCCAGAACACCTCTGCAAAACGAATTCCATTTTGGAGCACAGCATAGCTGCAAAATGGAATTCGTAATGTAGAGGTGATCGGGTACAGTATATTTATAGAGCATTTACCATCCATGGAGTAATAATTAAACCTTATCTTACCCTGGCACCTTTAGTCCCGCGTCGCTCTGCCTGGCTGTAAAGATGATGAATGCAGCAATACGTCTGAAGCTTCCCAGCCAATCTAAGCACTGCTCTCATTCTGTCTATAATACTAAACAGCATGAGGATTGCCGGTATTGGCTGTGTCAAGCAAGCACAGCACTCTGTCAGAGACCGATGGGGGTATGTGTCTGCTGTTTCGGGTCCCTCATAGCACTTATTCTGGAGGCCTGAACTGCGCTTGTAAGGCTGACCATGGTGAAAACACAGGCCAATCTGACGTGCACATTCCAGTTTCCATAACCTCATAATCTCGATCAGGGAGAGAACTGTAGCCCCGCCCCACAGTGGAAAAACAAGTGACAGAATGGATAAATCTTAATTTATCAATGAGTCTATCAGTCTGTGGGGGGGTGGGGTTTGCAGGAGGGGGTCAATTCCCAAACACTCCAACAGAGGAACCGCCCTGGTTTTAACGTTTTTTAATACTACTTTTTTTTCTTGTTATCTACATTACCCAAATGCACAGTTATTAATCATTGACATAATACATGCACATTATTATTCCCAATGAGCTATTAGTTGCCAAGATCATCAATAAAAATCTTGAATGCAAAACAATACAACTTCACATTTTTGTCTGAGCATAAGCGTGTCTTTGAATAAATAGAATAAGGCACAACGGGTAATGGATTTGAGTGACTTGAAATGTATTAAACCAACCAGAAGTTTTTCTCAGACTGACACATATTAAGAAAAGCCTTTTTTCTTCAGCTTTCTTCTTTCTTCACAAAGATTTTATTTGGAAAGAGAACTTTCTTTAGAACCATTGACATCTTATTAAATAAAAAAAGTAAAGAGGTTTTCTTAGTGCTGAGCAGTTCCTTTTACGACAATACACATCACATCAAATGTATACGGCAAGTTCGTGCTAGTTACTGCACATTTTATTTCAGTACATTATAACGTGTAAAACATGATGTTTAAGCAACATCTGAAGAGCTTCATAGTCAAGAATACATTCATTAAAATGTAAAGTATTTCCGTAGTCTTCGATTTATTCGACGCATTCTGGGTTCAATTTGCTAGGCAAATGTTTACCGAGTCCGGTCACAATACTCACGTTTTTGGTATATTTCCATAGCTGACTTAATGTGCATGACTTTATATAATGGCCAAGAACACTTTCAAGACCATTCCATATGTATGCCCGTACACATCTACATGCACGTTTGACGAGCTTTCTTTGATTATTTATCTAAAACAAAACTGATTTACTTTCCTCAGTCGTATGTACCCAACTATTTGCCAGTCGGATTCAAACAGAAGTACTCGGAAGTGTAATAAAAACATTTTAGAATCTTTTGCAAGTCAATACTACTTAAAAGAAGTGGAAGTTACTTGAAAGTTAGTTGGATAAAATCAAGAAATCTCCTCCCACTATGACGTTTAGAGATTCATTTACCTTCTCACTTGCCACTCTGAGTGAAGCTTAGATGAACAAAAGGGCACCCATCACCCAGGTGCAGAAGTCGCTCTCCGCGTGGAGGGCCACTGAGAAACATCACGGAAGAGTACGCGGCAAAAGAAGTAGGTGGTCGTAGGCCAGGCCCCTGCGTGTTCGGGGTAGCGGCTCGCATGAAGGAATTCACCTGTCCCTCTCGCACTGCAAAATAAAGTGTAGGTTAGCTCCTCTCGGGACGCCAACGGAGTCAGAGCTCAGGCTGCTAAGGAAATAGGTAAACAGGGCAATCGCAAGAAAGTAATGAAGGCAAGGGTCAAAAGCAGAATGTGATGGCCAGGACTGCTTCTGCGGGTGTGCATGCAGTAGTTCGGGTCTGCCAGTCACACCCCATAAGGGAATTAATGGAGTGGTGGGCCTCAGAGTTACGGAAGGGCCTTAAATAAGGACAAGATTGTAAAGTAAGAAGGCCGGCCCAGAAAAAAGGGAAGAAGATCTCAAAAGGCCATCACAAGCCAAACCCCAGAGGACCAAAAGAGTGAGCGGACCAGGTCAAACTGATGAGCATCAAGGGCCATGGCAAAAAAAAAAAAAAAACTGTTAAGGAGGCCAGAAGGTTCAGGCCCCAGACCTACACGAGGTAAAATGCAACTAATGAAGAAGCCAGTTATGAAGGCAAGCAGGGATAATGTGTTAAAAGTACAGGTAGATAGCAGAATGAAGGCACAAGGACATGCACAGTGAGGCAGAAACTACGATGTGAGCAAGGGGCTGGAGTAGTTGATGCAACTTCTGAAAAAGGTGCACTAGAAGGATCTCCGAAATACTGGTATGGAAGGTCAGGAACACTGGAAAGTCTGCCATTTCAGAACCCTGTGGGAAGAGAACACAGGAGGGACAACAGAGGACGGATGGGATCAGAGCAACCCTAATTCAACAAGCAACATGGAGGACTTTATTGAGGATACATTGAGAGCTGGGCAGCCAGAGGAGCTGGGCACCACACAGATAGCTAGGGGAGAGACTGAGTGGATATTAGCAGAAGTGCAATTGGGGTCCAGGGAGAAAAGATAGACCCATGGTACAACTAAATGGTCAGAGGGTGAGCTCATGAAGAAGGAGAAACCTATCCGCCAGTCCAAAGACAATTAGAGGAATGGTGTCAGTGGTGGTGAGATTGAGAGAAAAGGGGCAAAAAAGAACAGAGAAGAACGCAGAACACAAAGTGGCATCCCACAATAAACTGGAAAAACTGTAGGAGGGGAGAAGAGGCAACTGTAGAGGTGGGCAGAAAAATGTATACTGTGACAAAAGACCAAGGTGGATAGAAACCCTCCAGAGGCAAGTAAGGGGAGAAATGGAAGACTATTAAGGAGAATGGGGAAGAGCAGGGAAAAGTATGGCAGGGGAGAAAAGAGAGGCGAAAGGGATAGAAGAGAATTCTAGAAATTCAAAAGGCTATGGTGGGGAGTGTGGGATGAATTCTTGGAAATAAGGGGAGAACATAGGCAGGGCAATATGACATAGGTGACAGTGGCAGATATGATAGAACCTGAAGGGACAGCAAGCACAGAGAGGAAGGAGAAAGTCAAACAAAGTGGGAAAGATTGGGTCTCCTTCCCTATGTGGGAGTGATGGCATCCCCGGGAGGTCACTTGATAAATAGCACTATGGAGGAAATATGGGTAAGATAATAAATCAATATTTTTAAGGCGTTACTTAGGGAGACATGTAGTAAGGAAGGCTCCACAGCAGAAAAGAAGGAACTGGTGAAGAGCCAAATGGTGTGATACATCTTCGACACAAGGACGCCAGCATTCACAATTTATACCAAGATATTTTGTAAAAAACATCCAGTGAGCATCGTTGTGCTATTCAAATATGTGGATGCCATCAAGACTGAACATATATATTTTGGTGGTAGGTTGATTGATATTCAACAAGGATTTCAGGGCTGGGTGGGGAGAGGTTGAGCAAGAACTTTCACTGTCCCATATAATGCCTGTCACACTGATACCAGCCACATACAGATTAAGTGGAGTGCTGCACTACCTTGACGGCTTGCTGTTTGTGTGATGTCAGTGAAGACACAGCGAATGGGTGCAACTGATGAGAACAATAGAAGTGATAAGGGATTTGGGAGTGCTGTTGGCATCAGGAAAGACAAAGGGATTCACAACAAAACTGATGTTCCTATTCATAGAATTAGATTCTATAGCACTGAAATGAAGATACCCAATGGACACACTAGCAGCATTGAAAATGGTGCAATATGAGGTGGTTGGCAGAAAGAAACGCAAACAGAGGAGTTTACAGCAAATTCTGGGAAACCTGAGCATTGCATGCAAAATGGTGGCCCTGGTAAGAGCATTTTTCAGAAAACATGGCTTTGAGTATGAGGGGAGTGATGAGACTCAACCACAGGATAATTGTAATTGTATTTATATAGCGCTTACTACCCCTGACAAGGCATCAAAGTGCTTTTCTGTGAGTAGCACGCTACTTGGGCACCCACAATAATTAGCAGTGGATTAGTATAGGGAAATATGAATACAGTATTAGTATAAGTATGAGTTGATTTGATCAGAGGATATGTGAGTTTAAATAGAATAATGGAGGGATAGAGGAAGGAAGAATCCAGAAGTGTTAGCTGGGAGTTTATATCAATAGAATGAGGCTTGGGATGAGTAAAGGAGAGATGGAGGAGGGAAGAGTCTGTAGAAAGGGGTTAGGGAGATCATAATACTAGAAGGGGTTTGGATAAGTCAAAGGTGAGATAAGTGAGGGATAATTTAGTTGGGTTGTTTGAGGGATCATAGTATTAAACTGAGGTTAGGGGTGAGTCTGGAACAGTAGAAGGGGAAGAGCTTAGGTAGGGTTTTTTTTAGATCATAGTAGTAGATTGGGTTTGGGATGAGTCAGAGAGTGGGGATGGAGTATAGATAGATAGAGGTATAGGGTGATTGGGGTACAGAGTAAGGCTTATGAGAGAGTAATTTATTCATTAATCTTTTCCCCTCTTGTACAGTAGGACTAGCGTAATAAATAAATAGATATGTAAATACATACTTAGGGAATATATGCGTATGGAATATAATAATGGATATAATATTTTGAGATTTGAAGTTGTGTTGTACAACCACAGACTTTAAAGATTTGCAACGTTTGAGGTTAATTTATCTGTGTACTTTTGTAACATTATTTTATCTTTCCTCAACTTTCCATAGCAAGATACTTGCAGATAAAATAGTTTAGATAACATTTGCTCATTGTGCTAGATAAAATAAAAGCAGGGATTCATAAGTATCTAACCTAAAAACGTATGTAGGAACTATGCAAAGACCTAGGAACATGTTGATCATAGAATAATATACACATATATATGTGTATACAGGCACATACATGGATAAGGATTACCAGACATATGCATTGAGATATGTTGGCATAGTAGACATTTCTTTATGAATGCAACAGTGTGACAATGGGAATGGACACAGATCTGTTTGTTCACTTTGGCCATGGAAATCATCTCAGATGTGTCAGAGGCAGAGGCATATATCCTCTACTGGAAAGTACGATGGTGTGCTAAAAGATGGCAGGAAGACTGAATGAAACACAACCATGTTACTGCCTTCATGAAGTATTTCCTGTGACTTTGGCATGAGAACCATGGGACACATATCTGATGAATAAATAAGTGATAATCTTCATTGAGAATGAGGTAAATGTGAGGGTGAAAAACAGGTTATTAACTAGTGAGCAGTGGGTGCTGCAATTGTTGTGGGAAATGGTATTAAGATGTCTACACCTTAATGAGATATTCAGAGCAAATCACATCCTATAAATTGATAGTGAATTGTCCTGTGCCTCATCCCAATTTTAGTTGTCGAAGTTCTGTGAAAAGACACCGGAGGTGCGACAGGTTGGAGATAAGGTGCCAGAGTAGATGTGAGACTTAGGGAGATAAGGGCATTAAGCATGGCAGAGAAGTCACTAACACCATGAGAACAACCTTTAGACAGACATGGCATGAATTCATGGACACCTGAGTTAAAAAGAGATGGACTTAGAGGCTTGGAAGAAAACGTAGGAGACTTAATATACTAGTTAATGTCTCTGATTGAAAAGGGATCATTGGCAGTGATGCTAGAAAGCAATACAACAGGCATAGCCTTCTATGGTGGGTGCTTTTGAGGATACAAACCCAATGCCGGGGAGTTTGCCAGTAGGGTAGTAGAAGGATGGGAAAATATGAGGGGGAGAACAGGAGACAAGAGAAAGCCAGTCACTGTGTCAGTACTACAAGAGATTATGGGGGTCATTACAACATTGGCGGTAAAAGGCGCTTACCGCCGTGCAGAAGACCGCCAATACACCGCGGTGGCGGCGGTATTCCGCCACAGCTATTATGACACACATCTTGGAATCTGCCGAAATTCAGACACCCACACAACACCGCCACACCAAAGGTCAGTGATAAACTGGAGGAAACAAATCCTCCACCTCCACGCCAACAGAAACACGCCCATGCTATTACGACCCACGAATCCACGCGGCGGTCTTTCAACCGCGGTATTCCATTGGCGGTACACACCGCCGCGCTAAAAATACACACACATCTCCAAAACACCGGCACATTGGACAATTCCAAATACACACACCTGATACACATACAAACACCACTCCCACACACCCAACACAATATAAAACACACACCCACATCACCCACAAACCCCTACGACCCAAAAATCACGAACGAAGGCCAGAGAGAGAGCACAGAATAGACAACCCCATCACACAGAGGCACACAACACCATCACCCACACAACATCCACGCACAAAACACCACACACCACTACACTCACCACACTCATCACCACATACACCACCCCACACATCACCCACACCACCCCATGTCACGCCAAAGACACCCCCGCTTCTCCGAGGAGGAGCTGAGGGTCATGGTGGAGGAAATCGTCCGGGTAGAGCCACAGCTATTTGGCTCACAGGTACAGCACACATCAATAGCCAGGAAGATGGAGTTATGGCGCAGAATAGTGGACAGGGTGAACGCCGTGGGACAGCACCCAAGAAATAGGGAGGACATCAGGAAGAGGTGGAACGACCTACGGGGGAAGGTGCGTTCAACGGTCTCCAGGCACAACATCGCGGTACAGCGGACTTGCGGCGGACCCCCACCTCCTCCCCCACAACTAACAACATGGGAGGAGCAAGTCGTGACCATCTTGCATCCTGAGGGCCTCGGAGGAGTCAGTGGAGAATGGGACCCTGGTAAGTCAAATCTTAACTATCATATCCCCCACCCTACCTGCATGCTATCACACACCCCCACCCTCACACCCTCCCCTATCACTCCAAATCCTCACTAATCTACCCATAACACAAACCACCCATCCCAACACCAAGCCCTGCATGACACAACTAAGCATGGACACCCCTCACTAAAGCATGCCCACTGCACATACCCAGAACACCCCCCCAACCATCATCACACAAACCCTCACACAGGAATGCTTGCACTGGGGTACACAAACACCCACCCATCGCACACCATTACACACACACATGCAATAATCATGCTCTTATGCCCCTGCAGGAACCCGAAGGACCGTCACCACACCAGAGGGTCCAGACAACACCACTCCTCCCCCAGAAGAGGCCCACAGTGATGAGAGCAGCTCTGCCCTACTGGATCCTGATGACCAGCCCGGACCATCTTGGGCCTCGGGACAGTCGGTTCCCCTTGCACAGGCACAGCCCAACACCGACCTTCCACCCTCTGGTAACACCAGCACAGCACCCACCCAGCGGGCCCAAACCTCCCAACCCAGGACAGGTCAATCAGCGGTGTGTCCACCACTACAGGGAACCCAGGATAACCCGCCACCCCAACAACAACAGGGACCTGGGGGCAGTGGTAGTGGGCACACAGTCCAGGGGACGGAGACACTGGAGCATAGGGGAACTGGGAGGGCTGCTGTGCGACAGGGGGCGGACAGGCCAAGGGAACCCACTCTCCACGAGGCCCTATCCTCCATCATGGGAGCATACCACCACTCCCAGGAGACGATGGCGACGGTCTTGCACAAGTTGCAGGACACCCTGCGCCTGCAGGACGAACTGTATTTGGGGTTCAGGGAGGAGCTCAGGACCATCAGCTCCACCCTGGGCACCATCGTAGGGGTGCTGAAGGACATACAGCAGATTTTGAGGGACAACGTGGCACTACAAGGGGCCCCTGACACTAGCCAGGACGATGAACTGCCCACCACCTCCGCCGGCGCTAGTGGGCAGGACGCCCCGCCACAGGACCAACACACCAGCACCCCACCCCCTGCAGACGGACAACCACCACGCAAGCGGGCCCTGAGATCCAGGAACAGGACAGAGCAAGATGGCAAGACCCCGCCAGGAAATGAGACCACCCTGATTGTCACCCCACTGTCCCACTTTGTTACCCTGTCCATACTTAAACTGCACCAGCTCCACTTCCTATGCCCAGATGGGCAGTGCACCTGTGACACTAATAGACTGGACTCTGCCATGGACATTCCTCTGCCATCACCCATCCTCATTTTACAAACCCCTCACATTTCAGAGCACTTCAATAAACACCCTTGAAACACAAAACAATCTGGAGTCAGTCTGTGATTTAGTAAGTATGTATTATCAATGACAGCGTCATAATGGGTTTACCATTGTAAGGCTAACATACTTATGTCACACATCACAAGCCCTTGAAGGATGCAAGCAGTTGACACGTAGGTAACCACACATGTGAAACCGTAATGGAAGGGTACAACTCAGTTTCCAAATAGTGATTTAAATCGAGAAACAAGATAGAGGTAGATGTGTGAAAGTTAATGTAATGCTAAAAATGAAAATGTTCTCACCTGTGTCTCACTGGAAATATTGCTTTATGACTGACTCCCTGTTGTCGTTGTCTTCTTCCTCAGCTTCCTCCTCATCACTGTCCACAGGCTCCACAGACTCCACAGCTGCTACCACACCGTCATCTGGATCATCCTCCTGCAGAAAAGGCACCTGGCGTCGCAAAGCCAAATTATGGAGCATGGAGCAGGTGATGATGATGTCGCACACCTTCTTCGGTGAGTAGAATAGGGATCCACCTGTCATATGGAGGCACCTGAACCTGGCCTTCAGGAGGCCGAAGGTGCGTTCGATCACCCTCTTAGTCCGCCCATGGGCCTCATTGTACCGTTCCTCTGCCCTGGTCCTGGGATTCCTCACTGGGGTCAATAGCCAGGACAGGTTGGGGTAACCAGAGTCCCCCAATAGCCATACATGGTGCCTGTGGAGTTGACCCATCATATCAGGGATGCTGCTATTCCGCAGGATGTAGGCGTCATGCACTGAGCCAGGAAACATAGCATTTACCTGCGAGATGTACTGGTCTGCCAAACAGACCATCTGGACATTCATGGAATGATAACTCTTCCTGTTCCTGTACACCTGTTCACTCCTGTGGGGGGGGACCAGAGCTACATGGGTCCCATCAATGGCACCTATGATGTTGGGGATATGTCCAAGGGCATAGAAGTCACCTTTCACTGTAGCCAAATCCTCCCCCTGAGGCTCCTTACGTGTTTCAGCAGGGCAGACAACACTCTGGACAACACGTTGGAAAACATAGGCTGGGACATCCCTGATGCCATGGCCACAGTTGTCTGAAAAGACCCACTTGCAAGGAAATGGAGCACTGACAGCACCTGCACGTCAGGGGGGATTCCAGTCGGATGGCGGATTGGTGACATCAGGTCTGGCTCCAACTGGGTACATAGTTCCTGGATAGTGGCACGGTCAAACCGGTAGGTGACGATGATATGTCTCTCTTCCATTGTCAACAGGTCCACCAGCGGTCGGTACACCGGAGGATTCCGCCATCTTCTCATATGTCCCAGCTGACCGTGCCTACGAAGGATAACAGCGAAGAACCAGTCATTATTCCTCCAGGTATGTACCCACAGTTACACAGAAGACTACACCACTCACAAAACCCTTCCTGTATGTGTGTTGAGTGTAGGCCTAGCTAGGTGTGACACAGTAGTAAATGAAGCCATGTGGGCCCCTGAAATGGCGGCTGCCTGACCTCTAAACTGGGACAATGGGATTGTGGGGTAACTTCGCTGGCATTGCACACCGTCGCGGTAGGCGGTCGTAGACCGCGGCGCAATGCTGCATTGGTTAACATTGGACCCTATGGGTCCCAGGAGCCAATGAACAGGTACGCCGGCGGTGATGATGCGCCCTGCCGCGGACGTCACCGCCGCGGACGCGACCTCCATTTTCTATCTGTTCAATCACTAGATACCTGACCTTCGACAGGAGAGGACCTACACTGCAAGTGCTGCTGTGACCTCGGTCTGGAAGCGACGATGGCTGCTGCGTCTGGGGAAAGTGTCCCTGCCTTCACTGCACTGGAGTTGGAGAAACTTGTAGACGGGGTCCTCCCCCAGCACACGCTACTCTACGGTCCTCCAGACCAACAGGTTAGTACTCAGGGAGCACGTTGTATGGGCTAAGCCTGGGTGGAGAGGGCTGGTTGGAAGAGGGAAGGGGGCAGAGTTCATAGAACAACAATGCATGGGAATGAATGGGCCACATGGCCAGAGTAGTGAGGGGGCCACTCACAACAATGGTGCAGTTGTTAATGACTGTTCCTCTTCCCTTGTGCATGTCATGTAGGTCAGCGCCCACCAGAAGAGGGACATTTGGCGTGCCATCGCCAAGGACGTCCAGACCCTGGGGGCCCACCAGAGACGGGGCACCCACTGCCGTAAGAGATGGGAGGACATTCGCCGCTGCAGCAGGAAGAAGGCAGAGGCTCAGCTGGGGATGGCCTCCCAACGTGGGAGGGCTGCCCGTCGCACCATGACCCCCCTGATGTTCCGGATCCTGGCGGTGGCCTACCCGGAGTTGGATGGGCACTTGAGGGCATCACAGCAGACACAAGGGGGTGAGTACAACCTCATTCTGCTGACTTTGAGCGTAGTGGAGGGGTCTGGGTGGGGGAGGTGGGCTGTGATTGTCCCTAGGCCAGGGCGAGTTAGGTAGGCAAGGCCCCTCCGTAATGTAGGCCATGTGGCACTCTACCCCACCTCAGCAGAGTGCCAAGTCGAGGTACAGTTGTCCCTGTGGCAGACATGTGCACAGATGTCCACCATTGCCATGTAGGCCATATCCCAGGAATTGCATGTGCAGAGGGCAGGAGCACGGCGTAATGCAGGGGGCAGCTGCGTCTGTCTTGTCCGCCAACGGTAGCGGTAATCCATGCACTAAAACTCTCTTTCTTCTGTCTCCCCCCCTTTTTCTGCTCTCCCTGTCCTTTTGTACATCAGCATCATCAGGCGGAGGTACAGTGGCACCGGAGCACGAGGGAGCTGCATCCCACATGGCCATGGAGGGCCACACCACAGACTCTGAATGCACCAGTGGGACGGAGGGCGAGGGGAGCTTCACGTCGGCCACCGGATCACCAAGCAGCGACACGGACTCGTCCGCTGATGGGGGCTCCCTTGTGGTGGCGGCACCATCTGTGCCCCCCACCTCTACAGGTACAGCCGCCACCTCCCCTACCAGCCCTGCCCTCCCAGCAGCCCCTCAGCGTTCGCCCCGTGCCCGCTCACCCAGGAGTGTGGGCATCACCTTTGCCCCAGACACCTCAGGCCCTGCCCCAGTCATCCCTGCTCCCCTCAGTGAGGAGGCCATTGACCTCCTCAGGTCACTCACTGTTGGGCAGTCTACCATTGTGAATGCCATCCAGGGTGTAGATCGAGAGTTGCAACACGGTAATGCATTCCTGGAGGGCATTCATTCTGGTCAGGCTGTCCTTCAGCGAACCCTGCAATCTCTGGCCTCAGCACTGATGGCAGCCATTGTCCCTGTGTCTAGCCCCCCCCTCCAACTTCCTCCACCCAGACCCAATCTCCTGTACCCCAGCCCATCCCAAGCACACCTACAGATCAGCATGCACACAAGTCAACACACACAAGTAGCTCAAGCAAACATAGGCACCACCCACACCATAGGCACTCACGCAAGCCTCACTCACATACAGACACAGCAACATCCACTGCCTCCACTGTGTCCCCCTCCTCCTCTTCTCCCTCCTCCCTCTCAGTCTTGTCTACACAAACACCTGCATGCACCACATCTACAGGCACCATGAATCGCACAAGGAAGGCCCAGCACCACAAGTTCTCACCTGCACTCACCACCTCCACTGCCATTTACAAGTCCCCTGTGTCCTCTCCCAGTGTGTCTGTGACACCCCTCCCAAAGTACACAAACGCCGGCAATCACTCACCCAACATCCATTAACCTCACGACAGCCTCCAGTACCTGCACCCAAAACACCTAAAGTGACACCTCCGACAACCACCTCCTCTTCCTCCACTCCCAGACCCCCTCCAGCTACCCATCCCAGTGTTCGTCAGAAACTGTCCCTCTGTAAAGTTGACCTTTTTGCCCCCACCCCACCCCCTCCAATTCATCAGTCCCGTCGTATCGCCTCAGGCAAAAAGCCTCCAATTCCAGTGGTGCCTGTTCAAGGTTTGTGGAGTGCACCGGCCACCAGGGCAGGCAGTAGGACCCGGAGCCAAGGCACTGGCAGCCCACCCCCTGTAAAGGCTCTAAAATTGGAGAGTGGACGACGGGAACGTGTTAAGACTCCTGGTGGGAAAACAACTGACATGGGTTCCAAGAGGATTGGAGAGTCAGCTGTGACTCCACCAAAGGTGGTGAAGGGCCAGAGGAAGTCTGCCCAGCCTGTTGTGAGTGTCACGGCGGAGAAGTGCGCCATCATTTCCGGCGGTCGACACACAACCGCCAGCACCGTCGTCACTGGTCCGGAGACCACAGCCAGAGTCATAGCCCAGGAGGGCCCAAGTATCGTCACTGGTCAGGAGACCACCGCCAGAGTCACAGCCCAGGAGGGCCCAAGTATCGTCACTGGTCAGGAGACCACCGCCGAAGTCACAGCCCAGGAGGGCCCAAGTATCATCACTGGTCCAGAGACCACCACCGGAGTCACAGCCCAGGAGGGCCCAAGTATCGTCACTGGTCCAGAGACCACCGCCAGAGTCACAGCCCAGGAGGGCACAAGTATCGTCACTGGTCAGGAGACCACCGCCGGAGTCACAGCCCAGGAGGGCACAAGTATCGTCACTGGTCCAGAGACCACCGCCGGAGTCACAGCCCAGGGGGGCACAAGTATCGTCACTGGTCCAGAGACCACCACCAAAGTCACAGCCCAGGAGGGCACAAGTATCGTCACTGGTCAGGAGACCACCGCCGGAGTCACAGCCCAGGAGGGCCGAAGTATCGTCACTGGTCCAGAGACCACCGCCAGAGTCACAGCCCAGGAGGGCACAAGTATCGTCACTGGTCCAGAGACCACCGCCAGAGTCAGTGCCCTGGAGGGCCCCGGCTGCCACAGCCCCGCTGGGCAATGATGGAACATCATGCCACACACCAATGCCCAGTGTAGAGAACGTCATGCCACACACCAATGCCCATTGTAGAGAACGTCATGCCACACACCAATGTCCGTATCAGAACCGCCATGTCAAAGCACTGCTGAACAGTCCGGAACCGCCATGGCAAAGCACCGCTGAACAGGGCAAAGACCGCCATGGCAAAGCACCGCTGAACAGGGCAAAGACCGCCATATCAAAGCACCGCTGAACAGTCCGGAACCGCCATGTCAAAGCACCGCTGAACAGGGCAAAGACCGCCATGGCAAAGCACCGCTGAACAGGGCAAAGACCGCCATGGCAAAGCACCGCTGAACAGGGCAAAGACCACCATGGCAAAGCATCGCTGAACAGGGCAAGCACCGCATAGGAATGAATGGCCCGCCGCATCAGGCATCCTTATCCCATGTGCAGCTGGGACAGTGACAGGACAGGAACTTTCATGGGGAGACTCATCCAGTCTGGGCACCAGTCCCCCCCAGTACCAGTAGAGACCTGCATCTACTTGAGTGACTGTGGCTTTGCACTCCCCAGGATGGTAGAGTGGGCAAGCCACCCACTGTAGAGACTTGAGAGACTGTGGCTTTGCACTCCCCAGGATGGCACAGTGGGCAACCCACCCACTGTTATCGACTTGAGAGACTGTGGCTTTGCACTCCCAAGGATGGCACAGTGGGCACCCCACCCACTGTAGAGACTTGAGAGACTGTGGCTTTGCACTCCCCAGGATGGCACAGTGGGCAACCCACCCACTGTAGAGACTTGAGAGACTGTGGCTTTGCACTCCCCAGGATGGCACAGTGGGCAACCCACCCACTGTAGAGACTTGAGAGACTGTGGCTTTGCACTCCCCACGATGGCACAGTGGGCAAGCCACCCACT
The DNA here is from genome assembly GCF_031143425.1 of Pleurodeles waltl. Taxonomy (NCBI): domain Eukaryota; kingdom Metazoa; phylum Chordata; class Amphibia; order Caudata; family Salamandridae; genus Pleurodeles; species Pleurodeles waltl. Next base: position 399,062,771 of record NC_090438.1, on the reverse strand, counting down.
GTAGACACTTGAGAGACTGTGGCTTTGCACTCCCCAGGATGGCACAGTGGGCACCCCACCCACTGTAGAGACTTGAGAGACTGTGGCTTTGCACTCCCCAGGATACATCAATGGGCATGGAGCCCCGTCGTGGATCTGGCTTTGCAGTCATCCGGCTGAGGTGCCCCCCCGTTCCCTTCCCCCTGAGGTGCCTGTAGTATTACTATCTGATGCCCCGGCAGTGTTCTCTCCGATTGTGGTCAGGTATCCTTTGTGGGCCTCGCCCATGCATTTTTGGACTGTTGGTGCACGGACATTGTTATTTACATATCTGCACTACTTCTCGTATCGTATATAATTATGACTGATTTTCAAATATATATCTGTATATTTTTGTATGACATGTATATTGCCACATTACAATGTTTGACCGAATTTCGCATTGTGTTTTCATTCTTCCGGGGGGATTGTGGGTTGTTACTGTGATTTATGTGAATGCATTGGTGTGTTTGTTGTAATATGCGAGGGTGGGGGTGTTTGGTGGGTGTCCCCCCAACTTTTGCCTCCCCGTGTCGTAGGTGCAGTACTCACCGTTGCCTTCGGCGCCTACGTAGCTGTTGGTCGTAGAGGAGCAGAAACACAAGGGCAGGTAGTATTTGGAGTTCCGGCTCCATGGAGTCCTCGTTCCTCGTGGGATGTGTTGAGGTGAGCGTTTTCCCATAGCAAAAGCTGTTTCCGCCGTGTTTTTATCCACGGAGTATCCGCCCCGGAAAAGGTGGCGGATTGGCGGGGTGTAATACTGTGGGCGGTACATTGTCTCCCGCCTGTCTGTTGGCGGTGACCGCCGCGCTGCTTGTTTGCACCGCCGTGGCGGGCGGTGTGTTAAAGTGGCTGTCTTTGTTGGTGGTTTCCGCCAGGGTCATAATTCCCTTTTTTTGTCCGCCGGCCTGTTTGCGGTATTTCCACAGCTTTAACACCGTCCGCCTGGGTTGTAATGACCCCCAATATCCCTAGAAAAAACCAAGTGCTCATCCTCTTTGGAGGTTGGGCTATTTAGAGTTTGGGTGGGCATAACTTGTATTATTCTGTGAAGCGTAATCATGCGGAATCACCCTAGAATATTTTAGCATAACAATGCCCCCTTAGATCTATAATGGACACCAGGATGCATATTATGCTAAGAAATAGCACTAAATGCAATAGAACATGAATATCCCTTGTCATCAGGCACTAGTGCTTGCTAAGTGTGCTCTTGGGGTAGGATTTTTCCTCAACATAGGGCCTGACTTTAGGTATTGGCAGAGGGGTTACTCCATCACAAAGGTGACAGAAATGCCATCCCCCAAAATCCAAATCCCATTATGTCATATGGGATTTAGATTTTGGCAGACAGACTATCTGTCACCATTCTGCTGGAGTAATCTCTCCGCCAGTATCTAAATCAGGCCCTTACTCTCATCATTTAGCGCTATTTTCTTAATGCAAAATGCACCCTCATGTCCAAATTTGATGCAAGAATGCATTTTTGCACTAAGAAATAGCGCTAATGCGGTCATAATAAACATGGCGGGAAAGACCGCTGACCGCCGTGGCGGCGGTGAACAGAATTCCACCGTTGGCGGTGAATGGAAACCCGCCATATAATGAACAAAAATCCCAACCCCGCCAAAAATCACCAGCCAACCACTCCCCGCCATGACGCTGTCGGTGGGAAACCCAGACCTCCCCACCCCACCACCGCTAAGCACACCCACATCCCGCCCTCCAAATAATGATACACAAATCACCTCGGCGGACAGTGGAGGCCGGACAACCATTGGCGGCTGCGAACGCCACTGGCGGCAAGTGGACTCAACAGCAAGAAGTGCACACATTGGCCAGGCGTATGACCCACACACCTGACACACATCCAGAACTCCATAAGACACCCCCAGACATACCCCACAATCCCTTGCAACGAAAGCAGGATGAGCGAAGACGGAGAGTATCAGAGCCAGACAGCGAACGCCAGCATCAGGGCATGCACACCGACCCACAGAAGAGCACCCCTACCTCTTTCCCAGGGCCGACACCATTCTCCACACTCACCATGTCCCCCCAAACATCCACGCTTCACCGAAAGGGAGTTAAGGACCATGGTGGATGAGATCTTAAAGGTGGAGCCACAAATATTCGGGCCGAGGTGCAGCACACACCCATCGCAAGGAAAATGGAGCTGTGGCAGACCATTGAGGACCGTCACCAACACCACCCGACTACACTGACTGGGAGGAAAAGGTACTGGCCATCCTGCACCCAGAGGGACTCACTGGACTCACTGGAGGAATGGACTCTGGTAAGTGATCTACAATTACCCCATATCCACACCTGTATTGCATGCACCACCCCACCCCATCCACACCCACCAGGACCTACACCCCACCCAGGAGTTAGCCACTACATCTAGCGACCTGCATGACCACAAACCCACTAACAGGCCCACATCCCTCCCCCTGTGCACAATCACCCACCCCTGCACGTACCCACAATGGAACTGCACCCCTCACCACAATGCAACCCCACACTGGCGCAAAATGCAATGTCAACCTCACAAAGGCACCCTGGCAGGCCAATGAAAGTAAAACCAGCACAAAATAGTCCAGTCCTGTACACCTCAAACATTCATGCAGATGTAACAGACATGTCTATGTCCCCGAACAGGTACCACCACCCATGCCACCCTCACGGACGGGACAAGGAGTACCAGTGCCCCCCCTGGAGACAGAGGCACCTCACAGGACACTGGTGAAGGATCCCTGGACACCGATGAGCAGGCAGGCCCCTCACACAGTCCTGGACTCTCACCATGCAGCAGCCCCACCCAGGAAATCACTGTCACCCCTACCACTTAGTCAAGACTAGCAGCCCAGGGCAGACACACCCACACCAGTTTACCCAGGGCACAGACTGGTGGATCACAGGTACAGAGGCCACAGTCTCCCGCTCCCAACATGCAGGAAGGCGAGGGTCCCAGTACAAGTGGTACTGCCAGACCTGTGTAGGGGACAGAGGCACAGGGGGCTAGGGCAAGTGCAAGGGTCGCAGTGGGCCAGGGGGGAGGCCACAGGATGGATGCAGCAGCCCAGGACGTGATCTCTGAGTTAATGGGGGCCTACCAACATACCCATGACAGGTTGGCACAGATTGTGTCCACCCTGGAGCACAGTCAGAGGATCCAGCAGGAACAACACCAACAGGCCATGGAGCAATGGAAAGAGCACAATGCCATGATGGCCACCACAGCTGGTCAAAAACCATTCTGACACCCACACAGGACAAGAGGCCCCCACAACAGCAGTGGACAACCAGCATCAGATCACCCCAGCAGCAGAAACATCCCAGGAACTTCCCACACAGGAAACACAAGGTCCTACTATGTCATCCCATGAAGCTCAACAGCAGGCACCCAAACGAACCCTCAGGCCACGTTATGGCACTGGAACCCCAGCTAAGAACAAGGCCCCCTCCAACAGTTAACTCTGCAACAACTGCAAGGCAACCATCCCACCCAATCACCAAACACACATTGCTGAGAGGCAAAATGAAATACTATTAGACAAGATGGACCCATCAATACTACCAACAAGGCTACCACCATGTTGGTCTTCAGGACACCCCACCCTTATGACTTCCCATCACTGTAAATTACACAATTCACTCACTTCAACCAATAAAACACTTTTCACACCTGTAACACTGTCGCCTGTGTTTAATTGTGAACAAAGTAGAGTATGGATGGAACTGGCAGAGAACAACTTTATTGTCGAATCTGTGCATGATGGGAGTCCTGTGTGCCCACATGGTGGCTAGGAGGAAATGCGTGGATTTTCAGTCAGTACCATGCAGAAGTGAGCCATGTTTTGCCTATCATTACCAACCCCCCCATATGACTGATCACACTGACAGTAGTAGTCACTAACCCCAATGACAGGCCTAAGTCCCACACAGTTACTGGAAGTAGAGTTGTATCAGTTGGTTCCTGGAATTGACATCTTCCCCTTCCTCATTATCACCATCACTCTCCTCACCTCTGAGGTAGCTGATCAGGACCTATAGCACCCTCCACCTCCAGGAGAGGGATAGAATGTCTCACCACCACATTGTGCAGCATGAGGCAGGCCACCACCATTCTACACACCTTATCAGGCCCATAGGCCAAGGAACCCCCAGATATATGTAGAGACCTGAATCTAGCCTTTAGGAGACCTATAGTTCGCTCTATTACCCTCCTAGAAAGTCCATGGGCCTCATTGTAATTCCTCTCTCCATCCGCCCTGGGATTCCTCACTGGTGTCAGGAGCCAACGCAAGTTTGGATAGCCAGAATCACCTAGAAACTGGTGCAATACAGAGTAGTCATTGGTATGACCCTTAGTCGGACAGGCTGTTTTTCTGCAATGTGTCAGTTACTGACAGGCATTACCTATGATCCACCCTCTGTCCTCTTATAGCTGTTCCATCTTCTGTGGCACACTACTGTTCCTCAACACAAAGGAATCATGGACTGGACCTGGGAACATGGCATTCACATGTGAAATGTACTGGTCTGCAGTACATACCAACTAGATGTTTGTGGAGTGAAAGTTCTTCCTGTTTCTGTACACCTGTTCACTCACTCTTGGGGGCATGATCAGTATATGGGTGCCATCTATGGCACCTATCACATGGGGTATGTTGGCAAAGGTATAGAATTCAGACTTGATGGCAGGTAGGTCAGCACTTACCTCACATAGGACTGCAGATGTCGGACAAATGCATTCAGAAATCTTGTCAGTACCATGTTGAACATTGTCTGTGAAAAACCAGCACCCATGCCCACTGTTACTTGAAATGATCCCGTGGCCAGGAAATGGAGTGCACAGAGGACCTGCACTTCAGTTGGAATGGCATGCTGATTACGATTTCCCGGAGTTAGTGCAGGATCCAGTAATGCACAAAGGTCCTGAATAGTTGCACGTGTGAGTCTGTAAGTGATTATGATCTGACGCTCCACCATGGTCCCCATGTTCACAAGTGGTCTGTACACCGATGGTGCCCTTCCTCACCACAAGGGTCGGTACCTACGAGGGGTTACAAAAAGGAGTGATGAACACACATACCTAGGCACACTTGTCATCATTTGTGCACTGCATTGTTCATTGTAGTGTTTCGACAATAACTGCTACCTAACAGATATACATGTACATCACAAGAAGGGAACAGAGTATTTCATGTGTGCTACTATACTGAATGGACAGAGGCCTAGGTGCTTAATGTGGCTAGTAGGACCTGCATTGTGCGTAGTAATTAATTCTAGATGTGTAGGTGATGGCAAAATGTCTGCCCACTGTAGATCTGCCCTTTCGTTGTGAAAGAGACCTCATACCGCTAGCGTTTCACATCACAGCGTAAGCTGGTAGTTACCGCTGTTCGCACGCTCATTGGCTAACATGGATGCCAATGGGGAATCCTGGCGTATCATGATCGCTGCCGGCGGTGACAGTGCATACCGCTGCGGAATGTACGCACATTCGTCATCGTTTGATCACTTGACTCCATCTTGTACGGTCAGGTACTCCACTCTGTGTACTGCTGTGGCCTGCCTCTGTCTATGGATGTGCCTCGTGTTGCAGGGGAAAGGGCCCTGGCCTTCACCCAGGAGGAACTGGAGAAGCTAGTTGACGGGATCCTACCCTTGTACGCGAAACTGTACGAACAGCCAGAGGTACATGTGAGTCTGGGTTGGGGGCACTGTGTGTGTGTAATGGATGGTGTTGTTTGGACAAATGTGTGCACCTCTGAGCCTGCATGGGCCATCGTGCATGGCATGCTGCGTGCGACTGTCCTGTAAGTCTGAGAGTACTGACCGTCCCATAGTGGACGATTAGCCAGCTGTTCCTATCGTGCAAGTGCCTGACCTCTGTGTTCCATTTCTGTGTCGCCCTTTTAGGTCAGCACCCACCAGAAGAGGGCACATTGGCATGCCATCACCAAGGACGTGCGGACATTGCGGGTCTACAACCGGCGGAGCACCTACTGTAGAAAGAGGTGGGAGGACCTACGGCGCTGGTCGCGAAAGATCAGTAAAGCCCAGCTGGGGAAGTCCTCCCAACATGGAAGGGGTGTTTGTCGGGCACTGACCCCCCTCATGTGACGGATCCTGGTGGTGGCGTACCCAGACCTGGATGGGCGCTTGAAGGCTGCACAGCAGTCACAAGGGGGTGAGTACTCCTTTCACATACTTCAGTCTGGAAGGATGTCTGGGTGTGCATTAGGGTTCATGCTGCTTAGAGGCAGGGACTTTCACTGGTGTCCGTATACTTTATGCTCTCCAAGGGGTGTAGGGTTGTCTTTGTCAGGGCTCCCATACCTCACCTCCTTGGGTAGTCTAGGGGATGGGTGTAGAGCAGTATTCTGGTCAGTAGGTAGGGGCATGGCCATGGGCATAGTGAACGGTGCTGCCCGTTTGGTGTGTCTTCTAGGTGGGTGTAAGTCTGGCCATGATGTACCTGCATTCAGCTATTTACAAGTGTCTCTCATGTTTTGTCTCCCCATCCCTGTTCTCTTGTGTTGGTTTGGTACAGCATCAACATCAGGCGAGGGAGCTGAGGCACCGGCAAGTGGGGAGGCAGCGGCCCACGGATCCTCCGAGCAATGAGACAACGGACGACCAGGGGACCAGTTGGTGAGAGGGCGAGGGGAGTTCCAGAGGGGAGGCTACTACCACAGGAGGTAGTGACTCAGATAACTCCTCCGATGGGGACTCTCTGGCGTTGGTGGACCCTAGTGCACACACCACTACAGTGACATCTTCCGCCACCCCCCATTCCCTCACTGCCCTCTGTTCTGCTCCCCACCAAGTTGCCCGTGCCGCCCACCCAGAAAGGTGGGCGTCTCCTTCACCCCATGCACCTCCTCCCCTGCCCCAGTCAGCCCTGCTGCCCTCACAGAGGAGGTTATTGACCTCCTGAGAACCATCTCTGTAGGGCAGACAACCATCGTCAATGCCATCCAGGGGCTAGCATCAGAGTTGCAGCAGACTAATGCCTATCTGGATATCATTCACTGTGTCGTGTCAGCCCTACAGAGATCTTTTCAGGCTCTGGCCTACTCTCAGACGGCAGCCAGTTTCCCTAGCCATTTTGTCCCTGCTCCAGCCTCCTCCACCTCTTCTGGCACCCCACTCCCTTCACCCGGCCAAGGCACACATTCAGACACCCAGTCAAGCACATCAACACACAAGAAACACACTTCAAAACACAAGCACCACAACTCCCACCACAAGCATTCACACATCCAGCACACATCTGCACACACAACAACGTCTACTTCACCCAGTGTGCTCACCTCTTCTGCCTCCCTGTCTGTCCCCTCCACATGCACACCCTCATGCACTGCACCTTCACTCACTGTTGCTGTTCCTCTTCCTTCACTCACCACAATAGCAGGCAGCCATACATGCATCTCATACACCATACCTGCACTCACCAGCACTACTGTAGTTGACACATGCAGCACATTAACCAGACTTGCAGACACCCACACAACATACATCCACACTAGCTTTCTGTCTTCTCCCACTGTGTCTACCCCCTCCAAAAACACACAAACACACCAAGACACCCATCCATCAAACATCCACCACACAACAGCATACTGAGCAGTCACCTGCATCCACTACACGCACCCCTACACCACATACATCCACTCCCTCTGCCTCCACTCCCACGCCCTCTTCGACGCCCACCCCAATTGCTCCAAAGAAACTATTTCTCTCCCGTGCTGACCTCTCCAAACCCACTGGCCCACCCCGTCTTGTCCCCAAATGTGCCCACCTCCTTTCCCTTTCCGCTCCTTCAACATCACAGCCCACCCCTGTCCGCCCTTCACATTCCCATGCCCCTTCCCCAGATAAGAAAAAGGCCCGGACTGAGTCTAGGCCATCTAGCTCCCCCGTTCCAAACAGCAACCACCCCCTTCAAAGGACAAGCCCACCCCACCTCCACCTTCCAAATCAAAGTCAAAGGCCCACCCCGTCAAAAATCAGCCACCCTCACCACCTCCCCTTACGTGAGATGCCTGGATGCCCATATGGTGCCCCATGAGGTGGAGTACCATGTACTTGTAGGAGTCAGGTTGGGCACGTTGTGGCCCATCGCAATTGTTGACATACGGACTGGCCATTGGCCCTGTTTAGACTGTTTGGCTCGTTGAGCTTCACATTAAAGTTTCTGTGTGGCCTGTGTTTCGGCTGCACACCGTTGAACCCTGGTCTTTTGTTTCATTTGTTATGGGGCATTTGTATGTACTATGGTCATGTTGGATTGGCCTTGTGTCGAGTAAGTACCTCTTGATGTGGGGGGTATGGGTTGTGCTGCTGTGAAGGGTCGGGGGCGTTGCAGGGTGGGTGGCGTGGGTGGGTATGTGACTGTGCCCTTTCTTCCCTTGTTCAGAAGGTTGCGGTACTTACCGTCATCGTCTTCGTCGGCAGTCTCAGTCGTGGAAGTATATGGTAAGCAGCAGGGCTAGCATTATCTGCAGCTCTCTATCCAAGTCTGCCACGTTACGTTCTGCGGGACTCCGATGAGTGTTTCCTTATATTTGGTTCGTTTCCACCTGGCTTTGTGTGGCGGTGGTTCCCGCCCTGGAACTGGTGGCGGAATGGTTGTTCATAATTTGATGGGTGGGTTGGGCCTTTCATACAGGAAAGAATAAAATGAAGAAAAGATGAGGAGACAGAGCTCAGGACATGGTAGGGGAGAGATAGAAAGATTTGTGGAAAAAAGAGTGCAGTCAAAGACACAAGGGAAGAAATGATTTAAGACAGCAGCATGGGCAAGCAGATAAAAAAGACAAGGGCAGTCAAAGTGTAAAATGTTGAGGTACGAGTTACTAGGTATCATGTAGAAGAAATGGCTGTAGAGGAGGGTATTGTGTAAGGGATGAGAGGGAGGTAGACATGTATGATAGAAGCATTCACAGGTTGTTTAGAATATGCAGTTAAAGCCAAAAGAATAATCAATGTGAGCTCTGCTTGCTTCATAAAAAGCAGCCATTTTTCATATGTGCCAGAGTCCAGAGGGATCCTTCCCCAACAGAGTCCCTGCATACAGGTATAAAAGCCACTCACTGAGCATAAATCACTGGGTGGAGACATGGGCGGGAATGTGTTGTGGGGTTTAAGGCTGCTGTGTCTTCGCGAGATAGTGCATGTGCCCATGGATTAATCCATCCTTTTCATGGTGCAAACTGAAGAGCCCCTCACCATCCCGGTACAAGCTCTAGAAGAGGTGTGTTGGACATAGGCAGGGCAGTAATTTTAGACTATAATAATCTGTTAATTAGGTCACAGGAGTGGCGATGCATCAGTACCAAGATGTGATGCAGGTGCTGGCTGCGTTGATGTCAAGACAATATGATGCACTTATTTCAATGAGCGCAGTTGCTGTGATGCGGAGTTCGGCATTGTCATTGAGGCTGTCTGTTGTAGTGTAAGTGAGGCTGCGTCAAGGTCCACCCTCCCATCCTGCCCAGGATGGTCCACCAAAGCCCATCGATTCACACCTTGGCTCATAATGTGTGTGGCTGCCTAAGTGGAATACCCAAAGCCCAGCTGTTACCCCACACACCAGCACAGACTTGATCAGAGACAGGCAGCAGGCACTAAATGGCTAAAGTAAAATATTTTGAAGTCCTCTGTTCAAGCTCCATGTTGCGTATTATGTGAGACATTTGCAGAGGGTGACCTGCTGTCAAGGTTTGCATCCCTGCTAATCTAGTTGAGAATCCCATGATTTTATGTTTGCAGACCCCAAGAAAATTGCATCTTTTCTGCATATTGACATCATCACCTAGCCTGTCAACAGCAACTGTCAACCTCAGAAAGAAGTAGGTGGTGATACATAGTTGCTGGTGTGTGTGTGCAGGTGCGTGTGTGAGTGTGTATACGTTTATGCCCATCTGCATGTCTATATGCGTAAAAGCTATTATTGCTCTACGAGTAGGGAATAATTTCCGCATCTGTACATCCAGGATGACAGTGTCATGCCATAACTTTGAAAAGCTTTTTGGGTATGCTGTGAAAAGTGGTATTAATTACTAACCTAAGTGGGGTCTTGTGTATTTGTGACATTCTCTGTTAGCAGCCAAACATCCCTCTGGTTACTGGGAGTACTTGTTTGTCATTTAATTTTCATTAAATTTATCTCACTATTCTTGTGAATTCATTGAGTGTTCTTCTCTGTTGGAATGTTATTCTCCTGTACGCTCTCCTCCTTCTCTTGATATCTTATGTTGATGTTATGCTGCACTAAGCATTGCTGAATTGAACAGACACCAAGCTGAATTGGTCATCACATTTGTAATCCCTCTAGCAACTTAAGGGTTTACTAGATTTAATAAATAAACAGAGTGAGTATGGCAGTAGGCTTGCTGCTTCACACAGAGAGGGCATGTTTACACATTTTTTCGCACAGGGTGCATCATTAGCCTTCTTCTAGTGCTGCCCTACAACAAAAGAAAAGGGCAGGAATGTTCCGGCACATAAACAATCAGGACAGGCATTTTCCTCTTTTTATGTATGCTGCAGAATTTTCAGGTCTACTTTGGGTTCCCAGTTCGGCCCTGATTACAGTACTCAACATGTGATGGCACACATATCCCTGACAGTAAGGAACATAGAGTGGGGACAAAAAAAGTTTCACTGTACACATAAATGTAAACTGCTGAAAGCCTGAAGCGCAGGTGATTTGCATCTGAGTGCAGCCAACAAGGTCTTAGTTAAACACAACACCCAGGTTCTGGAGAGATGTGTCTGGCACCAGAAGGTGGTCCCAATTGATGGGGTGGCTGATGGTCAGATAGGTTCATTACACACTTTGTCTTCTTTCAATTTCTTTTGGGAGACACCCATTTCTGGAAAAGCACTTAGGTAGTTCCACCAAGGTAACATTCAGTGCTGGATGTCATTGGCATAAGGTAAAGTTTCTAAAACAAAGCTCTCCTAAGCTTCACCTACTAGCTGCACGTTCAGGTTCTGAAATATTGTATGACTTTTCACATTAAATATGTAACATACTTTATAATGTGGATTTTAAGTCATCTGTTTCTCATATCTACAGATATTTAATTTGAAATGTGGCCCACAAATTTCTACTCAAAGCCTTATTGCTTCAGCTACATTAGAAGTGGTGAAACAGAGATTCCTCAAAGATCCCAGTTTATATTTTAGGGAGGTTTGAAGGTTCAACATTATTGATTACACTGCATTAAAGCAAAAAAAGAACAATAAAAACAGAAGTAACCAATGAAAGCATATTAAAAAATATGATAAAGTACAATATCAGTATATTGTAGCCGTAACATGGAACCACAGGTGAAATAAAATAAAAAATAAAAATGACACTTAGAAATGTATAAGTTATAGTAAAACATGCTCTAAGGACTCAAACCTTTTGTGGTCAGAGAGTCAGGAGGGTCGGTGCTGTCCTTCTGTCCTTTGGATGTAAAAAACACCAAAAGTTCTCTTTGTTACTTTGCTATATTGAGCCTAACAAATAAATGTCTCAGGTACGGTCTTCGTTCAAAAATAAAACTTGGAGAAAAACAAAGAACATGTGCAATTATTTAAAATGTATGGTTCACAAATCTTTACCCATTAGCAAAGGCATGCTGTTTCCAGGGATACTGTACCTCTCATATTGAAAACAAACCCTTCTACAGCTGAGGCTGTTGATCTTAAGTTGCAATCAATAGTAGTGAGAAGGTAAGTGTGGAATCTGTTTTTTGTGCATGATCTGTGCATGATCTGTGTAGAAGTTTTGGCAAGTCTCATTCAGTGGGTATCCGTGAGATTGGCCTCTCTGAACAGTTGATGTTGGTTGATTGGGTTACTCTTCTGAATAGTTTTGTGATCTGCTTCTTAGGGATTCCAGTTTTTTTGTGGGTAAAAGGAGAGTAATGACGTTTCTTGCTGAATTATACCTGTGTCTTAACTTGAGGGCATATTACAGAAGTGCCCCTGACGTTATGCTGGAATGTGCCCAAGCAGTTTCTGTTCCTGAGGCACATCTGTTTTGCAGAAGATTGCCCAGATCTTTTGGTAGCTTCTTCTGCAGTGTCTATTGCATGGTCACTTATTTTTGTGCCTGAGCAATGAGATGTCAAAGCTCCCTCATTTGTCTAAAGGACTCGTCCCTTGTGAGGTGACATTTCACCCTCCCTGCCATAAGTGTACCTTAGACACTATACAGTATGGGTGTATAGGAAATTTGAACCTGACAATTGAGTGTTAAGCAATGCAGTATGTAAAGGGGATGGAGCACATGCGTGGGGGTCCGGTTAACAGTGTTCCAGTGCGCAGGATAAAAAAAGCAGCAGCTAGAGTCCACCAAAAATAGGTTGTAGCTTGTAAAAAGAGGTACAAAGTCACACATTTTATGTACTGTGATGGATCCTAGGATAGAAGGTATGAGGATACACGTAGTGAAACAAGGAACAGCAGTTTGTGACTTTGACCACTTTATGTTGCATTTTTGGGTTCCCTCTGACAATACAGTAGTGTAGTGAGTTAGCACATGAAGTGGATGAAGTATTTTTCTATCTAATATACGCATGCCACACAAAAGAGCAATATTGTGTATTTAGCAACATGTGAATATGGTATTACATGCAAATGATGGCTTGCTATGCAAGCATCCACTTGTTAGGTAAAACACATTTACTATTCCAAGTGTATGTTACCTGAAATACCTCAGACCACTATGCTTTCATAAAAGTCAGCTCTCAGCTGTGGTTCCAGGGTACATGTCAAAATTGATAGGGATATGTGCTTCAACTATGTACTAAATTATATTTGTGAGTAGAAAGGTATACACTTTCATGGAATTCGCAAGGGTCACTAGATCTCTGAAGTTTGCTTGGAGATTATGCTCACCATTCCAAGCACCATGCTCAGGGCCCAGTTAACGACAATTTAGTTGTGTTTTCACTCATGTAGTGCTCCTGTTTTATTCTGAAATTTCCAAAGTAAGCCAGAATTAAGTAGGGATCAATCCTCACTTGATCCTAGACTTTAAGTTTGAGCTAGATGTACCCCAAAAATTCTTCATGAATTGGGTCCTTGGTGTTTGCATTCATAGGACATTTATGTGTGGTTCGGCAAAGATGGAGTAATTCAGAAATTTTGGGAGATATTTACAAACCCCATGCACCTCGTTGCACTGCCCTAACATCATTTTTATGCTAAGGAGGTGTTAAGAAGGCCCCTACTGTGTGCATATTTACAAAGTGGTGCAATGCATGCATTGTGCCACTTTGTAACCCCTCGCACCACATTATAGTTTTGCCAGGTATAATGTATGCAAGGGGGCATTCCCATGAAGGGAGGCCCAAGAAAACGACAAAGTGAAATGTACAAGATTTTACTGCACCATTTTATTCTGTCATTTTTAATGCCGTCTCGGAGCAGGTGTTAAACGGACACTCCAATAATAACCTATGGGCCTCCCTGTGCTTTGCTGGTCTGGCTCCATAATTTATGGCGCTACTCCAGAAAAGTATCACAATAGTGTCATAAATTATGATGCTATTGTGCTAATGTGGACCCTGGTGCACTGTATAGTGAATAGTGCTACGTTTGTGACTTTGGGGGTCATTCTGACCCTGGCGGCCGGTGACCGCCAGGGTCACCGACCACGGGAGCACCGCCAACAGGCTGGCGGTGCTCCCGAGGGCATTCTGACCGCGGCGGTTCAGCCGCGGTCAGAAAGGGTAAACCGGCGGTCTCCCGCCGGTTTACCGCTGCCCCATTGAATCCTCCATGGCGGCAGAGCGCGCTCCGCCTTCATGGGGATTCAGACACCCCCTACCGCCATCCTGTTCATGGCGGGAAACCCGCCATGAACAGGATGGCGGTAGGGGGTGCTGCGGGGCCCCTGGGGGCCCCTGCAGTGCCCATGCCAATGGCATGGGCACTGCAGGGGCCCCCGTAAGAGGGCCCGCAAAGTATTTCAGTGTCTGCTTTGCAGACACTGAAATACGCGACGGGTGCAACTGCACACGTCGCACCCCTGCAACTACGCCAGCTCAATTCTGAGCCAGCGTCCTTGTTGCAGGGGCATTTCTGCTGGGCCGGCGGGCGCTCTTTCGGAGAGCGCCTGCCGGCCCAGCGGAAATGTTTAAATGGCCGCCGCGGTCTTTTGACCGCGGTGCGGTCATTTCACGGCGGTACCTTGGCGGACGGCCTCCGCCGTCCGCCAAGGTTAAAATCACCCCCTTTAGGGCGGGGCGCAAGTTAATCTAAGAAAAGTGGGGCCTCAGAGCTGATACGCCACTTTCTTGTAAATATGGCCCTTTGTATCTGTAATGTTGATGCTATCTGTTGTATTTATTCTGTTATGATGAACTTTCTAGGTGAACTCAGATGCGAGTTGATGTTCCTCATTTTGAGCTAATTTACTCCTTTTTTCCGTGACTGCACCAATTAACTAGCTAAAAATGGATTCTACTGAGTGAGGACATGGAATATGCTTGTTTAAGCACTGAATACAGGTGCTGAGCAGTAATGAAGTTCCCCTTGCTAAAAAATCTATTTGAAAATAATAGACCATCAGCAGAGCAAGTGGACGATGTTTTGCTACTACTGATTCCAGTAGAAAGAATTTGTAACTAGTCTATTGAAATTTTACTCGGGCATGCTCACACTGGACTTACTAGCTGGGTTAATGCTTTAGACTTTTGAACAATTGCATACTATTGTTGGTTAAAAAATTGCATACTCATTTATGAATTGTAGTACAATTACCCATAATGATTGAGTGGAATTAATGTTGAAGGAATTTGTGTTGCAAGAATTCAATTCAGAGATATCACAGTGGTTTGCTGATAAGTGTTTTATATCTTTTTTATTTTCATGTAACTAATTATTTCTCAAGGCTATATAAGATCTTCATCTTTTCTGCTTGAATTGTCTCAATTTATTTGAACTATGAAATTTCAGGAACCATCAAAAATATTATCCTTTTTAAAATGTAGACAAGCAAAGCTGATTATTCCAGCCTAACACGCCTCTCCTAAGCACGTGGAACTTATTACATATAAATTCAAGTGGTGCATCACTAATTATTTATGCACATACCAAGACTTGTAAGCAATAATCACCATATTTATTTCTAACTTATCATCAAAGCATTTTGTATAACTGGAACCTCAAAGTGACTTTTTAAAAGTCACAGGTACATGGTCTACTGTACAACTTGAAAGTGCTGTTCATTTCAATAGAAAGTCAGGTGCTAAAGAGGACAAGCTCATTAAAGAACATGGATGTCATTTAAGGGTCATCATGGGTCACAGCTGTGACCCCTGGCTTGCCCTTTGCTACCCCTGGCACCACCTTTGTGACTCCCTGGCCTTAGCAGTATCAAATGTAAAATTTTCTAGCATTCACTGCCAGAACTTTCAATTCTATTAACGACATGGAGGCAAGGATTATGCTTCTCTTTCTATTGCCTTTATTTCTCAGCAGCCAATACAAATGGAAGTTTCACAATACGACACTTCCCAATAAACCACCATAGTCCCATGACCAACCTTAGAGTCAGTTCCTTTAAAACCTGTAGACATCAACTCTTTCTTTGCACAATTAGTACAGTTAATCCACTGAATCTGTAATGGTAATCCATTACAAGAACAAAAGAATCTCAGTCTGATCAGAGGCACTCAGGAAGAAACAGTCTCAGAACAAAGATCCGAAGAGGGGGCTCTGGAACACATCTGAAGACACCAACACAAATAGATCTCAAAGAACGGAAGGAAAGCACTGTTATTTGTCATCTTGTCCTAGGAAGAAGAATAAAGAAACACAAGCCATAAACCTTGTCTCATGGAAGAAAAATTATCACTGAACAAGTCTATCAGTGAATTAAGCAGGGAGGGAACAATTTGGTTAAACACAAACATCATTTACACACATATATATACATATATACATTTCTATAAATATAACAAAGGGGCCGATGTGATTATTGTCGCACCTTTTCATTCCATCATATCAATAGTTGGTGTGTATTAATAGTGCACGAGTCCTGAGGGCCAGCTCCCTAATCCTCCAACACTAGAATTCCCGGTACCAAAATTACTTGCAAGATTCAGCACATATATATATCCATTAATAATGATAGAAGAGTGAATTTCCTTGCATATCTCATATCCTTTACAGAGTCTTCTTAAAAGGGCATTACATCTTTATTAATTCATCCATTTTGATCCATATGTAAATTCAAATATTAATGAAACTCTCCATAGCCGAAGCGTTTCGTCTCAAAAGGTTTGTTCTGTTGTCGGCAAACCGAATCATGCTGAGAAGAACTTTGTTTTTGATTTGTAAGCCCTGAAGAAGTCAGTTGGTATGAAACGCGTCAGTTATGGCTAGTTTCATTAATATTTTAATTTACATATATATATATATATAAATATATATATATATATATACATATATATATATATGTATATATATATATATATATATATATAAATTTATATATAAATGCATTCCATCAAGACAATTTTTTTTCAGTAAATGAATGGGGTAATCCTTGCCTCCATGTCCTTAATAGAATTGGAAAATCTTGTTGCAAAGGCTAAAAAAGTTTACATTCTATGTCCTGACCAGAGGCTCAGATTATGCTTGTTTAAAGCTGACCCATCACCATAGAAGATACATCAGTTATAGGCTTATAATAAAATGTGAGATTCTAATGACCAATCAGCAGCCCTTAACATGTCCTCCAAACGGGATCCCAGTAAAAAAGACTGTGATGCCATTGCCCCCCCGGTTGAATAACCACCAAATATAGAAACATCTATACCTGCCCCTGATAGAAGCCATCTCATCTTGCTAAAGTAGCAGATGATACCAGACGAAATGGCTCCTGCAAGGCTATCAATAATTGATGCTGTATGTCAGTCTGGAGTTCGGCTGTTCTTACCTCATAAGCCTTCAAGCATTGTACCTTGCAAAGCTTGGGGTTATCTGGAAAGGCTTGATAGGATACTAACTGGGTATTACATTTCATCCTTTTGGAAATAATAAAAGAGACTCCCTCTGGGGAAAATTCACACCCTGCCAAGTCTAGGGCCTTTATGTCGGAAATTCGTTTACATGAAATAAGACTGTTAGAAATGGGGTTTCTAGTTCACAGTCAGTTTGCACCCTGTCCAAGTAGGGAATTTCACTCTAGTCAGGGTAAGGGAGATACACATCTCAGATAACTTCTGCTCACCCCCTTGATAGCTTTTGCAAACACACCCAGTAACACAGTGAACACCACAAAATGACTCTACACCAGTTTAGAAAAATACTAAATATTTATCTAAATCAAACAAGACCAAAATGACAAAAATCCAACATATACAAGCAAAGATATGATTTTTTAAAATTAAAAAGACTCTTAATCATTAGAAATCAATGGATGCGTTGTTTTAGCACAAAGTATCTGGTAAGTGTCAAAAATGAAACTGCAAGGGCCAGTGTGTGTTGGGAAAAGCAAGCAATGCATCAAATCCTTACTTGGAAGTGAGGGCATCTATTCTTTTTCTGCTGGGTAACTGATGTGTCAATTCTTTCCTCGCATGGAAGGGATTTGTCAATTTGTGGACAAGCCACCTCATGCCCATGCCGTGATCTTGAAGGTTTTGATGCCCAGGGTCATTGGGGAGAAAATTCTGACACTGTGTTCGCAGGGTCAGCATTGAGAACAGGCTCTACATCAATTTTCAGTCGCAAGACAGCCACTGCGTCGATTTTTCTGATGCACACATAGCAGTGCGTAGATTTTCTCCTACAGGTTACCAGCTTCCACTTCTAAGGGCCGAGGGACTGGATTTGGCACTACTTAACAAATCAGGACTCTCAGCAAAAGAGCCCTGGCACTGACAGATGAAGTATTTTATGTCCCTGAGACTTCAGAACAGAGGGCAAGCTTATATCAAGCCCTTGGAGATACTTCATAAGCAGATTTTCAGAAAGCAAAGTCCAGTCCTTTCATTCTCAAGGCAGAAGCAGCAGGCCAGCACAGCAAATCAACAGACAGAGTGGCAGGTCCTCCACAAGCATCAAGCTCTAAGTAATCTAAAGTTGTGGGGTCAGCAGTCCAATACGTATATAAATTTTTGCATTTGACGTAGGCAAACTTCAAAGGAAAGTCTTTGTAGTAAACAAGATCCTGCCTCTTCCTTGCCCTGCCCCAGACAGACTCTAGGGTGTTGGAGACTATATTGTGTGAAGGCAGGCCAAGACCTTTCAAGTGCAGGTGTCAGCTCTTCCCTCCCACTGTAGCCCAGGAAGACTCTTCAGGATATGCAGGACACACCTCAGCTCACTTTGGCCCATATTTATACTTTTGTGCACAGCATTTGCGCTGCTTTTTGACACAAAAGGGGCGCAAATTTATAAAATACAATTATATTTTGTAAGTTTGCGCGGATTGTGCGTCAAAAAATGACACAAATTCAGCACTAAAAAAAGAATAAATATGGGCCTTTCTGTCACTGTCTAGAGTGAATTCACAAACAGCCCAACTATCAGTCTGACCCAGACGTGGATTCAGCACCCAAGCAGAGGCACAGAATTGTTAAACAAGAAAGGTATTTTCAAACAGACAATCTTAAAAACAACTTTACCAAAAGATATATTTTTGAATTGTGAGTTCTGAGCCCCTATACTCCAAATCTCAATCTACTCCCAATGGGAACCTGCACTTAAAAATTATTTAACAACAATCCCCATGTTAAACTATGGGAGATATAGGCCTTACTATAGTGAAAACTGAATTTATCAGTATTTCTCCATCAGAACATGTAAAACACAACAGTCCATGTCCTACCTTTTAAATACACTGCACCCTGCCGATGGGCTGCCTAGGGCCTACCTTAGGGGTGCCATACATATACTAAAAGGGAAGGTTTGCTCTTGCCAAGTGGGTACACTTGCCAGGTTGAACTGGCAGTACAAAACTGTATACACAGGCACTGCAGTGGCAGGTCTGAAACATGTTTACAGGGCTACTCATGTGGGGGGCACAATCAGTGCTGCAGGCTCACTGGTAGTATTTGATTTACAGGCCCTGGGCACCTCTGGTGAACTTTACTAAGGAATTACTGGTAAATCAAATATGCCAATCCTGGATAATCCGATCACCAATACGATTTAGACAGAGAGCATATGCACTTTAACACTGGTTAGCAGTGGTAAAGTGCCCAAAGTTCTAAAACCACCAACAACAGGCCTGACAAAAAAATAGGAGAAAAGTGGCAAAATGTTTGGGGATGACCCTGCAAAAAGTGCAAGGTCCAACAAAGACATAGCAATATACTCAACGTGGCTGACAGCTGTTTCCTGGACAGATATTTATTGCTTGGCAAAGAGTCTAAAAACCTAAGTACTATGTTAACATCCCATAATTCTGAGTATTTGGGTAGAGGAGGGTAAAACATCCTAACTCCCCGGACTAACTTGCACAAATGGGAGGTTGCCCAACCGGTCTCCCGTCTATAAAGGAGTGACCAGCAGAAATGTCTGAACGTAAATTGTTAATTGACTAATAGGCCATCCCTGTAGCTGCCAAGGTGGAAAGAAACAATGTTTTTAAATCATGGTATGATCCGTGTTACAGGGATCTGCAACCCGTGTACACCAGCATATGCAAGCTGAGGCATCTAGTTTTTGAGTACCAAATGCCTATGCTTGGTTAATGTAGTCTAGAGCCTCTTGGAAAAGGCCAGGGAGACTCCATCTTTTCCTGAAAGATGCCAGGCTACTAGTAACAGATGACCTGTTTGGATCTATGGGTGTGGTTAACCTACCGGGTCTAGCAGCAGTTTCCAACACCAAAGTATCAGGACCGGAGAAGGATTTGCTAACCGAGGACATTCAGAAACCAAGCTTCTGCCCTCCAAAGTGGGGTCACTAAGATCATTTCTGCTTCCTGCCATCTCAGTTGAGCCAGCACTTTGGGTATCATCATAAATGGGGGCAATGCATAGGAGCGGAACAGGCTCCAGTCTGGCAGAAATGCATGCGTCGCTTGCTCCCCTGGATCCAGGCACCAACTGAAGTACGCTGGAAGTTGACTGTTCAAATGGGATGGGGACAGATCTAACTTGCAGGGACCACACCTGTGAACTGGAGAGTGAAAGATCTTCGGGTGAAGTCTCCAATCACTGAAATACTGCAGATGGCAAGAGTGCTAGTCTGCTATCACATTGTGATGGCCCGGCTGATATTCCTCCGTCACTAAGAGGTGGTTCTGAAGACAAAAATCGTAAGCTGTTTCTGTTAGAATTTTTGATCGGGTCCCATTGAGTTTGTTCATATAGAGGACCACTGAGATATTGTCCATGTGGAGGAGGATGCAATATTTCGCTTGAGCTGCCACAAAAACTTTGGATAGTGAAGGAACACACTAGAAGTTCTAGGCAATTGATATGCAGAGTCAACTTTGTTGAGGACCATTGACCACCTGTGGACATTTGGCCACAACAAGCTCTTCAGCCGTAACAGCTGGCAACTGACTCTATGTTCATCTCTGGCATTGAGCCAAAGATGGCTTTGCCGCTACAAGCCTCATGTGGCTCAACCACTAAGAAATTTCGATGCTCGCATCTTCTGAAAGAGACACAGAATCTGAGAGATCCTTGTTCAGAAGTTGAATTTCCAAACATTGAAGGACCCGATAGTGGAGGGGGCCCGTGAATATCGCTTGAATGGAGGAGGCAAAAAGGCCCACTAGATGGGCTATGGACCTCATGGATGTAGTCTTCTTGGACAAAACTAACCTCAACTCCCTCTTGATATTCTTCACCTTCTGGGGTGGGAGAAAGAGCGGAGCCGACTGAGAGTTCATCTGGAGACCCAGACATTCTGTGCATTGGAACGGGCTCAGAATAGATTTCTGGCCATTGCTAACAAATCCCAGACCCTGGAGAAGGGATATCGTCCACTTCAGATGCCGATTGGATCCCTGTGGGCACTGGAACATAATGATGATGTCGTCCAGATACATGATGAGGCGAATGCCCTGGGATCTCAGAAATTCCACTACCGGCTTGAGATCTTCACGAAGAACTAAGGTGCTAATGAGATACTAAAGGGGAGGACTTTGAACTCGTAATACTTGCCGTTCCACTGAAATTAAAGGAAGCTTCTGTGAGTTGGAAAAATATGTCAGATTGAAGTATATCTTGTGACTAATGGATCCCCTTCATCTTAAAATGACGCTAGAGAATCCACTGGTTGAAGTCTTGAAGATTGAGAACCAAACGTGAGCCACCTCCTTTATTTTCCATAAGGTAAATGGAACTTAGGAAGCCCCATGAGTGAAGGTTGGACTCTTCTATCACATCTTTTAGTAAAAGTGTTTGAATTTCTGACTTGATAATGGTTTGATCTAGTTGGGAAAAACACATCATACGTGGGGGGCTCGATTGTAAAGGGGTTTCGTAAAACTAACTTGAAGCCTTGAATAGTCTTGAGAATCCATGGGTCATGTGTAATCTTTTACCAGTTGTGTAAAACACTTCTTAGTTCTTCCCCCAAAGACACTTCCAACCACTGAATAATTCTCACCTGAGGAGTTAGAGTCCTGGAAGGAGCCCGGTGAACCCTAAAATCATCCCTGCCAGAAACATCATCTGAAGGAACACAATCTGGTTGGATAGAAGGTGGAAGTTTGGTCTTGATAGCCACCTCTGCCACTTTGAAAACTATCTCTTGGTGAGCCTTTTTGATAACCTTGGCTAAACGCTCATCCTAAAAGCATTGAGCCCTTCCAAAAAGTGATCAGAGAATCTTTTAATTGATCCTTGGGCCTTATCTACAATTAGGGTAGGCTGTAACAAATGTTGACAGTTCCTTTAAGAATTGGGATCAGAACAATAGACCTTGGGCCGCTGGGCCAGACTCTGAAAAGGATAGATCCACCAATTTAGGGCCCAATTTCATCAGGATGTATCTGCGGCATTCTGTGGAGATTGCACAACTGGTATTACTAAACTGGAATGTGGCCTGTTGGGCCCACCCCAAGAGAATCTCAGTATCTATAGGGGTGTTTGATTCTTTGGAATGATAGGACATTTCAAGAATCTTTGTTAGCAGACCTGTCATGTCTAAATACTTGTTCTGGCAGGACTTCCATGACTGATCCAGGCCCTTTTTTGCATCCTTTGTGTACTTCTTGAGGTATGTAACCCTGGCGGGATCCATTTCAGGGGTATCAGCCACCTTGTCCAGCAACTCGGGACTAGGGCACTCGGTTCGTAGATGAGCTTGCATTATCTTGTAAAAATCATGTTGGGTGTGGGCTTTAACATAATCCACCACTTTCTGAGGGGGGACCCATGAAGTAGCCCTGGGATGCATAATGTTTCCCTGTTCAAAAGTAAGAACTTTGTGTTGTTTGTCAGGTGCTGTATGATGAGTCTTAGCTTCACATTTGCGTGGGCCCTGCTTCTCCTCATGCGTACAGCTCCAAGAGGACAAAGAGTCGGAGTCATCTGTGTTAGTGTCTGCACGAGAGCCAGAAGGAATACTATAGGTATGTTCATTAGCTAAGGATACAGCCAGCTTTTTTTCAAAAGCCTCCGTATGGTCTTAGGTTTGCCTTCAACTTTGCCAGACATGCCGGAAGGGGGGGATAGCTAGCCCGTTTGTTGGGTGAAGCCATGGAGGTGATGTTTCAGAGGTGCAATAGCCTTTACTAAGGTGTCATTACCAGTTTGGTATACTCCTTCATCCAAGGCGTGAACCAGATTCTGTGGAAACAAACTGGAATGGCCTTTGTCATGATAGTAAATCTCCTCACTTTCCTGGTATTCCTCACACATTATGTATGCACACCATCTTAATTATGTGATTGGAGAAAAATGGGTCCAGAAGGAACCTTCACATGTGCAAGAAAGCCCCAGAAGGAGTAGCAAGGGGGAGTACTTTTGAAGTCCAAATATAATCACACCCCAATGTCAGGTCAAATAATCAAAGTTGCTAGAAAGTGGAGGGAGGACCTCCAAAATATACTCCGGGCAAAGCCTCTGCCAAATGTTACTACCCTAGGGAACTCAGTCAAACCAGTGTGTCCACAGGAGCTAACTGCCTCAGGGAATTCTTCATTAAACACCAAAGTGACTTTCCTCATGTTGGAAAAAGGTCTACTTGGATTAATGGTTGGGTTGCTCAGGTTGTGTGCTGGGTCCTGGATATGGACAGTTGAAATAATCATCATGTTTCTCACTCTGTTTGTGGTGCTGGGCCCATTTTTCATCCCTCATTAACATTTTCAGTCCTCCACCCTTCTAATATTCTACCCCTCAATTGTATTTATTGTATTAGTGTGTCTTTTTGTGCCTGACTATTTTTGTATTTTTGTTTATTCTTCCTTTATTTCGTCCTTCCTTCTCCTCCTGTTTCTTTTACTCATCAGCCCATCACCCAGCACCACGTTAGAGCAGGGCAGTGCCGGTGAACAGGGGAGAGGCAGTACCAGGCCACCTGGACATCCAGCAGCAGCCGCCTACCTTGTGGGTAGCGGTGCTGCCACGGGGTGCAGCTTCACCCTATCTTTAGTAAGGAGGACTGCCAGCAGGTGGAAGGCTTGGTAGTGGTTACCCTCTGTGGAAGACTTAGCTGCGTTTGGCAAGTGTGTGCCAGTGTGCCCACTGCACCATCAAGGTCCACCACACCACACAGCAGCTGACGCACCACTGGGAGGATATCATCAACTGCAAGCAGGACCTGCACGACTTGCTAGGCATTGAGATTATGTTTTTTTTTTTGTATTAATTATATTATTTGTTGTGTTTCCTCTCTACAGTGCTAGCCTTTTTTTTCCAAACAGCATGCTGCTCACACTGAGGTAAATTAAGCATTAAGAATATTATTATGTGAATCATTTTGAGCTTGGCAGATGCTCAGCAGTACCTAATCATACTCATTGTCGCTCACTTTGGCTGATTATTTAAGAAACAATTGCAATGCATACTCCTCTGTCCTCCAGTCACCATAGTGAATTAGTGATATCAGTGAGTTAGCATTATCTGTGACTTTCTTTATCTAGCTCATACAGTCCCAAGCAATTTCACAGTGAGGTGTAGTGCTAGTATGCATCTATGCAGTGTAAAAAAGGGAGACTGAGTTGGTCGATCAAGGGGGGTGAGAAATGAGAGTAGAATCAAAGATGATTCACTACAATGAATTAGATCCAAATGTAGTTTTTGTTAAGGACATTTAGAATAAGGATTTTAGGAGAATAGCCAACTCAACAATAGTTGATCATACTAGTACCATAGGTGATCTGATTTAGCTAAGTACAATGTTACTGTATATGCCTGTTATAATAGTTTTGTGGAGAGTAATGGTACTTCTAATCTATTTTTTGTCTTCTTTATTTCTTACATCAGTGCCCAAGACCAATAGGAGGGGCACAACAGAAGCCAGTCCGGCAGGAGCTGGGGAGGTGCCGACTACCAGCGCCAATGATGCGGTCTCTGCTCATCCCAGTAAGTCCTATTATTTAGTATTATTATTATTTCCCTAACTTTTACCTCTGCACACTATTATACTACTTTTAATTTTCCCTTGTCTACTTTTGTTTATACTGTCTCCTTTCTTATTTCTCCTATCCAATTTTTGTTTAATTCCTGTTCTCTCTGCATTATTTTTTTCTGTCTTTCATTGACCATTTTTATTTCAACTCTTCATTACGCTTCAATGATTATGAGTCAGCATCATCATACGCTATAACTCTGCCCCTCCATTATGCAAAGTTTTTGATGGGTTTGACCACCTGGCTTTTCTAACATTGTAAACCAACAAAATGCCCAGAATTATATTTTTGATAGAAGATACTGCAGTGCTAAATAAACTGTAATAATGTATTTAGGTTGCATTGTTTTGATTAAAATATTTAAGGGGAGGTGTACCTCGCATCTAAAAACTATAATTTGTTTCCTAGCCATATCCACCACCATTGGAGGAATGCATGGGTGGGTGAAAAGATGCATGGGTGAGTATTGGGTAAATGGATGGATGGCAGAAAGGATAATTGAAAGAAAGTGTGGATAGTGTATATTGACTGGATGGATATTAGATTGTGAATTTTGGTGAGAGACTGGGTTAGAGAAGGTAAAGGTTAAATCATGTTGGTTATGGGTGAATAATATAGTGGGAAGAATGAAACAATGATTCAATAATTGCTTGGATGCATAAACAAAGGAACTCTTCTTTAGAGGGGCATGCTGCTCACCTACTTTGCTTACTTTATGTTTTATGGTTATCAAAGCTATGGTTCAAGGTATGAGGCTTTTAATTTGTGTTCTAATCCCTTGACTCACTGTATTTGTCTCCCTGCCCTTGGCATTTCACCACTAATGACTGAAGAGGTGCAGTATGGTTCAATTTGTGCCTGTAGTGTTGGCTGTGCAATGTGCACCTACTTCAGTAAATGTGGCACTTACAAAGTTTTCAATGTATTGGAGACCAAACACAAAAGGAGGCAGATTTAAGAGCTCCTTGCACCATATATCGCCACATTAGTGTCATTGTTGTGACGCTAATATGGCGGTATTATGGCAAAAACCCAACTCTATATTTACAAAGTGTCGCAATGCATTCATTGCATCACTTTGTAACTCCTTGCTCCACATTATGCTTATGCCAGGCATAATGTAGGCAAGGGGGCGTTTCCCTGTTGAGGGGGCTGAAAAAATGGCAGAAAGAGATCTAAAAGATTTGCACCATTGTTTTTGGTATTTGTGATGCCTGCTCAAAGCAGGCATTAAAAGGGGGCACACCATTGGTTACAATGGGCCGCTATGTACTGTTCAGGATTAGGGCCAAAATTGTATTGCTAACCCTGCACAGTACATCAATAGATGAAAAATTCAGATGACATTGCCCCCTACCCTGCGCCATGAGGTGCCCTATTTTAAAAAGGGCACACACATAGTTGCGGTAGGGGGCGCTAAGGGTTGCAAGGAAAGTGGTGCTGCACTGGATGCAGCACCATGTTTATTAAATCTGCCCGTTGGTGTGTTGTTTTCCCTTTGCCCACTCAGTCACCTCTTAGTTCTTCACTCCCTCATTGTTTTTTTAAGTTATTCTGTCCCAGCCTACTAAACAAATTGAAAAATCCATTCTTGGCATGTGCCAGATTTTCATGGTTATGCAAAGTGTTTCTAAATATATTTCATGGTTTCCCATAACAGATTTAATTAATGTCTGTTCAGATTTTTCCCTTTAGACCTTCATTTACAAAGTGATTGAATAAGCCAAAGCTTAGGCACATGATTAATCAACAATCATTGACACCCCTCTATTCCATAACTAAAGCTTTACCTACCCACCTATCTTACTCTGAAGTACAGTAAGTCAAGTTTCCTTTCATTACTGCCCAGAGAATTAATTTGTTGGAAAGAATTTGTGGTGGTGGGTGAGGCAAGTAAGTAAAGTGGGACTAGTAAGTTCCTGATTTGGCATAAGGGATACTCTGTGATGAACATGCCAAATACAATCTATATAGCCTGTGCCTTTCCCTGCTGTGCAGTGCATGGTTTTCCCCAGTGTCTACTTACAGCAGATAGGATAAATAGTATATCCGCATTTTATACATGACATGTGTGACGTATCTTATTTATCCATCTGTATCTTTGGAGTCAGGGTAGAAACTAAGTGAACGGCATTAGGGGAAGAGCAGTGCCATTGGAATTACAGTTAGATAATTGACAACTATAGCTGCCCTAGATGCAGACAGTAGTGAAGTACTCAAAGTGCTGGTTCCCTCAATTTGGTAGAACAACTTGTACTCCATAATGCATAATGCCTTACTCATAAATGAGAGGTAAATAATGTTGATTTTTCCAGTAAAAGTGTCTGGTTAATTACTAGAAACCCCTTTAAATGAAAAAAAAAAGAAATCACTGTTTTTTTATTCTGGTGTTATTCTGCCATAATTCATTTCTGCCAGACAGTCTGTGCTTTTCATGTGACGCATGTGTGGGTAAACAAATACAATTGTCCCTGTGACTCTCCTAATCATAATCATATCAAATTCCAATGTCCCTAGGGTACCAGCAATGTAGTACTGCTCTGCCACCCACTATCTGCTTTTGAACAAGTATTTGTTCAGAGCGTTGTTTACAATTTGTCCTTTTGTTTTTGTTTTTCTCAATATAGTTACTCTTGCTGCCAGGAGGAGATAGTGGCCTGTTTGCGGTGGCAGAGGTTGGAAAACATCCAGGCTGAATAGCAGCGGCTTGTGGTCCTGGAGGAGGAAAAGGGTGAAACAGCTGCCCCTGATCCAGTGTCTGCTCAGCAGCACACCAGCACCAGCCTCTCACCTCCCATTCACTACATTACCAGCACTGCCGCTAGTAGTCAGGGTCCCTGACTGCCAATGCTGCCAACATCTCTGGCTCAGACAGGTAATTTCAGGTTCATGTCCTTCAGCAGCTCGACCGCATTGAAAGCTGGATAGGGAGCATAAAGCAGAGCCTGGACCAGCTTCAGACCTGTATAGCAAATGCTCTCTTCTGAGCCTTTTTTTTTAATTTTGTTTGGGTGGGACGGACTTGTGAGTAGAAATGGTGGGGAGGGAGGTGGGACCAGGCATCACTTTTGACTTTAGTTCGACTTTTCGAGGACAAGGCAATTTGATTAGGGAGAGGGGTAGGCCTGTTGTGGATAAAAAACATGTTTTTTAAATATTAAAAATTGAAAGGTGATAATTTATTTTACTCAATTTATGCCTCAAATGTTTTTTTTAATGTTTTAGTTTGTACTGCTGTTTCTTAGTTTAGCCTGTTTTCGAAATCTGCTAAAAAAGTGTATGTTATTTACTTATAGCCTTGTACTATTGCTCTCTAGAACTATATTGACCATGAGGGGATGATTGACATTTCCTATTTTGCCTACAAAAACCTAGATACACCCAGATATCTTCTTCAGTAGGAGTTAATTACTAATTAAACAAGTTCACTTCAATCCATACTTCATCTCTAACCTGAATAGATGAAGCAAGGGAGATTTCTTACTTCAGGGGTTTTCCCAAGGTGGTATCTAAAGGGGATTGTATTGGTACTAGTAGGCCAGCATGCTGACAGGTAAGAAAAAAGGTGGAATTCCTACCTATGCAAACTTCAACTGCAGGATTAATTAAAAGTTTATCCATCACTGTCAACTAGATTGAAAGATGAAATAAAATACAAAGTTAAAGGGTCTTATTATATGAAGACTGAAACCAGACTACCACAGTGACAGTATTTGACACACAACAAAGAAGTCCTGATATGATAACAAACACTAAACTAGCAATATCAAATTCTTCTGAGCAATGGTGGGGAGCTAGTATTTAAAAAGTAAACTTATGAAATGCAATAATGGATTCAGGAGAAGTGGGCTCAGAGTCAAGAGAGGTTTGACAAGTTTAAGCATTTACACAACACAGAACACAAGGCATGAATAATGATGTTGATGGGGCTGGTGTGGAATATTGCTCACGTAATAGAAGGTCATGCAGTGAGTTTTTACCTCTTTCCCACATCTGCCCCAGCAAGTGTGTGAGCCATTTATGGTGTAAAATTGTCACACCTCAATAAATCACATAGTCCAAGGGGAAGGGGAATAAAAGCTTGACGAATAGATGGGAATTGGGGAAAGGTGTAATAAAGTCAAACACTACAGGAAATGAAACAACAACAATATTTATTGGATGCTGCACAGCACACCATCATTAATCTGTTGTGGAAGGAAACAATGAAGGTATAGGTATGACATAGTTCAGGTAAATGCGTTGCAGACAGTCCTCCACCCCAGAGAGTCCAAAGAATAATACATCCCTGAATGTTATTTCTTCTAGGTTTGAAAAATACAAATTATGGAGGTTTGAAGTGAACCCACGCTGTTCTAAAGCTTGTGATTGTTAAAAGGAAAACAATAATATATTGCCAAACTGGGTGGTGCATCTCCAAGGTTCTTGGAATTCCTGTCACTTTGGGTGCCTGCTGGCTGAACCTGTCTGTTAGGTAAGCTGGAGTCCTGCATTTTCACCAAGTTTTGTTCATGCAGGAGAGGACCAGAAGAAGGCCTCAAAAACTGTAACTATGTTATAAACTAAAGGAGAAGGACAAAAGGAAGCAAGGTAAGGTTCATGAGGAGTCAGGAGTGTACCAATAAGTCTCAGAAGCACAGCAAGAACATAAGAGGAGTTTGACTTTTGTAACAGCAATGCAGTAAACATACATTCTCAGCGGCATTTCCCGACAACGCACCTCTCTCGAGCCCACAGACCTGAGGGAGTATTAGGCCTAGAGTCTTTGAAGTCAATACGTTTCTCCTTCTAGTTGTTGTGGTAGTGCCACCCTGTGTCCTTCCATCCTCCTTCTCCTGATTCTGAGGAACTCTATCCCAGTCCCAAACTGAGCAAGGTAGACCTGTGTAGTCAAGTGCACTGATGTTGAAGAACAAATAGAGAAACAGAACTGGAGTATTTTTTATAGATTTGTGTTTGGTAACTAAAGTGACTTGTCTGGCCTGAGGAACCAGAAAAAAGCAGTGGACCCGGCAGGTAAATTTCAATAAGTTTGAAAGACCAACCGCTTTCAGGAACAATGATCACCCATCAGCACCAAATCATTGCCAATCATCAGAATCAAGTTTACAAATTTGTTGAACTCCCTCCTTCACTGTTAACCACCACATACATCATCAATCATCACTCATAATCACTCAATATCATAATACCGCTCATTGCTGCAATAGTTAGTAGTTACCTCTTCCAATCTAAGTATGGTGGTTGAATAAAATATTATCTACTCCATTGGTAGCAAGTAACAACAAATTATAATTTGGCATTAGCAATAGCTGCCTTTTAAGCAATTTGGCAGTCCTGCTAGGTGATGTAAAAAAAAGGACAGACAATGGCATGTGAGTGAGGCAGGCATCATCTCCAATGTCCTGAAGGGAATGTGAGGGCTTCTTCACTGTACAGAGGACCAATTCCAGTCAGGCCATATAATATGTGACTAAAAATGGTGAGGCAGCATAAACCTGACACAAACATAATGTTCCACTTGCAATTTTTTTTTGCGAAGAAATAAAGAAGTTCTACGAGAAAGAAAATTTAAAATTTCTATGTTGGCACTGGTATACTCTGTCCAGGAAACAAAGTTTGTTCTCAAACTCAGGTGGTTCACCAGCAAGTTGGTCAGAAAACACGCTTGATTCTGACCAGTCATCCTTTACCTCCTCCAGTGGTGTTTTTGAACGGTTTAATCAGCTGGTATGAAATGCCTGTTCATTTTGATCATGGTTAATCTTTCCACGTTATGAGGTGAGAGACTGGTCCTTCTCACTGTTACAAGTACACCGGCTGCACTGGACACACGTTCAGCAGACATGCTGGCTACAGGTCAAGCTGTATGTTTATTTCCAGCCTGCCGAGCTGTGGCCATTGGCGCATCTTCCCATACCAATACAACAATGAGCTTTGATCCACATACACCTTATTTGGGTCTTCCAGATACTCCTGGAACATCCTCTGAAGTGTCATTGGTGCTGCCACTTGCTTGACCTCTTTTGCCTTCACCTCTTCACTGGACTTAAGACTTGCTACTTGAAACCAAGCCAATGAAGAGGTTGGGTCAGATTCTTTTGATGCTGTGTTGCCAGTGTTCTTGCTGCTGGTGGTGGCTGCTGTGAGACACGACTCTTGTATTTTTTTTAAAAAGGCATGTTTTTTTTTTGTAGCATGGATCAAGTAGGGTGGCACAGATATACTCTTTGGATGAGATAATGTAATTTTGCAGCCTTGTATTAGCCAGGTGAAAGATTAAGCTCTCAACTAAGGTGTGCACTTCTGGGTCTTTGTTCACACCTCCAGGTGCAAGGCTTTCAGACACCTTCTTTAGCTACTCCTGTAGCAGATACAGCAATTGAATAGCTTGGCCCATCGTACTGTCCTCTTTGCTAACTTCCTGCGTGAAAACCTCAAAAAGGAGCTGCATCTCTGTCCGTGGCATTTGACTAGGCCCCATTTGTTTGCATCAATGGTTATAGCTTTTGCAATTGAATCCCCTCCTCAATCAATGACATATTCTTTGATATGTCGATGCTGCTCAAACAGACATTGCAACATATAATAGGCTGAGTTCCAGAGAGTTGGCACCTCCTGTATCAGGGCTTTAACTGGTACATGGCCACTACCCTGAATAATCCGCAACTGATTTCGGCCTTTAAAAGGATGGCTTAAATAAGTGCAGATTCACCCGCAGGTGGTCAGTATGTTGCTAACTAAGTCTTCTTTCTTGAGAAACTCTTTCACAACCAGGTTGGTGTAGTATGCTAAACACAGGACCCTGAAATAGCCATCTCTGCCATGGCCTTGACTATGTTACTGACACTGTCCATAGCAACAAATCCAATTCGGTTACCTCTGGGTTGCAGCCATTCAGACACTTTGCTATTGAATTCGACCAAGATGTTTGCAGCTGTATGTGATTTCTCATTGATGAACATGGTTACTGTTGCATTCCCCCAGATGCTCTAAAAAATGTCTTCATGGCCAAGACCTGTAGCTAGCTTTTGCTTTACCCCACAAAAGAGATCCAGTGTGCAGTGATGCACACGTAACCAGTAGCCTGACAACTGGTCCATATATCTGTCATCAGGTGGATAGTGTGGACAACACTTTGCTGCAAAGCTTGTTCAACCAATTGCAGCACATCGTGATGCAGTACTGGAAAAGCAACTCTACTAAATTAGATCTGACTTGAATACTTCCATTTCAGGCAGATGGTTTCCACAATCCCACTCCTTCCACAAAAGAAAAAGGGAGTAGGTCCAGCGCTAACATTTTTCCCAGCTTCCCATTGTACAAATGTGCCATTGGATGGTTGCAGTCGTGGGGCCACTCCTGTCTAAACATGCCTGTAATAGTAGCCTGGATTTTCTTTTTTGTGGGGCCACTGACGCCGGTGACTTTTGAGTTGTAAGTGGTGGTAGACTCAATGTTCATTGTGGTGCAGTCACCGTATGCTCTGGTGTCTCCACCTGACTCTGAGTCTTACTGTGCCTTTGTGAAGTCCCTGAGGTGCGTGATTCTGTTGTACTGCTGGTGACAGGGATGCTTTGCATGAGGATGTCACCTTCTTCTTCCTCACCTTCCACCCTGATTTGACCAGTTGTAGCTGATGTTTCCAAGCTCTCCTCACCTTTGCCACCGGGACCACATTTAGCAATTTTTTAAGGTGCTCTTCCCACCGGATTGCGTGAAGTTTTTTCATGTCGGTCATCTGGCCCCAGCACAATAATGTGAACTAGGCTTACTTCGACAAACACTCGCATGGAAAATTGAGTGTATCACAATGTTTCAACAACGACAAAGAGCAAGGAAGCATGACAACCAAAGAACACATTCAAGCCTATGGCTGGATGAACAAAATGACCGCCAGACACATGATCAAGCAACAGCTTTGAACAAGGAGGCATGGGCAGCAAAGAAACATGCAAGCCTATGGACCTAGACTACACAAAATGGCCCCTGGTTACATGGCATGGAGAACAAGGAGACATGGTGGACAATGACAAAGACACACACTCTCACTGGCCATAAGGAGATATGGTGGTAATAACACTGAAGATACCACTAACATTATTTCAGTAATGCAAAACACAAAAATTAACTGAACTATAAAAATGTCACATCAACAGTACACACATCCTCCTATGCCATCAAACATTACCTCACAACGTATTCACTTTTTGCACAAAAAATAAAATACAGAAAGTAGCCAACATTTTGTATTTATTCCAATGCCATCCCTTACTAAATGAAGTTTTAAACACATATAACACTTAACTATTTATTTCATGCACTGTTGATTACTAGTACTGGGCCTACTGGCTAGATGGCCCTTTACATATCTAGGCCACATAGTAAAATAACATTGCAGATGTTACAAACATATATAAAAGAACAGGCACTGACTGAGCTGCGTAACAATTTTCCTTTATAAAAGGTGAAAAATCATTGAAATACAAAATAAATAATAACTAGGCCCATACTTAAACTCCAGGCCATGTTCCCCGATAAAATTTTAAAATCAAATTAAAGTGCAAAGAAATACTGGTGCACCCCCAAGCAAATTACACCCTTATACAATAGTTTTTTTAACTTAACTTACTTGGGTGATTTCACAAAAACAAAGTCCTTGAATCCAAAGTTATATCCAGAAGACAAAGTGAGTGATCCTTCCATCTCAAAATCCAAGTGAAAAGTGACAAGGAGATGGACAAAGCACTGGGATGAGCCTGTTGAACAGGAACAGGAACAGGAAGTTGGAGTCTCTGGTGCACATCCTTCCTGTTTGAAATTAAAAGGCTTCTTAATTAAAAAAACATAACTTGAAAGGTTGAAAGGAGAAGAAATTCCACTAACAAAACAACTTTTTGACTAAATTTAGATGTTTCTGGAATACAAAACATGTACTCCAGGTGCATTAGCGCTCACGAGCGGGACTGGAAATAGCTTGATTAAATGAAAAGTCTTGTGCATGTTTACTAGTGGCCTGGGAGTATTGTGGCACTCGCAAGAGAGTGCTGAAAACCCAACCTTGTGTGCTTGAATTAACTCTGCTTCATGTCAGATTACAGAAGTCATGAACTCCACACTACTCCACATAGAGCAAAGTGCCCAAATTCTGCAAACTCAGCTGGGGAAGCAGATTTTGATGCCGGGACCTACTGTTGATGTGGTTTCATAGCTGTTTTAAATAGCTTGGGACCAGGTCCTGTGTTTCTGTAATAACAAGGAGACACTCAGCCGGCAGACAATATCCAAGACACAGGTACTGAACCCTAGCTTCCATTTCATTTGTAAACAGATGGTTACACAAACCATTTCAGACCCAAGAAGGAATATACACATGTCCATTGCCAGGATGATGAACGATTGAATGAGAGCTAGCGCCCAGCTGCATCTCATTGGCCATCAGTCTGTGTTTATGATTGTGAACTGAGCATTCACATTCACATTAGTGCACTGAAAGGTTATGTTGCTGCCTATCTACCTGTCATCCCCTCCAGCAGTTTAGGAGAGGGGGCATAGTTGTTTTCTGTTGGCCTCTGGCTCATGGTCTTTCACCAGTGTCCCCCGAGGGAGCATCCATTCTGTCATCATCATACTCACAACCTGATGTGTTCGATCCCATGAGCAGCTCCCAGTAAGAAACTTACATAAACTTTGGGGAGCTTGTCTATGTTCAACTATGTATTGGTTTATGGTCACAGGCTACATAGTGGCAGTAGAATAAAGATCCAGTTAAGTGATAGCATTTTTAAAGTGACCAAGAAACAATTATTTATCGGTCAATATCAATTGCCTAGGTTGGCCAAAGACTGACTGGTATATGATAGCTGCATCGCAATAGCTTATGAAAGAGAAACATTGGGCTGGACATCCTGCAGGAATGTAGAAAGTATGTAATAGTTGTGAATAAACACCTGGCTGAACGTGATTAAGAAATACTTGCTCACAAAAAGGGCAGTTAGGCATTATAAAAATGTTGTCTAGGTGATCTGCACAAACCTTTGGAGGCATCAAAAATATTAAAAAGGTTACATAAAAGAAGAGTAAAAGGTGGAAAACGTCCATCAAATGAAAAGCTGTTAATATGCTTTCCTTCCCAAAAGGTTGAAAAAATCAATCCTCGCACCCTGAATGCTGCCCAAAAACTCCAACCTTACATATGCCTTCCTTACCAGTCTGTTTTCTAGTGGGCAACAAGTTTACAGTTGCTTGTTCTCCTGTCAAGAGTGTACTAGTGAAGAGATCTGGGATCCACTGGAAGGGTGAGGATTCTTTGCTGCTGCAAACATCACTCTGGCCCATCCTGCAAATACATCTGTGTTTCTATAACAGCACATCTAGAGCTGCCAAATACTGCAGGTAGCCTGCAAGGGAATCCCTGTCTGTTGTCATCTATGGGGAAACGCTAATTCCAATTACTCCAAGTGGGAAAATTAGTGGCATGAGTTAAACAGATGATGGTACAATGTGTGAATGCACATTGCACAACAGCAGCACGTCTTATTATTGTCTGAAGGAAGCTATTTCTTTTGCAGACTTCGTGGGTGCTGGTCAGTATTCTGGATGAGACTAAAACAATCAGTCAGCTCAGTGGAGTCTATCCATTTCCTGCTGTCTCAGGGCAATCCCTATTAATGCCAATTATACAGGTGGACGTAAGTCAGCAAAATCATACAGAGTTTTTATTTAACTTCCTAGACTTTTGTGGAGTACATCTCTGCAAGTTCCGCCAACCCCTACTCATTATCCAAAAAGCCAGTCCATGATACTGGTCCACACTCTATAATTTGAACACAATATGTACAACATTAACAAAGGATAATAGGGCAATTTGTGTTTGTGTATATACAGTTTATCCACAAAAATTCTCAACAAAGCTCATCTATTTAGACAGTAATTATATGCTTTGATTTTATAAGGGCTTTATATAAGGTATGTAGTATCAGGGATAGACTTATTTGTGCATGTAATCAGGAATTTTTAAACACAGGGGCCATATTTATGCCAAAGTGGTGCAGTGCAGACCAGCAAGTCACCTTGCTCTGCTGCACTGCCTCACTGGGAAAGGGCATATATGTGCTGTATTTAAGCCATAAGGCACACTCCTGTCCTTTTCTTCTGTGCTGCCACACAATGGGCTACCTAGCACCAATGATGACACTCTTGCACCTTCTTGCACACAAATAATCCTTAGTGGCATATTTCTCTATCTATGTGTGCTGCATTATGCAACACAAATAGAAAAAAGAAATAGCCTGGAAAAATAAAGATATTTTCCATCATTATGCCGCTTCTGTGGAGGCGTATCTTTTTAGCATATTCCCCCAATTACCAGGTTTAGTAAATCTGGGAATGCATACAACAACTCTGGGAGTTGCACGGGAACACCTTTGCAACACCCATGAAATGCCTCCCTTGCACAGAGTAATGAAAGGATCCTACATTACAGGTCAAATACATTGTGTTTAGGAATGGACACTTTCCCGCAAAGTCCTCAAGCCCTTTTCCTCTTTCAAGGCATGATGAAGAATACGACACCCATCCAGGGTGGAAATAAATTGCAGAAATAAACATAGCTTGTGATGTCATGTATCACCTGGAAATGCATCTGCTTTTTACCTCTTTCAAGGTTCACTTGTGTAATTTACTATGCTAACATTTCAAATAGGATGGGTGGATGTTAGGATACACAGGGTATCTCCTTCCAAGCAAATGGTAGGTAACAACGGTGACTCGCACAGCCTTGCATAAATGCAGATTGACAATGCTATGCCATGCAGAGTATCGCAAAGAGGCTTTTTGGGGGCATATGTAAGACTGGGGCATGTATCAGACCTAAGGACCTGCATTGCCTTGCATTTCATTCTAAGTAATTGTAACACAAGCCACCTGCCTTTGGTGCATCACTTAAAATGACAAAGTTTAGTTCTGTGATCTGTGATGCATGGTTGTTTTTCCCAATTCTTCCCAGATTCATTAATGAATTTGCGTAAAAGATTTTTGATAGTTTTGTTGTTGCGCTCATCAAGACCATCGGTTTGGGGATGATAGACCGATGTCTGTATTTGTTGAACCCCTAATGCCTGACAAACTTCGGACATCAACCGGGACATAAAAGGATTCCCCTGGTCCATAAGGATCTCTCTGGGGAATGCAACTCTGGAAAAAACTCTATCATAGCTTGAGCTATGGTTTTTGTAGTCATATTTACTAATGGAATGGCCTCTGGATACCGAGTAGCGTAGTCTACCAGTACTAAGGGGTATTGGTGACCCCTTGTGGATGGAATCAAAGGTCCCACAAGATCCATGCCAACCCGCATGAAGGGAACTTCCATAATAGGTAGGGGATGGAGAGGAACTCTAGGGTCTGTAGAGGAATTGATCAGTTGACACTTGGGACACAACTGACAATGTGTCCTGATATCACCATATACTCCTGGCCAATAGAATCCCCTGATTATGGATTCCTCTGTTTTTTCCCTTCCTAAATGCCCTTCGCCACTATCTCCATGAGCTAAATGAAGTACTTGTTCTCTATATTCCTGGGGAAACACCAACTGAGGGCCTCGGTTGTTGGAAGAAGGTCACACTCAATATAATAAATCGTTAGTGATTTGGAAAGTGGGACCTACCAAAAGGTTGTCCAAAGACAAGGCTATCTACCAGGCATTTCTCAACGTGGGATCCTCCGTTTGTGAATGCCGAAACTGTCTGGCAATGGACATTATTGTTTTCGGGAGCTCTTGCTGAGGTAGTGCTGTTCTAGTGAAGTCTTTTTGGAACTTTTGTTCTCTCTTTTGGGATCTAGAGAGTTTCAACTTGGAGTTATATCTCTCTATGTCGGAAGATACAAATGGAGCCTCACTCCACCAGGAGTCAAAAAGGTTATTTTGATTTAGCGATTCGAAAAGTTTAGGAAAGGCTTCATAGTCAGTTCCCAAAATGAGATCTTACCCTAGGCCGGGAATTACACCTACTGAGAGGGACTCTTCTTGTCCTCTCCAATTGTAGCAACAGGATAAACTTTTCTATCTCCATGCACACATGTGATCAACACTTGGGCGTTCATTACCCATTGGTCTGGTTGGACATATGCTTGTTTGATTATGCTTTGACTTCGGCTGGAGTCGATCAGTGTTAGTCTCTTTACTTGGTTTACCAACAGGGGTGTTGTGCATCTCGTCATGGTCTGTCCTAACCATAATACACGTCCCTTAGTCACACCAAATTTCCATGGGTTCATCTTGATCTCTTTTGAGTGGACAATTTCTCGCAATGTGCCCCCATTTGGCACAGTGAAAACATTGGGCTCCCATTAGGAATTCTTTTGAAGGATTACGAGAAGGGACAGATTTTTCTGTGCTGGGACCCGGTAAGGATTTGGTTAAAAATGTTTTTGGGTTAGGTGCTCGAGGCAATGCTGTTATGGGTTTTATATTGGAGCCTCTAGAATCGGGGGCTTGGTGATATGCACATGCCAGTTCAATGGCAGTATTATTAGTGAGACCCAGATGTTGACGAATCCAGTTCCTCATCGAGGGAGGTAGGGCATCTAGGTATTGTTCCAGCACAATCATTTCAAATATATTCTCTTTTGAGGATTCAGTGGGATTTAACCATTTGCCGGCTTCATGATGGACCCTATAATAAAGGGTCCTCGGACTCTCCTGATGAACCCTTATTGTATGTCGGAAACTCAAACGGTAGCTCTCTTGGTCAAGACCCACTTGTTCCAGAATTGCTTTCTTTCTCTCCATATAAGGAGTTACACCCCCGGGATTTATCGCCTGATAGGCTGCCTGCAGATTTCCTGTGAGAAGCAGTGCAATATATTGACCCCATCTATCCACTGGCAAATTAGCAGAGCTAGTGACCCGCTCAAAGTTCGTAAAAAAGGAGTCAGGATCCTCATTTTTCTTGATATTTTTGTAGCACACTACTAGGGACATTAGTGTGTACCCTGGTTGTGGCTATCGTCTCAGATAGTTTTCCAATGGCAGTTTCATGTACTAATTGATTATTAGCGATGATAGTCGCCTGACTTTTTAAGGCTGTTTGTAGTGCCTCCTGCTCTTCCTTTGCATCCTTTAACTGTTCATCCCAGAGTAGCTGCGGATGTCTCTGCCCTTCAGATAGTTGTGCAATCATGTCCGCCAAGGTTAGTTTCTCCTCCATTGCCTGCGCCTGTCCATGAGATGGGAGCCGCTAGATCCCACTTCTGACACCACTGTGACAGGATCAGAGAAATGGAGGCTAATAGGCATTACAGTGGTTTATGATTTTTGTTTCTTTTTGTACAGTTATGACACCGTCTTTTGTCATAAAAGTGTTTCTTTTTCCTTTCTTTTTCTCTCTCTTTCTTTTCTTTTCTTTCCTCTTGTACGTTCTTCAACTTCTTTACTTTGCTCTGTCTTCTTTTCTAGGTGGTGACTCCAGTGGCACATAGGAGGAAAGAACATAGAAGGATTGTTTTAGGAGGTAGGAATTATTGGTGTTAATCTCTCTCTCTTTCCTGTTCTCGCTCCCTCTGTCTTCTCTGCCCCTTTTCTTTCCTGTCTTCTGTCCTTCTCTTTTCTTTGCTTTGGGGTTAACGTTTACTCTCTGTTATGTCTGTTCTTAGGTTGTTATTATTTTTTCTTTCTATTTTCTGCCTTTTCTCTATTCCAGTTTTTCCACCTTCTTTTCTTTCTTTCCTTGGTTCCAAAACTTCTCAATACCCTTCTGTCTCTTTGTCCTATTTTACCGTTCTGGTCTCTCTTTTTCTTGTAGTTTCTTTTATATATATGAACTTTTCTTTCCTTCGTTTACCCTTTTTAGACTCTCTCTTTTATAATCCCCTCTAGTGCCCTGTGAATCAGTGAGTGGTATAATGAAACCAAAGTACAACTAAAACTTAAATCGTAGTTTTGGATGTGCCCAGGTTAAAATGCCACAGTTTCTCACTTCCCTCCTTTTGTTGTCTGACTTTAAACCCAATTCCTGTTTTCCCTGTTTCCCGCTTTGGTTTAGGACCGTACCTGCCTGGGCCACACTCTTCCTAGAGTGTGGCCGGTCTGTTCGCTCCGTCTCTCAGTCTCTCCTCTCGGTCACCTTCCTCCCGCTTCTCTCCAGGGTTGCTTGGCCTTTCTTCATAACATCGTCTTCTTCCTGGCATCTGTTCCGGCGGTCCGCTCGTCTGACAATCCGGCACGTCCACATCTTCTCCTCTGGGAGAAAACTCCTTCCTCTCTCACTCATTCTGCACAGGTTTTAAAACCCGTTCTGCTTCCGTGTTTATCTTCCAGAGTTTGGCTGCAGCTGCTCCCATTACTTCTGGGTCAGTGTGGCCGGACTCAAATGTACCCCTGGGGGACATCCGGTCCGCGTCTGTGTTCCCCGGACGCTTACATGTGCATACAAATGTTATGCTATAAGTTTTATGTACTATTTCCACATGTGCAGCATAAGTCTACACACATCAGAAGAGAAATCAGGTTGACCCTTATTGCCTTATTGCCCTTATTGCCAGCCTTTAACACAGCAACCCTACCACTATTGTGCACACTTTCCTCAGTTGCACTATGAGCAACAGGTTGTATGGCTGTACAGCATAGAGTCACTTTTGATTGAATATTGTGAAAGTTGTGTGTGCTGCCCGGCACTGAGTCAAAGGTAGATTGATTCCACTCTGCACACTTCTACCAAGCCTTACATGCCCACTGTGTGGTTAAATGGTATGCTGCGTAGGAAAAACATGTTTTATCTGACCCCTGTGTAGTAAGGTAGGCTGCTCAGGACAAACATGTCTTTCATGGTCCCTGAATACTAAAATTATATGCTGTGTAGGACAAACAAGTCTTTGTTTGACCCTTGCATAGTTAAATGGTATGCTATGTAGGGAATGTTTTGAGTATCCCCTACATGGTATTATGTAATTCTGCATACCGCAAACACGTCTTGTATGTCCCCCACATAGTAAAATGGAACATTGCATAGTGCAAACATGTCTTGCATGACCCTTGCATCAGAAAATAAGCAACCAAGCTACTGAAATCAGGTGGCTGCACCCAGGAAATGACGCAACTGGCATGGCTGCACACCAGGAAAAGTGTGACATTTACTTTCACTTAAATTTACTTTCACTTACTTGTGCTTGGTGTTTGGTGGTTGTGTGTGGAGGATTTGGCTGGAGTGTGACAGGAACTTTGAGATTGTGTATTGTGTATTTTGTTCTGTTACTGAAGAGCAGTGTCCACTATTGCTATTTGTGTGTAACTTGTGTGTCCATAAGTGTATTGTCCTTTATAGTTGTTCTTTTTCTGTTTTTATTTGATGGGTGTTAAGGGGTGTTTGTTTTTTTAAAATAGTTTTACTTACATATAGAGTATGCATGTGTCATGTCAGGGAAAAGGAAAGAGAATACCTTTGACAGGGAAGTAGGAGGCCTTAATATGGTTCATGGTCCACTTCCCCCTCAAATGCTTGGGGCTGGGAGGAGAGTAAGCCAAGGTTATGGCAATAAAGAGTACAGTATCCGCTTGGATGTGTCTAAAAATAGCTGCTCCAGTTCAAGCGTGGATTGCAACTTCTTCTAACTGTAACATAGATGAGCTGATATTGTCTCTAGAAAGGTGTATTTGCTGGACCTAATTGGGCTGGAGATTGCTGGAGATCACAGGATTAGCTGGTATGTATACACTTTCTAACATCATCACTTCATGATGTACATAGAATAGTAACTTATACATGTTTTAATGTGCATATCATGCTAACATGGAAGGCTATTTGTAGCTGCTTAGTGATTTACATAGACACGGCAGTATGGTTGACATACCAATTCATGCACCCTTGTGGCAAATAACATGTGTAAAGTACACTTAAATGTCAGATGATGATGCCACTAGTTGTGTGCCATGGAGTGGATATTGGATTGTTAATATAATTGTTATCTCTGTCAAATAATACTGCAGCCAGACTCATCCTGAACCTTCCCAAGCATGAAAAAATCACACCACCCATTAGAAGCCCCCACTGGCTTCCCACCCAGAAGAGATGCCTCTTCAAGGGCCTCACATTTAGATACACAACTCTACACAACCAAGGCCTGTTCTACATCAACCATTGTCTGAACTTCCACATCCCCACTAGAAACCTAAGCTCTGCCCCACTCAACCTTGCACACCGCCCACCCCGTAACTACCACAGCCACAACGGAGGCCACTCCTTCTCCCAAATAGCAGCCAAGACCTGCAACAACTTGCCCCTCTACTTCCAAACAGCTCCCTCCCTGGCGGACTTCCAAAGGAGAATCAAGACATGACTCTTCGATGGAGACTCAGCTCACCAGCACCCAGATACCCTTAGGCATGACAGTGCTACACTTTACAACTCCAATGATTGATTGGTTGATTGAAGAATTAATCCGCCATTAACTATGACGAAGCATACCAAACTCTCCACTTGTAAATGTTTACTGGATGTGTGTATTCCATGAGAATTGTTGAAACAAGGTCATTAATACTATCAATAACACTTTCAATATAGACAGTCAAAGTACATCATCTGCATCTTGACCAGTTAGCAGGTAAACATTTTAAACACAATGCCCAGCACATATTATGACAGTCAAAATAATTACAGCTATTATGCATTTATCACAACTCCATATTGTGCCTTATGTGCTGTGGGTTTTTCTCGCCAGACTCATGTCACCCTTCCCTTTTAGTGCCTTCCTATCCAGAGAACTCCACATCATCCTTCCCTTGTGTCACCTTTCTCTCTTGAGTACTCCATGGCCCCTCTCCCAGGAATGTAAACCATTGACTCTCCTGTTCTGTTCCTAAACATGTTTTATCTGTATTGTACCTGCAGATTTTCACATTGAATTGTACCATCATTCACTTGGGGTTCTGTTATACTTGTTAACTGTTGGCAATTACCATTTGCACCTGCCATCTGCAAGGGTTTATATCAAGTGTATGTAACAAATTATCTTTCTCAGGTTCATTGCCATGCTTCCATGTAGAACACGCGCCTTCTGGAACAATCCTTTTCTCCAGCAAAAATAACTCCTTCTAAACCTGCACCGGCACTTGACCTCATTCCAGCCCTGCCAAGCTTCATCCCTGCACTCCCCCAGGTCGCCCAGAAGTTCCAGAGCTGTAGTCTTCCAAGCTTTCCTGTGACCCTGGTATTTCTGATGCTCCTTGTGTCTTCCCTCATGGTCTATGATTCTGCCTTCTCTTGAGCTTCCTGTGCAGAGACTCCTGTCATCTTTGGATTCCAGTTAAAGTACTATACAAGGCTAAGTACTTTCCCCTCAGGTTAGTGCAAACTAAGCCATAGGTTGGCAAATATTCCTATGAAGACCTGAGCATGTTTTCGGACGTTGTTTGAGTATTAATCCCCATAAGGCCCAGTGCTCTGGAATCTTGAATTGCAGCCCTCTGAACCTTATTGTGTCTGAACTGAGAGCTTTCTACTGTGTTCTTGAGAGGTTGTATCTAGTATTTTGGGAGAAACTTCTAGATCTTGAAGCTGTATTTGAGTTTGAATCTGAAACCTGTATGTTCCCAAATGGCTGAAAATCTCCAGTTTATTCCTGAAATGGTTTCTGCTTTCTCTCAGCAATATTTATGATTGTGTCTGTAAGTGTACAAATAGTATAAACTGTTCATAGATCAGTTGTATTAGAGACCCAATGGATAACATTGCCTCATGTTGTTTTTAGTGTTCCACACCTGCATAAAGATAACAAGGTCCACGGAGACACGACCCTACCAGTCAATGCACATGGCAGGAGAGCAAGTTCATCTTTTCTTGTTCTGTCCCATCCCCCTTCTCCCTCTGGAGGCATTGATGGAATTAAGCAGTTTTTACTTGTTTCACTAAGCTGCCCCAGCTGGGATTGGGGGTCCAGTATCATCCCCGCGGTTGGAACCAGGTGAGTGTGTGACAGGATTCGTCCAATGTCTAACTTAGTCTTCCTTAGGTTCCTGACCCTAGACATGTAAGAATAGATCAGTACCTCACTCTGAGAAAACCATATCATATAGCAATTTCCTATGTGGCAAGTAAATTCATATCAATTGCAGATTGTGTCCAAAAGGTCTATATAAGTAATTTGTCAATATTTTCTTTAAAGTGTAACATAAATATGTAATAAGGTGTTTTGTGACTACAAATATCACTTTTCTTCTAACAGTTCTTTCAGATGAACATAAAACCATGTGATGATATGGGAATACAACCATTCACAGATCCTAATGCTAAAGGTAGGTCTCAGTAATCCAGTAGAATTTGTATCTTACACCATTAAATGTGTGGCAGGTAATTTTCTAAGGATAACAAATAACTAGCAATGTGTTTAGAAAACAATATAATGTACATGTTCTCAGCATAATCATAACTAATATATTTCTATGGTGTGACTTCACATACTCACAACTCCTTTACAACATGTGTCTTGTCTGAAGGATGCCGATTAGTGTGCCCAAACACAACTCAGTCAGTCCCTCACCATCACTCACAAGCTAAAATATAATGCCCTTACTTAATTCTTTCATTACATTGTCCTTCTACCATACAGCACTGTGCACACCCTCCTAGTATGGCTTCTGTATGTCTTCTATATTCCACTGTACACTGTTGCATGCATCATGTGTTAAGGATTCTCACACTCCTTGTCCCATATTTATTAACCATTTAGGCAATGCAGTGCTACAAGGCAACTTATGTTGGTGTATTGCTTG
Organism: Pleurodeles waltl; assembly: GCF_031143425.1. Taxonomy (NCBI): domain Eukaryota; kingdom Metazoa; phylum Chordata; class Amphibia; order Caudata; family Salamandridae; genus Pleurodeles; species Pleurodeles waltl. The sequence continues at coordinate 399,018,414 of NC_090438.1, read as the reverse complement.
AAAGGGAGAGTGTATAAATACCTAATATCTACAAAAATAGAGCCAATTACTGCTCTCTCAGAGCACTGGTGCACTACGTGGATTGTAGTTTGCAACCATTCACCCTTGAACCATGGTGCAAGGCTGCCTGCATGATGGGGATACCTGTGTTAGTACAGGTAGGAGATCCTTCCTGGCCAAAAACAATGACTTGTGGCATTTCCCCTTTCAACATGCTGCACTGATAGAAATAGGCTGTTTCACAAAACCAAATCTTCATTAGTCTGACAAGGATTTCCATACTGAATGTCTGAAAATGACAAATAATAAATTCATAGAAACAATGGAACTGTGACATTTCTATAGTATAACTGACATGTAAAAGCTTCATGCTGGTCGTGACATAAGTGGAATCATACAAAACCTAGTGAAATTGCTATTTGATGTCTGTGTATGACATACTACATATACAGCTTTCCTTCATCAAGTTTGCCCTCTACAATGTAAGTTTACTGTATGCAGTCCTTGCCAGTTGTGATCTCATTATACCCAAAATTGATGAACAAGTATATCTCAAATGTATGCACTCTACTTTGCAAAATCCTAACATGTCTATACAGGGCCTGTAGCAGTACTACTTGTTGCCATATGTCAATATCATGGCATGAAGGAAACATCAACTGTATGTATTCGATTTTGTACAGCATCCTGCATATCAGTATATTCATGCTGTCATTATTACTTCTAATGATGTAAGGGTTAGATGTTAGAATGATATCTGCACCATAAGATATGACCTCTAGATGCCGTACTATATCCTGCACTGCCAGGCATTCTAGCTCTATGGTGTAAGTGTTGCATCATTTTAAGCTACATTTTCTATGTGAGTGAGGGTACACATCATAGACCGTTGCTGAAATGATGGACAATACACCTTAGTATTTTACATAAAGCTGTTCATGTAAGAGTTGGACTAACTGTGTCAGAAACCTTCATGAAGAGGATCATCTTACTGACAAATGTGAATGGAGTATCGTGCATTTATATGTGTGCATTTGTTGCATCTTCATTATAAATCAGAGGAAAAATATTTGTATTGCCTGTTGGCATGAATACACAAAAGGCCAAGCCATTATTTGAAACCTATAATATGTGCTGCCTAACAGCCGTTAGCGAGTATCTAACAAACCAAATGAGTTACTGATATTCATCAACAAGGAAAGACAAAATTAAATGCATGTTAGTCTGTACCGTCAACACAATGGTGCCAATTAATCAGTGTTGCAACCCTATGTCTATCACATGTGTAATCTAGGTAACCAATATTATATTTCAGATTTAGACACAACTCAACATAATGGTTGTTCAAGCACTTCAATGGATGCATACATGTTGGAAGAACATTTACATGATTTTGTCAGTGCTCACACTCAATGTGGGGTATACATTAGTAAACACTGTGTATTCTGGATGCAGGAGGACCTGACACAGGTTAACACCATAGATGTGCGATATATATATATATATATATATATATATATATATACATATATATATATGTGTGTGTGTGTGTCATTAAATACATTTTTCTGATTCACATTTCTGATATGGCCATGCTGGCAACATGATTACAGCAACATGTAACATGTTTTACTGCTTGCAAGTTGATGGGACTAGACCATGGCGTAGGTTGTGATTTGAGTGTTTATTACAGAAATGTGTAGGAAGAATATGTATGTATTTGACAAATTTATATTGTATTGTTGTATAAATAGACATTCGATATTTGATATTTGTTAATGTTGCATAATCATATCTTTGTCCCTAACATTTGTGTAGCTAATATGAATACTGATGCCAAGAAGAAATTTGCATCCTGATGGGCCCAATGTGAGAGGATCCAGAAGACCATCCTTAGATACAGATGCATGGGCAAACTTTATGATGAGTGGAAGGTAGCCAGAACCTGGGCTTTTGGTTTGGTGAAACAGAGCAAGTGGCTATGCATCAAGGCAGCTAAACATAAACACACACCAACCACAAAAAAGGAACAGGAAGCACAATGGAAGTACAAAATAAAGTTTTCCCTGAGTGTCTATAGCATTATTGTAAGGCAGCAAAAAACACTAGAGTTACTTGGTAAAATTAATTGGCAAACAAAACAGACTCCCACTCAAGAACAATTGCCTGCTGCATCATTTTTCCCCACCATGTAGCAGTGATGCAAAAATGCACATAATTATACATAAATATGGTAATCGAAGAATAGAGAAAACAAATAATCAATTTTCCCGGAATGTATCTCCTAGGCTTCAGAAGAGACAATCAAATACAGTATTTCCTATATCTCAGTGTGTCAATCTCCTCTATGGCTGTGTGTTGGCTACCAACATCTCCTGCTCTTTTTATGCGAAAAACTAATTACTTGAGCCAATCTCTCCAAATTCTATTAAATCTGATCATTGACCCCTCTCTCTTAGCATGTTTCTCTAAACTGCACTCAATTAATTTCTGTCAGCCAATCACAATTCATGGAATTATAGTCGACCTCCAATCACCTAGAGTCAGCGATCTGGCTAGAAAGGCTGCAATGACTGTTGCTAACCAATAATCAACCCCAAAGCAGCCCTTGCCCAGCCGAATAATGCAATCTGGGCAACAGAAACCAGAGTCAGCTGAAGTTTATGCTCTAGTTGCTGAAAACTATCCTCCCAATACTCTTTCAATAGAGGGCAGAGATAACATCCAGCCAGTCTCCTGTGCCCTGACCACACCTAAAACATAATGGCGATACAGCTTCATCCACTTGCTGAATAGTGCAATTTTAATATGACAACCTGTGGCAGCGGCTATTAACTGAAGGTGTTGAGGAACCAAAATCATATTTTTATTGCAAATCCCAATACCAGTTGCTAATACCCTGCACTAGAGAAATAAAAAAGATAGGGAGATTTTATCCACTATTGGTTTCTCACCTTCCCTATATCCTGCGCAAAACGTCTTAATTTGGACATAGCTGAAAATGAGAGAAGGATTTATATCAGGGCAGCAGCTCATCAATTGCTGTCAAGAGAAATAGTGTCCCATAGAAAAAAATACTGCAGCCAATGGAAGCCCTGGTCTGACCAGCATCTACAGGTTGACACACTTAGGGGGTCATTCCGGTGCTTCCTGGGCCATTCTGACCGCGGCGGTAAAGCCGCGGTCAGAAAAGGGGAACCGGCGGTTTCCCGCCGGTTTTCCCCTGGCCCAGGGAATCCTCCATGGCGGCGCTGCTTGCAGCGCCACCTTGGGGATTCCGACCCCCTTCCCGCCATCCCGTTCCTGGCGTTTTTTACCGCCAGGAACAGGATGGCGGGAACGGGTGTCGTGGGGCCCCTGGGGGCCCCTGCACTGCCCATGCCACTGGCATGGGCAGTGCAGGGGCCCCCTAACAGGGCCCAATAATGATTTTCAGTGTCTGCTTTGCAGACACTGAAAATCGCGATGGGTGCCACTGCACCCGTCGCACCTCAGCAACTCCGCCGGCTCCATTCGGAGCTGGCTTCATCGTTGCTGGGTCTTTCCCGCTGGGCCGGCGGGCGGCCTTTTGGCGGTCGCCCGCCGGCCCAGCGGGAAAGCCAGAATGGCTGCCGCGGTCTTTTGACCACGGTGCGGTCATTCAGTGGTTCCCGCCAGGCGGGCGACTACCGCCGCCCGCCGCGGTTGGAATGACTGCCTTAGTTGCAAACCCAATGGGATACATTCCACTAGTTTCAACCAAGGGTGAAACACAGGAATCTCATAGCTCTAACAAATCTTCTGAAAGTGGTTGAAAATTATCCAAGGTGTTTTATATAGAGTTGTCTTGAGCAGCCTGGGGAACTTCAAAAAGGGGCACGATCTAGATAATAATTTGCTTCACACTGGGATGAGTGGGAAGATGTAATCAGCCATTCTAAAAGCGACACCTGGTAATATGTGTTAAGATCGGGAACCGCAATCCCAACTACCTCGCTGTTCAGACGCAAAACTTGTAGTTTAAGTCTTGACTTCTTGTCATGCCACAAAACTGACAAAATTCCCCATGCACCAACTCAAAAAAACATGCAGCACTTTAATCAATATATTGGTGAGAAAGAGGAAGAGAGGTAGAATAGACAGTTTAATCAAGGAAGAGCACCCCAAGATTGACAGGGAAAGACCTTTCCATTGAATGAATAATGACTGCATCTTCTGCATAGCGGCCTTCATATTAAGAGAATAGAGATCATCAAGTTTAGGAGACACCCAAACTTCCAAATATTGTATGGACTGCGATGGTGAGTGATGAGCTTGCATAGCACTAGTTAGATGGGACTAATTAAGGCAGCCCCCTGCTCAGCTGTGATTGACGGAATATGGATATACGCTAACCAATTTGTGATCTCAACAGGAGATGGGGTTAAGACATCTGAGTAAAGAGTGGTATAATGACATAAAAAAGCAGATACCTCTTCAGCGATTGGTGTAGATGTCACAGTACTTAGTTCAGAGATATGAGTAATGCTATCCGCATGAGCCTTATGCTTCAACTACCAAACAAAAAGCCTGCCAGTATCATCATTGTCCGTTTAACTTTGCTGTAACATTATACTGTGGTTTGCCACCTCCTTGCTAAGAAAATGGCCTTTAAGATCCAGCTAAATATGCAGCTGTTGCTTGATCCAGCAAAGTTTGTAGCTGGTGGTCTGTGACTTCACTGACCGCTTGACCTGGGTTTTGAAAGTTATTACCTTCCCTCCTAAAAAAGTCCTTTAAGGCCTTCCATACTGCAAATTCTGAGGCAGAGCCAACATTGCGGTCTAAGAAATCCTGAAGTGCTAAATGCATCTGAGCAATCCATGCATCATTTGCTTCTAGAGATTTATCAAACGTCCAGCTTGGTGGCATTCGAGTTTGAACTGAGAGATTAAGGTCAAGGGTGACCACGGCGTGATCTGAAAAGGGGTTTGCCATTATAGCTGCCTGCAATCTTAACATGTTGTGCAACCTAAGGTAAAAGTTGATACGAGATGGTGACTGAAACAGTTTTGAGTGACAGATGTACAGCCTTTCCAATGGATGATCAGATCTCCATAAGTAGAATAGAGAGAAATCACACATGAAAGCACAAAGAACTTTAATAGACTTAGGCTTTGTCTGAGTTTTATTGAGCCGCGAGCAATCCAGCACAGGATCACAAAGTATATTAAAGTCACCACACATTACTATTGGCCCTTACATTCCTTTAGCAAAATAATAAATTGAGGCCAGTGATTCCGGGGACTCTTCAATAGGATCACAAAATTGACCAGAATAATGACTTGGTTGTATAGTTCCATTTGGACCCATGCCCACTGGACAATAGGATCTTTATGCACCCTAATTATGTCTGCAGCAATATTTCTACTAATCAATATTGCAACTTTACGAACTGCCACATTTGCTAACACAAAAAAAGCATGCTAAATATATTCGAGGAATTTATTTGAAGCTGCTGATGATTTAAATCATCATGAAGGTAAACACATATTCAGCATTTTACACTCTACTGCATATTGAGGTTTGCCCATTCTTGAGCTTGAAAAAGTTGAAAGCATTTGAACATATGAACATTTTTTAAATACACTTCTACATATTTTAATTAAAACTCAATTGCAAGTGCTGCACTTCAAACCCAATCTGTGACCCCCCTCTACCTCAACTATACAACCCTTCCACACTAACACCATCTAAACTCCCAACCCCCAGTGCCCTATCGCCCTCCCCCGTACCCTTGAAGCGAAGAGGCCCAGAAAGCCCATCTGGCCTGTGAGTCTCCTATGGGAGCCTACCACCTCCTGACCCACCCTCCCCCTACTCTTTAGCTGAGTGCCTTGCCATAGCACTCAAGAGCTTTCTTCTGGGGATCATCACAACCTATTAAAGCAGCTAAAGTTCCTGGTCAACATGTCACCAAGAGATATTTAATTGAATGCTCTGCTGCATATTTTGGCCCTACCCATAACTGACACAATGCAAATAATGCTTCATCATACAATATTGCATCTTCAAGAGAAAAACAAAATAAAATAAAATAAAAAGGCCCATGTTGAAATGTCCAGAATAAATACTCTATTTCTTGGGCTTTAGCAGCTCTTTCGCTCTTTCGTTTGTTTGTAAAACATGAAACTGGCCTTCCAGCAGCATTTTGTTTGGATTGCTGTACTATAGGTTTGTGGATGCCTTTTCGTTTCAAAGGTTTGATCATATTTCTAAATTCCTGACAACACCACCCTGTCTTTTCTGACAGATCCGTTAAAATGGCTTCTTTGACCCTTAAGGCCCTGAAGTTCACCAGAATAGGTCAAGGATATTTCATATTTACCAGCTGAGATGAGGGAACATGGTAGGCCCTCATAATAGTGGTATCTTTTGGTGAAGCAGGACCATCAGAAAACACATGCTGAGAAAGCAGATTGGTCATGAATTTCACCAGGTTTTTTCCATTTTCGAGGCCCTCTGGAATCCCCACAAATCATAGGTTGGAGCGCCTAGCGTGATTTTCTAAATCATCCATATTTATTTGGGTCTCAAATATCCTGTGTTTGAGTTGCAGTACCTGAAGTTCTAAAGAGCTCTGAGTGTCTTCCAAGTCGGATATGTGTTGTTCTGCTTGTACCAATCTGGAATTAATTTGTGCTAGATTGTGATTGATGAGGGTGAACTGTGTTTGTACTTCGGAATAAGCTTTGTCATCCAGTGCCCTCAGTGTACTTAATTCCCCCCAAACTTTGTAGGAGGACAGTTTCCAGCTGTGCATCGAATACCAATTCGATTCAGCCGCGGTCAGAAAGGGTAAACCAGCAGTCTCCCGCCGGTTTACCGCTGCCCCATTGAATCCTCCATGGCGGCGGAGCGCGCTCCGCCGCCATGGGGATTCAGACACCCCCTACCGCCATCCTGTTCATGGCGGGAAACCCGCCATGAACAGGATGGTGGTAGGGGGTGCCGCGGGGCCCCTGGGGGCCCCTGCAGTGCCCATGCCAATGGCATGGGCACTGCAGGGGCCCCCGTAAGAGGGCCCCGCAAAGTATTTCAGTGTCTGCTTTGCAGACACTGAAATACGCGACGGGTGCAACTGCACCCGTCGCACCCCTGCAACTACGCCGGCTCAATTCTGAGCCGGCGTCCTCGTTGCAGGGGCATTTCTGCTGGGCCGGCGGAAATTTTTAAATGGCCGCCGCAGTCTTTTGACCGCGGTGCGGTCATTTCACGGCGGTACCTTGGCGGACGGCCTCCGCCGTCCGCCAAGGTTAAAATCACCCCATAATTGTGTAGGATCTGAGTGACCACCACTTCCCTGAGAAGTTCCAAAGATGTCATGCGCTCGGATGTCTAAACATTCCTTTGATGTGGGAGACCAGAGGCACTGCTAGTTAGTCTGAGCAAAATGAAATATCAGGGTGACAGAGTCAGTTACAAGTGGGTCAGACTTAGTCCCCCACACCATTAGCTATCCTGCTGCCTAGAAAGCCAGTAATCACATGTAGGATAATGAGAGCCCACCCAACAAAATGTCCCTCCATAACAATAGTTAAACACCGAGGGAGGAGTAGGACAAAAACACGCCTATTCCTAAATAATTACAAAGCAACACCTAGAGGCGATCAGGCAGACATGTCTGATAGCTCCATATCATACATGTGACACACAGGTGGGCCATAGGCCTACAACAATGCCCTATGACGGACAGCAGATACCAAGACAAACTCAGAGCACAAAGTTAAGGCATCCAAAGGCTTGTATCTTAGTGCAAAATTGTTACAACACAGACACACTAATTGTACCCTGTTTCATTGCAGAGGAACACAGATCTCCTGCCGATATGCCTGTCCTTGAGTTCCCTGATGACATGGATGACGAGCCCATAAACATCCCACAAGAGACCATTCAAATGGTCCTTGAAAGCCTCCAAACCCCACCTTCAGTCACAAGGAGGAGCACAGAAGAAGCAGCCACCACAGGAGAACCACCCGCCACCCCAATTGTAAGACCTGCCAGCTCCAACACAGCTGAGGACTCTGACGACACTGGCACCAGCTTCGAAAGAACCGTCGTTGGGGTCCAGCGGGAGCTGGCCAAGGAGGTGCGGGTGGGGATGCAAACTATGGCAGCCAGCCTTGAGGGGGTGCGTTCGTGCATGATGTCAACTGCTGATCAAGCAGCTGCAATGCAAGCCCGAACATCGCTCTTGCAGGAACTTTTAAAAACACAGAAGGAAATCTGCACAGCTGTCATCCAGTTGACACAACAACTCCAACTGCAAGCCAGTCAACGTGTGCACGAATGCAACATAGAACCCCTCAGGGCCGACCTGGCTGCCTACCATCGTGATGTGGCTGCCATTCTGAAAAACCAGCAGGCCCTCCTTGCTGCAGTACTGCCCTTCATAACTCGACAGGGATCAGCCCCCGGGATGTCTGCCTCCATGTCTCCTAACACTGAGGTGTGTGTTGCCCCTTCACAACCAACAACAACAAGGACACACCAGGCAACACACACATCAGAAGAAGAAGACATGGAACAGATAACATTCACACGCAAGAGTACCCGGAAGCCCTAGTCCCTGCACCATGGCCTACTCTGACCAAGGTCCTACGTTTTGTCAAATGCCAGTCTCACTACAACTACACTCAATGACTGTTTGGCAATCCACTGTATGACTTGTCCCCATTGCCAGTGAATGTCTCTCTCCTACTATTTGGCAATTCCTGTCCCTCTGCACTGTCTGTGACATCACCCCAGCATGTCAGGAGCATCATCCACACCCCTTCTGTAGGATCACCATGTAATTATGCACCAGAACGGACTCAGCAAACATGGTGAATGGACATTTTGCACTACACCACCTATAAATAAATATCACTTGCACACCTATTGTGTCTCTGTGTTATTTCACACTTCAACTGTGCAGTACATAACTCCAAAGTGGCTGTGTGGCAACCATGTAGATTCTCTATACTACTGTCCTGATTTCATGTATACTGAAACATCTGTGCAGTCGCCAGGATTGCATCATAGCCTTACCATACTGAGGAAAATAACTGATGAAGGGACTAAGCACACAATCATGCTGTGTTGGACAGAATGATGCACCATCTATAGCTATTCTAGTCAACTAATGGTGCCTGAGAAATGTAGGCACCATGCAATACTTAAATAAGAAAAAAAGCTGTAAAATGTAAGGAATCATTAACAAATTACACTGCATCAATCACCCTTACGGAGTATACTTCCATGAAGGAAAGTCATGCTGAATCAGTACACACATGATGTAGGTCAGCAATGACAGCAACAACACAAGAGTGTGAACAATTCCTCATCTACAAAGATCTCCCTGAACTTCACACTGCTGTCCGACCTATCTATTTACCCACAATAACAAGTCTGGAAGCACTCTTTGTGAAGTAGGATACATACCGAAACAAACCCTTGGTGATCAATGCACACTACCAATGGTGGGTCTCCCACATGGTGGATACTTACCAAGTTAGCACACGGGTAGCTGGCATGTTAAACCTCAATATCCTGGGGATAGCGAGCATAGGACACAAATGTCATACTAAAACATTCTGCTACACTGATGTCAAGGCCATGATAATGTAGCACCTAACGCATCATGTAAAGGGTTAACTAAATTTTTATTTCAATGATGTAATAAAAGAGGCAACTAAGGGAAAGGTAAACCTACACTAATCTAACCTGACTACTACTAACCCACAACTGTCCCTAACTAACCTAAGCTAAACTTACTCTACACATGTAACGAAACGATCTAAACATCAACCCCCCACCCACCATTATGAGACAAGACACATGCAGGACAACACTTACTAACCTACACATATACTATACTATCCTAAACAAACATATATGTATTTTTTTTTGTTGATATTTTTAATATTTTTTTTTTTTTTAAACAGGAATCCCAACATTGCCCCCCACCCACCCACACAAAAATATAAGATAGAAGGAAGGAGGACCCCCCACCCTCTTCCCTAACACTAACTAAGCTAATTACCTATACTTATCCTATAACTAATCCCCAAAACCCAACTAACAGTATAAAATAGGAAAGAGGTGAGAGGGGAGGGGTAAAAGTTCAAGAGGGCAAAAGTACTACAGATTTAGTAGTGTGCGCCTGATGGAGCGGACCTTCTTTTTGACATAATTCATGTCCTCCCTCAGGTTGTCCACCTTTTTCACCAACTTGTCCAATTTTCGGGACAATGCCAGGAAGGCAGCTGGGTCCACAGGAGGGTCTGTGCTGGTTTGCGTGCCGGCGGAGGTTGATGTTGTGGCAGGAGTTGTTTGGCCACGGGACAGTCCTGCTACCACCACACGGCTGGGTCCAGGTCTGGAGGAAGATGCTGGGTCCATTGCTGAAGACGTTGCTGGGTCCACTTGGGCAGACCTGGTGGATGTGGTGTTGGTGGTTGATGGTGGCACTGTAGGGGGAGCCTGTGGTGTGGCCCACCACGCCCCGGAGGCCCGATCTGAATGGTACTAGCGGGCCATCCTCCGATACCCACACTGCACCTGCAGGATGTGCCTGTATCTCAGCGCACGGCGCTCAAAATGGTTGCGATCTGCGGCACTCAGGTTTGCAGCTGTGAAGAGAAAAGGCAAATATTTAGCCTTGGATTTGCATTGGGTGGAATAGCACAATGGGTTATTTGTCCATTACTAGAAATGTATTGGTTGCAGCAATTGTCACAACATAGTTCACGGAAAGGCTCAGAGGAAGTACATGTGAAACATGCCTACATAAGGGCATATCACACCTAGCATATCCATGTCTCTACATGATGGATGACATCACCCTAAACTACTCATCCAAATCATACCTAAGGCATTTGACATCATGGCAGCACCTCTTCCGCATACTGACTTCACTACATATGTCACTCTATGTGATAACAATCACACTCCTCACTCAATGCCATTTGGAATTAGTTGTGTGCTAAGATTGAACCCATGGGCCATAAACAAATGTCAACACTAGGGGCCAGATGTAGGAATTTGGAAAATGCAACTAGCAATTTGCAATGCAGAACGGTGTCTCTGACACCGTCTGCGAGTCGCTATGGGGTCGCTAAGACCCACCTCATGAACATCAATGATGTGGGTTCCATGTTGCGCCACCTTAGCGACTATGGGCACTCACGGGGATGGAGGCCTGCTGGGAAAAGCAGACCTCCATGGACGTGACTGCTTTTAACTAAAGCAGGTTATTTTTCCCCAAGTGTAGGCCGTTTACCTGAAAGGAAAATGAGCTGCACTTAGTAAAAAATTACAACAACTTCAATTTTGGATTATTTCACGGTAATTAGTGGTCCATTAGACCACTGGCTGTTTTGTACAGGATTATTTAGGTCCACTCACAAAGGTGAAGGGTTACAATGGGGACCCCTTCCAGTTAGCAAGTGGGTTACCATCCACTTCAAGTGGATGATAACTGCGACTCACTTTGCAACCACGTACTCGGTTGCAAATGGAATTGCCTACCACTGTGAGTTGCAAGTAGGTCTGGAAAACCCCTTCATATTTTGCATTTGGAAAAGCATTTTGCTAATATGTTCATGATCACCAAATACATTTCGGAATAGGAAACAGACGTTTGCAACTCACAAACAGAAATGTATGACATTTGCAACTTGTAAACAGTTTGCTACATCTGGCCCTAGGTACTAACTCAAGTCACAAAAGGTGTCAAGTATGTGTAACATACTGGTTGCTACAGTCCTAGGTACCCTCTTTCACAGTAACATCCCAGTATTTGTGGGTGGTATGGGAAGAACAACCAACAATCCCATGTTCAATGCACACCCAGGAGTGTATAGAAAGTTCAACAAGTATGTGCCTTCACACACAACACCTATGAAGGGCTAGCAACACGTTGTAGTCAGACAAACATTGACACATCCCAGGTCCACACATGTCAAAATGATATGACTTAGGCCAACATGACATACTATCAGTGAGGCATGTTTTACAACACACACAGAGGAGGTAGAACACCCAGGCCCATATTTATACTTTTTTAGCGCCGCATTTGCGTTGTTTTTTAATGCTAAATCGGCGCGAAGTTTCAAAATGCAATTGCATTTTGGAAGTTTGCGCCGATTTAGCGTAAAAAAACGACGCAAATGCGGTGCTAAAAAAGTATAAATACGGGCCCCATTCTCATGATTCGACAGAACACCTAGGCCATTGCACTCAAGTCACACACACTTCTAGTTCACCTTGTGGAAGTACATGCCCCCGGAAGATCCGACCTACAGTGTACACAGTCCATCCTCAACTAGGAAGAAGCACTTGTCATCAAAGCCATGTGCCTAAGCTATCTGGGAGACTGTCAGTCTGATATGCAGACTCAGTTCATGCCAAGTCCCTGACCAAGTCTAACATTGACCAGTGTATTCCAAATGAGTCATCCCATTCCCCATTGCCGCCCAACTGGAATGACCTACAGCCCCTCAATCTGAGAGATGGCTAGGTATTGCTTTACAGAAACATAAGTCCTATTTGATATCACACTAAAACAACAATGCCAATGAACGGCCAGCGCATCAAATCATGAATTCTCTTGAACACACAGTAATCCATCATGCTTCATTACCAAACAATGAAATTAGCACTCAGGCGACACTCACTGTAGGTATCGGGGTCGTCAAAATGTGCCACCTCTCCCACGGTGTACGGGGCTGGTCCACCTGTAAAGCATGAAAGGAAGAATATACTCAGACTGGGTGAACTGACAAATAATTTCAGTTACAATGACACTGTGTGAATATGACATGGTAATGATAGACTTTCCCACATGCTCATACTGCATGGATGACTTTGTATTCAACATTAACATTGGATGAGACTCCTGCTACAGTTACACACCCTACTACACACATGCAGTGGCCATGACAGTCATGTGTCGTCCAAGTTAACCCTCCATTAGTATGCCCCAACAATAATGTTATCCATACATCTCAGCATGTGCATCCCAGAGAGACATTCCAAAACTGGTTCCATGAGGACTGCATGACCACTCACAATCAAACAGGCTAGGTGGACATGTTCAACACACAGCAACCACACACACATGTGACATATGTGTGGCCAACATATCTAACTTCATGTGACGTGAAGGCAACACACATGTATAGCATCATCATGGGTTTAAAATTTTCTGTCTAGCTATGGCGTCTACATATGTAGGTATGTTGTTTCTACATGACTTACTCACTGGCCATTATGACCTGTAGAGTACAAATAGAGCCGTTAACGTGTTGCTTGTCTGACACAAATGCAACACTACATTACATACAGCTACTGGCATCTGGTATGTGTTGCAAAAATGAGCCATCTGACTGCTAGCATTGGTCTTCATACACATTCTGCAACAAATACACATTAGGGCACATATGTATACCTTTGTAGCGCATCATTTGCATCATTTTGTCACGCAGAGAGGGGGCAAAATAGCAAAATACAGATAGATGTTGCAATTTGCTGCTGTTATTGCGTGAAAATGTGTAGCAAAAATGGGGATATATGTGTATAAACATGGGCCTAGGTTTCCCTAGCATTACACACAGTCAGCTACTTATTTAGGAGATTGGGTAACAATCATCACATGTTCCCACACAGATTTCGATTATTCCCATGTAATTGATTTGTACTCACCAACATGGCCACCAATCCGGATTCCCAGGTGGTCCAGCAGGTCCTGTTCCCTGGTGATCAGATCTGCCTAGCGGTGCTTCAATTGATGGACATTGCGCATGCTCCCGTAGACCCGGACCAGGTGATGGCGCACCTTCTCCCACCGGATTTTCCTAGCCTCCGTGTGATACCCCTGTATCACACGGCCCCCAGCCTCCAGCATCAGTGGGAGGAAATGGCTAACTAGCCATATGAATCCCCCCAATTCATCTTCACCCATCCTGGACAGGCGAGGCCTACCTGACATATTGTCTGCTAGAAAAATGGACAAATGAAATAAGAAAGTAAAAGTGGGAAATGGGGAAAGGTAGAGGTGTGAAGGAAAAGGAAAAAGGAGAAAAATAGCCCAACTAACCCCCAAAACTATGCTACCCACAACAGACTCCCACAGACAATACAAACAATCACAGGAATAGACAAAACAAGACTAAACAGACTGAGACAATGTTATGCAACAAGAATAGATTCACAAAAAAGACAAAATACAAGGGACACAGGACACAAAATCAGTAAAACACAGGACAACACCTTTCACACAACCACACAGTCTAGATAAATCAGAGACTGCAAAGTGAAAGTGAAAGTTAACTCCCAGTACAGATTTAGTAAACAGGATATCCTATTACATCACTTCCTGCAGAAAATGGCCGCCGTTTTTATTTTCCCGTTATGCGTCATATTTTCACGCATGCACAATTGTGCGTCATTTTTTTTTGACGCATTACATTGCACATGATGCTGAGTCAAAAAATATGATATGAATATTAATAATTTTGGAATGTACATGAGATGACCAACATATTGTCCATGTAGCGCCAATTTTTCCACGCATACATCATGGGCGTCATTTTTTTCCACGTACAGTAGTGCACATGATGCTGAGTCAAAAAATATGATATGAATATTAATAATTTTTGAATGTACATGAGATGACCAACATATTGTTCATGTAGCGTCAATTTTACCACGCATACATCATGGGCGTCATATTTTTTCCACGTACAAGAGTGCACATGATGCTGAGTCAAAAAAAAATTATGATGTAAATTATACTTTGATGGCTAAATATGTGAAACTTTTGGATACATTTAGATTTGACTCTGCATTCTGTGCACTCATGTACGTGAACAAATTATGACGCCCATGCTGTATGCGTAGAATTTGGAGCAAATTGTTCCTTATGTCTTCATGTTTTGAACTTTGGAAAGGTGATTTGTCATGGTCAAACGGTGCTATGTGATACACATTTGTGTTTGGATATGACACATGTCCGTTGTTGTATGTATAGAAGGCATTCACACTGTAATGTTTTGGATACGTTAACTAATGTATTGACCATATTTGTCTACATATTTTGGGTAATTGCAGATGGCTATTTTGAAATGATGGATGGGATACCATGATGTATTCCTTCTCCAAAATGTGTCCACAATTATGATGGTGATGCCTTTATCTGTAGTCCTAACAGGGAGTGCAATAGTCACTTACAGTTTTTATGGGGCTAACCATGTCCCATTATGATTTTGTGTTTCTGATTTGTGTTGGACTTTTGACATGTAGCCCACACATGTGCCTTATGCATGTGTTTAGTTCACAAGTACAAGATTCTTGTATGTTTGGGGGGCGGTAGAGGTGGACTTAGGCCCCCAGCACCCTAGGATTTGACCATCCAGAATAGCTACTGTATCCATGGGTTTTATTTATTATATCATGGCAAACCTGCTGCAGCAGGCTAATGTAAGGCCATGTGGTATGAAGGACTGTTGACCATTCATTCATCTCATTAGCCCATTTGACGTTTGCAGTAATGATGAATTGGAGCAAACTTGCATACCTTTTTCCAATGACTATGTTTGCAAGACTCTGAGCGTTCCTGATGTGCCAAGGAGAATAATTTTGTTGTTGTCTGTGTCCCTTTCTGCATAAACTGGTTTAGTGGCATGTTACATTCTTCCTGCTAGGTTCTAACTGGGACACAACTGTGATGGTCTACTTTCAAATATTGGGTTGATTGTATGACATATGTGTACATGTGTGTTGGAATGTGGATCCACTATCACCTGTCTGGGTGTATGTTGTCACTGTGACTTCAAGGTCTCCTCCTGAGTTAGTGGCAGCTGATGTTGTTCCAATTGTGTATTGCTCATATCACACAATTGAGAGAAGCCATTGATGACATGGTCACGTACACATGGATGGTCCCACCCTGTCTCTGAACACGTGTGATATGACTATCAAATGATCTCAAATTTTGGGCTGGATGAGAGACTGTCTCAGGTGTTTGGATCCGGCATGTATAATTGCCACATTTGTACTCCTGTTGGCCTCAGTGTTTTGTAATGTATCATGTCACATCCTACCCTCTGTGCATACATTTGTGATGTTTATTTTTGGTGTGATGAATGTTATAGCATTCTTGCTCAATGAGACGACATTCTTCTTCAGCGATTTCAAACTAAAGGTGGTCCGAAATGCATAGGCCAAAGCATGATGTGGTGTTGGTTATCTGTGTTTATTTACAAGTGTGGAATACAAGTTATTATGATACATTAAGAAAAAAAATTATTTACAAGCTGTTGGCGCCTACGCACTCTTGCTGCCGTGTTAGGTTGTTCCCCCTCCTGTTGCAGGCCAGCATCCTCCTCTTTGTCATCCTCAGACATGTCTGGGTCCAGGTCAAGGAGGGGAATATTCCTTTTTACACAAATATTGTGCAATATGGCACAAGTGAGTATGATCTTACAGACCATCTCTGGGGAATAGAGTAGGCTACCGCCAGTGATGTCAGGGCAGCGGAACCTAGACTTTAGGATCCCAAAGGTCCGCTCCACAATGCTGCGTGTCCTCTTGTGGGCGTCATTGTATGCCCGCTCAGCAGCAGTATTTGGGTTCCCAAATGGTGTCATTATCCAAGGCTGGATGCCATACCCCTGATCAGCTGAAAGAGAAACACAGAATGGGATCAATTAGATGTAGGAGGCACTGTTGTACGGATCTTTGATGGCAGTAGTTGTGTTGTGTTGTCTGTGACTCTTTTGTGTACTAATGTGACAACCTATGGTTGTTGGTGAAAACTTTTGCATTGAGTTTTTTTCCTTGGCTGAGCAAGTGTTTGTTGGATAACTGTTTGTCAGCAGGATGTATTGGTTTCTCCAGTACAGTGTGCCCTCCCTTGCATTGTGACTTGTGATACAGGTGTCCGTGTGTCCTCACTGGGGGTGTGATGATAGTTCCATGCAGAGTTGAAACATGAAAGTGTATTTTAAACGTTCATATGAACATACCCAGGCCATCCCATACCTTTAAACTTATGCATTGTATTAGTGTACAGGTTATTGTGAGACTTCCAATTTGCAAGGTGACATTTAGGCTACCACAGTCATTAATGTCTTCACACTAAGCTGTACAGTAAATTACAATGTGTGACAGGTTCAATGGTGACTTCTGAAACATGGCTAGTGATGTGAATACCTCAGTGTGTTCCTGGCTAGGTGTTGCTATTGTGGTGTATGTGTTGTTTGTCCTAGAGGGTTTCTGAGCAGTGTGTATATGAGTTTGGTTTTTGTCCTTACCAACAAGTAGTCCATTGCCATATCGTCCCTCCTGGAAGTGTTGGTTGATGGTGGAGTGACGGAAGATGAATGCGTCATGTACACTCCCAGGATATTTAGCCACAATATTGCTGATCAGTCATGGTGATCGACTATGGCCTGCACGTTGATTGAATGTGTGTGCTTCCTGTTGCGGTAGAGGTGTTCTGTTGCAGCAGGTGGCACAATGCGTACGTGTGTGCAGTCGATTGCACCAAGGACGTGCGGGAAGCCACTGATGGCGTAGAACCCCTGTTTAGTTTCCTGCTGCATCTGCAGTGTGTTAGGGAAGCAGATGTGGCAGGGTGTCAGGCGAATGATGGCATCCAGTACTTTAGGCAGGAATGCGGAGAAAGATGGTTGTGATATTCCTCCAACCAGGGCACCAGTTGTCTGAAACGAGCCACTTGCCAGCAGGTGAAGTACGGCAAGCAGCTTTGTTTCTGTTGGGATAGTGCGTGGAGTCACTAAAGTGGGGGCCAACTGCGGTTCAATATTTCTCAGCAGCTGCTGAATGGCCTGCCAGTTCAACCGGTACCTCTGGATGATGTCTCGTTCCCTGAGGCCATGCAGGGTTGTTCTTGGGCGGAATATCCTCTCCTGCCTTCTGTGCTGTTTTTGGGGTCCCTGCTGTTGTTGTTGTAGCTGCTGTTGTTGCTGCAGGGCTCTGCGTCTACGTGCACGCTGAAGAAAAAGCACCTCCATGTCTCCCTGTTGCTGCTCTGCTGCTCTGCTGCTCTGCTGCTCTGTTGTTTGTTCTGTGTGTTCTGATTAAGTACAGGTGTGTTTGCCCCATTTTAACACCTGCCCTGACCCAGGCGTTAAAATTTCACGTTATTCGTGCTTTGCGTGATTTTTTTGCGCCGCCTACCGCGCGGGAGTCATTTTTGCCCGGAAGCATAAATACGACGCGCTGCTGTGTGCGTCGGTTTTTGGACGGGAACGCCTACCCTGCATGTCATTAACGCAGGGCGGGGTGCCGCTTCCAGAAACTGACGCACATTGCGCCATTTTCCTTTTGCACCGGCTCGGGCGTCAGGGTTTAAATATTGGGCAACGTTTGCGCTGAATGTGCGTCAGAATTTTTGACGCACATTCGGCGCAAACAGAGTATAAATATGCCCCCTAGATGTTTAGTTTTCAGATGCGTCTAGGTCTTGTGGATTTTTCTACATGGCAGCGTCCCAAAGTCCATAAAGTGCAGCCCTCACCATTCCAAGTGGGACGATTTTGAGAGTTAGCCAAGCTCTCATGGCCCAAATGTAAAACGAAAACCCAAAATAATCAAATGTCCTCTTGCTTGCCGGGGGATAAGATGTTTTAGTGTGCGGGGGAGAGCTGAAAGACTGTTACCCCCTTCAGTTGGGGTGGGGGTATAACCAGGCCCATACTGGTTGGTAGCCACCACCCCACTATTTTTTTTTATTCCCTTGCATCCAGTAGACTTTCTGCCCCCCCCCCCCAGGGTGTGGATCGGGGGTAATTGCCCCATGGGCAGAACAACTTTGACCCATGTATTTGGGGTGGGGGTTTGGCCATACTCCCACCCTCTTATTTTGACAAAAAAATCTTCCCTGGTCTCTGGTGGGCTTTCTGCCCCCTGGGGGGCAGATGGGCCTTCAAAAAATAAGCCAAAGGGGGGCAGATATGGCCAACAGTAATGTGCCCCCATGGGGAGCGACCCTTGCCCAAGGGGCTGCCTCCCCAAACAAAACACACACATTCACTTTGAAATGGCCTAAATACAATTTGCCTCTCCCATGGGAACGACCGTTGCCTAAGGGGTCGCTCCTCGTCTGTAAAACAACAACAACAAAAAATCCCTAGTGCCTAGTGGTTTCTGTCCCCCTTTGGGGCAGATCATCCTAATTAAAATAGGCTGATCTGCACCCCAGGGGGGCAGAAATGGCCTAAAATAAATGTGCACCCCAGTGGAGTGACCCTTGCCTAAGGGGTCGCTCCCCTTGCGTGAAATTTGCGTTAGAAAAAAAACTCCCTGGCATCTAGTGGTTTCTGCCGGCATCATAAAAATAGGCCAATCTGCCCCCAAGGGGGGGCAGAAATGGTCTATATATAATTTGCCCCTTAGGGGAGCGACCCTTCCCTAAGGGGTCGCTCCCCACCTCTAAAAAACAAGGAAAAAAAAACAAAACAAAAAAAAATAATGATCCCTGGCGCCTAGAGGGCAGAAAAGGCCTTGAAAAAAAATGCCCCCCTGGGGAGCGACTCTTGCCCAAGGGGTCGCTCCCCTTATGGCAAGTTCCTAAAAAAATAATATACCTGGTGTCTAGTGGGCATTTTAGCAGCCGGATCGCTTCACAATCTGGCTGCTAAAATGCTCTGAGGGACTTCAAAGGGAAAGAAATTCCTTTCCTTCCCTTTGAAGCCTCTCAGGCCCCCATAACATGATCGGAAGAGAAATGCAAAAAAGCCTCTCAGGTCCCATAAAATGATCGGAAGAGAAATGCTTTTGCATTTCTCTTGCGATGCGATGGGAGGCGGCCTCTGTGAGGTCAGCGCGCTGACGTCACAGGGGGAATAGGGGGGTCAGGAGGGGTGTCGGGGTGGGGGGGGCGCTCCCTCCGTGCTCCTGGCCAAGGAATGTAATGGTTACGTCCTCAGCACTGGAGCACTGTGCCGCAGGACGTAACCATTACATCCACGGCACAGAAACGGTTAAACATTGCTGTGTGAGCACTTATGTGGTAAATTGATGTTATATGTGCATCTGAGTATGTTAATACATATTCTCTGACATTGGGCACATGCATATATTAGGCAGAGTGTTAGACAACTCAGCCACAATTGGCATGTTAGTCTCCTGCATTGTGCAACCAGTAGAGTAGATGACTTATCATCACAATGTTACATAGGACCATTTAAACATTGTCATGGAGAGGTACACTTTGAGTTGGCTAGTGGAAAAAACAATCTTCATTGTTGATATTTGTCAGTGTTGGGAATGTGTAAGGAGTATGTAGGTAATTCCTGAAGAGACTAATTAATGTTTTGATATGGTTATGTCAGTGTTATCATGTGTGTTAAGCAAAACTACACAAATGTCTACAGAGATGAAAGTAAATCCTGATAATTTTGGACTCTAGTTGCCCCCATTGTGAATTTGATGAAACATTACAATTTATAATCTACTACACTATTAGGCTAACACAATTTTGTTATATTGAGTCTTTTCAGATATATCAGAAAGGGTCATGACAAAGACATGGAGTGATCATAGGTAGAAAGCTTACTCCATGATATACAACTTGACCAATGACTCAAACAGTAAAGAAGGCCATCCCCATTTGACAGGTGTCTAATGACTTACATTTTTAACTTGTATAAAGAAAAAAAGTCACGTAGTCACTTCATACATATCTAGGCCTCTTTGTTGTTTAATGGATTTAATTGAGATGGAACATACATCCTTTATTGTACTAAACTGTCCTTGTTTTGTGTATTTTTATTGACTTTAAATTCAACATGACAAAATTGCTAAATTTACAGTAGGTGAATTATATTGTCATCTTTATAATAATTATTGATGTTGGGCCTGAGGTAGAAGTGACTCTTTGAGCTGACATGTTTAACAATGTGCAGTGCCACCTTTCTTGCACCCCTTAGAGCCCCCCTACCACCACTGTGTGTGTGCTGTCTTTTATATATGGCACACCACGGCACAGGTAGGGGCAATAGCGTCAACATTTTTGACTCTCTTGAAGTGCTGTGTAGAATTAGCACTAAAATGTTGGCGCTAATCCTGTACAGTATATAGGCACCCATTGAAAGCAAAGATGTGACCCCCTTTAAAGCCTGCTCTGTGCAGGCCTTAAAGTCTGCAAAACATGACACAGTGGAATCTCTTAGATTACACTGCACCATTCTTGCGGTCCCCCTAACAGGGGATGCCCCTTTTGCATATGTTATGCCTGGTGCAGGCATAATGTGGTGCAAGAGGTTACAAAGTGGCCTAATGCATGCATTGTACTACTTTGTAAATGTGCCACCACAATTTTGGCCTTGTTTGGCCACAAATGATACCAATGTGGTGCAAGGAGGATCTAGGCCTTCTGAAATCTGTGCCTTTGTGTTCTGGTGCTCAGCCTCTGACCACTAGGCAGGTGCCAGAGGGATTTGGATATCCTGATTGTTTTCAGTTAACCGATTGCCTGCTTGTTTGTACTTGTGAGCTGTTGCAGAGACTTCATTGGACTGCTGTTTATTGCACCCCGTCAGTTGACAGCCACCTGAATGCAAAACATGTAATCGCTGCATCACCATGACCAAAACTGTAAGATGGCTGGTGGTCTCATTATGACTGCCTTTACTTCCCTGGCCAACACAAATGGAATTATTTCAGTCCTTTTGGAGCTACTCTTTGTGGCGCACAATATGACCATTTTGATGCTGGGAGACCTCTGTTGACCTTGCTGTATTAACCAGATAGTCCACTGTCTGTGACACGCAGCAGGAATGGAGGCTTTCTCCCATAAGGTCATGATGTAATGCGATACAGTACTGCGGAGGATAACTATTTGCATGAAGTTGAGGGAAAGAAAGAGAAGCAAGGGAGAGTGATATATAAAACTTAACACACAAAAACAATGACAAGTGCATTCCTTTGACATCATGATTTATTTTAAAGAAAGCTGCAAGTCAAGGCACAGTAAGACTCTTGATAAGCTTTGACCACTTATACAGTTATGAGTTTGACAACTATTTGTATACCACCTAGGGTTAACAGTGATGCACCTAAGACAGTGAACTCAGACGATTGTCGAGCACGACAGAGCCTAGGACACCTGTGGGTACCCACAGAGAACAGAGCAGAGGACAGATCGGGCGAGGAACCAGCACGTTGCATGTAGACATCGGGCTTCATGGCTGGGAGAACATTGATGCCAGTGGCTGCCTGTGGCTGCCAGAGGCCTGAGGTTTGAGCTCATGTGAGGTTTGAAGCCAGAACTGGGCACCAAGAAGGTGTGTGGAACTTCAACAAGCCTCTAACAGGCCTCTAAGAGGGTCCCCAGAATTGGTACCGTGGCTGAATCTTCTGGTCAGCTGCAGCATTTTGTGCCAGTTGGTCAGATGTGCTGATACCAGGAAAAGTTGTGCCAATGAGCGTGAGGCACATGTGAGGTAGTGCACAGATGTGGTCAGAGGAAGACACGGGGTAGAGCACCCCTCCAGTCTATTCCCATACGATTATATTATATTGCATCATTCCACACTCCCATACACTGTTCCAGGGCAGGGTAAAGTAGGAACCCAAAAGAAACCCAGAAACTCAGGGAACCCAGAGAAGGTTTGGCTGTAGACTTTGGGGAGTGCCGTGAGTATCCCACACTGCAACACTCCACATAATGTTGGAACTTTAGAGAGACGGTGCATTCTTGTGCCTCCATCCATATAGCTGTGGCCGATCTTCAAGGACACTGACGTCCTAGGGGAGGGGTGAGGCAGTGCACTCAACAGCGGAGAGTTGAAAAGCTGAGATAAAAGCTATTAATAGCTCCCATGGATTGATTTAAGTGATCTTACTTAAAGCTGCAACTTCTTGGTTTCATACTATCCACCCAGTCTATCTGCTTACTCTGCTACTTCAGCTAATTAGCTTATTTGTCTAACCACTTTGTGCCTTTCAGGAAGCCAGTAGCCCAACAGTTTACTAGCTCAATAGTCTACAGTGGATGATCGTGAGTGATCCTAGGTGATTAGTGTGTGCAAGGGGTAGGCTCGGAAGCAGTCGGAATTAGTCCAATGTGGCTTGCACCTCTCCTATAGCCTGTAACCTCACGTAACCCTTTTTACTTTTGACCACCTAACAGAGCATACTCAGCAACATAGTGATACTGAGCATCAATCATCATTAAGGTCTAGCCTATTGCAGCCAAGGAGCCAGGGAGCCAAGGAGCCAGACTATCTCCTTCAGTCCCTTGTCACAACTAGACATAATTTGAAGATGCATTAAGGAAGGTCGTGGGGACCAGTGGTGACCCAAAAGAGAAGAAAGCGGAAGAACCTCTCAGCACAATCAGCTCCATTTGACTAGATTCTACTGCTGTCCCCCAGAACACCCACAATTGTACACCAGCCTGTAGTAACAACATTTGTGGCTGCAAATAGCCACCCTGGAGGGGCGAACTTAAATAGCTTTCAGCCCAAAATCACATCTAAATTCAATTTCCTAAAAGGCGATGGGGCTGTCATTTTTTCCAGCAACACCAACCTCAAGGGGCTGTCTGCTACTTTAAGCTCTACTATGATTGTGCATACTAGTACTTTGTCCCCTTCTGGTCAGGAAGTGAACCCAAAAAGCTGCAAGATACTTGAGTCCCGAATTCATCAAGGCCTGCCCCCATGAAGAGCGTGCCTTAGCTTCCCAGAGTAGGGATGATGGGCTGGCTGCTAATTCAAGGTAGAGTATTTCTTAATCCCCCGCATTGGCATGGGGAACCAGATGTGTCAGCGACAACAGTTACTGAGACTGACTCTAACCCTATGGTCGTAGAAAAACAAACTGCCTATATCGAGGGCGACTTAGGAGCTCTTTTGAAAGCTCTATCATATCTCCATACTAAGGAATAGGATAACATGCTGGCTTCATATTGCACAGAAGCACCAAATAAGTTCAGCCCCATCACAATAGGTGATAAGGAACCTCAAGGGCCCCAAGGGCCGCTCTGGGCTTCAATGCTCAGAAAACTGCAGAACTCAGTAGAGGTTATGAACTTCCGAGCTAATAAAATGGACATACAGATAAGCCTTCTGAACAGCTTAGCTATGTCTGTGTCAGGAATTAATGAAAAGTTCTCAAATCTAAAGAGTGTGTTAAAAAGAGCAAAGTCACAGGTGGGTGCTCTAGAGCCATACTGTGGGAGTAATTGCTCCCCTGTTCTTGACAAGCTAAGTACACTTCCAGAGATGATGCCAAAACTACTGGGTGATCTGAAGGAAGCGGCCAACTATAAATTCCAAAAGCGCACCAGTCTAACGCAAGCTGATGGTGTCATAGCTGTTTTGAGTACCCAGGCTAACCACAGAGATAATGCAAGTGTGCCTATT
The DNA here is from genome assembly GCF_031143425.1 of Pleurodeles waltl. NCBI lineage: Eukaryota > Metazoa > Chordata > Amphibia > Caudata > Salamandridae > Pleurodeles > Pleurodeles waltl. The sequence continues at coordinate 398,994,016 of NC_090438.1, read as the reverse complement.
ATTAATGAGGCCATTGAATAACAGTATAGGAACTTTAGAGATAGCCCATCAGAAGGCCACTATCAGGTTGCAGCATCTATTTGTGCTGACCCAGAGAAGACACCATCCCCCCAAGAGGCACACAGGAATCTGGACAGGAACGAGCAACAACCCAACAAGAGCCAAAATGTAAACTAGCCAAAAGCAGGAAGGGCCCAAATAAAACCCTAACTCGGGCTCATAAACAGACAGCCTACCCAATCTTCAACATAAGAAAATATCCGTTCCTCTATGCTTTGGTTGTGGGTTTCAACTTGGTGACTATTTTTGGGCCTTCAATGCCTAATACCACCAAAATCTCCAAGGTTCCAGCCCTGAAGGATACTATTGAGTTAGCTATGCCAAACAACCCAGAGCCTCTTACCCCTCTTCCTGAAACAATTAATCTGATTGGTCTAATCTGAGGCTTAGACTTCAGTGCCAAGGGAACCCCTGCCACTCCTAACAATGAGCGCTGCAATAAAAGCAGGGTTGCTGTAACGTGCCCTGGACCTCTGGAGGTTACTGTCAACAGGCATGTTTCATCCCCTTCTGCTCTAGGAGACCTTGCAGCTCTTGCTCCCCTGAGCAGGAGAGTTCAATCAACACCAGAGACTCCAGGACGGCTTGCAACCTTTACCCACCACAACTTGTATCTTACTTTACCCGGAATACATGTCTGAGGGACCTTTTGACATCTTAAACCAGGGTGATATCCTTAAGCTTGTACGATCCTTAGGTTCACTCGGAGAGGTCTGATGAATTCTATTGAATTTATTGACTCAGGTCCTAGTCAGAGTAATGAGACGACCAAAGTAACTTGGACATCTACTGAAGTGGCCCAGAATGTCCTGGGTAATGCGGACACCTTTAGGCAGTGGGGGATCACAACCACCCTGTTCAGAAACCCTGGATACCTGCATGTACTAGAGCACGTAAGGGAAGAGGCTTACTCAATGTCTCGACCCAGAACATTTTACTCTGTCTTAAGAAATTCCCTCAGTAAGTCCCCTGCCCATTCAAGTCAGTGCATTGCCAGCCCCATGAAAGAAATATCCTCAGTAAGTCACCTGTCCCCTCAGGTCAGTTCATTGCCGGGACCCTTGAAAGGCCTGTTCCTGGGCATGAAAAGCCTGACAATTGAAGTTGGCTTTTGGGAACTTCAAAGTCAACTGGGCTGTTAGGATTACAAAACATCAAGGCAATTTCTCCCCCAAATGGGTCCTAAAGGTATGCTCTTGGAATATTAATGGAGTGGCAAGCAAGTTGGAACATTCTGAAACCCACCAACACCTCTGTTCATTACAAATTGTGTTCCTGCAAGAGACTTGGTCACAGAAGGGTCACCAACTGGAGGGCTTCATAAACTATTTTATCCTTGCATCCCCACAACATAAGCACGGGTGTTGTAAAGATGATCTTTCTATTTACGTAACCGCTTCCTACACAATTGAGTCTGGGATCCGACACACTAATGATGATGGAGTGCAGGTAGTCGATCTGTCACTCAAAACAACTAATGGCAATACTGAGAAAATAATTCTGGTAACTGTCTACAACCATCTGAACATTAGACCAAGGACAGAGGTTCCTGACAAACTGATCAACATTATAACAGGTCCGAGGTCAGAGAGGCGCAGCATTGATCTCATTATATCAGGCAATTTCAAAATGTGGCTAACAAGTGTACTACCTGCCAAAGAGGTTACAGAAGTTCAAAGACGGCTATTGGATGATATCTCAACTTATCGCAGAGTAGCATAAAGACGACAAGAAAGAATGATCATTACAAGGTACCCATGAACATCTTGGCCTTGGAGTGTTAAACGGTCACATACTCCCTGACAAAACACCTGGTTTTTCATACTTAAACTCATCTGAGGCAACCCTAAGTGAATACACCTTTTTCAGCCTCTCTCTGCTGAATAATATCTCCTTCTTTTGTTTCAGGGAGAAAACAGTCAGTGACCATCGACCACAGGAGATCATTTTTTATATTACCCCGGTAGATCATGCACACACTGTTGACCTCGGGCCCAAAGGGTACACAATCAACTACAAAAGGATAAAGTATACCCTTTAATCCCTGCTCGTGCTGGCCTCAGAAGTGAAACAACTAAAAGCTTCCATTAGCACATCAGCCGAAAACCCTCTGTGTGGCTGGGAAAGGTTCACAGAATAATATGCAAGCCAACATGCCATGCACATCTTAGCAAAAAAGAGATCTAAAGCACAAATGAAGACCCACTTGATGTGGATGGCTAAAAGGAGGATAAACTCGTTATGGAGAGCCATAAAACAAATCACTAATGGACCACACAATACTGCACAACCTAAGGTGAGGAGATACTAAAAAAAGAAGAAAAGGACCTTCCAAAGGGTGAGATGGAATTTCTTTTAATCAAAACTACTCTACTATATCAGGTCAAAAATTATTTGAAGTTTTGGCAGACCCTAAATGGGGGTAGAAGTTCACTCCCAAATGTGGCCTCTTCCAACATTTCAACCTGTTACCACTTTTTTTTTTACCACTTCATTTCATCAGCATGCATGATCCAGCCTTACGCTGAAGGAAACAACTTAAAATCCACTAAACCCCTGTCAGCCAAAGCCTGGGAGTAGTGATTGCAACTCATCTTGGGGCACAGTTCTCAAAAATCTGGTCAAGAAGCAAATAGCTAAAGGTCACAGAGAGGGGGCGCCTGGACTCAGTTGAATCCCTCCTGCTATTTAAAAGGACGACCCATCATTCTGGGCTATACACTTCACACCATTCTTTTCTAGCATCTTATAGAAAAACTGTACTTCCCCTACATGGTGCAGTTCATTCCTTGCTGCTATTTTTAAGGGTATAGACAAAGGAGTCCCTGGGAACTATTGTTTGATGGCTTTAATTGATAAAAAAGTCTAAACACTTTGCCGGGGTTATACTGGACATGTTGCATCATTGGGCTGAGACGAACAACATCATTCAGACGAACCAAGCTGGGTTCACTAGGCATTCAGGAACTTCAGTTAATGTCATGGCACTCTCTCTGTTAACCTTACAAGCAAAGCTTAACACTCAACATGAATAATTGGGTTAATTGACTACAAGTCCACATTTGACAAGGTTGAATGGAGGAAGCTCTGGCATCAGCTGGCTGCCCTTAATATCGCGGGTAGTTTATTAAGGGCGTTGGAACTCAACATAAAGACACATGGATCAGAATTAAAATTGGAGATGCCCCTCATCTATCCAGGCCAATCAACACCACACAAGGCCTCAAGCAGGACTGTGTTCTTTATTCAACATTATTCTATCTGTTCTTATCTGAATCTACACCTGCACTAAATGATGTGAATTCTCATCCGCCCAAGTTAAAGGGTATCCATCTGTCAAATCCACTGGTCAATAACTATTTAGTCTTCATCAGTAGAACTAAGGTTGGCTTACAGTGTCTTCTTGACGTTACTTCAGCTTATACAGTCAAGAATGGGTTATTAATTATCAAGTAGAAGACCAAGATCCTCATTATTCAAAGTCCTAAGCAACAGAAACCCAAGTGGTTCATAAATCAAGAAAATATAGGGGTAACCAAAATCTTCAAGTATCCTGGCATCTCTTTTAGTGAGAATGGGAGGTACAGCGACCAACTAGAAGAAATCAGAAAGAAGGGTAGTGCCTTGGCCTCTGGGTTGAGGTCCCTCTCTACAGAATTGAAAGGCAAGTACCCGAAGCCAAAGCCCTGCCAATCGTAGCCTATGGAAGCAAGGCTTTAAGTGGGTGAGAAAGAAATATATTGGATAAAAAGCTAGTTAGGTATAGAGACAAATCTTTCAGCTACCAACCAACCCATTCCCCGCACCCAGATTAGTCTAGAGTTTGGTATTGTCAAACAGTCAATTGCACGAATGGTGGCCTTTGCAATACTGTATGTTGCTGTAAACTAAACCAGGCAAAGGAAGGCTCACTGAGTTACTTTCTTTGGTCTGAGCTGGATACAAACAATTGCTCAGGGGTGGCATTAAAGTGGCACAATGAGGAGAAATGCTTTGCAGCACACATAGAAAGAGCAAATCACCATTTAAGAAGGTGTTCCTTCCTGCACACAAACAATCTTCTTTTCAACGCAGCCATCCTCGCACTACGGGGCAAGGATGGCTGCGTTGGCACACAGCAGCAAATTTAGGGGAAACACAGGGGTTTGCTAAATAAGGCACATCCCTGCATTGTGAAAATGATGGTGCACAATGCTGCTAAATTTGGTGCAGCGCTGTGCACCATTATTTTTTTATTAAATCTGGCCCAAACTCTTTGGGCACTTTTTCCTAGAAATTGTACCAGTGTTCCGGCCGTGCCCTATTATGTGTTTGTTGGTTTACTGGCACTATAGAACCCTCAGATGCTTAGATGGATGTATTTGATCTCTTTCTTTGACAATATCCTCTGCACTTTATATACACTGCACTTGGCTCCCTAATGGTTCATAGGCCTCATCAGTTGAGATAAGCCATTTGTTACTAATGTAAACTATGCATTAGGCCACTGGGTGTCATTTATGAATTCCTGCTGTCCTACCATTCATCACCCGCAGCCCTTCTAATGCATTTGCCCTGCCCTATTATGTGTTTGACAGTTTATTAACAGAACAGGGCCTGTAGATGCCTAGGCTGTTGTACTTGCACCTTCGTTGACAATATCCTTATTACTTTATCCACACTGTCCCTGGCTGCAGTTTGTGTTTTTTATTTGATGGAATTTCAACAAGATCAACTGTATTTTATTTGTTCTTCATGGTTCTATCAATTTTAACATGCTTGGTAGTCAGCCAGATTTAGGCCCATATTTTTTTTTTTAAATGATGGAGCTTGATGCTTTGCCGAAATTGGCAGCACTGCGCTCTGTCGTTTTCACAATGCAGGTATGCGATGTATTTAATTGAATACAGCGCATCCCTGTGTTGTCCCCTAAGCTGGCGCTAAATTGAGCTGCCTAGCGCCAACGCAGGTATCCTTGCACCAAGTTGCAAGGATGTCTGCGTTAAGGGGTTTGAATGTTTATGTGTGAATGCAGTACACATAGAAGTGCCAAAGCGTAATTTTGAAATGATTGATTATGTGCAGGAAGGGACACCTTCCTGCACATAAACAATCATTTCTGGAATTTTGCTCTTTCCATGCATGCTGCAAAATGTATCACACATATAAAAAGCAAAAAACGAGGAGGAATAAAAGTATTCCTCCTCGTTGCGCCTTGATAACACCACCCCTGGTGTGGCAATAGGTGTTGCTGTGCACGTCACAGGTGTTGCTGTGGCACGTCACAGCAACAACCATTGCAAGCCACTTCAATGCAAAAGGCTGCATGTGAAGGGGCCGTATTTACAAGGTGGTGTTAAGCCACAAAAATGAGCTTAATGCCACCTTGTAAATATGACTCAGGGCATAGCGCCATCAGAGCTTCACTAAAAGTGATGCTCCGGTGGTGCTAAGGGCTCTTAAATATTCCCCTTAGTCAGTGTGCCTTAGCTACATGCATCCCAGTAGTTAGTATTCTACCCGGGGCCAACTTCATCCAAGCTACAGTGCAGGAATTATGTTTGTTTTATATATATCTCTTTTTCAGCATATTTATTTGTAATGTACTGTATTGCAATGATTTTATGAATCATGCAATAACAATATTATTATTATACCTCCTAGTGAACAAAACTGAAGAACTCTGGAGCTGCAGTACAGTTAAACATAGAACATTATTACTGCATCTGCGTATCATACTGATGGATAACCAATCATACATTTTGAAGTCACTTACTGCAGTGGTAATATCATTTTACCCTGTGGTTTTTGAATATGCGGTGGGGGTGGCTGCTGTGCCTTACTTCAGGCCAAGCCTTGCATTTAACACCAGTATGGGTGCCCAAGCCACCATGCAATATTACCTTTGGATGTGTGCATTGGTAGGTTGGCCCCAGGGCCTTACATAATGGCCTGGCTCTGCACCCAATCCCCACCAGGTGCCTAACCACCCACTGCACACAGCCTTTGGTCATGCACCCTGGGGTTGTAAATGTGGCAAGAGGATCTTAGCCTCGTTGAGCCACATTAGCATCAAACAAATTACACTAATGTGACGAAAGGTGGTGCTAGGGGCTTTTAAATATGCCCCACAAGTTGTAAGCATTGAATTTGCACAGTGTCATTCAAGCTGTGCTAAAAAAGTGACAAAGTAATAAAGCTTTTTGCCAGTTTTACAGCAAAGCCTTTCAGCCTAGAATTACCTAGTGCTACCCACACTGAGCTGCAAAATGACAAAAGCCGTTTAGCATTACAGCATCTGGTTGGTACAAGACCAACCAAGGCAACTTGGAAATAATAAAAACAGTGGCTGACACATGTATTTCATTCTTGTTAGAGCTTATCAGATAGGCCCAGCTTTGTTCATTCCATGCTGGATTTGAATGTCATTTTACCAATCTAAACCTGAAATAAGGAGTCTGGAAATGTAAAAGGCTTTCTTCATTGTATGTGACCTATAGGTCACACACCTGGCTGTGTGTGACTGAAATCTGTTAATAAAGTCATACTTTCAGTCACAGTGGTCGTCAAACCCTTGTGAAAGTTGGATGCTCATAAACTAGGCATGGGCAACTGTTTAATTATGGAGGTGTAATTCTGGTAATTTCATTAATTAAGCGTTATGCTTGTTACATGAAATTCCAGAAATTCACCATTATATCCTGTTGCCTATTTTCCACTTGTGGTAAATGTTGAACATAAACGTGCCATTTGCTGTAAAATCTTCAGCAATTGTAAGGGGTTGTTGTTTATAGTATTTATGTTTTTTACACTATTTTTTAGTGCGGATTTATATTTTCGCGTATTTGCATATGTTTGCATAATTAAGTGTACTGTTGCTGGAATTTCAGACAATTATGTGAAACCAAATTAATCAAATTTCACACAGCCTACCATAATTCCCATCTCTGGTGTGATATTTCCACCAGGAAATGGTGACTACCACCCAGGTGAACATTTCTGTCCAAGTGTAGGTGGTAATATGTGTGTGGAGAGCTCATATGTGTGTCACTGACAAACAGCACCACATTTTAGGTCTCTACTGATTGTTTCTAAACAAAATCTTAGATTGGGCTGTATGTCCGACCTTTTCTTAGTGGTTTAATAGTCTATTCCAGATATGAAGGCTTTCCTCCCTTTTCTTGTTCCACTCAAGGAGCATTTTGGTCTTTCTGTGTTTTGATTGGATGAGTTGCATCCTTTCACTGATAATGTTATAACATTGCATTTCACTGCATTTATGTATTTGTGACTGCTATCTCTGCATATGCGTGCTTCTCCCTACTTTTCTCCCATCAGTTGAGCAGAATTCTGTCTTTGAAATAATTAGTGGCCCTACCACTTTCTTGCTACTCAGTACCCACCTACTGTTCAGTGGGTGGCTGTTCCATTCCAAAGTGTTTAGACATGTGTAAACATGTATATGCACGTGCAGTGCAATCTTGACATGTTTTTCATTAACACAAAGCAATAAAACTTCCAAGATGACTCGTCTGATCAGTAACACAAAGGCAATCTTGAAATGTTTTTATTTTAAGTAATTCAGAGAATGATGAATATTTATATATATATGATGTATACCTATGTATGATTTTTTTTAAACAGAAGAAATTCCAAGATGGCCACTGCATATGGTGTGTACGCAATGCAGTGTGTTCTTAACAATGACAGATCTCTCTTTGAAAAACTGTCTGTGTTAAATTATTTGGGGTATAAGTGATCACCTGAATGTCTTCAGCATTGGTCAGTTTTGTGAAATGTGTTATGATTTACAGCGAAGAATCTCATATTATGTGACCAGTAGAGGAGATTGGACTGCCATTTGTTTACATGCATTTCAAGTACTATGGCCCTCATTACAACCCTGGCGGTCGGTGGTAAAGCGGCTGTAAGACCCCTAACAGGCTAGCGGAAACAAAATTGGAATCACGACCGTGGCGGAAACCGCCAACAGAGACAGCCACTTTAACACTATGACTGCCACGGCGGTACAAACAAACAGCTTGGCGGTCATCGCCATCAGACAGGCGGGAGACAATGTACCGCTCACACTATTATGACAGGCCAATCCGCCACCTTTTCCGGGGCAGATTCAATGCGAACAAAAACACGGCAGAAACAGGACTTGGAAGGGAAAACCCTCACCTCTACACACCCCACAAAGAACCGGGACGCCATGGAGCCGGAACTCCAAATCCTCCCTGCGATTGTCTTCCTGCTCCTCTACCAGTAGCACGACCGACGGCGACGACGACCACGGTGAGAACTGCACCTATGGCACAGGGGAGGGGGGAGGGAAAAGAGAGTGACAGACACACGCAACACCCCCACCCCCACCCTCACCCAGAGTGATTCATCCTGCCAAGGGCGGAAGTAGTGGATGCCTTTCTCCACTGGTTCTGGAGGGGTCTTTCTGCCCAGAGTGCTTCATACTGCCAAGGACTGAGGTAGTGGATGTGATACTCCACTGACGGTGGGGCAACATGGAAGCCGCCCAGGCCCCTGGAACTGACCACAAGCCTCATACGAATGACCACTGGGGATGGCAGCCATGTCTGCGGTGATGCCACTGGCTCAAGATGTTGCGTGGCCGCTGACGGTGCTGGCGGCGGGCTCAGTAGCGGCGGTGCTTCCGGCGGTCATTGGGCAGCGGTGCTGTTGGGGGGCTCACTGACCTTGGTGCTGGCGGCAGTGTCATGAGCGCCGATGCCGGTGGCAGGCTCACTGACCTCTGTGCTGGTGGCGGTGTCATGAGCGGTGGTGCTGGTGGCGGGCTCACTGACCTCTGTGCTGGCGGCGGTGTCATGAGCGGTGGTGCTGGTGGCGGGCTCACTGACCTCGGTGCTGGCGGCGGTGTCATGAGCGGCGGTGCTGGTGGCGGGCTCACTGACCTCGGTGCTGCTGAAGGCCACAGTGTCTGCAGTGCTGGTGAAGTGCTCAGTATCTTGGGTGCTGGCGGCGGTGGCCGTGGTAGCGGTGCATGTGGCGGTGCCGGTGCCGGTCTTGTCCACCGTGCAGGTTGGCAGCAACTTGCCTTTCTTTTTCAGGCCCTTCCCCACCTTGGATGGTGGCACAGCTATCTTGCCACTCCCAACTGTTGTCTTGGCTGAGCGCTTGGTGGCAGGTGTTTTGGCCTTCTCCCTCTGGGATGTGGGCAACTTCTTCTGTTTTGGAGGTGGGGGAATGTCCTTGGCCTCGCTCCTTGGGACACTGGCAGCCCTGCTGCTTGGCACACTCCAGAAGCCGGTTACTGCTGGCACCACTGTGCCCGGTGATGTGGTGGCTGAGGTGCTGGGTTGGGACCTGGAAAGGCGGGCTCTAGGGGACGGAAAGGGTGGGGGAGGGTAAGGGAAGAGGTGAAGGTTTGACAGGAAAAGTTTTTTAGACACACTGGGACGGGTAGATGGAGGGGGTTTTGGAGTGGAGGAAGAGGTAGTGGTTGTAGGAGGTGTTCGTTTGCTGATTTTGGGTGAAGGTGCATGGGCTGGAGGCTGTCGTGAGGTGGCTGGCTGTTGGGTGGGTGTGTGAGTGCGTTTGTGTACTTTGGGAGGAGGGCTCAAAGACACACTGGTAGAGGACACAGGGGATGTGTAAATGGTAGTGGGGGTGGTGACTGCACGTGAGCGGTGTGTGGTGATGGGCGTGCTGGTGATGGAGGTAGTGGCTGAAGATGTAGTGCATGCAGGTGTGAGTGGAGATGTGACAGGGAGGGAGGAGGGAGTTGTGGAGGAGGGGGACACAGTGGAGGCAGTGGATGATGGTATGCGTGCATGGGTATGAGGCTTGTGTGAGTGCCTGTGGGATGCGTGGTGCTTATATTTGCCAGAGCTACCCTTGTGTGTTGAGGTGTGTGCAAATGGTCTCATGGTGTGCTTGGGATAGGCTGAGGTACTGGGGATTGGGTCTGGTTAGAAGAAGTTGGAGGGGGAGGTTTGACACAGGGACAATGGCTGCCATCATTGCTGAGGCCAGAGTCTGAAATGCTCGCTGTTGGGCTGCCTGGCCAGAATGAATGCCCTCCAGGTATGCATTTGTCTGTTGCAACTGCCTCTCTACACCCTGGATGGCATTCAGAATGGTAGACTGCCCAACAGTGAGGGATCTGAGGAGGTCAATGGCCTCCTCACTGAGGGCAGCAGGGCTGACTGGGGCAGGGCCTGAGGTGCCTGGGGCGAAGGAGATGCCCACCCTCCTGGGTGAGCGGCCACGTGGGACACGCAAAGGGACTGCTGGGAGGGCGGTGCTGGTAGGGGGGTGGCGGCAGTACCTGTAGATGAGGAGGGCACAGAGGGACCCACCACCGCAAGGGAGCTCCCATCAGAGGAGGAGTCGGTGTCGCTGGTCTCTGCTCCAATCCCCGCCGTGGATCTCCCCTCGCCCTCCGTCCCACTGGTGAATTCTGACTCCATAGTCTTGCCCTCGAGGGCAATGTGGGATGCAGCTCCCTCCTGCTCTGGTGGCACAACTCCTCCACCTGATGATGCTAACGCACACAAGAACAGGGAGAGCACAAAAAGGTTGGGGGAAAGAAAGTAGAAAGACATGTTCAGTGCATGCAACACCGCTACCGTTGGCGGACACTACAGACACAGCAGCCCTCTGCACTATATCATGCACTTAGAGTTCCCTAATTTATCACAGGGACATGGGATACATGGCCTATGCCCGATTGCTGCACACATGGAAGTCACAGGAGCCTGACTAGTTGTAGATGGCTCTTACTACTGGTGGGGTTGGGGTGTCACTTAGCCTGCCTCAACAAGGGTCCTTGCCTACAAGGCTCGCCCTAGCCTAGGGGAACCCACAGCCCACCTCCCCCACCCGGACACCTCCTAATGCACGCTGAGTCAGATGGATGTGACTGTACTCACCCCCTTGTGGCTGCTGTGATGCCCTCAAGTGCCCATCCAACTCCGGACACACCACCGCCAGGATCCGGAACATCAGGGGGGTCATGGTGCGACGGGCACCCCTCCCACATTGGGAGGCCATCCCCAGCTGGGCCTCCGCCATCTTCTTGCTCCAGCGGCGAATGTCCTCCCATCTTTAACGGCAGTGGGTGCTCCGTCTGTGGTGGACCCCCAGGGTCCAGACGTCCTTGGCGATGGCACGCCAAATATCCTTCTTCTGGTGGCCGCTGACCTACAGGAATAGTACAGGGGAAAAGGTAAAACATTAACTGTCGGGACCGTCACAGTCATTGGCCCACGTTCCTACCCTTGCCCTGATGCACATTCACTCTCCGTCAGATCATTGACGCCACATCCCCCCCATCTCACATCCACACCACTCCAAACAGGCATTGCCCATACAGCATGCTCACAGTGTACTCATCGGTTGGCTGGAGGACCGTAGAGAGGCGTGTACTGGGGGAGGACCCTATCCACTAGTTTCTCCAACTCCTCTGATGTGAAGGCAGGGGCCATTGTTGATTCCAGACTGAGGTCACAGCAGCACTTGCAGTGTACAAAACACTTGCAGTGTAGGTCCTCTCCTGTCGAAGATCAGCTATCAAGTGAGTGAACAGAGAGAAAATGGCAGTCAAGTCTGCTGCAGTAAGTACCGTCACCGCCGGCGTACATCATCATTGGCTCCTGGGACCCATAGGGTCCAATGTTAACCAATGCAGGATTGCGCCACAGTCTTCGACCGCCTACTGCAACGGTGTACAACAGGAGTGCAGTTACCTCATATCCCCTTGTCCCACCTTACAGGTCAGGTAGCTGCCATTTCAGGGGGCCACATGGCATTAATTTTAAATGTGTCACACATATCTAAGCCTTGCATACACACTAAGACAGGCACCTAGCGGATTGACAATTGTGTGCAATAAAGTTGTTTTTTTTGTACCTCACTGTGGCTGACCCTCTGATCGCTGTTCTCATCCATAGAGCACGTCAGCTGGGGCAGGTGAGGAGATGGTGGCATCCTCCAGTGTACAGACCGCTGGTGGACCTGTCGACAATGGAAGAGCAACATGTAATAGTCACCTACAGACTTGATGGTGACACAATACAGGAACCGTGTGCTCAGTTGGAGCCAGATCTGATGTCAGCTATCCGCCATCCCACAGGAATCCCCCCTCTAGTGCAGGTCCTGTCAGTACTCCATTTCCTGGCAAGTGGGTCTTTTCAAACTACAGTGGCCATTGCATCAGGGATGTCCCAGCCTATGTTCTCAAACGTGTTGTCCAGAGTGTTGTCTGCCCTGCTGAAACACATGCGCAGCTACATTGTTTTCCCTCAGGTGGAGGATTTGCCTACAGTGAAAGGTGACTTCTATGCCCTGGGACATATCCCCAACATCATTGGTGCCATTGATGGGACACATGTGGTCTTGGAACCCCCCGAAGGAATGAACAGGTGTACAGAAACCTGAAGAGCTACCATTCTATGAATGTGCAGATGGTGTGTTTGGCAGACCAGTACATCTCCCATGTGAACGCCAAGTTTCCTGGCTCAGTGCATGACACTTACATTCTGAGGAATAGCAGCATCCCTTATGTGATGGGGCAACTCCAGAGGCACCGTGTGTGGCTATTAGGTGAGGACAAGGACCCTACACAGTGTGAATAGTTGTCTGGTTCTGAGGTTTTCCCCAAGGGTTAGTGTGTGTCTAACAGTTGTCCCTCGACATTTGCAGGTGACTCTGGCTACCCCAACCTGTCATGGCTACTGACCCCAGTGAGGAATCCCAGGACAAGGGCAGAGGAACGCTACAATGAGGCACATGGGAGAACTAGGAGGGTTATAGAGAGGACCTTCAGCCTCCTGAAGGCCAGGTTCCGGTGCCTCCATATGACAGGTGGTTCCTTTTACTACTCACCAAAGAAGGTGTGCCAGATCATCGTGGCCTGCTGTATGCTGCACAACTTGGCTTTGTGACGACAGGTGATTTTTATGCAGGACGATGGTCCTGAAGGAGATGTTGTGGCAGCTGTGGAGCCTGTGGACAGTGAAGAAGAGGAGGCAGAAGAAGAGGACATAGACAACAGAAACACCGTGATCCAACAATACTTCCAGTGAGACACAGGTAAGAAGACATCACTGCCTCCTACATCTGATAAAATTGTTCGACCTCTCATCTTTCTGTCAATTTCACCCGGTGTATGGACCCTAATTTGTCACTTTCCCTTTCAACTACACAGATATGGGTCCCACTGTGTAACCTCTGCTATGTTACCTCATGGACTAGAGCTGTGTGACATAGGTATGTTGACAATAGAATGGACATTGCTGTTTCCCGCAGTTATTGCAAATACACATTTGTGAAAAAACAGACTGAGGGGGTCATTACAACATTGGCGGTATAAGGTGCTTACCGCCGTGCAGAAGACCGGCAATACACCGCCGGGGACGCGGTAGACCGCCACAGCTATTATGACACACATCACGGAATCCATCGAAATTCAGACACCCACACAATACCGCCACACCAAAGGTCAGCGATAAACATGCGGAAACAAATCCTCCACATCCACACCAACAGAAACACACCCATGCTGTTATGACCCACGAATCCACGCAGCGGTATTCCATTGGCGGTACACATCGCTGCGCTCAAAATACACACACATCTCCAAAACACCGCCACATTGGACAATTCAAAATACACACACCTGATACACATACAAACAACACTCCCACACACCCAACACAATATAAAACACACACCCACAAACCCCTACGACCACAATTTTGAGTTGAAGGCGACAGAGAGAGCACAGCAATAGACAACCCCACCACACAGAGGCACACCACACCATCACCCACACAACATCCACGCACAAAATACCACATACCACTACACTCACCACACTCATCAACACATACACCACCCCACACATCACCCACATCACCCCATGTCACGCCAAAGACACCCCCGCTTCTCCGAGGAGGAGCTCAGGGTCATGGTGGAGGAAATCATCCGGGTAGAGCCACAGCTATTTGGCTCACAGGTACAGCACACATCAATAGCCAGGAAGATGGAGCTATGGCAAAGAATAGTGGACAGGGTCAACGCTGTGGGACAGCACCCAAGAAATAGGGAGGACATCAGGAAGAGGTGGAACGACCTACGGGGGAAGGTGCGTTCAACGGTATCCAGGCACCACATCGCGGTACAGCGGACTGGCAGCGGACCACCACCTCCTCCCCCTCAACTAACAACATGGGAGGAGCAAGTCTTGTCCATCTTACATCCTGAGGGCCTCGGAGGAGTCGTTGGAGGAACGGACACTGGTAAGTCAAATCTTAACTATCATAACCCCCACCCTACCTGCATGATATCACACACCCCCACCATCGCACCCTCCCCTATCACCGCAAATCCTCACCTATCATCCCATTACACCAACCACCCATCCCAAACCCAAGCCCTGCATGACATAACTAAGCATCGACACCCATCACCAAAGCATGCCCACTGCACAGACCCAGAACACCCCCCAACCATCAGCACACAAGCCCCCCCCACAGGAATGCCTGCACTGGGGTTCACGCACACCCAACCATTGCACACCATGAAACACACACATGTAATAATCATGTACTTATACCCCCGCAGGAACCTGAAGGAACGTCACCACACCAGAGGGTCCAGACAACACCACTCCACCCCCAGAAGAGGCCCACAGTGACGAGAGCAGCTCTGCCCCACTGGATCTTGATGACCAGCCCGGACCATTGTGGGCCTCGGGACTGTGACCAATTCAGTTAGTAATGTTCCTTTTTTTTTTCTTTACATAACATCTCTTTCCATCCTGGAATTCTGTCATACTATACTTACAATGTTAAAAGCAAAACAAAGTCCCAAAGTAGAATGTGGTATTTACTAAATATAATAACAAAAGTGTCTGACAGTGTCAAACAAAATGTTAATCACCCCGGTAGAGGTAAGACTCTCATTCTGAATGCATTAGCACAATTGTTTGCTGAGTTGCTAAGTATATGTTTACATAATAAACATCTGCAAGGCATTGTTTAGAAGGCAAGCATGTCTTCCACCATTATTTGAGTAGAATCATTTTCCGACAAAAGTTGATGATTGATTGTATCATAAATTAGCACATCAGATCTCATCTTTGTTCCACTGATGGACAACTTGAGTGGGGTTAGAGTCCAGCTCTCTCACCACAGGACACATTTTCCTGTCCTTAACTGCTATTCATCAAACACGTTTTACATATATCAGTTTAATTGAACAATGTGAAATAGCACACCCCAAATTTTATTTGTAAGGGGAAGGTCCCAGAATGGGAAAGTGCTGTATTGGGTGATATGCCTTTAGCAACATAAGCATGAACTTAGAGGTCTTTTCTTGTGGTGTATATATTATATCTTTAGACCCCGCTGTAGTGGGCTATATCGGCCATTAAAGGACCACTCCAGAGTTAAAGGCCTGAGCCAAAGGCCTTTAACATTGGAGCAGGCCTTTAATGGCTGGTATAGCCCAGCTACTACAGGCTATAAGGCTATTAGAACATTCTGCCCCAAGAGGCAGAATGTTCCAATTACTAAAACGAAGGCCTCACAGAGCTCGAGGGGATTAAAATCCCCTCAGACTTGTGAGGCCTTTGTTCACAGCAACAGCTGTGAACAACATTTGAATGTTGGAGCTCCAGGCCTCTACTGGCCATCTGAAGCCCAGAACACTCCATTGTTTTCAGTGAAGTTCCCAACATTCCAATGTTCCAATTTGCATTGAAGTTCGCTGTATAAATAACAAAAGCTATACATTAACATCAACTTGTTTCTTGTACATTGGTTAAAGAAGGTGATATTTTATTCAGAAAGGAATTAGTTATATTTCATTAATGGTGTGAAAAAAAGTGTTTCAGGGACTAATGAAATATTTAAACATGCTCTGTAAAGTCAAATCACAGTTGCTTGAAACTCCATTATAATACATCCTGCTTTGCATCTTCAAAGCTCGTCGATTAAGTTCTGGATCATTTTTTTTTTAAACGCTGGCCATGCCAATTAACTGAAAGAAATTAAAAATTATATATTTATAGGGCTGCATAACATTCATATTTTAAAGAAGTAGCCAATTTGAAATGTCCACAGTACGTTTATTCAATTATTAGTATAATTAATTAAATAAGCGTTAGACTTTCCTTTTCTGTTTCGAAAATGCCCTTGAAACAACAACTTGCATGCAACATACAACATATTTGTGTGTGAAGTACTGTTGGTGAGTTTCATCAAGAAGGGATGCTTACTTGGATCTAGAATATTGATTTGAAAAGGTCAATATATATTTCATGTTTGGATATGAGTGATGCGGCAGAAATTGTTTTGCTACCCTCGACATCACATGACATTGTTTGTATTTTCTTATTTGAAGTACTGACAGATTTGCTGTAAAGTGGTGCACCGAAAGCTATACAGTATTAATGTATATTCACTGAAGAATACCTATTTTGAGTAATGTGGTAGAGCCCTAAAACTTCATGTGTAACCATTTCATTCGATTTCATATGATTCTTTATGATGTTAATTAATAGTTGGCACTAAAACATTAATGATTTTTTTAAAAGGAATGTTTTAAAAGATACACATAAATGTTGAAAATGCAGTCCTGCACTATACTTAATGGAATGTTCATTTTAAATCTACTGTAACATGAAAACTGACATAGCTTATTAATAAGAACTTCAATCTTTCTGTGTGCTTTATTTTACATAAATGAGAGTACCATTTTCATTCACTTTACTTAACCTAAGTGAGGCCTGCAAGGCCCTGTTTCTTGAATGTGTAGGAAAATGTTTAGTCATTCTAGCTAACATGGCATTTCTTTCAGACATCGTTCCCATGAAATACTAGCTTGGAAATAGATGCCCTATTGTTTTACACATACTGAGACAGAGAAATTAACCTTGAGTCCAGTACATTCAAGAACTTGGAAGGTAGACTATATACTTTTGTTTTAACCTATCCAGATGAAGGTGGATGCCTTCCCCAGTTGTCAATGGGAATCTTTCCTGATTTTGCCAATCCATGTGGCACGAAGGATATTGACTGGACAGTTACAACTTCCCAGTCATGTAGAGTGATGGATGCACTTTGTTCTTTAATTTACTGTTCCCCAGCTGGATTAGCAGCGTTCTATTCTTCACCCTTCTTCAGTCCACTCTTCAGTCTGAATCCCCTTGAACTCTAAGAGGTACAGACCTTTCTATTCTTACATTTTCATTTCCAGTGCTTTGCTGAGACTTGGAGATTTTCTCTTGACCCGAGACGAAGACTCTTGATTGAGCTTCTGACAGGCTGACGCCTTCCCTTATTACCTACTTTTTGCCAGCTGTGGTTAGTAACCATTTGCCCCAGATGTCATTTTTCATTACTCTTTTTGTTCTTTTCCTTTCTACATTTTCACCACATGTTTTAGCCCAGCACATGTTAACTTGTGACTTGCTAATCTGTAGTGATTTCCTTTGCCCTAGATAGCCAAGTTATGATGACTTTTAAATTGCCTTTATGATTGAAACAACTGAACAGTGCTTGGTTTTGATCCATCACTGTATCCTTTTGATGTTTTGTATTGCTTTCGTCAAATGTTTAGTTTTTTTGATGTTAGTTCATGTGAATCTTTTTTGTTGTCTTGGTCAACCCATGGTGATCTTGTACCTTTATAACTTTGTTTTCAGAAATGTCTACACAGCTTTGAGTTGGAGTGTGTAATAAAACCCTTACATTTATTTCAAACTGGAGTTTTCCTTGTATGGCCACATGGGTCATACTGTCATTTTAAATTCCATTGTTTGAAGATAGGATGTCCCATTTCTCTACTCTCTCATACTCAGTGAAAAGATTTTCCACCTCATTTAAAGCACCACCTGGAAATGCTTTACATTAGGGTTTGAGGTCCATTGACTGTTTTAAAGAGCCAGATACAGATTGTTATATTTTGTTTTGTTGATTGCTGCTTATTGCTCATCATGAGTCCCATCATATGATTTTTCAGAAATGTTTGATCTCCGTCTAACTCCTTCACTGATACTTTTGATTTATGTGGAGCACATTACAGTATCAGAGGTTGTTCCTACTACCAAAGGATGCTGGAGACATTCCGTTGACTCACCAATAGTATCTGGGTGCATGTAGCCAAAGCTTATTCTTAGGAGGTGGTGTGACTCTTTTTACTAAATGCAGTATAATTTAAAATAACTGGTTTAATAAAAATTATTAATGTGTGTTTATGTATTTTGAATAACAAGTTTATGTAGAAAATGTAATAAACAATGCAGGCATTTGAAAAAGTGATCGCAAAGAATGCCCACCAATGTTAACGAAGTGTACTAATCAATGATTAATACTTATGAAATATTGAATATATGTTAGACTAATGCAATAATATGTCATATTAAGGGTTATGAATTTAGCTTTAGCTTTATTAATTGTAGGCCTTATCTTAGCAAGTGTCTTGGCCTATTTTGCCAGGACTCATGTAAAGCTGTATTTCTTAGCGTTCAATAAAAATGCTGACCAAGTGAATTAAACTGTGAAATGCCTATTATTTTGTACAAATGTGCTCTTAACGGAAGCTTTTCGTGTGAACTGACTGCTAGAAAATGATGTTCTTGCTAATGCAACATTTTATGTGTAATGTGCGTGAGACTGACTTTCCCAGAACAAGAGCAATGAAGATACTGAACAGAGTAGAAGCTGCAACAATATTGTTACTTATCAAGCCGGATGATGAGGACATCGTAAGACGAGCCAATCAACAATATGAGAATGGAGAAATATTAGAATTCATAGATTTGGGATATTAGTTTTATTGAATAGAGTGTGAACATATGATTAACTGACCAATAGGGAATTAGGCAATAGTTTAGGTGAATTGAACAATGCTCATTTTGAGAGAAGACATTATTCACCCTTATGAATGAGAGATTATTATGTTCTTATGTGAGACATGCTAACTTTAATGCTTAAATGACTATGCCCCTTTAAAATTCTGATGCTGAAGCCTGATGCTTTGCTGGTCGACTGATGTCCTGAGGACAAAGACTGATTCTGCTTTGCTGATCTGTAACGAGGATAGGTATAATGCAATAAACTGTGATTACTATGCATATTTGCTTTTCCTTTCTAAGTACCAACTGCGCTGTTTCTATTGAGCCATAGGTAGATGTTTTTCCAAATTTGTGTTACTAAATTGTTTTGCATGAAGCCCAACATGCTGATGCTAATCTGACGTTAGTTAAGAATCCTGACTTATAATAACAGGGAGTAATGCTTGGTGAATTTCTCTGCTCAAATTCATGTACTTCATTTCATTGATGCAGCTGACTTTGCTATTGATTTGCACTGAAACTTTAGAATGTGTTGCAGTTCAAGCTTTGATTAGCTTGCGTTTCTTCCACCGCCTTGGACAACCAGTATTGTTTCTGTATGTGTTTCATTTGATATTGAGATTAATCTGCAAGACCCTAGCATTGTTAATATAGGGAAATAAACATTCTAAACTTTTACTAAAGGGGTGGTTATTCATGACTGGAAGGTCATGGGGGGTGACAATGACTGACTCCATTGATTGTTGATGTTATTAATTACTAACGATTATTGATTATTATGTACTGGAGCTATGGTAAGAACATCTTAATTGTGAGTAAAAGTTTCATCGACCTATTCGCGTTCCCTTGTAAGTTTACTTAATAAGGTCAGGCTCGCTAATACTGGTCAACAAATATGACTCACAGTATAGGCAAGGACTTGCTTATTGTACAAAATCAAAGCATGTGCACCTAAGAAGGGTGTTGTTCTGATCTTAACTTATATGCCTTGAATACTTCATGTATATCTTGTCCAGGCAGGGAAAAACAACCACTTAATTGTACAAATACCTGAATGTCACATACACTTGTGAAACCTAAGAACTGACTGAAGACCATGTCATTGGTGATCTTTTTCATGTATTAAAACTGTTTGCATTTATACAACATTAAAGCAAAGACCATGGCATTGGTGAACTTTTTCATGTATTAAAACTGTTTGCATTTATACAACACTAATGCTATTTGTGGACAGAAATTATGCTTATTTTCATTTAGATTGGAAATAGACAATATAGGTATGAATTTCAAAAGGTTTAATGTTTTCTTGTTTTGTGACGTGAAAAATTTGGTTTGCGGCAAGCTGTAGTTCTAGTTTTTTAACAGGATTTTTTTTTTCTTTCTGTTCATTTGAATAAATATTTTCTTTGCTTTTTCATGACTGTGGAACATTTTGATGAATATTACATTCAAGAGACACCTGCAGCATGCCAACTAGTCGAGAAAACTGCAGTGAGCAGACTAGTCTATGTATCTTACCTGGTTACACGCAGTGCATGTTTGAAGGATGCAGAGAGTCGCTTGTAGTGTGAGAAAACCTTGAAAATCATTTGAATATGTAATTGCACCATTTAACTTCAACCCAAATGGACAGACTTATGAGAACTGCACAAAGGTGAGCAAAATGTTAGAGTTTGTGTTACATTACAGCCAAGAAATGCAGGGTAGAGCAGAAGAGATCTTAGGGCCAGATGTAGGTAGGAAACAATTAGCGAGTCGGAAATTGCGAGTCGTTGCGACTCGCAATTTCCGACTCGCTAAATGGTATCCAAGAAGAAAAAGCGACTTCAATTTGCGACTCGCAAATAAAGTCGCACCGCAGATTGCGAGTCCGCTGTTTGCGAGGTCGCTTTTTGCGACTCCGCTAAAAACGAACACGCAAATTGCGAGTGGGTGTCGCAAATTGCGACTGTGCTGCAAATTGAATGCAGGTGCAGCAGAACACTCTGGAAAACACTTCCTGGCTCCTGATGATGACATCACAGCCAGGAAGTTTACTAATACACCTGGGAGGAGGGAGGACCACACCCATTTTAAACTGCTGAACTGCAAACAGGAGGAACAGCAGCTACCATGGCAGACACTCCTAGAAAGCGCAAATTGAAATTTGCGGAATGAAGTACTTGGTTTTTCAGAATCCAGTGGTGCCAGGGAACACACCCTAAGACTTTGAGTCCTTCCTGTTTCAGACTACAGAAACACAGAGTCTTCTTGGTGAAGTCAAAGATCTTGTTTATTGGCTGCAGCCAGTAACAGGTATCCTAGAAGTACAACACGGTGTATATTCTCAGGAGACTGCTCTCCTTGCAAAGCTAACCTTCTCTTTTTATACAAAATATTATGCTTCAGGCAAACATTCCTTATTTTACAGTTGACCATTCACATATTTTCACTACAAAGAAATAGCAGGGTTATGATGACAAGCCCATATTTCAGTTTGTCCAGCCCTCAATCAATTACCCGGCAAGGCTCAGTACTTTCATCAGATATCAACGGACCCCCAATATAAACAGGTACCTCCTCCTTGTAAAGCAAGTCATAAAGAAAGAAACAGGGACAGGTGCGTGTAAGATTAGGCATGGTTTGTGTGTGATGAAAGGTTTTATGATGTGTTGTACCTTGATACTAATCTCATTCGGCCATTGGGAAAGAAACTGGCCGAACAGGTTTGGCTTCAGGCAGTGGAGTCAGCTTGCCCAGGTCACAGAGGAGTCAGCAAAGATGTACGTGTCCTTCAGACTCGTTTTCAGCATTAGACATTGGCCTATGTGAGGGCAATCACAAAATGGCTGTCGTTTAAATGGAACACGAGGGTTCAGGACGGAAACTCTGATATTCGGGTGATTTCGTTACCCGAATATGAATACAATGCTTGTGCATACTATTCTAATCATTCTCGGTCTGCTGATACCAAAATCGTTGTGATACGACGATGTTTATAACACGGGTCCAGAATTTTCAGTACCACAGGAAAAAGAACTGGAGGTGCTGACTGAAGAATGCTGCCAGCACCATGAACAACTTTTTGGGAGGGCAGCCCTCAGTGTGCCAGAGGTGGAAAAGAAAAGGATTTGGGCTGAAATACAGGACAAGGTCAACTCCATGGGTGTAAGCCACCGGAGTATGGAAGAATTGAAGAAACGGTGGTATGACCTGCGCTCCCGGACCAAGGAGAGGGTGACAGAGCGGCTCCGGGAGATGAGGGGCACTGGAGGAGGACCATCCACTATACCACCACCCACACCCCTGGAGGAAACAGTGGAGGAGACCTTGGAGCCAGAGGCAGTGTGCGGGATGGGAGAGCTGGACACGTCAGAGCCAGGACCATCAACCGGTGAGTACCATGAGACATGCATGTACACCCATTTATGCCATACCCCCACCCACCTTTTATACAGCAGCATGCACAACCAAAATAGCTCCATTTTCAGAGTAGCAACCACCTGCATGGTGCATTATGGGCAATGTAATCAAGTAGGCAGTTGATAGGCAACAGTTTATTAGGAAGTAGATAAAAGATGGTAGACACTGACAGTGTGCTCCCTATGTCACACAGGTCTCCCACAAGACACCACCTCCAGCCACAGCATCCAGGGGCCACAGGTCAGCCACCAGCCTGCACAGAACTCAGGACCAGCCACCACAGGGACCTGCACCACCCAAACACAGTCCCCTCCTGATGCACCAGTTGCCATACTGGTGAGTGAGCCAGCACCCGGTCCCAGCCACAGTGCCGGTGTACAGGTCACGGAGCCTCCACTGCGTCGCAGGCAACGTCTAAATGTCCCTCCAGTGCCGCAGGCTGAGTCAGGGGACGCCTCCATGTCGGCCGCTGAGACTGCACTCCTATGTGGTCAGCGCCTGCAGACACGAGAGATAAGGAACATATCAGGGGCCATACGGCGCATGGAACAGAACCAGAACACAGGGCTGCAACTGGTACACACAGAGCTGCCACAACTCAATACCCATGGCGCCGTGACAGGCATCTCATCCACCGGCTAGATCGCATGTCTGCCTCCATCGTCAGGCTGGCAGTGAACACCACTGGCCTGTCACGGCGCACTGTCAGCCTCCAGGTGGACATGGCCCACTTTGCCAGTGATGTGGCACATGGACTGGGACGTCTCAGCCACACCGTAGATCTCATGGAGGCACGACAGGTGGCTAGGGGCATGGCAGACATGCCGCAGGACAGCGAGGAGGGCTCCACCGTTAGCAGTGTCTCAGCCAGTGACACCAGGGTGTTGCGCAGTGGAAGTGCAAGGCAGGGCACTGCTGACACACCAGGAACCAGCCATGCTGGGCGAGGCCGGCATAGAGTGTGAGCTACGCACTGTCCTGGAGTAGAGGCACATGAGGTTAATGTGTCCTCATGCCAGGTGGACTTTTACAGCCCCTGAACTGTAGTTTATGTATATAGTTTTTTTGGTGCACATTATTAAATTCCTTGTTTTTTCCACTTCACACCTGGCTCTTTGTGTGTGACATTAGTGAGTGTGGTGACACTTAGCACGTACCTTCCAAAGTACTGGTTTGCAATGTGGTCCCGTCTCAGTCTGCCTTGATTTGCAATGCTTCTATCCCCATGATGGCGATGTGTTAGCTCTTGCTCGTCATCCTCCGAATCTGGGTCTTCTGGGGTGAGAGGTAGCCCACGTCTGGTGGCAATGTTGTGCAGTATAGCGCATGCGCCAACGATCTTGAAAGCTGTTAGTGGGGTATACTGGAGGGCACCTCCACTTCTGTGGAGGCATCTGAATCTTGCCTTCAGCAGTCCAAAGGTCCTCTCTATGATATTTCGGGTCCTCCTATGGGCACTGTTGTATCGCCTCTCTGTCTCATTGCTGGGTGTTAAGTACGGGGTAAGTATTGAGGAAATTCGATTTTTAATACGATCGTATCGACCCGCCATTTTGTGGCCCGCCGCCATTTTATGTTGCCTTCACTCAGGCAGCACAGCGAACGAAGTCCATTCTGCCTTTTCTGCTTATTCTGCAACATGGTGTTCAAAACAGCCTTCTGCCTCTATCTTTACAAGGCTGGTATTAAGGTCTGACCGAGTACACTAATCCCTGTCTGGTTTTCTAATCCTTGTTTCAACTATCTGTAGGCTCACACTATTCTCCGCCGATCTTATCTTATCGTCTGGCCTTCGCTGTCCTTTGCTAGTATTCTCTCATTTCACAACTGTCCTCCAAACGCACACAAACTTATCACACCACATGCAACTTCGTTGTGGATCGGTTAATGAATTAGTTCAAGGGAGGGGTGACAAACACAGCTGGAGGGGAGGCAACCTTAAGTCACTTGATACTTTGTTTTCCAATTCCTTCTATTGGTGCTGTCTTGTTTTCCGACATTTCTATTGGCTCTGTTCTATCTTTACATTATTCTTACTGGCTCCTTTCTATGTGTTCTGGGAGTGTATGTAGTTAATAAATAGTTTTTATACGGTATATAAGATTGTGCGCCACAAAGTAAAGTGGCAGTCTCCTGAGAACATACCTTGTGTACTTCTTGGACAACTGTACTAGCTGCAGCTAATAAAATCTGATCTTTTACGCCTGACAGAGTGTCCCGTGTCTCTGTTAGTTGAGGCAGGTGAATCCAAGGAGATTTTAGGCGTACCCTGCGCCGCCAGGCCCATAAGGTTCTGGTTCTTCAACTGGCGCCCAACGTGGGGCGGCTTCAGCGGTACCGGTTCTGCCTGAAGGTCGTGAGGAACCCCGCAAGAAAATTCTGGAGGAATCGCGAGCCACGTCAAGCGACCCCTGTATGTCGAAGTGGTCCGAAGGTCTTTTTCAGCGCGGTTACTCCTTCCTGACGGCTACTGACGACTGCTGCCCTGACTGCCGCCCTGCCTTGGCCCTTTCTTTGATGATGTATGGTAAAGCGAGACGATAGACGGGCCTCTGTTGGTGTAAGAAGACATCCTTAGTTAAGTATTTGGTGGGTCGCGCCCACAAATTTTGGTCTTTGTTTTGTCCTTAGGTCCTTAGATTTGGCCATTGCAGTGGCCAAAGCCGAGGGGTAAGTGCATTTGTGCTGTGTAAACTGAAAGTTTTACCCCCTTGATGTTTGTGAACAGCCAGTAAAAATCGTGAGATGTCTGGTCTGACTAAGTTTGGAAAACTTTGTTGCTTTGGTTGTAATAGGGACTCCCAGCTTGAGGACTCCTGTCCGATTCCTTCGGTTGGAACTCCCACATATGAGCTCTATTCTAAACATGGTGTTGGTCCTATTGCCTTTAATAAGACATGGACCCGATATACAAAGAAAGATGGTGTTTTAAAATGGCCAGAAAATGGTAGTTTCGAAACTGATGTGCTAGATAATTTAGAAGCAACGTTATTTAAAAGAAAAGCCCGGCCGGCAATGTTTGACTCTTTTCGCCTTTGGCGTAAGGAAGCCAAACAGAGAGAAATTAAACAAGCGAAACGAGATAGGAAAACACAGGGAATGACGATTATACAGGCTGCTCAGCAATTCAAAGATGATGAAATAGATAATGCAATGGAAATTTCAGACAGACAGCATCAAATGGCAATAGATAAATGCTATCCGACGTTGCCTATCTCTTCCCTTGATAAGAGAAAAGATTTTGAGGAAGATTCCTTAATGTCCCACTTATTGAAATTGCCTCCGCCCTATGTACAAGGTGCTAATGCACCCCCGATGTTACAGCCTGTTCAGCCGCCAGTTGTGCTTCCGCCTGCTCCAGCTTTTCCACATTTGCCTCCTCAAGTATTGCCTATGCCAGCTTTGCCTTTAACTCCTTTGCCTTCTGCTCCTTTGGCAATTCCTAATGCTCCTTTAGTTAATTCACCTAATACCTTGTCCCCTATCCTTATGTCAAATTCTCCATCTATGCGTAAGCGATTTGCCGATACTGTCTCTGGTCTCTTATCACCTTTCTTTGAAGCTTTAAACGTGTCTCCAGCTTTTTCTCGAAGACAGTCTCGTAGTCAATTCCCAGACTCCGAAGAGCGAGAAAAATTGGACTCACTTGCTTGTAGATGGATCAAGAAGGGTCCCCAATATAGTACGTCTGATATTATGTCCACCTTTCTGCAATGGAATGCACCTACGCAGAGATATGTTTTTAAAGTTATGTGCGATACTCTCGCTAAAGAATGGGAGGATATGAATTTGGGTTCGGTCCCACAGGATCTGTTAGATGTTCAGGCTGACTTTGACAAAGGACTTATTGTGGGTCCTAAGGTTGAAAACGCTGTCAGAACACTTATTTCTTTCAGATCCCTATTGTTCTCACAGACTTTTCCTGATTCTGATCCTTCAGTTAGGACAGCACTGAAAAACTATCCCATGAGAGAGGTTTCTCCAATATGGAAGGAAGAAGTTGCAGCAGCAGGTGCTAATCCAGCTATTCCTGCGCATTTTCAGCGCATATGGATACATGTCCCCTGGAAAAGGTCTGAAGTTTTAGCACTTAAACAGTCACTACCAGATCCACGCAAAAATCCTGCTGGTTACTATAAAGAGTTGTCGCAAACAGTTGATGCATGTACTATGAATCTAGCAGATATTGACATGTTGATGGGAAATGTAGTTCCACAGACAATATGGGCTAAAATTCGTAGAGAGGATCACGCTCAAGAATTAGGCGGCGATTGGAACGCTATTATTGCCGCAGATAGAGGTCAAGTAGGTGGTGCAAAGCCCGACGCTTTGATCTCAGAACTCCCTGGTAGGATTATTACATTAATGAAAACAATGATGCCTGCTTTGAGAGTTAATTGGGATAAGCTAGCAGTATGTAAACAAAAGAAAGATGAAAGTGTTTCCGATTTCTTTACCCGATTCGAGGAGACATTCATTGATCACAGTGGTCAAGATATGGCTACAGAAGGGGGACAGCGATTATTTGTGGATAAGTTCGTATATAACTTGCTTCCTGAACTATCACACAAGCTAAAAGACTCTGAGAGTTCATGGGCAGTTTCTTCTTCCGCCCAGATATTGGCTACTGCACAATATTATGAGAATAGAGACAAAGAAGAAAGGGAAAAACAAGAGAAAAAGACGAAAGAATTAAAAACTAAAGTTCTCTTGCAACAGGCTTATCCTCCTCGTTATGTTCAGCCTCAGTTTCAACAGCCTCCGCAGTTTCAGAGGTTGTATCAAAAGCCTGAACCATTCATTCCAAGACCTTTGCTAGGTCCCAATCAATGTGCTTATTGTAGGGAGGAAGGTCATTTTAAGAACAATTGTCCGGCATTGTTGCAGCGTAATGGAGCAACATCTGCTTCACGAGGTCGTGGTGGTCTTCAGTCAGCAAATAGAGGTAGAGGTCGAGGTGTGTTAACCCAAGAGCAGCGTTCTTTTGTTCCTCCAAATTCCGGAAATTACTTTGACCAGCAAAATGTTAGGTCTACACAGTATTACAGTGAGGATCAGTATATTGAAGGAGGGAATGAAAGTCTTCATTTTGAATAGGACAGCCATGGACAAAGTAAGGGGGTTACGTCAATTCCAGTGGATCAGAATGGACCTTATGTTAATGTCACTACAATGGGTGTTTCAGAGCCATTTCTTTTAGATACTGGTGCCATGAGAAGCTCTATCATTCATTCTAAACTCCCTGGCGCACCTTTGTCTGGCTTAACGAATGTATCTGTAGGATTTTCTGGCGCCCCTGTTCGCAATCCAGTTTCTTGCCCTTTGCCTGTTTCAATAGGCCCTTATGATTTAGAAGCTCCGCTTCTTCTGACGAATGGTTGTGGTGAAAATCTGTTGGGTTTAGATCTATTAAAAAGAATGCATGCTACGATATATTGTTCACCTTCTGGTGTATACCTCACTCTAGGACAGAAAATGACTAGTCCAATGTACTTATCAAAAGATCAATTCCCACCTGAATTGCTTTCTCTTCCCGAAACGCTTTGGGCTACGGGTCCGAATGACGTTGGTTGTCTTGAGATCCCACCTTATGTTGTTACTCTTAAGCCCAATGCTGAAATGCCACATATTCCGCAATACAGAATCTCTACTGAAGGTGAGAAAGCACTTCTGGAAATTGTCCATGATTTGATTCAGAAGGGTGTGGTTGAGGAAACGAGAGGAAATACATGTAACAGTCCTGTTCTTCCGGTTCTTAAACGCACTGATCCTTCTCAGCCTCCTGTTTATCGTTTTGTAATTGATCTTCGGGAGGTAAACAAGATTGTCGTACCGCAGTTTCCTGTAGTCCCAGATATCACTGCTCTGTTGACGATGATACCTTCTACAGCGACTTGGTTTTCAGTTATTGATCTAAAGAATGCTTTCTTTAGTATTCCCATCGCCGAAGAGAGTAGAGATATTTTTGGTTTTTCCCTCGGAGGCCGAAGCTTCCGGTTTAAACGCGCACCTCAAGGTTATTGTGAAAGTCCCTCTATTTACAGTCAAGCTCTAAAATGTCATCTTGATGCCTTTTCCTTACCGTCCGGTGCCGCTCTCATTCAGTACATGGATGACTTATTAGTTGCCGCTGATTCAGAGGAGATTTGCAAAAACGTGACCGTTGCACTGTTGCGTCATTTGTTTGATCTAAATCACAAGGTTTCTCCTTCTAAATTACAATATGTCTGTCGCGAGGTGACTTATTTGGGTCATCTCTTGTCAAAGGAGGGACGACGATTGACCCCCGAACGAATTCAGGCAATTGCACAAATGTCAGTGCCATCCACACAAAGAGAGGTACGTGCTTTTTTGGGCATTACTTCTTATTGTAGACAGTGGATTCCGAGTTTCTCTTTATTGGCTAAACCGCTGTTGGCGCTAACTTTAAAAGATACGCCTCAGCCTCTTCCGTGGACTGACGAATGTCAGAAGAGTTTTACTGATTTGCGTATTGCTTTGTGTTCTGCTCCTGTATTGGGTACTCCTGATTACAGTAAGCCCTTTACGCTCTATGTCCACGAAAGAGAGGGTTGTGCATTGTCAGTCTTAACGCAGCGTTTTGGAGATCAACAGCGACCATGCGCATATTTCTCAGCTACGTTAGATCCAGTAGCTAAAGCATTGCCTAGTTGTCTTAAGGCGACAGCGGCAGCAGCAATTTCTATTCGACAGTCTGCTGGAGTAGTGCTAGATAATACTCTCATTGTTATGGTGCCACATGCAGTGGATACTTTACTAAATAGGACAAAAACGCAGCATCTTACAAGTGCTCGGTTGTCCGGATATGAGCTGACGCTTTTGGCTAGTCACATACACATCAAACGATGTAATACCCTGAATCCAGCTACTTTGTTGCCTCTTCCAGAAGAGAGAGATGTCTCTGAACAGCATGATTGTTTTCTCCGTACTGAAGAAGAGACTAAGGGTAGAATTGACCTAAAAGACACGCCATTAGTGAATCCAGATGGAACACTATGGGTAGATGGTTCTTGTTTCAAGCTCCCGAATGGAGATACAGTTTCAGCCTACGCTATTACTACTTTGCATACAATTGTGGAGACAGCACGCATTAGACATAATTCAGCTCAGGCAGCTGAATTGATAGCCTTAACTAGAGCGTGTGTGTTATCCAAAGGAAAAAGAGTAAACGTGTACACTGATAGCCAATACGCTTTTGGTGTAGCGTTTAACTTTGGGCGTTTATGGAAGGAAAGAGGATTCTTTACTTCCCATGGTACTAAGATACAACATGGTCAATTAGTGACTGAACTTCTTGAGTCACTTACAATGCCTACTCAGATAGCGATCGTGAAGTGTAGTGCACACAAAAAGATTGTGGACGATGTTGGTCGAGGAAATGCATTTGCAGATGAGGTAGCGAAAAAGACAGCCAGAGACAACACAAGTCGAATGTATGTTGCAGGTCCCGCAAACTGCGTAAGAGAAAAGGGAATGTGTGAAGATACAGTAGAGAGTGTGAAATCAATTCAAGGAGAGGCTACGGAGAATGAGTTGAGAAAGTGGAAGGAAAGTACAGGAATGTTAGATGAGATGGGATGTTGGGTTGAATTATCAGAACATCAACGTTGGCTGTTACCAGATGCTTATGTACTACCTGTAGTTACTATGGCACATGGTCCAGCTCACCTAAGTGCAAAAGGAATATGTAAACTTCTGGCTCCAGTGTGGCAAAATGAGGGGATCCCAAAGTGTGCAAATAATGTAGTAAAACGTTGTATTGTTTGCTTGATGTACAATCCGGGAAAGGGAACCCCAACTCCAGCAGGTCATTTTGCTCCTCCAACATATCCATTTGAGGTGTTGCAGATCGATTATATTCACATGGAACGATGCAACAACCTCAAATATGTTCTGGTGGTAGTATGTGCTTTTTCTAGATGGGTAGAAGCCTACCCTCTGAAGGACAATACTGCTTTATCAACTGCCAAAATACATTTGAAAGAATTCTTCCCTAGGTTTGGTTTGCCGCGCATTGTCTGGAGTGACAATGGGAGCGAATTTGTGGGTCAAGTCATGCAAAAAGTTTGTGCAGGTCTTGGCATAAAACAGAAGTTCCACGCGGCGAATCACCCACAGTCGGCTGGTTTAGTAGAATGCTACAATGGAACCTTGAAGCTTAAAATTGCTAAGGTGCAAGCTAGCACAGGACTTAATTGGCCTGATGCTTTACCATTGGCTCTTCTGTCCACCAGAACAGCAGTACACTCTCGTTTGGGGCTTAGCCCTTACGAAGTGATATTTGGTCGCCCAGCTAATGTATGGGGAGTTCCTCGCCCTAAGAAATACTCAGACTTGCCATACCCGATGTTGATTGACTACTTGCCTGACCTTACAACTAAATTGCGTGTTCTTCATCAACAGGTTCAGAGTGCTCTACCAGAGGCTTCCACAGACCCAGGTCATTCCATCCGACCAGGTGACTGGGTCTGCACGAAAAATTTCCAACGACAGAGAAATTTGGAGCCCAGATGGAGAGAACCACGCCTGGTTCTTTTGACCACAAGAACAGCAGTTAAAGTCGAAGGAAAGAAAAACTGGGTGCATGCCGTGCACTGCAAGAAAGTGCCTTTGCCCTTGCCTTTCGATCAGTGGGTCCGTAGAGGCATCAGCGACTCTGAAAGTGAGAAAGTTCCGCAATTTGTACCATTCAGTGATGCGCGTCTAATTGGAACACTTTCTGAGAAAGAGGACGACGACATCCTTCAAGAAGCAATACCATCGCATCGTCGCTTGAACACGACAAATCCAGGAACATTGTTTCAAAACCAGACTGCCTCTGGACAGGAACGCTATAATTTGAGACCAAGACCAAAGAACTTGTAAATTTCTCTCCTATGTAGTACTCTATCCCGGTTGCAGGGTCACGGTAGGAGTCTTAGTTACGACCTGAGTAAGTGGCAATAGGCCTGCAGGACCTCACAGTGTCATAGGACGGTAGATAATCGTGACTACAGTGATTGAGGAAGATTGCCGTGAGCATCCACTTAGAAAGATGGAGGCTACATTAGATAAAAGAGAAAGTAAAAATGTAAAGAATAATTGTAAAGAAATATATAGTCGTTGTAGTATTGCTCTATGCGTCATTATATTGTCGTGTATTCTTTTGGCATCTGTAAACTGGATCATTATTACTCTGCAGCAAAAAGTTGTCTCTTCTCCTACCTCTACATCTTCTTCTACTATCTCTCCGCACCTATTTCACACTCTTCCCCAGCATGAACTCATCAGAAGAACTGAATACTTTAACAATTCCTTCGTCCAGTTGTTACATCAACATCAGTTAGTGATCAATACAACTGACTGTTGGGTGTGTGGACTCATACCACATACGGTAGAAAAAGGAATGCCATATTTAGTTCTTCCATTCTCCTATGAAGGTTCCGCTTGGGCTTATTTTGTCATTTTCAATAATGCATATCAAAGTAAAATTAAACAACCTGTCAGTTCACATAGTGTTGGTTCAGATTTCAGTCATAGTTTATTGATAAAGGGAATGGTAGCTATGGCTAAAATCATGGAAAAAAGTGAAGCTTCCATAGATGAAAGAAAAGCATATACCAATTGGAACATAACTAATTACATTTCCAGCCTCAATGATAAGGTTGAGCAAGGAAAATCTCCTCCGATACGGGTCATACCCCAACAAGGAAATTTCTGTCTGCAAATAAATGGTAGAACTCCAAACACCGGACAAAGAGAAAGTTTATGTTCCCATACATATGTTTATTCAGCCCTGAATTCACTGCCGTTAGTACCATCTCAAGGTACATACTCCGTTTGCCACGATAGGGCTTATACATGGTTGCCAGCTGATTTCTCTGGTACTTGTTATATAGCCTTTCTTCTTCCCCCTACATACACCGCTCCTGCGAACCATCATAAAAATAGATATGGCAGAGGGATTGTGGATTCGAAAGACACAGCAGGACAAGAGGGAGGAGATTTCCTCAAAGGATTTCTTCCCTTCTGGGGTCCAATGGCCAACAGCAGAAATATAAGGCAATTGGTTCGTGTCGTAGAAACCACCATAGACATCACTGTAGGAGCTTTAAGTAACATTACAGCTGAACTACAGGCTGATCGTCTTATGACCTTGCAGAACCGTGTTGCCTTAGACTTTGTTCTTGCGGACCGTGGTGGAGTATGCAAATTGATCGGATCAAGTTGCTGTATTTTCATACCTAATGACGCTCCGACAGTATACCAAGCTATCTCTAAGTTACACATAATCTCCGAGTCGATTCATCAGGACGAAGGAGATTGGTCCTTTTCAGAGTGGTTTTGGGAATTACTGTCCAAATGGGGTTGGAAGGTATTGACATTCTTTGGAGTAATTTTAGCTTTTATATTCTCTTGTTGTCTTTGTATGCACTGCGGTCCTGCCATCTGCAACCTATGTGCTACTGCATGTATTCCCAAACCCAAGTCACAAAGAGCAGAGAATATCAAAATGATGGTACAGCAACAGCTTGATGACCTCATGGCCATAGACATCGACTCAGATTAACATGAGTTTGTGTATCTTGCCTGAGTTCTGGCAAAAGGACGGTCTGAGGAAATTCGATTTTTAATACGAACGTATCGACCCGCCATTTTGTGGCCCGCCGCCATTTTATGTTGCCTTCACTCAGGCAGCACAGCGAACGAAGTCCATTCTGCCTTTTCTGCTTATTCTGCAACATGGTGTTCAAAACAGCCTTCTGCCTCTATCTTTACAAGGCTGGTATTAAGGTCTGACCGAGTACACTAATCCCTGTCTGGTTTTCTAATCCTTGTTTCAACTATCTGTAGGCTCACACTATTCTCCGCCGATCTTATCTTATCGTCTGGCCTTCGCTGTCCTTTGCTAGTATTCTCTCATTTCACAACTGTCCTCCAAACGCACACAAACTTATCACACCACATGCAACTTCGTTGTGGATCGGTTAATGAATTAGTTCAAGGGAGGGGTGACAAACACAGCTGGAGGGGAGGCAACCTTAAGTCACTTGATACTTTGTTTTCCAATTCCTTCTATTGGTGCTGTCTTGTTTTCCGACATTTCTATTGGCTCTGTTCCATCTTTACATTATTCTTACTGGCTCCTTTCTATGTGTTCTGGGAGTGTATGTAGTTAATAAATGGTTTTTATACGGTATATAAGATTGTGCGCCACAAAGTAAAGTGGCAGTCTCCTGAGAACATACCTTGTGTACTTCTTGGACAACTGTACTAGCTGCAGCTAATAAAATCTGATCTTTTACGCCTGACAGAGTGTCCCGTGTCTCTGTTAGTTGAGGCAGGTGAATCCAAGGAGATTTTAGGCGTACCCTGCGCCGCCAGGCCCATAAGGTTCTGGTTCTTCAGTATCCATGGTCATAGTGCATATGCACTGTCACCTGTTTGCCACAAAATGTACAATGTTAGCTGGGCATTGATGGGTTCCACATTGACCTGTGTGTATGTCTTCAAGGTGTATTCAGCTATACCTAGGAGGTATCCGTCTCCAAACTCCCCATGTCCTAGGCGTTGGTGTATCCCACTGTGCCTGAAAATGTAGGAGTCATGTGTGCTCCCTGGAAATTTGGCAACCATGTCACTGATAACATAATGTGCGTCACATACCACCTGGATGTTCAGTGAGTGGGTACATTTCCTAGTGTGGAACAGATATTCCAGATTTGCAGGAGGGCATATTTGTATATGTGTCCCGTCTACACACCCTATGAGATGGGGGAAGTTGGCAATCCTGTAGAATTCCAACTTGGTGCTGTTGATTTCTGCCTCATTCCTGGGTAGGTATATGTATCTGGACATGTGTGTGAGTAAGGCATCTAGGAATGCTCTGAAGAACCGTGAGAGTGCACTTTGGGATACCCCACCTGCCACAGCAATGACCCCCTGATAGCTACCCGAGGCCAAGAAGTGCAGTGAGCATAGCACTTGCACATGTGTGGGGATGGCGCAGCCGCGCACAGTCCGGCGTTGAAGCTGCGGATTGAGTAGATCTATTAAATCTAGTATTGCCGCACTGCTAAGTCTGTATTTATCATATCTCTCCTCCTCAGTTTGTTGGAAAAGTGTCTGCCTGGTTCAGTATATCTTCTCCTGTCTCTGGCTCCTCCTCCTCCTCTGCTGTGCGCCGTGGGCTCTCCTCCTCATTGCTATCACATATATCTCCGCCATCTTGAGTAACCCAGGTGCCTTCTGGGTCTCCTTTTATACTTTGGTTCTGGTTACCACCTGCTCTGAGTTAGTGGTAAATTGGAAGTGCAAAATGGGCTTTTTGTGACTAGCCGCAATTTGCGAGTGGCTATTGCATTTGGTTTGCGACTCGCAAATTGCGACTTCCTACTCATATAGCAGGACTGATTTTACATTGGTGTTAAAAGCTTGATCATTGTTTGCCACCTTTGATCTGTGGAGCTCCAAATTTTCTTTAGCTGAATGAAGGCATCCCTTGCTCTGCAGATTCTTGCCTTGACATTGGTACCTGAGCCACCCTCCTTGTCTGTAACACTGCCGAGGTACATGAATATGTCAGCCTTTTCCAGTGCATCACCCACAAGGGTGACTGCAGCTATGCTGGCTCTGTTAGCCTTCAGGATCTTTGTTTTTCCCATGTGAAAGTTAAGGCCAAGTTATGCTGATGTTGATGCCACACTGATGGGCTTTTCTTACATCTGCAGATGGGGGATCGAGAGTAGAGCCAGGTCATCTATGAAGTCCAGGTCATCATGCTAGGGATAAGTCCAAGATGTCTACAGGATTCCATTTCTTCTACCTGTTGTAGGTGGCCTCATGATCCAGTCTTTGATCAGCAGAAAGAGAAAAGTTAAGTGAAACTACTCTGTTGACTCTGGTCCTCACTTGGAATGCTTCTGTGAGTTGTCCTCCATGGACTATCCTGAAGGTCATTCCCTTGAAAGAGTTCCTGATGATTTGTATGAGCCTATCTTGCACACCATAGTGGTGGAGTGTCCAAAGGGTCTCTCTGTCCACACTGTTGAATGCCTTCTCAGAGTCAATGAAGTTGGCATAGAGAGGGGGGTTCCATTCATTGACTGCTCAATGCTGATGTGCAGTGTAACAATCTGATCTGTGCAGGATGACATTTTGTGGAAGCCAGCATGCTGGTCTCGCAACTGTGTGTTGAATTGTTCCTTCATTCTATTCAGGATGACTCTGTTGAACACTTTGCCTGAGGTTGATAGAAGAGTTATCCCTCTGTAGTCTGCATACTGTAGTTACTCAGGTCATCTTTTTTGGAGATCTTAATGAGATATCCCTCCTTCCAGTCTCATAGCACCTACTCCACTTCCCAGATCCTTCCAAACATAGGGTGGACTATGTCTACTGATGTTTGAATGTCTGCATTCAATGCCTCCGCAAGAATGTTGCCAGGTCCTTCTGCCTTCCCATTTCTCAGATGTTTGGTGGCTTGATGTATTTCTTCCTTGGTTTGGCTGTTTAGCAAGTCCTCGTCAGCTGGCTGATATCTGATGGAGACGGCAGCATGAGCTGGTTTAGCAGTCCTTCAAAGTGCTCCACCTATTTTCATGTTGGCTTTCTTTACCTATAATTATATTCCCAGTTTTGTTTTTAACAGGTCTTTACATCTTGCTGTATCTACCATAGAGGTTCCTCATTATATCTTAGAGTTCTATCAGGTTTCTGTGGCTTGCTGATTTCTGGATTTCTGTGACAAGGCCATTGATAAGTCTTTGCTTGTCTGCTCTTAAGCTTTTCTTTGCTTCCTTATTGCTTTTGGTGAAGTCACCTGAGTTGTCAGTTTTTCTGCTCTTGTTCAGCTGGTGTTGGCTTTCTCTCTTGAATTTTGCACAGTCTCAGTGGAGATCCATTCTTTATGTTGGTGTTTCTTGGATCTCAGTACCTTGTGGCAGGTTGATATCACTATTTCTTTGATCTTCTCCCACTGACTTTCTACTGGCTCTCTGCCATTTTCTATTTCATGCAGGACTTGAAAATTGTTGCTGAGGGTAACATTTTCTCCGTTCGGTTCCCTCCATGCTTTCTTCAGCTTTAGCTTTAGCATGGCCACAACAAGGTGATGGTCTGACACCTGACACCATGTCCATTCCTCTCATTACTCTCATCTCCAGCAGGGATATCCAGAACTTCTTGTCAATGCATACACGGTTGATCTGATTCTTTGTTGAATGTTCTAGTGACACCCATGTAGCCTTGTGTGGGAATACACTGCCACCTACCACTGGACTGTTCAGGGTGCAGAGATCTGCAAGCCTTACTCCACTGTCATTCAAGTCCCCTAGGCATTCCTCCTGTAGCCAGTGTTTTCTGTCCAGAGTGGGTCCATCTAGTCTCACTTACACCAAGCAGGGCAAGGTTGTATTTTTTAATCTATGCTGTCACTTGGGCAGCCTTTCCTGTCCTGTGCATGGTCCTCACAGTCCATGTCCTGATGGTGACGGTCTTCGTCAAAAGCAGGTAGATCTGCTTTGTGGCTTTCAGGGATCTCTCACTTTCACCATCTTAACACATAGAAACCCTAGCTATATTTTAGAATGGATAGTGTGTTTCACAGACTAGGTCGATGAAGCAAACCTGTTTTGAGAAAATGTCATTCACAATACGTCATAAACATCACATATAACATATGATAATGGATTCAACCTCAATAACCACACCAGTTTATTAAGAAGTTAATAATTTATTTCCCTATATTAACAACGTTAAAGTCATGAAAATAATTCTCAAACACAGATGATACATATAGAGAAACAATAAAGGCTGATTCGAATGCCATATATATCTGAGTTCAATCAACTCAAAAAGACACATTTTCTCAATGGTATCAACACAAAGCAATAGCAAGAGAAGCTGAGCAAGAGAAATTGAATACATCTGAATAATGATAAGAAAGAAATATCAAAGACAAATCATGAGCATGTGAGTAACACCTCACTAACCACTAATTAGCATTAACATGTTGGGCTTTATGTAAATGTTTTAGTAACACAAATTTAGAAAACATCTAGCTTTGGTAGTTATTAAAAATATGCAGCAGTAAATAAGCAATTGCAGCTGGTATCTGCAAACAAAAGACAAATAACAATTCATGATTTATAAATTACCAAAATACTACAGTAATCAGCAACAATGTCTACTTTGTCAGTGGGACAGCAACATCAGGCACCAACATCAGGATAGGAACAAGAATAAGGATAAGTTTAATAGTTTAGAATTTTTGACTATAAGATAGACTAAACCATCTGAGCATAAGTTCCTCATAAAGCAATAGAATCTCTAGGTCTCAGAAAACACGAGAATCCCAAAGAAGAATGATCCCCAAAAAATGGTGCCTGAACAATAAATTAAACTTGTTAAATGAAAATGATTGGATAAAGCAGGAGGTGAGAAAGCTATGACCAATCAGACCAATAAATGATATCAAAATTTTACAATTAGTTTACTCCAAGTTCTTCTATTTGCTGTTATTCCATTGACAAAATCCAAACTAATACATTCAGTGTCCTAGACTTCCTCTTCTTCCGCTTCATCTGTGGATCCTTTGTTTCCACTTCACCGAAAATACAAAGTCACAGAAAGAACAAGTGCAAAATATGTTAATTCACCATTTCTTTACCCTTGAGTAAAGACATAAGCTACAGAACACATTAGAAAGATTTTCTACAGCTTGCATTATACAATGACCTTGCATCTGCTTCTACTTCAGTCCAGCAGAGGCCACTAAATACACATTTATTTCTACCATTTATTTTAGTTAAAAATACACTCTCTTATAAAGACAGAATCATTTCATCAACATCAGTCAGTATGGACAAAATATAGGCCTTACATAAAATGATGTCCATTCAATTAGTCACATTTTTGTAAACATATTATTATCTAATTAATTCACACATTAATCTGTAAGTATAATTAGGTAAAGACTCACCATTTTATCAGGACAATTTCTGCTCTCACAACCATGAGGCATCATAAATCTCCATCAAGGAGATTCCTCTCTCCCTAAGGCTGGGATGTGTTTTGCTCTTTTAAATTGATTTTCCTGTTGATCGGATTTTGTTTAGGTGGTACTATAGCTAGCCCCATGCATACACCCCATCTTTTCCTGCCGGGCTTGGGACTAGCCATGGCGGAGTTAGAAATGCTATACACTTTAATAAATATGGTACATTTCAGGTCTCTCCCTTTCGTGCAGGATAACACATGCAGGTTTGCCTGCTGTGCAATGTGAAATAATAGTGAATGTATCCCATTGAATGTTTTAATTAGGGATGTAGTGCAATTGTAGGTTCTCAGATTCTGATGAAACAGATTTTGTTTAGTTACATGCAGAAAGCATTCAATTAAGTATTGTTATTTTTAAAATGGGTGTTTTTAAGGAATGTTTTTCCCAAAAGAAACATTTGAAATTGTTGTCCTTTTTTTTGCTGATGTATTACTGGACCATCCTGTGGTTCATTTTTTAAAGTTCATGAGATATTGATGACACACTCATATTAACAGGTAGACTTCAGGTTTGTGAAGATATATTTCAGGGTTGCATACTAATTACCCGTTTTAATTCAGTGTTCTCAAATATTTGTATGTGGAAGAAATGGTAATGTCAGTTTTTAAGACTTTTGGTTCACAGCTTAGGATATAGAGCCTCATTTAAATTCTGGCAAGTGGACTTCCATGCAGCAGAGGGAATGACTGTTGTTTCCCTGGCAGAAGAAGGACCACCAAGTCCCCAATATGGTAAGTGATTATCTGTGTGTCCCAAGCAGATCTGCCCCAATGGAAGCTTTCCTGAATGCACTGAAACCTTGCAAAATGGAGGGCCATGTTTAAGTGCCTACTCTGCAAAGATTTTCATTTTCCAGTAACAAACTCCCAAAGTGGAAGTTAGCTATTGAAAAGACAAAATACTAATGTATCTCACACTCATGGAGTTCCCCCTTGTAGGAGGCTGGACTGGCTTGTAGTGAGTACCTAGGGGTACTTGCATCTTGCACCAGGCCCAGTTATCCCTTATTAGTGTATAGGGTGTCTAGCAGGATAGGCTGATAGATAATGGTAGCTTAGCAGAGCAGCTTAGGCTGAACTAGGAGACGAGTGAAGCTCCTACAGTACCACTTAGTGTCATATGCACAATATCATAAGAAAACAAAATACACAGATATACTAAAAATAAAGGTACTTTATTTTTATGACAATATGCCAAAAGTATCTCAGTGAGTACCCTCAGTATGAGGATAGCAAATATACACAAGATATATGTACACAATACCAAAATATGCAGTAATAGTATTAGAAAACAGTGCAAACAATGTATAGTCACAATAGGATGCAATGGAGACACATAGGGATAGGGGCAACACAAACCATATACTCCAAAAGTGGAATGTGAATCACGAATGGACCCCAAACCTATGTGACCTTGTAGAGGGTCGCTGGGACTATTAGAAAATAGTAAGGGTTAGAAAAATAGCCCACCCCAAGACCCTGAAAAGTGAGTGCAAAGTGCACTAAAGTTCCCCAAAGGACATAGAAGTCGTGATAGGGGAATTCTGCAGGAAAGACACAAATCAACAATGCAACAATGATGGATTTCCAGTTGAGGGTACCTGTGGAACAAGGGGACCAAGTCCAAAAGTCACAAGCAAGTCGGAGATGGGCAGATGCCCAGGAAATGCCAGCTGTGGGTGCAAAGATGCTGCTACTGGACAGTAGAAGCGTAGGTTTCTGTAAGAATGACAAGGGCTAGAGACTTCCCCTTTGGAGGACGGATCCCTCACGCCGTGGAGAGTTGTGCAGAAGTGTTTTCCCACCGAAAGACCGCCAACAAGCCTTGCTAGCTGCAAATCGTGCGGTTAGTGTTTTTGGATGCTGCTGTGGCCCAGGAGGGACCAGGATGTCGCCAATTGCGTCAGGGGACAGAGGGGGCATCGAGCAAGACAAGGAGCCCTCTCAGCAGCAGGCAGCACCCGCAGAAGTGCCAGAAACAGGCACTACAAGGATGCGTGAAACGGTGCTCACCCAAAGTCGCACAAAGGAGTCCCACGTCGCCAGAGAACAACTTAGAAGGTCGTGCAATGCAGGTTAGAGTGCCGTGGATCCAGGCTGGACTGTGCACAAAGGATTTCCGCCGGAAGTGCACGGAGGCCGGAGTAGCTGCAAAAGTCGTGGTTCCCAGCAATGCAGTCTGGCGTGGGGAGGCAAGGACTTACCTCCACCAAACTTGGACTGAAGAGTCACTGGACTGTGGGAGTCACTTGGACAGAATTGCTGGATTCAAGGGACCTCACTCGTCGTGCTGAGAGGAGACCCAAGGTACCGGTGATGCAGTTCTTTGGTGCCTGCGGTTGCAGGGGGACGATTCCGTCGACCCACAGGAGATTTCCTCGGAGCTTCTAGTGCAGAGAGGAGGCAGACTACCCCCACAGCATGCACCACCAGGAAAACAGTCGAGAAGGCGGCAGGATCAGCGTTACAGAGTTGCAGTAGTCGTCTTTGCTACTATGTTGCAGTTTTGCAGGCTTCCAGCGCGGTCAGCAGTCGATTACTTGGCAGAAGGTGAAGAGAGAGATGCAGAGGAACTCGGATGAGCTCTTGCATTCGTTATCTAAGGAATCCCAAGAGACAGAGACCCTAAATAGCCAGAAAAGAGGGTTTGGCTACCTAGGAGAGAG
Source organism: Pleurodeles waltl (assembly GCF_031143425.1). Lineage (NCBI taxonomy): Eukaryota > Metazoa > Chordata > Amphibia > Caudata > Salamandridae > Pleurodeles > Pleurodeles waltl. Next base: position 398,953,009 of record NC_090438.1, on the reverse strand, counting down.
GATAGGCTAGCAACACCTGAAGGAGCCTATCAGGAGGAGTCTCTGACGTCACCTGATAGCACTGGCCACTCAGAGCAGTCCAGTGTGCCAGCAGCACCTCTGTTTCCAAGATGGCAGAGGTCTGGAGCACACTGGAGGAGCTCTGGGCATCTCCCAGGGGAGGTACAGGTCAGGGGAGTGGTCACTCCCCTTTCCTTTGTCTAGTTTCGCACCAGAGCAGGGCTAAGGGGTCCCTGAACCGGTGTAGACTGGCTTATGCAGAAATGGGCACCAAATGTGCCCATGAAAGCATTTCCAGAGGCTGGGGGAGGCTACTCCTCCCCTGCCTTCACACCATTTTCCAAAGGGAGAGGGTGTAACACCCTCTCTCAGAGGAAGTCCTTTGTTCTGCCATCCTGGGCCAGGCCTGGCTGGACCCCAGGAGGGCAGAAGCCTGTCTGAGGGGTTGGCAGCAGCAGCAGCTGCAGTGAAACCCCAGGAAAGGCAGTTTGGCAGTACCAGGGTCTGTGCTACAGACCACTGGGATCATGGTATTGTGCCACCTATGCCAGGATGGTATAGAGGGGGCAATTCCATGATCATAGACATGTTACTTGGCCATATTCGGAGTTACCATTGTGAAGCTACATATAGGTAGTGACCTATATGTAGTGCACACGTGTAATGGTGTCCCCGCACTCACAAAGTCCGGGGAATTGGCCCTGAACAATGTGGGGGCACCTTGGCTAGTGCCAGGGTGCCCTCACACTAAGTAACTTAGCACCCAACCTTTACCAGGTAAAGGTTAGACATATAGGTGACTTATAAGTTACTTAAGTGCAGTGTAAAATGGCTGTGAAATAACGTGGGCGTTATTTCACTCAGGCTGCAGTGGCAGGCCTGTGTAAGAATTGTCAGAGCTCCCTATGGGTGGCAAAAGAAATGCTGCAGCCCATAGGGATCTCCTGGAACCCCAATACCCTGGGTACCTCAGTACCATATACTAGGGAATTGTAAGGGTGTTCCAGTAAGCCAATATAAATTGGTAAAATTGGTCACTAGCCTGTTAGTGACAATTTGAAAGAAATGAGAGAGCATAACCACTGAGGTTCTGATTAGCAGAGTCTCAGTGAGACAGTTAGTCATAACACAGGTAACACATTCAGGCACACTTATGAGCACTGGGGCCCTGGCTGGCAGGGTCCCAGTGACACATAACAAACATACTGAAAACATAGGGTTTTCACTATGAGCACTGGGCCCTGGCTAGCAGGATCCCAGTGAGACAGTGAAAACTCCCTGACATACACTCACAAACAGGCCAAAAGTGGGGGTAACAAGGCTAGAAAGAGGCTACTTTCTCACCCCCCCCCAGTGCCTATGGTTAATTTCTTTCCTTTTCTTTTGAGTACCAAAAGGTTTCCCTCTGGTTGTTTCAACAGGATAAGCAGACAACAAAACACATTTTCTTACGAAGGTGGATGGTCTGAGGTAAATTGCGGCTGATGGGCTCTCAGTGCAAGGTTTCCGCAAGTAAAGAAAGATGAGTGTCTACTATTGACCCGTTAGCACTTTGCAAACCTCTATATGGAGGCCACCAAAGTTTGGGGATAGGGCAGCTGCCATGTTTTTGTGGCTACACATTGCACACCAAACTCTGAATGAACTACTTTTTCTTTTATTATGGAAGACAAACTCATCCTGCAGTGCATGGGTCAAAGATGAATGTGTTTGTTAATGGTACTTTTAAGATCCTCATTATGAGTTTGTGACCGGGTGTTCCTGGCAAGGAGAGCCTCAGATGACGTATCGGACGATGCCGATACGTCATTTCCGCGTCTCCCCGTTGCCGGGGAAACGCGGCGAGAGCGAGGCACGCGCGACGGCGTTACCTGGGAAACCAGGACGGTTTCCCGGGACGGGGAAAATAAAGGAGAGGACACGCTGGGAAAAAGGGAGGCGGAGAAACGGAAGGAGAACGAGAGGAGAGAGGCGGAGAAATGGAAGGAGAACGAGAGGAGAGAGGAACACGGAAAGGAGAAGGAGAACGAGAGGAGAAAGGAACAGGGGGAGCAGAAGGAGGACGAGAGGAGAGAGGAGAGCGAGGAGGAGACGGAGGACGGGAGAACGGAGGAACACCAGAGCCTGGAAGAAGGAGACAACCAGGAGGATCACTACAACGCCAGCCATGACCCTGGAGGATCGTGGCTACACAATGTACGGTCCTTGTGGACACAGAAGAGGGGTATAAGTAAAAAAGGGACTGGGGAGGGAGTATAAAGGAGGGGTGGGAAGGGAGGTCTAGAAAGGGGCACCACGACCAGCACATCGGTGACACTTACTCTTCACTATAATTAGATGTGGTCACGTCACTCCCCAACTCCTCACTGACACCAAACCCCCTCCTTTTGTATTTACCTTTCCCCCAGTCCGGAGATAGTAGAGAGAGAGGAAAACCCGGTATAAAACCCAATACTTACCCCAGCGTTTTTTCCTTCTGTTTCTGGTATCTTCCTGGATTCACCTGAGCGGGAACGGCTGTACTCCCACCTGAAAAGACAACAAGACCAACATAAGAAATCACCTATTTGGAATCAGATAGAAGAACAAGGACTGAGTTACCGGAAAACCCCATCGTACCTTTGTTAAAACCACTTTATTTGCACCATATAACGTAAAATAAACCACTTGCCACAATAGTAACTACACCTCTCCGTTGTCTTTATACTGTTCGACCTGTCACAGTGGTGTCAGAAGTGGGATCGTGATCCTGTTGGACCCCTTCTCGGCCATCGAACAGTATAACAATGAGTGACAACCCCTCGTTGGAAGATATGATCAAACAATTGGCCGAAGGCCAGCGACATCTGCAGCTGGTGTGGGAGGCACACCAGCGAGAAGCCAAAGAGGACCGGGAAGCCTTACAATCGGCTTTGAAAAGTCAGGCAACAATCCTCGCAAATAATCAACTGGTTCATGAGAAGGCCATGAAGAAATTGACCGAGACTATTGCTAGTAGTAAGGTTCATCCCAATGTACCAAGTTCTGTGTTGCAGAAATATCAAGACGGAGAAGACCCCGAAGCCTTTTTCACCAATTTTGAGCGAGTGGCTTCATCGGCTCAATGGCCTGAGGATAGATGGGGTCAATATGTCGCACCCCTACTCACAGGAATATTACAAGCAGCATATCAAGCATCAAACCCGGGCGGAACCACGCCATACCACGAGATAAAGACTAGTATCTTAGAACGTGTGGGACATGACACTGAATACTATAGGGTCAAATTTCGGAAAATCAAATGGGGACCAAATGAGGATCCCCGAACCTTTTATTATCGAGTAAAGGATTTGGCGTTGAAATGGTTGGGTCCTTCCGGAAATAGTAGGGAGGAAGTGATCCAAACGATCGTTCTCGAACAATATCTGGAGGCCCTGCCTACGGCCACAAAACACTGGATCCGTCAACATCCAAAGGTGAATACTGACATGGCGATTGACTTAGCATGTGCTTATCATCGATCGACGGAGGTAAGAAGTGTACCACCCCGACCCAGCCTAAAACCAGGGCCTTCCAACCCTAAAAACACTCCAAGAGCCCTTTCCGAGGAACCAGTTCCTCACAGACTAATCGACCATCCACCGATAGCCGGACCACAATGTTATAACTGTGGGGAATGGGGACACATTGCCCGAATGTGCCCAAGAAAGCAGGATAGTAGTGAGCCAATGGAGATCGGAGTTACCCGGCGACGGGTACTGTGTACCGGAAGAGGTAACCAGAAGTTTAAACAGGCCCTGAATGTCAATGGACGAGCGGTATGGGCTCCTATTGATTCAGGCTGTAGCCAATCTGTAGTAAGGAAAAATATAGTAAACGTGGTAGATAAAGAAGCCGAGCGTTGGGTGAATATTTGTTGTATTCACGGAGATAAAGAGCAATACCCCTTACATGAAATAACGGTGGAATGGGGAACCTACCGGGATGTCCTACCGATGGGAATAATGACAGACCTGATCGAGGAGTGTATCATCGAACTGATTATGAACATTTTCAAGAGATCCTGGATTATGTTAGACAACCCAAACTGACACAGGACTGGTGGACAGAAGCTCCTTTTTCTGATAGTGTTATAGAATGTCCCACCACCCGTAGGAAATTGTCACGTAGAGAAAAACGAGAAGAAAGAGCGCATTACCTGGGCAAAGAGGTACCAGGACACAGCACAGGTCTTATTGCCGAAACACATGAGGTCCCTGTCAGTTTTTCCCAACAACAAAGAGAAGATCCTTCTCTCGCCCAAGCATGGAAGTCAGCAAAAGAGGAAGAAACCGAGGAGGTGGGTCCCTACTTCCTCATTAAGAAAAACCTCTTATACAGGGTAACCACTACTCGTACAGGGGAACGTAAACAACAATTATTGGTGCCCGAACATTATAGAAATCAGGTCCTAACTGTGGCTCATTGTCAACCAGGTGGGGGTCATTATGGGAGGGAAAACACAGAAGAATATCTCCTTCGACGGTTCTATTGGCCAGGAGTTTTCGCCCACATACGTAAATTTTGTTCCCAATGTCCCCGGTGCCAACTTACTGAACCCGGTAGACCTAAGAAAGCCCCCTTAATGCCCCTACCCATCATAGACATTCCCTTTAGTAGAATAGGGATGGACCTGATTGGACCTGTAGTGCCATCAACGAAAGGTCACACGTATATCCTAGTCATGGTCGATTACGCCACCCGATACCCCGAGGCCGTTCCACTAAAAAGTATGACAACCAAAACAGTTGCCCAAGCAATGATAAACATCTTCTCTCGAGTTGGGTTTCCGCATGAACTACTTACCGATCAGGGAACCCCCTTTATGTCTACTCTCATGAAGCAGGTGTGTAAAACATTAGGTATTTCACAAATTCGAACTTCGGTATATCATCCACAGACGGATGGACTGGTGGAACGGTATAACCGAACAATAAAAACCTTACTAAGAAAAATAGTAGAAGATTCAGGGAGAGACTGGGATCAAAAATTACCATTAGTGCTATACGCTATACGAACCCATGAACAGGCCTCTACAGGCCACAGCCCTTTTGAGCTTGTGTTCGGAAGACAGCCTCGATCCCTTTTAGATATGGCCATGGAAACATGGGAAGAAGAGGCAGAAGAAGGAGGAATACCCCTTCTAGAATATGCCCACAATTTACGGTCTCAGCTACAAGGTTTATGGGACACAGTCAGAGTAAATATGGAACGAGCTCAACAAACTCAAAAACAATATTATGACCGAGGGAGCAAGTTAAGGGTTTTACAACCAGAAGATCAGGTTTTAATAATGCGTCCCACATCTGAACAAAAACTGATTGCCAAATGGCAAGGCCCCTATAAGGTACTACGAGCTGTTTCTCCTGTCACCTACTTGGTTGAAATCTCGAACACTCCTCAGAAAACCCAGATTTATCATATAAATCTCCTAAAAAAATGGGAAGAACCAGACAACTCAGACACTTCCGGAGTAATGGCTAGATTCTTATGTCCTAGCAACAACTTAAATATCGAGTTCTGTCCAACCGAACACAGCAATGAGGAGGGGCTACCCACAATAAATGAAACCTTAACAAGACCAGAGAAAGAACAGGTATATGACTTACTAGAGCACTTCCGGAAGTTCTTTTCAGTGATGCCAGGTAAAACCACTTTGATAACCCATAAAATAAGAACTACACCAGGGAACATTATTAGGTTACGGCCGTATCGTATTCCCGAGGCACGAAAACAGATTATGGAGTCTGAAATACAGAAAATGCTAGAATTAGGAGTGATAGAGCCTTCGACTAGTCCCTGGTGCTCCCCAGTTGTTCTGGTGCCAAAACCTGATGGTACTTTTAGATTCTGTATTGACTTCCGGAAACTTAACGAAAATTCAATGTTTGACACATATCCCATACCCAGAGTAGATGACGTTCTAGAAAAACTGGGAAAAGCAAAATATATGTCTACCTTAGATTTGACAAAAGGGTATTGGCAGATTCCATTAGCCCCAGAGGATAAAGAGAAAACAGATTTTGCCACTCAGTCCGGTCTGTACCAGTTCACTGTGCTACCATTCGGTCTCCATGGAGCACCGGCTACATTCCAACGTTTAATGGACAGACTCTTAAACCCATTTCAATCTTTTGCAGCAGCTTACCTAGATGATGTAGTGATCTTTAGTGAAACCTGGGACGATCATCTAAACCATTTACAACAGATATTCCACACTCTCACCACCGCTGGGTTAACTGCTAACCCCAAAAAGTGCGTTATAGGTAAACCCGACATATCATACTTAGGCTACAAAATTAGTCAAGGGAGCCTACAACCTCAAACAAAAAAGGTCGATGCCATTCTAAACGCACCTAAACCTGTAACTAAGAAAGGTTTACGCTCGTTCCTAGGGTTGGTTGGCTACTATCGACGGTTCATACCCGAATATTCCACCCTTGGCGCCCCTCTCACAGATCTTCTGTCAAAATCCCATCCTAATAAGTTAGCGCCTTTTTCGGGTCAACAGAAAGCTAGCTTTGAGCAACTGAAGTCCTATCTGACCAGAGACCCAATACTCCGGTGCCCGGATTTTTCGAAACCATTTCATCTATACACCGATGCCTCAGACGTAGGTTTGGGGGGTGTACTGGCCCAGCCCGAAGGGGAAGGTAGGGATCACCCGGTGGTATACATCAGTAGAAAGCTGTTTCCCCAGGAAAAACACTATCCAACCATCGAAAAGGAGTGTTTGGCCATCAAATGGCCCGTCGATACCTTACAGTATTACCTTTTGGGTCGACCTTTTATACTTTTTACGGATCATGCTCCCCTCACTTGGTTATCTGCTCATAAGGATACCAATTCACGGATTCTAAGATGGTTCCTTGAACTACAACCATTTTCCTTCGAGGTCCGTCACATACCAGGACCCCAGCAGGTCCCGGCTGATTATTTGTCTCGGTTCCCGGACTCTACTGCGGTCCTCGAACAGGACCGTTCATGAGGAGAGGTGTGTGACCGGGTGTTCCCGGCAAGGAGAGCCTCAGATGACGTATCGGACGGTGCCGATACGCCATTTCCGCGTCTCCCCGTTGCCGGGGAAACGCGGCGAGAGCGAGGCACGCGCGACGGCGTTACCTGGGAAACCAGGACGGTTTCCCGGGACGGGGAAAATAAAGGAGAGGACGCGCTGGGAAAAAGGGAGGCAGAGAAACGGAAGGAGAACGAGAGGAGAGAGGCGGAGAAACGGAAGGAGAACGACAGGAGAGAGGAACACGGAAAGGAGAAGGAGAACGAGAGGAGAAAGGAACAGGGGGAGCAGAAGGAGGACGAGAGGAGAGAGGAGAGAGAGGAGGAGACTTAGGACGGGAGAACGGAGGAACACCAGAGCCTGGAAGAAGGAGACAACCAGGAGGATCACTACAACGCCAGCCACGACCCTGGAGGGTCGTGGCTACACAAGGTACGGTCCTTGTGGACACAGAAGAGGGGTATAAGTAAAAAAGGGACTGGGGAGGGAGTATAAAGGAGGGGTGGGAAGGGAGGTCTAGAAAGGGGCACCACGACCAGCACATCGGTGACACTTACTCTTCACTATAAATAGATGTGGACACGTCACTCCCCAACTCCTCACTGACACCAAACCCCCTCCTTTTGTATTTACCTTTCCCCCAGTCCGGAGATAGTAGAGAGAGAGGAAAACCCGGTATAAAACCCAATACTTACCCCAGCGTTTTTTCCTTCTGTTTCCGGTATCTTCCTGGATTCACCTGAGCGGGAACGGCTATACTCCCACCTGAAAAGACAACAAGACCAACATAAGAAATCACCTATTTGGAATAAGATAGAAGAACAAGGACTGAGTTACCGGAAAACCCCATCGTATCTTTGTTAAAACCACTTTATTTGCACCATATAACGTAAAATAAACCACTTGCCACAATAGTAACTACACCTCTCCGTTGTCTTTATACTGTTCGACCTGTCACAGAGTTCTTTCAGCTGGATTGGTAACTCATTACTGAGTGAAATAGCTCAATTCACAATAATGAGTCTTTTAGAGTCTGAAATATTTGGAACCAAAATCACCAGACCTGAATATTTGGGGCCCAGAAGCAACAGGCCTCTCGAAGAGTTTGCAAGGGTTGGGCTGCGGCATGCACCAGTCCACAACACTACCTGCTGGAGACTGAGGGGAGGAGTAAAGCTCCCCCAGATAGGTGCAAGCCCCTCCCCACCTCAGGGGGCACCAGAAACCCCCTTCATCAGTTCCACTGACATTTCCCTTCTGCTCTTGTAAAAAACGTCTTGGAAAAGCACCAAAGTAGTCCAAGTATGAGCAGGTATTCTTCATTTCAAGGAAAAAACATTTCCAAGTTTGCAGTGGAGATACTAAATGGTAAATTTAAATAAGGTCTGAGGTATCTCTGCTGGGATTTCCAGCTAACTTGTAGTGTGGCTGTAAGTCAGGTTCATCGTGTTAAGGCTCAGATGAAACCCTTAATTTTGTCATCAAAATCTCCAAGTGCAACAAATCTATATTCGGTAGCTGAAGCAGTCGCTTGGAGGCTGGAGTTGCTTTGCTATTTAACCCAGACTCAGGCACCAAATTAGGATTAAGTTACATTTTTGATTCATAAAAATCATTAGACGGTCAAGGCATATTATTCTACTCGAGGGGCGCTGCTTGAGGCCAAAAACTTATTTTGGGGTTTCCTGATGTAGCCTTTATCTGCCAAGTACTGTATGTGGAGAACTTCTCTTCAGTTTCCTTATTAACTGCTCAAAGAAAAAGCATTTCCTCCAAGTTGCCATAGATCCACTCTGCACTTAAAATTACCTGCAAAATCCATCTCCTTAAGAAGGCCTCAGTTAGGAGAGAAAAAAATAAATAGAAACTCCTTGGCAATAATGTAGCTCCTGTTTGAAGCTAAAAATTAATCAAGAGGTTGTAAGAAAGGGTCTAAACTCTCGCTGATATCAGTGAGAATGTGCCTAAAATGCATTAAAAAAAAACATTGAAAAATATTTTAACGGAAAACAGAAATCCAAAATACTGTAAAATGATTAATGTTACCTGGAACTAATAAAACTAAAATACAACACATTTGAATGTGAAACAAAGACTATCGTCATGTAATTATAATATTTTAAAGTTTCCATTTATAAATATTAGCTTACAAAAAATACATATTTATATACAATGAATACCCTTCCTCAGTAACATTAGTATTCTATTTAATTTGTGGTTAATTTTGTAAAAAAAAGCTATGTATGCATGTGGATATTAAATGTAGAACTAATTAATTATGCAACATTTCTTTCTCTTGGGTTTTCATTCTATTCCCTGGCTCCACTTTTGTCTTTTGGATTTTTTTGCAGTAGCAGCTGTTGGCCATGTGTGGTGTTTTGTCTGCCTTCAAGACAGAGCTGGAGTACATTTGACACTGGGCTATATTACCATTAGAAGTATATTTTGGGAATTTCAATGGTCTTACAGTTTTGTGGGTGAGGGTTATGAGTCACTCCCTATCCCCTTTTTAATTTTCCCTTAATCCCTTTCATTTTTGAGTAATAATCCCCCATTTTTCTAGCACTTCCCTAGTTCATCCCACATTTACTACAAATAGTATACTAGGACCCATATTTATACTTTTTGACGCAAAACTGCGCTAACGCAGTTTTGCGCCAAAAAAATTAGCGCCGGCTAACGCCATTCTGAAGCGCCATGCGGGCGCCGTATTTATTGAATGGCGTTAGCCGGCGTTAGCCGACCGGCGCTGCCTGGTGTGAGTGAAAAAAAACCACGTACACCAGGCAGCGCCGACGTAGCGAAAAATGGCGTTTGGGCGTCTAAAAATGGGGCAAGTCAGGCTGAGGCAAAAAAAACGTCTTAACCCGATTTGCGCCATTTTTTTACGACGCCCATCCCCCATTGAAATGACTCCTGTCTTAGCAAAGACAGGAGTCATGCCCCCTTGCCCAATGGCCATGCCCAGGGGACTTCTGTCCCCTGGGCATGGTCATTGGGCATAGTGGCATGTAGGGGGGCACAAATCAGGCCCCCCTATGCCACAATTCTTTTTTTTTTTTTAAATACTTACCACAACTTACCTTCTCTTCCCTGGGGTGGGTCCCTCCATCCTTGGGTGTCCTCCTGGGGTGGGCAAGGGTGGCAGGGGGTGTCCCTGGGGGCTTGGGATGGCACCTCTGGGCTCATTCTGAGCCCACAGGTCCCTTAACGCCTGCCCTGACCCAGGTGCTAAAATCCGGCGCAAATGCAGGTTTTTTAGACCCGCCCACTCCCGGGCATCATTTTTGCCCGGGAGTATAAATCCGACGCAATAGCATCGCAGTAATTTTTTTAGACGGGAACGCCTACCTTGCATATCATTAACGCAAGGAAGGTGTTCATGCAACTCCATGAACTTTGGCGCTAGACGCGTCTAACGCCAAAGTATAAATATGGAGTTAGTTTTGCGTCGAATTTGCGTCGAAAAAAACGACGCAAATTCGGCGCAAACGGAGTATAAATATGCCCCTATGTGTTTGGCGTTCTCAGCCATTGGGTCGAAAATCTCTGCAGAGAAAAGATAAGAGAGGCATAAGTTAAGATCGCCACCCATTTGGTTTGTGAATTGCATTTTGTAATAAGTAAGTATTACTACTGGAGTACTGCTAGACCTAGCATCCTAAGGGTAGTCTTACCCCAGACTTTTTGCCTCACACACCCTTTTTGTGCTGTATCTTTTTGTTGGCGTTAGGGCCCTGATCACTTTACTACTACTAACCTGTGCTAAAGTGCATGTGCTTCTCTTCTAAATAAGGTAACATTGGTGTATCCTCAATTGGAATATTTAGTTTACTTGTAAGTCCCTTGTTTACCATATACCTAGAGCCTATAAATTAAATTCTCCTAGTGGGCCTGCAGCACTGATTATGCCCCCTACTAAAGTAGTCCTGTAAACACGATTTAGCCCTGCAACTGCAGATCCTGTGTGTGCAGTTTCACTGCCACTTCAACTAGACATTTACAACCTTTTGCTAAGCCTTAAACTTCTCTTTTATTACATATAAGTCACCCAGGAGGTAGGCCCTAAGTAGCCCATAGGGCAGGGTGCTATCTAAGTAAAAAGCAGGACATGTATGTTTACATTTTATATGTCCTGGTTGTGAAAAACTACTAAAGTCATTTTCACTATTGTGTGGCCTACTCCTCCCACAGGCCAGCATTAGGAATTCCTTAATATGCCTTTAAGTTGTAATTCCTGATCAGAAAGGAGTAACAGCCTCTTGTTTCATAACATTGTAATTGTAATGAAAAATCCTCTTTCTAAGTTTGATTTATTATCACTATTTTAGAAACACCACTTTCAGAAAGTGAACATTTCTCTGCTCCCACTCCTTTGTGTGCCTGACGGCCTGTCTGTAGGAAAGTACCCTCTTCTTGGCATGTTACCCCCAATTTCTGCCTGGTGTCAGTGTGTTTGACTTTGTCACTGGAGTCCTGCTAACCAGGACCCCAGTGCTTATGCTCTCTCACCTCTCAAATTTCTCACTACACACTGGTAACCCAGTATTTCATCCCAAATTTGCATACTGAATCCCACTTATAAGTCCCTAGTATATGATACTTAGGTACCCAGGGCATTGGGTTCCCAAGGGATCCCTATGGGCTGCAGCATTACTTTTGCCACCCATAGGGAACCCATGCAAAGGCTTCTACAAGACTGCCAGTGAAGCCTGTGTAAAATGGTGCACGCACCATTTCACAGCCATTTACACTGCAACAGGTCACTTATATGTCACCTATATGTCAGGCCTGCCAAATCTGAAGGCTAGGTGCAAAGTACCAGTGTGTGAGGGCACCCCTGTACTAGCAGAGGTGCCTCTACATCATCCAGGACCAATTTCCTGGACTTCATGAGTGCAGGAATGTCATTTTACGCAATACCTATGTCCAGCTTCACAATGGTAACTCTGAATATGGCCCTGTAAGGTGTCTAAAAACTGGGAATTGTACCCCAATACTCATCCTAGTATTGGTTGTACAATCCCATGAACTATGGGGGCTCCACAGTACTGCCATACCAACCTTCTGAGGTTGTCCAGGCAGCCCCAGCTGCTGCCCCCTCACAGACAGGTTTCTGCCCTCCTGTTGCGTAAGCAGCTCATGCCCAGGAAAGAAGAACAAAGGATTTCCTTTGGGAGAATGGTGTGACACCCGCTCCCTTTGGAAATAGGTGTTACAGGCATGAGAGGGGTAGCCTCCCATGAGCTCTGGAAATGCTTTGAAGGGCACAGATGGCGCCCTCCTTGCATAATCAAGCCTACACTGGTTCAGGGACTCCCAGTGCAAAACTGGACAAAGGAAAGGAGAGTGACCACTCACCTATCCATCACCATCCCAGGGCTGGTGCCCAGAGCTCCTCCAGAGTGTCTCTGGGTTTTGCCATCTTGGATTCGAAGGTGGTGGGGCACTCTGGGAGCATCTGAGTGGCCAGTGCCAGCAGGTGACATCAGAGCCCTCCCCTGATAGGTGCTTACCTGTGTAGCTGACCAATCCCCTTTTCAGGGCTACTTAGGGTCTCTCTCCTCGGTGTTTCCTCAGATTCGGATTGTAAGACTCCAGCAGGAATCCTCCGCTTCCTTTACTTCATCTTATACAAGATGAAACCACAGCTGAACCCATCAGGAACTCTACAAGCTGCAACAAAGAAGCAAAGACGACTTCTGCAACATTGTATCTTCAGCTCCTGCCAGCAACTGCAACTGTTTGCAGGTCGTGCATCCTCCAAAGACTGCCCGTCTTCAGCCTGCACCAGAAGAACCAAAGGAATCTCCTGTGGAGTGATGGTGTCACTTCCCTGCTTCAGCAGGCACCTCTCTGCAGCGACGACCAGTGGCGTGGGTCCCCTCTCCTGACAACAAGCTCAGATCCAGCAACACGGTGGTGGACTAAAGTGACTCTGACAGTCCCGACATCCAGCTGTCCAACTTTGGTGGAGGTAAGGGCTTGCCTCCCCATGCAAGCCAGTACCCCCTTGGACATCAAGACTTGCAGGTGCCAAGGCTTGTGTGCAACTTTCCAAGAAGTTATTCATGCACTGCACAGCTTAGGCCCCTTGCACTCCATCCTGTGACACACAGCTTGCTGAATGGTTCTCCAGTGGTATGGGATCCCTTTGTGCTGTACTTCATGGGTCTCCATTTGCACCCTATTTGTCCCTGTGCTCTGCACGCTGCCTGGTCTTCTGAGGGTTCTCTGAGTGGCTGACAGGTCCCTCCTTGCCCTTGGCAGTGCCATTTTCTGCTAACTGCGAGCTTTGCGTGTGCCAAGGCTTCCTGGCGGAATTCAGTAATGCAAACCAGACTTCAATCATCCATCTGGTGTGGGACATCTTCTGCACCAACCAGGAACCTGCATCTGTCTTCCTGGGTGCATAACTGACTTTGTCTTCTCACCGGTGGTTCTTCTTTTGCACCTTCATCCAGGTTAACAGGGGATCCTGTTCTCCCTGGATTCTTTAGTGCCTCTTGGACTTGGTCCCTTTCTTCCACAGGTCTTCAGGTCAAGGAATCCATTGTTGCTGTCTTGCAGTCTCCTCTGGTTCTTACATAATCTTCTATCATGACTTCTTGTGTGTTCTGAGAAACGTACTGTGAGTTACTCTTGTTTTCCTGAGATTTGGGGTGGGTTCTATCTTGTTACATTATTTGGGCACTTGTTCAGCTAAGAAAGATTTTCACCAGGACAGTCTCACCCCATCTCCAGGAAGGAGCCCCTGGCTGTTTCTTCACACCCCCAAGGGGAGCACCTCAGGCCCCGGAGCTCAGGGGCAGCACCTCAGGCACCTGAGCTCAGGGGCAGTACCTCAGGCCCCAAGGCTCAGGGGCACCACCTAAGGCACCAGAGCTCATGGTCAGCACTTGAGCCTGTAAGATGTTTCCATCTGCTGTGCTGTGCTGACCCACTGGGACTCCCGTTCATTGCGCCTGCTGGGGGCGGCTAGTGACAACGTGCGGGCGCTCTTAAGCGTGCTGCGGTGCCCCGCAGCTTTTTCCATCGGCTGTGCTGACCCACGGGGACCCCCGGTCCCAGGATTCATCGCACCTGCTGGGGGCTGCTGGGGGTGGCTAGTGACAATGCGCGGGTGCTGCTTTTGGTCAGGAGATCGCTCCCCCACATCCGCAGCACCACCAAGCTGTGCCCTTGTCCTTGACCACGCACACACTGCCGATCGCGTGTTCGAGGCCCTCCTCCACCCGCAGGCATCCACCTGCGCATCATCCCTGGTGCCTCGTGGGCTCTGGTAAGCGTCACTAGACTTGTGCTTTGTGCCGTTTTTAGTCATTGTGACTTGTTCTCTGTGCCTTGATTTATTGTGCCATTCATGTTATTGTGACTTGTTCTCTGTGCCTTGAATTATTGTGCCGATCATGTTATTGTGCCCAGTTGTCTGTGCCTTGCAGTAGTGTGCCGTTCACTCGTCAGCTTTTCCTTCTGTGCCTTTTCCGTTTTTTTCTGCCGCTTTTGCCCCTTGTGCGCTCCCCTTGCCGGCTCTCTCTGAGCCGTCTTCCCCACCGCTGCCTCCCTGGGACCCCGCCCCCCTCACTGCCCCATTCGCCGCTCCCTCCCGCCTCCCAGCTGCTCCTCCCTCCCCCCCCCCTCTTAATGGCGGTTGCTGCACGTCCGCACAGCGTGCGCGCCGGAGGCAAGCCCGCCTGCGTCCGACCGTGCCTGGACCACGCCCAGCACCACACCTCCTGGTCCCCGAGACCCCTGCACCTCCAGACGCCGCTACACGGCCGACCAACTCAACGCCCTCAATCGCGGCCGCACCACAGCATGCTTCCAGTCCTCACCAAGGAACACCAACGGACCCTTCTCATGCCGCACCTGCAGATTCACCTGCGACAGAACAACAAAACCACTGCATACTCCTCAACACCCGCTCCGCACGCAAGCACGCCATCGAGCTCTGGGACCTGCTCAACTCCACCGCCCCAGACGTAGCCTTCCTGACCGAAACCTGGTGGAACGACTCCTCAGCGCCCGACATTGCAATCGCCATCCCAGACGGCTACAAGATCATCTGTAGAGACCGCACCAACAGAATCGGAGGAGGAATACCCATCGCCCACAAATCCACCCTCAAGGTCGACACCCACACTGACGACTCCCTCAAGACCGCCGAACACCTATATTTCTGCATCCACACCGACTCCAACACCACTCTCAGAGGAACGCTCATCTACAGACCCCCCGGACCACGAGCACCTTTCAGCGAATCCCTCGCCGACCTCAACAGCACCCACGCACTCACCTCAACGGATTACATCCTCCTCGGGGACCTAAACTTCCACCTGGAGAACAACAACGACACCAACTCTACCACTCTGATCAACAACCTCACCAACCACGGCCTCAGACAACTCGTCGACACACCAACCCACATCGCTGGCCACACGCTTGACCCCCTCTTCTCCTCAATCCACCACCTCACCATCAACGATACCACCGTACTCTACTGGACTGACCACCACTGCATCCATTTCACTTATAAGAAACATACCGAGCACCATCGCACCCAACAACCACCCCGTCGATGCTGGAGCAAAGTTACAGAAGACAAGCTTACCAACACCCTCGCCCAGAACCCAACCCTGACCCCACTGACCAAGACACCGCCGCCCACAACCTCACTCTGTGGATCAATTACTGCGCCAACACCCTTGCGCCACTCAAGAAACCCACCGACAACCAAACCAGAAGAAAAGCCACTTGGTTCACTGACAAGCTCCTAAACTCCAAACGCGACTTCCGGAAGCTAAAAAAGGAATGGCTCCTCAAACGCACACCCTACAGCCTCACAGCCCACAAGGATGCCACCCGCAAGCACCACCAACTCATCAGACAAGCCAAACGATCCCACTTCAAAGACCGCCTAGACAACAACGCACACGACAGCAAAGAGCTCTTCAACATCGTGAAAGAACTCTCCAACCCCAGCGCCAACGTCAACAACCTCCCTCCATCCCAAGAACTCTACAACGCACTGTCCACCTTTTTTCACTGGAAGATCACCGACATCCACGACAGCTTCAATGCCACTCCCACCCCAGACCCCACCCCCGAACACCCCACCTGCACAAACCACCTGACGTCCTGGACTAACGTCAAGGACACAGAGACACGCAAGAGCATGAACTCCATCCACTCAGGATCTCCGTCAGACCCCTGCCCCCACCACGTATACAACACAGCTGGCTCCACCATCGCCCCCCAACTACGGAAGGTCATCAACATCTCCCTCGAAACAGCGACATTCCTGGAAAGATGGAAACACGCCGAAATCCATGCCCTCCTCAAGAAGCCCAAAGCAGACCCCAACGACCTCAAGAACTTCCGACCTATCTCCCTTTCCCAGCGAAGGTGATTGAAAAAATCGTCAACACACAACTAACCAGCCACCTCGAAGACAACGACATCCTGGACCCCTCACAGTCCGGCTTCAGACGAAACCATAGCACTGAAACCGCCCTTCTCGCCACCACAGACGACATCAGACGCCAAATGGACAACGGCAAAACATCAGCCCTCATCCTCCTGGACCTATCTGCCGCCTTCGACACAGTCTGCCACCGCACCTTGAAATCACGCCTCCAAGAAATCGGAATTCAAAGAAAAGCCCTTGACTGGATCATCTCATTCCTCTCTGGCAGAACCCAGAGAGTCCGCCTCCCCCCCTTCCGTTCCGAAGCCACCGACATCATCTGCGGCGTCCCCCAAGGCTCATCCCTCAGCCCGATGCTGTTCAACATCTACATGGCCCCCCTCGCACAAGTGGCCCGACAACACAACCTCAACTTTCTCACCTACGCCGACGACACCCAGCTCATCTTTTCACTCACCAAAGACCCGCGCACCGCCAAAACCAACCTCGACGAGGGAATGAAATCCATAGCCGAATGGATGAGAAGCAGCCGTTTGAAACTGAACTCGGACAAGACGGAGGTCCTCATCCTCGGAACCACCCCCTCCACTTGGGACGACTCCTGGTGGCCTACCGCACTAGGAACCCCACCGACACCGGCTGACCACGCTCGCAACCTGGGCTTCATCCTCGACTCCTCCCTCACCTGGTCTAAACAGATCAATGCAGTTTCCTCCTCCTGCTACAACACACTCCGCATTCTCTGTAGAATCTACAAGTGGATCCCGACAGAAACTAGAAGAACGGTGACACAGGCCCTTGTCAGCAGCAGGCTGGACTACGGCAACGCACTCTACACAGGCAGGCCAGCAAAAGACCTACTACGCCTCCAAAGCATCCAAAACGCCTCTGCCCGGCTGATCCTCGACGTACCCCGCCACGGCCACATCTCCCACCACCTGAGAGACCTTCACTGGCTCCCCGTGGACAAGAGGATCACTTTCAAGCTTCTTTCCCACTCTCACAAAGTGCTCCACGACACCGGACCAGCCTACCTGAACAACAGACTCAGCTTCTACACCCCCACCCTTCAGCTCTTCTCCACTATCCTCGCCCTCGCCGTTGTTCCCCGCATCCGAAGAAAGACCTCCGGCGGCAGATCCTTCTCATACCTCGCCGCCAAAACTTGGAACACCCTCCCCACCAACCTGCGACAGACCCAAGACCTACTCACCTTCAGAAGACTCCTCAAGACCTGGCTCTTCGATCAGTAACAGCACCCCCCCAGTGCCTTGAAACCCTCACAGGTACGTAGAGCGCTTTATAAATCCAATGATTGATTGATTGATTGATTAAGCACCTCAGTGCCCTGCAGCGTGGGACACGCGAGGGCCACACCCGGGCAAAGCCCGGGCCAAGGGTGGGCCCATCTGTGCGTGTCAGAGACCGACAGGAGGCCGGGCTGGGCAACCCCTCGTGGCTCTGAGGTAGGAGTTTCCCGACCAATATATAGACTTTGTGCAATTATTTTTAATTGATGTTAGGTATATAGGCGGTCATTCTGACTTTGGCGGGCGGCGGAGGCCGCCCGCCAAAGTCCCGCCGTCAGAATACCGCTGGGCGGTCAGAAGACCGCCACGGTAATTCTGAGTTTCCCGCTGGGGTGGCGGGCGACCGCCAGAAGGCCGCCCGCCAGCCTAGCGGGAAACCCCCTTCCATGAGGAAGCCGGCTCCGAATGGAGCCGGCGGAGTGGAAGGGGTGCGACGGGTGCAGTTGCACCCGTAGAGATTTTCAGTGTCTGCTTGGCAGACACTGAAAATCTTGGTGGGGCCCTGTTAGGGGGCCCCGCGACACCCGTTCCCGCCAGCCAGGTTCTGGCGGTCAAAACCGCCAGAGCCAGGCTGGCGGTAAGGGGGTCGGAATCCCCATGGCGGTGCTGCCTGCAGCGGGGAACCGGCTGTACCGCCGCAGTCAGAATGCCCATGGGAGCACCACCAGCCTGTTGGCGGTGCTCCCGCGGTCGTTGACCCTGGTGGTCCATGACCGCCAGGGTCAGAATGACCCCCATAGTTTCTTGCAAGTTACAGCGTCCTGTTTTTAATGGGGAAGCACAAGGCTAGAAGCAGCCGGCAAGGGGGCATTGCCCAGACCAAAATCACCAAACTACATCAAGTACCTCATTCTTCAACCAGTTGTGTGACGGATGAAATCGATAACTTAATTGAGGAAGTGGAGACCTTGTTGTCAAAAAAAGACAAAGACCCACAGAAGTGACTGAAAAATGGCTCCCTTACATCTTTTCGTAAACCTTGTGACAAGGGAATAAACCCTGCTGGTACTGTTGGTGTTGTCACCACGAGGCCTTTGCCTTCCCAGGCATAGGGACCGAACACTAGTATTAGGGACCCATGTGGAGGCCAGGCAAGAACAGAGAAATCTCTATTAGGAAATGTGATCATACATGACATTCCCTGTTCTAATCGATTTTCCCCTTTGGAGTCCCAGGGTCAACCCGAAAAACTGGGCCACCTTAATGCACAATCTATAAGATGTCATCCCAACAAACCTTGTTCACAGGAGGCTCTGAGGGCCCTTGTCTTAGAGTTAAAGGAAGAAGTAAAAGATTTAAAGGCATCATTAGCGGAGGTTTTGTCCATACTTCGTTCCAAAAGAAACTTCCACCATAAACAAGCCGGAATCAGACGCTAATATTGGTTCCCATAAAGAACCTGTCTGTAGGAAAAAGACTTCACCCCGTGTATATAGTATTCCTGACCGGGTTAGCATAGTTCCTCTGACTGGTTTAAACGGTTCTCCTAGCACAAAAATCAATTCTGAAGCCCTATTACCTTTTCGACCACACGCAGTTTATGCAAGGGAACCACCAACTGCTGAAACCCAACACCAGCCCAGGGATAGTGGGTATCCAATTCTTATGTGCAGAGTCCCATCTCTAGTGCCAAATGCCCAGGAAAATAGGGTGTCTCTTATAAACAAGGTCACACACTGGATTCAGCATACTAGACAATGTGGCTCCGTAATGCACTCAGACATATTACTTGCACAGCGCTATCCAGAATCTGAGGGCCACTTGGATACAATAAAGCTAGTATTATCTTCCCCAGAGCTGGTACGGGGTCTTTTGTCCTTGGCAATGAGGAATCCCTTGCAAAACGGATCAAATATTTGTTTTAAAAACTGTTGGCCGGTAGAGGATTCCTCGCTAAGATCAAATTCACCTGTTACAAAGGAAACCCCGGATGTGTTTAACAATCAGGAATGTGCCCCCAGAATGTGTTGTCTACTCGAAGGTGACATGTACAAGCGCCTGTGGTTGCAGACATTGATTGACTCTCCTTTGATTGGGATAATTGGGGGTCCTCCTGTACTACAACTCTGCGGGCAGAAGGGCCGTTGGATTGAGTGTTTTCCTCCTGTGGGATGGAGGGATCCCCGTTGCTTGCTATAGATATATCACGGGTCAGCTCTCCCCCCAGAAATTTGTATGGCAGCCCGCATAGCTGGACACCTTCAAAGAAGACCTTTCCAACGCAGGAGTCTTTAATTCCAAAATTCTTGACATGGAATTTGGCTGGAATTCGTAATAAACTAGTCGATCCAACTTGGGGGGAGTTTATTGACTAATTTGATATATGTTTTTTTCAGGAAACGTGGTCGACTACCAATGTTTTTAGGCAAGGCTTTAATTCTTATTGCAAAGAAGCTAAACCATCTTTGGCGGGGAGAGCAGCCGGGGGGCTGGTGATATGGGTAAGGATTTCAGTTTTGGGAAAGATCAGAGAAATTTCAGTGGACTCAGAGGACATATTGGCTTTATCTATTCAACAAAAGGGTGGTTTTTCCTTGTTGTGTGTCAATGTTTACAATAGAGCAGGTCCACCGAACAAATTGTCTAAAACCTTTCAGGTGCTGAATGCTTTGGTGTCAGATTATATATCATCGCATTTCATTTTTGTTGCTGGGGACTTAAATGTGACGCTAGAAACAAATTGGGCATTTTCTGAGGTAACGCAGCAAGAAGATGCATCATGGAATATTCCCCCTTTTTCTTCTTTGAAGAAACAGGTTAAACTCAGCGCTAAGGTGCTTCAGATTACAGATTTTATGATAATGCATGGCCTTCGCCCAGGGAATGGGTGTTTTCCCTCAGATGCCCCTGATAAACCTACGTTTTTTAGAAAGCTTTATAGTAGTACATTGGTTTACGTGAGAATAGATGTGAGGATCTGGAACACCATCCAAGACATTCGTGTAGCAAATCAGTATAATAGTGATCATGCTCCAATCCTAGTTACATATGATGGCCTTACTGCCAAAAGAGGAGTTGTGCAACCTAGTAAGGGAATTTCCCTACCCTTAGTTGTTTCCTCCAATAAGCGCGCCCTGAAATGGGAGCGTTTCACAAATTCAGGAAAATTATGGGGGATAATGCATGATTTAGTATCAACCCACCAATTAGTGGAAGACCCTTGCGCACATTCCCCAAATAAGGTCATGAGTTTGCATATGGATCTTTTTTCCACAGTGAGGGACCTTTTTCTTAGAACTGTTGAAGAACCCAAATGCCCATTAGTGGGCCCCTGTCATAGGTGGTTTGGTAAAGCGAGCAGGTTGGCTAAGAGCGATTTGATTAAGGCAAGTAAATCCAATGATAGATCCCTGATAATTAGCGCTAGATGCAAGTATGATTTAACAAGAAAGATCTGTAAAAACAATTGGAAAGCAGATTCCTGGCAGGACCTGCTGGCAGCGGTTAAGGAAAAGCAACTGAAACGCTTTTGGTGCCTAGTGGCTTCTAATGGGAGAAATCAAAACTCTAGACCTAACTGTCACATTTCATCAGAAAATTGGGAGGCCCACTTTATGAAGTTGTATGAAGTTGAAGCCGCTGACAGTGCGGCTCCTAGAATAGATCTCTCTTCTAACGATAGCCTTACTCCGTTTACATTGAACTAATCTAAAAAGGACATTATGGTGCAAAAATCAGGAAAAGCCCCTGGTCTAGACGGCATACCTGCCGACCTATATAGATCTGATATAGATATATGGGGTCCATATGTTAATAACGTATCAAATGCCGTCTTGGCTAGTGGAATTTACCCTCGTTCCTGGTATGGCGCAATCATTGTACCCATCCATAAAAAGGGGAGTAGGGCCGTCCCGGCGAATTATAGGCCAATCAGCCTTTTGGATAATATCCCAAAAATATTTTGCTACCAGGTCTTGACAAGGATCAAGGAATGGTTAGGTGAGTCCCAGGTCCTTAGTGATTTACAAGCAGGATTTAGGCAGAAATTTAGTACAACTGACCAGATATTCAGGTTTCTTACGATCAAATGGAAGTCTGTGGACCTGGATGGAGGGAATCTTTTTGTGGCCTTTGTGGACCTTAAATCCGCATTTGACCTGGTTCCACGCCATAAGTTGTGGGAGGTACTGGATGGAGTTGGATTTCCGAGTCCCTCATCAAATATTATCAAAAGCTTATATAGTGAGAGCTTTGCAAAAATTAGATGGGGTTAAAATGGGGAGGTAACAAGTGAAATCCCGATCAAAAGGGGGGTGAGACAGGGGTGTGTATTGGCTCTGACATTGTTTTTAATATTTATTAATGCATGTATTCCTTACTTACTTGCTTGTGATAACGATGCACCCAAGCTAGATGGGGTAAAGACCCCATGTTTACTTTTTGCCGACAACACTTTATTATTATCTCAACCTGCTTCTGGCCTTACAAACTTACTTGTGAAGTTTACAGCCTTCTGTAAAGATTATGGTCTTTAAGTTAATTCTTTGAAAACCAAATACATGATCTTTGGTGATAAAAAATGCAGACTAAGGAAGCCAATTGTAATGGAAGGGGAAGTATTGGAGAGAGTTGTTGATTTTGATTACTTGGGGGTTAGACTAGAGGATATGCATAGATGGCACGCCGAGTTACTAAAGGCTCTTATGAGACCGAAACAGAATTTGGGGGGCATTTTGAGATTTGCTAATAGGTCCCCTATATTTGAAATCTCTCCTGCAATGGAAATATATAAAATACAAGCAAGAGGGAGTGCCTTGTGTGGAGCGGAGCTATGGGGGCACGGCAAATTGAGGGACCTACATCTTACGGAAAATTCATTTATAAAGGCTTTGCTAAAAAAAATACCTATTAGCTCTCTTATGTTGCCTGTCCGCATGGACCTGAACTTAGACTCTATTGTGCATATAGCCGCTTAAAGACCAATATTGTGTTGGATTAGGATTTGGTCCTCTGACATTTTTAGCCCCTATAGGATATGATTGAATGCCTTGTTAAGCAAAAATGCTGCGAGGAAAATCCCATGGTGCAATCATGTTGAAGGCAGCTTGACCAAGTTAGGATTGGCCCACTTTTGGACAGCCCCTCGTGGTCTTCCAAAAAATGTGGCACAAATCGTTAAGGAGGCATACTGGCTAAAAGTGAAAATAGGCAAATTGGCTGAGGTGTCTCCGCTTAGCTTGATAGACAAGTTTACAATGCCAATCCGAATTTGAAAATTTTATGGACCTGATCCTATCTCCTCGAGCACGTGCACTTTATATCAGGTTTAGGTTGGGATCGTTACCACTACGCACTTTTACCTGTAAATGGTCTCAACGGGATTCTCAACCTAATTCCTGCCCCATGGATTGCGGCTTACCAGAATGTATTGCGCATGTTTTATTCCACTGCCCAGATTACGATAAGCAGCGGATTCAATGGATTATACCACTTTGTAAATGCATGGGGTTTAACATTCGGTTTTTAGCCCTAAGGATTTGCAAAACTAACACCCATGGTATAATGGTATGTGTGTTGGCCAAATTTTTTGATGCAATTTGGCATGTTAGAGAGAAGTGTTTGGAGGTACTACGCGAATAAGTGTTTGTTTATAGATGATAATGAAAATGCTTTTTTTCTATTATCTTTATAGAGGAAATTCGATATTAATTGTCTATATAGCTGTAATTTTTATTTCTTATAATATTGTATTTCTCGTCTTAAACATTTTATAGGTAGTATGTTTTAACTTGTAGTGTTTTAATTCATGATTTTACCTACGTGGACATGTGTATTGTGGGATGTGCTTTTATGGTGTTTTTTACCACAGAAATAAAGTTAATAATAATAAAATAAAATAAAATACTTGTTTTTCCAACAGGCTGCAATTACTGCCTCAATTATAACCTTGTATCTTTATTCAGATTTTTAAAAAAAGGGTGAATTAGATTCCAATTATGCACATGTTAGGCTTGGCATCCTTGCTGTGGTCTCCCCTAACTTCGCATCTCTTTTTACAAGGTTGTTGATGTATGCTGGACTCTGTTTTTGCTATTTTTGATATTCTGGGCACTTTACCACTGCTATCCAGTTCTATGTAAAATGTATATCTAATTGACTTTCCATGATTGGCATATTTGATTTACAAGTAAGTCCCTAGTACAGTGCACTAGAGGTGCCCAGGGCCTGTAAATCAAATGATACTAGTTGGCTTGCAGCACTGGTGGTGCCACCCACATTAGTAGCCCTTAAACATGGTTCAGACCTGCCACTGCAGTGTCTGTTTGTGCAGTTTTAAACTGCCAATTTGAATTGGCAAGTGTACCCACTTGCCAGGCCTAAACTTTCCCTTTTTATTCATCTAAGGTACCCCTGAGGTAAGCCCTAGGTAGCCCCATGGGCAGGGTGCAGTGTATGTTAAAGATGGGACATGTACTTATGTGTTTTATAGGGCCTGACAGTGAAATACTGCCAAATTCGGTTTCACTGTTGGAAGGCCTATCTCTGTTAGAGGTAAACGGGGGGTACATTTAAATATTAATGCAGTGAAGCATCCCTTTGGAAGAAGATAGAAATGTGGAGTTTAGTTTCTCAGAGATCACAATTTAGAAATATATCTTTTAGTAAAGTTGTTTTTTAGATTGTGTGTTTGAAAAGGCCACTTTTAGAAAGTAGTTATTTCCTTGCTCAAACCATTCTGTGATTCTACGTGTTTGTGGATTCCCCGTCTGGGTCAGTTTGACAGTTGGGCAGTTGGCACCTCTTTCTTGAAAGTGACACAAAGGGAGCTGGGGTGTAGTCTACTGTTAGAAATGGGGTCTTTGGTTGGCAGTCAGGTTACCCCCTGTCCAAGCAAAAACCCTCACTCTAGTCAGGGTAAAGTAGAATCACCCTCAGTTAACCCCCACTCACTCCCTTAGTAGCTTGGCACAAGCAGGCAGGCTTAACTTCAGAGTCTAGGTGTAAAGTATTTGTATCAACACACATAGTAACTCAGGAAAAACACTACAAAATGACACAACACAGGTTTAGAAAAATAGGTAATATTGATACAAACAAAACAAGACCAAAATGACAAAAATCCACCATACACGTCAAGTTATGAATTAAAAAGCAAGAAAGATTCTTAAATCCTTGAGAAAACAGGAAAAACACAGTTAGTGTTGAAAAGTACCTGGGTAGTGTCAAAATAACACTCATGGGCAAGTGTGCATCGGATAAAGGCTAGCGATGCATTGATTTCTCACGTGCAAGCAAGACTGTGTGTTGTTTCTCCGCCTCTGGTCGGGTCTGCGTGCTTCGTTTCTTCTCTCTGCAGGACAGCGATGTGTCATTTTTCCATGGCCAACGTTGTTGCATCAAAAATCCTGTCGCATGGTATTAGGAAAACTGCGCTGTGTGAACTGCAACGTTATCAGCCTCCGTCAGCGGGTGCTGGGAGATGTTTCTCCAGATGCGTGTGTTGATCTTCCAGCCATGAT
Organism: Pleurodeles waltl; assembly: GCF_031143425.1. Lineage (NCBI taxonomy): Eukaryota > Metazoa > Chordata > Amphibia > Caudata > Salamandridae > Pleurodeles > Pleurodeles waltl. The sequence continues at coordinate 398,927,779 of NC_090438.1, read as the reverse complement.
GCAGGTGGAGCGTCAATTTTAGGCGCAAAGCTGGCGGCTCGTCATTTCTCAGCCACGTTTCGGAAGGTGCGTCGAAATTTTCCCTGCATGGTGGTCTGTGCATTGATTTTCAGTCTTGGTCTGCCAACTTCACCTTCCAAGGCCCCAGGAACTGGATAGGGCACCACTTGGCAGGGCAGGAGTCTCAGCAGAGAGTCCAGGTGCTGGCAGGAGAAGTCTTTGATGGCCCTGAGGCTTCAACAAAAGGAGGCAAGCTCAGGACAAGCCCTTGGAGATTTCTTCGCAAGCAGGAATGCACATCAAAGTCCAGCACTTCTCCTTAGCTCTTCTACAGGCAGTGGTTCCTCTTGATGTCCAGAATTGATCTACGTTTCCAGGGGTTTCGGTGCTCTTCTCATACCTTTTTGGCCTCTGAAGTAGGCCTACTTCAAAGGAAAGTCTCTCTTGTTTGTGAGATCCTGCCTTGCCAGGCCAGGCCCCAGACACACACCAGGGGGTTGGAGACTGCATTGTATGAGGGTAGGCACAGATCTTTCAGGTGTAAGTGACCACTACCCCCCCCTAGCACAGATGGCTTATCAGGATATGCAGGTTATAGCCCTGTTCCCTTTGTGTCACTGTCTAGAGAGAGGTGCAAACAGCCCAGCTCCACGTGTCTATCTGCTCCCAAAGGGAATCTATGTTTTAATCATATTTAAAGGCAGACCCCATGTTAACCTATGAGAGATAGGCCTTGCAACAGTGAAAAATGAATTTGGCAGTATTTCACTGTCAGGACATTAGTATATGTCCTACCTTAAAACATACACTGCACCCTGCCCATGGGGCTACCTAGGCCTACCTTAGGGGTGTCTTACATGTAAGAAAAGGGAAGGTTTAGGCCTGGCAAGAGGGTACACTTGCCAAGTCGAATTGGCAGGTAAAATCTGCACACACAGGCACTGCAGTGGCAGGTCTGAGCAATGTTTACAGGGCTACTAATGTGGGTGGCACAACCAGTGTTGCAGGCCCACTAGTAGCATTTGATTTACAGGACCTGGGCACCTCTAGTGCACTGTACTAGGTGCCTACCAGTAAATCAAATATGGCAATCATGGAAATCCAATTACATATACATTTTACATAGGAGTACTTGCACTTAAGCACTGGATAGCAGTGGTAAAGTGCCCAGAGTAACAAAAACAGCACATACAGAGTCCAGCACACATTAACAACCAGGGAAACAGAGGCAAAACATTAGGAGAGACCACACCAAGGATGCCAAGTCTAACACCCACATAATCTGATGAGCCATATGTGCTAGGAGGGAGGGGAGGAGTGCTCACTTACACCTGAAAGGGCTGTGCCTGCCCTCACACAATGCAGTCTCCAACCCCCTGGTGTGTGTCTTAATTCTTGTCATTCAGATAAATATCTCAATTTTGTATAAACCTGGGTGGTCTTTCTATGGTGCATTCTTTGTGTTACTGTGTATGTGTGTTACAAATACTTTACACATTGCCTCTTAAATTAAGCCTGACAGCAGCTGTGTGCCAAGCTACCAGAAGGTGAGCACAAGTTTATTTAGGGTGCATATCTGACATAACCTAACTACGATTGTGGTCCCTACTTGGACAGGTACATGCCCCTGCCAACTGGAGACCTGGTTTCTAACAAGGTCTAACTTACATACTACAATGTGCAGTTTATGTTGCAGGGCTATAGTTTTGTTTTCCTTATAAATGAGAGACAGATTACTCACATAAATATGATCAAATATGCATACAATTATTTCAACTCATGGAAGTATGATACACAAATAATATTTTATTTGCACATGTAAGTCTTTTAAATAGACACAGTAGTCCACATGGATCTTTCCATCTTAATCCAAATGCTGAAAGTGATATTTATTTATGTTGTCTTTGCTTTTACAGTGAGCAGCTTGGTAAAAATGACCAGACTTCCTTTCTCACAAATTTTGAGGTTGTTATTGACCATTATGCAGGATGAAGACACTCGATATTTGACTATTTTCAAAGTCGGTCCCACTGTTTACTTAGGAGAAGACCTCTTCTACTAAACTGCAACATGCACATGATATTATTATGGAGAAATTAATAATCATTCTTCTCTTTTCTATTCAGTTTTAATACTATTTATATTTGCAGCTTACATTAATTTGTCGCATAGCCAAAGCAACGTTTTTTTCTTTTTTTTTACATTGGTCTATGGACCACTAGGTGATGTGCACATTATCTACCAAAGCCCAGGATTGACTGATTTAAAAAAAAACATTTTTAGATTTCTTCTTTGATGCACCATAAATATCAATCTGTCCTGCAAATGATTTCTTGAGAAACCCTGCTTGTCAAAAAAGTCAACCAAAAAAGTGCCACTTTAGAAATGTTTCTTTTACCACACACTTCATTGAAGAGTTTGCACTCCTCAAAAAACCTAATCAGACATTTTCATCATCAGGCGGGGATACCCAAATAATAATTTTCAAACTCAGTGCCTAACACATTCATTTGTACCTTTTTGCAGTGATCACCGTGTAATTCACTTACCACTAACAAACCATTTTAGTCTCTTATAATTGTCTTGGATTGGTATGCAATATTAAAAACTAAAAATGTCTTCTACATTCTCTGTGCTTAGTTAATTTGATTTGTTGATAGTTGTGTATTCAGTAAAAGTCCTGCATGATAAAATGCATTCCGTTTGTGCAGAGAAAAAATATAACAGAGGGGTCTTAGAAGATGTGTGCTCCTGTTTAAAAGCAGGAACATTTGATCACAGGTACAGGATAAAGCATTGAGATGTATACCAAACTTGACTTTTCATTCATTCATTCAAATACCTTATTCGGTTCAAAAGAACCATAAAAGACATAATCAATTGCATACATAATTCTCATGAATGCAATAAATAACAGTAAAAAAAGCATATTACAGAAATGAATATCAATTTTGAATACGTAAAGCGGCATGTATAAAACACAGCATGTATTATCCCTTTACTTCCCAGAATATGTAAATAAGAATAGGCAAAGTGGCTAATCCTGATTCCCGTAGGCAAGAGTACAGAACATAGAAACCTTCTCCTGGGCACAATGTAAAAGAAACAGAAAAGGACAAAGTGCAGAGTGCTTTGAGGTGATTTACCATCACAATAACATGGGGAAAGTTTCTTAAACCAGGTGCCTTGAGTGGGAAATGCTAATAAATAGTGTGAAGTCTTAAAGCATAATCTAATAAGTAAAAACCTATGGCACTCAGAGGTAATAATGTTAAGGTATAACATGGGGTGCGATGGCTGTGACAGCAGCCTATCTGAATCACCGGCTGTGTCATTAATTAAGTTTGAGTCGTAAATAGAATGCCAATAAAACTCCTTAATCCTCACCTTAGCCCGCCCCACTAAGGAGTCAGGGGCCAGGAAATATTCCCCTGCCCAAAGACTAGAAAGTGTGGAATTGACATATCTGAGCCAAGGTATATCCATCGACCGAGACAGTGACAAACAGTTGATAATCACTGATCTACACAGATGGGCTTTGGGATTTAGCCAGACGTTTAGCCAGAGCAATACATGTTTCGATCTTATATGGTCAGCTATGCCCCTCAGGCCTACTTCATCATAACAAAACACTGCCAGGGTAGATTGTGGGACTGCTAACAGCCTTCTTAAGAACTTGTTTTCACCTACCTGAAGACCCGTACAATCAGTGTAGCCCTACACCCCATCTCTGAACAATGCAATAGAAAAAATTTACTTTTAAAAACAGTCATTATTCCCTTCACTCGTTTATGCCCCAGCTTCTTCGAAAATCGAAAAAAGAGCATCTATGGCTCTCTGAAATTGCAAGATACGAACACTAATTAAACATTTCCAATTAAAATTGACATCAATTGGAAACCCCAGGTATGTAAAATTAGGAACCTTAAATATTTCTGTGCCTTCCAGAACACATTTTCTGCTTTTTGATAACCTTGGGCCACTCTTCATCACAAATGATTTTGTTCTGTTAATTTTAAGACCAAAGTCTCCCATAAAAATATTGAACACATTTAATTGGAGGCCATTTGGTGTCCTTGAAATAGGACAGCATCGTCCTTAAAAAGTAGAACTGGAATTGACTGGGAGTTAATAAGTGGCAAGTCCTTTCCCATATTGCATAACAAGTCTTCCAGCCGTTTATTTAAAGAAGGAAAAGAAAGTTCCTGCCTGACCCCCTTTAAGGAAGAAAAATCTTCTGTTAGATCGCCCTCCTGGCTAAAGCGGAGCCATGCAGAAGTACAGGCATGAAGCCTATAGAGTAAGAAGTATATGTCTTTGTCCACCCCCATGTTTGACATAACAGTCCACAGTTTGGATCTGTCAACTGTGTCAAAGGCACAGGACAGATCCATAAAGGCTAAGTGTACACAGCCTTTTTTGCCTTGGTGTATTTTTGTACTATCAAAGTCAGGTTAAGAGTCTGTTCAACTGTGCCCAGCCCTGCTGATAAACAATTGGTCTCCATGGCCCATTTTTCCAATGTATTTAATACCACTCAGCCTAAGATCTTAACCAAACTATCTAAGAGGGAGATTGGGCAATAACATTGTGGGTCAGCCCAGTCCCCCTTCTTAAAAATAGGCACAATTATTGCCTTTCTCCAGGTATCTACTAAGGGTCCCGTCATAGCAGATCTCAAAACATTAATAAGCAATGGTCCCCAGAATTCTTGCAGGGTTTTATATACATCAGCTGGAATTCTGTCTGTGCCAGGTGCTTTGTCAGAATGGCAATCTTGCATACCCTGTATTACATTAGATACCTCTATGGAATTGCAAAAGGCTGTGTCCAGAGAGACATTTCTCCCCACCATGGGGCCATTCATTTCTTCCTGGGGGAAATTATTCTCTATTTTAAAGATTTTGGAAAAGTGTTCCCCCCAAACTTGAGCTGGGATGACAGTGTCTATTATGGTTTTATCCTTGTCATTCAGTGGGGCGGAGTTGACCACTTGCCAGAAAGCCTTCATGTCTTTCCTATTGCTTACTTCAATAAGCTCGACCCAGGCATTCTCCCTTAATTCATTCTTCCTGGTAGCAAGAGTGGCCTTATATATCCTTCTTGCTACTTTAATAGTGTGTTGATTGCGTGGGACAGAGCTATGCCTTCTTCAGGTCTTTAAGTGCTGATGTGCATGCATGGTTAAACCAGCAAGGGCCTCTGTCTTTATTAATACTTGGACACTGAAACTTGCCTGCCATGTAACTTGTTAATGCAGAAAATACCTCAATAATTTTGGACGCCTGGGTATGTTCCCCCAACGCGATCATGATCTCTTCCTTCTTACTCGTCATCAAATCTCTATAAAAGCTGTATTTATCATTTTTTCCCCACTTAATGGTCACACCTTTCTGGCCATTAAGCCTCAACACTGGCTGCTGTGCCTCTGTGCCAGAACCCTTATTCAGACTAATTCTAGTTTCTAAAACTAGGCGGTTGTGGTCACCCATGCAAGTTAACATCACTCTAAACTTCCCAACAAAGGGGATAAGGTCTTTAGAATAAACTATAAAATCAATTGTAGAGTGAGCACGTCCCCCCATAAACGTAGGGACCCCTCTAGCCTCCAGAGTTGGAAAAAAAGAAAGAATTGGCAGCCATCATTCGACTGAGCACATTCACACAACGGGAATGTTTGAAATGCTGCATAGGGCGATCATATTCATCAGAGAACCCACAATAATCTAAAAATTCAGGTTCACACACGTGGGCATTCAAATCTCCATCCCAAATTAGCATAAGGTCCTTCTTGCTTTCATTCATGGCCTTGTGCCCTCTACTCTTAAGGCTGTCAATCACGCTAGTGTATGACAAATCAAAAAAATTATTATAGTAGTTAATCAACAACACATCATGCGGCTCAGTTAATTTGAGAAGAAAAACCAAGTAATGTGGTGTTATATCGATGACACATATATCTACCTCCTTTGCAAGTACAGATACAAATGTGACCAAGTCCCCCTTGGCCCTACCTGTGGGATACTTGCTTGCAGGAACACAATAGGTGGTAAAGCCATTAATATGAGGGGGGTCTATGAGCCAAGACTCTTGACAGCAAATATATGAATATTGGCCCACAAGATTTAGCCAGTCTGGATTGTCCAGTTTAGTCTTTAATCCTGTCATATTCCATGAGATGAGATGATGCCCAGAATTGCAACAGCTGATACATTTGATGTTTTGGGGGGAATGCAAGTTGAGTAAATGTGGCATATCTCTCCGGGTCACTTCCAGTGACTGGTGGTCAGTCCAATTGCTCCAAAAGATTCAAAGGCAGGGGGCTATCAGGAAACTTGGACTTAGGTGGTCAACAAGTTTTCTGCTTATCTAGATTCTTAAAACAACACAGCTGAACCTGAGGGCAAATGCTATTAAAATATGTCAGTGGTTGAACTCTGATAGACCCTAAGGCGGCCATTCTGACCGCGGCGGGCGGCGGTCGCCGCCCGCCATGCGGTCACCGCCAAATGCCCGCTCCGCGGTCAGGAGACCGCGGATGCCATTCTGGCTTTCCCACTGGGCCGGCGGGCGACCGCCAAAAGGCCGCCCGTCGGCCCAGCGGGAAAGCCCTTGCAACATAGAAGCCGGCTCCGAATGTTGCAGGGGTGCGACGGGTGCAGTAGCACCCGTCGCGATTTTCACTGTCTGCAAAGCAGACAGTGAAAATCTTCATGGGGCCCTGTTAGGGGGCCCCTGCACTGCCCATGCCAGTGGCATGGGCAGTGCAGGGGCCCCCAGGGGCCCCACGACACCCGTTCCCACCATCCTGGTTCTGGCGGTGTAAACCGCCAGAAACAGCCTGGCGGGAAGGGGGTCGGAATGCAAGCAGCGCCGCCATGGAGGATTCCCTGGGCCAGGGGAAAACCGGCTCGAAACCGCCGGTTCCCCTTTTCTGACCGCGGCTTTACCGCCGCGGTCAGAATGGCCCTGGAAGCACCGCCAGCCTGTTGGCGGTGCTTCCGTTGCCCTCCACCCTGGCGGTCATAGACCGCCAGGGTTGGAATGAGGGCCTAAATCTAGTATTGGTGTTACAAAATGGTAGTGCAGAGCGCGGACTAGCTGTGAATTCCTAAAATTAATAATAATGCAATCTCCTGGTGAAGCTATACTGGTTAAACCAATCTATGGTACCCTTCTCACAGTTAGAATTTCTCTCGGGAAATCTGATCTTCAGCCCAAATGCTTCCCAACCCAGTACATGACCTTGTTTAACAATGAGGTGTGAGACTCAGGATACAAAGAATCTATTCTAGGTAAATTTTCAAAAATTAAGCTATATGGGGCACATGTCAGAGGAATCCTCTGGTATGAAGCTTAGGCATTTGGGGACACGGGGGATACAGGCTTGTATAGGCCCCTTGCAGACCATGGGCTCATCCACTCAAACAACACTTTTTAAATCAATCAATGTAGGTACATGTATTTTCTAATACTTTATAACCATGTAGCCTTGTTGGATACAATGTAAACTTAGTGATGACATAGCTAATGTATAAAAGTAGGCTTCCCATCATTCCCAAGCAGTTTCTCTTTGAGATGCATTAATCCAGGGTTTTAGGTTGCAGACTTTCAGGCCACCGTTGTGAGACTGAAGCCAGGCTTTTACAGACATGACTTATAATATAAATGTATACTGCATTCAAATCATGACATGCAGCTTTTATGACATTGGTACTTTTCCTGTGGCAACTTGTCTTGAAAAATAGAACACATTTTGCACGTACAAGACATACAGCTGAACCAGAGAATGTGAAATTTAAGAAAATATACAGTAGTTCAAATGCCACAAAACAAGAGACACATTTTTGTTGTGGGGTTAAAATTGACAACTTGCCCTAGAGAATTAATAAAATGCTACTATAGAATACCAACAATTGGCTTCATTTCATTATGTTTACTGTATGACAACATGGAACAATGCTACTTCTCTGATAATATGTGAGCCAGTCCACGTTTTCCTTTGTGTCTTTTATGTGGGGTGATTTGAAATTCCAATGCAATCACCAATGTGCTTTTAGTGCCATAACGTGCACAGATGGGGCGATTTTGCCTAGGGAAGTGCAATTAGCTGGCCATCCAAGAAGTGCTTTCTCTACTGGTTGCCAAATGAAAGGCTCCAAATCGGCCTTGGGTCAATCTGGAAGAAAAACTTCAATTCTTCTATTCAAGACAGTTCTCACATGTTTTCACCCTCTGTTACAGAACCAATAGATTGCCTCCCAATGTAGAACATTTTAGACAATGTGGGACAAAAGCATGGGCAGGGGCAGCACGACAATCGTGTGCGGGTTTTGAAATTATATGTCATAGTCTGAATGTCAAAAGGTTTTACTGGCATGGATAAGAAATACCCTTGAGAAGTAATAGAAAATGTTTTGCCATTTTATCTTGCTAGAGCACTAACCATAATTTCCATGACAGAAGAAACCTCTTAGTTATGTTCATTACTAAAGGAAATGCATTAGGTTATAAAGTTTTGATTCTATCAAGGTGGCTTTGGGTGTGCCACAGATTTGTCCTAACTTCAAATATTAGTGATCTAGTTCTTTGCTAGAGAACTGTGTAAAGCTGTAAGATCATATTGGAGAGTTAACAGACAGAAGTGGTCATTACAACCCTGGCGGACGGTGTTAAAGCGGCGGTAATACCGCAAACAGGCTGGCGGAACAAAAAAGGGAATTATGACCATGGCAGAAACCGCCAACATAGACAGCCACTTTCACACTCCAACCGCCACCGCGGTACAGACAAGCAGCGCGGTGGTCACCGCCAACAGACAGGCCGAAGACAAAGTACCGCCCACATTATTACAAAAGGCCAATCCGCCACCTTTTCCGGGACGGATTCACCGTGGATAAAAACACAGCGGAAACAGCTTTTGCAATGGGAAAACGCTCACCTTAACACACTCCACGAGGAAGGAGGGCACCATGGAGCCGGAACTCCAAATACTCCCTGTGATTGTCTTCCTGCTCCTCTACGAACATCAGCAACGGCGGCGCCGAAGATAAAGGTGAGTACTGCACCTACGACATAGAAGAGGGGGGAGGCAAAAGTCAGGGACACACACACGCAACACCCCCACCCCCACCCGACACTCGCACACTACATCACACACACCAATGCATTTCCAAACATCACAGTAACAACCCCCAACCCCCCCGGAAGAATGCAAAGACAAAAAGGAATTCAGTACAACCATTGTAATGTATCAAAATACAGTAAGCTCATATATACATAAATATATACACATTCCAAATATATACATCATGATTAGTAGTGCAGGTATGCACATTTCAATGTCCGTGGACCACTGGCCCCAAAATGCTTGGGTGAGGCCCACACACGATACCTGTCCAGAAACACTGCAGGGGCATCAGATAGAAATACAACAGGCACCTCAAGGGGAAGGGAAGGGGGGGCACCTCAGCCGGATTACAGCACCACGCCAGATCCACGACGGGGCTCCATGCCCATTGATGTATCCTGGGGAGTGCAAAGCCACAGTCTCACAAGTCTTTTCAGTGGGTGGGTTGCCCACTGCACCATCCTGGTGAGTGCAAAGCCACAGTCTCTCAAGTCTCTACAGTGGGTGGGTTGTCCACTGTACCATCCTGGGGAGCGCAAAGCCACAGTCTCACAAGTCTTTTCAGTGGGTGGGTTGCCCACTGTACCATCCTGGGGAGTGCAAAGCCACAGTCTCACAAGTCTTTGCAGTGGGTGGTTTGCCCACTGTACCATCCTGGGGAGTGCAAAGCCACAGTCTCTCAAGTCTCCACAGTGGGTGGGTTGCCCACTGTTCAATCCTGGGGAGTGCAAAGCCACAGTCTCACAAGTCTTTTCAGTGGGTGGGTTGCCCACTGTACCATCCTGGGGAGTGCAAAGCCACAGTCCCACAAGTCTTTACAGTGGGTGGTTTGCCCACTGTACCACCCTGGGGAGTGCAAACCACAGTCTCACAAGTCTTTTCAGTGGGTGGTTTGCCCACTGTACCATCCTGGGGAGTGCAAAGCCACAGACTCTCAAGTGGATAACAGTCTCCACTGGTTCTGGAGGGGGACTGGTGCCCAGAGTGCCTCATCCTGTTAAGGACTCAGGTAGTGGATGCTGTTCTCCACTGGTTCTGGAGGGGGACTGGTGACCAGAGTGCTTCATCCTGTTAAGGACTCAGGTAGTGGATGCTGTTCTCCACTGGTTCTGGAGGGGGACTGGTGCCCAGAGTGCTTCATCCTGTTAAGGACTCAGGTAGTGGATGATGTTCTCCACTGGTTCTGGTGGGGGACTGTTGCCCAGAGTGCATCACGCTCCCCGTGACGGTCCCAGTTCCGTCACTGCCCCAGCCGCACATGGGCTAACGATGCTTGAGTTGGCGGTGCTTGCTCTGTTCAGCGGTGCTTGCCATGGCGGTCTTTGCCCTGTTCAGCGGTGCTTGCCCTGTTCACCGGTGCTTGCCATGGCGGTCTTTGCCCTGTTCAGCGGTGCTTGCCATGGCGGTGCTTGCCCTGTTCAGCGGTGCTTGCCCTGTTAAGCGGTCTTTGCCCTGTTCAGCAGTGCTTGCCCTGTTCAGCGGGGCTTGACTTTGCTGTCTCTGACCTGTGCAGCGGTGCGTGCCATGGCAGTCCCTCATTGCCCAGCGAGGCTGTGGCTGCCGAGGCCCTCCTGGGCACTGACTCTGGTGGTCGTCTCCTGACCAGTGACGATTGTGCTGCCCTCCTGGGCACTGACTCTGGCGGTGGTCTCCGGACCAGTGACGATTGTGCTGCCCTCCTGGGCACTGACTCTGGCGGTGGTCTCTGGACCAGTGACGATTGTGCTGCCCTCCTGGGCACTGACTCTGGCGGTGGTCTCAGGACCAGTGACGATGGGGCTGGCGGTGGCGTCCTGGGCAGCGGCGAGGATGGCGGCCTTCTCCGCCGTGCTGCTTTTCCCAGACTTTGGTGACTTCTTCTGCCCCTTCCCCACCTTGGGATGAGCCACAGCTGACTCGACACTCCCCCCAGGGACCCTTGTGAACGGCTTTGCCGGCAGGAGTCTTCACCCTCTCCTGTCGGGCACTGTCCAACTTCTGGTGCTTCACAGGGGGTGGACTGGCAGTGCTTTGGCTCCGTGTCACACTGGCTGCCCTTGTGCCCAGTGCACTCCACATACCTCTAACAGGCACCACTGGTACCTGACTTTTTTGGGCTGAGGTGCTAGTACGGGACCTATGAATTGGAGGGGGGGTGGTGGGACAGAGGTCAAGGTTGCTCAGAAAAAGTTTCTGACGAACACTGGGATGGGTAGCTGGAGGGGGTCTGGGAGTGGAGGAAGAGGAGGTGGTTGTAGGAGGTGTAACTTTTGATGCTTTGGGTGCAGGTGCATGTTCTGGAGGCTGTCGTGAGGTGGATGGATGTTGGGTGTGTGTGTGCCCGCGTTTGTGTACTTTGGGAGGGGGCGTCACAGACACACTGGGAGAGGACACAGGGGACGTGTAAATGGTAGTGGGGGTGGTGAGTGCAGGTGAGCGGGGTGTGGTGCTGGGTGTTCTGGTGCGAGTCCTAGTGGCTGTAGTGGTAGCACATGCAGGTGAGAGTGTAGACGACACTGGGAGGGAGGAGGGAGACGATGAGGAGGGGGACACAGTTGAGGCAGTGGATGTTGCTGTGTCTGTATGTGGGTGATGCTTGTGTGAGTGCCTGTGGGATGTGTGGTGCCTATGTTTGCCTGAGCTGCCCTTGTGTGTTGAGGTGTGTGCAGGCTGGTCTGATGGTGTGCTTGGGATAGGCTGGGGTACAGGGGATTGGGTCTGGGTGGAGGAAGTTGGAGGGGGGAGGCTAGAAACAGGGACAATGGCTGCCATCAGTGCTGGGGCCAGATATTGCAGGGTTCGATGATGGGCAGCCTGACCAGAATGAATGCCCTCCAGAAATGCATTAGTGTGTTGCAACTCCCTTTCTACACCCTGGATGGCATTCACAATGGTAGACTGCCCAACAGTGAGTGACCTCAGGAGGTCAATGGCCTCCTCACTGAGGGCAGCAGGGGTGACAGGGGCAGGGGCTGAGGTGCCTGGGGCAAAGGTGATGCCCACCCTCCTGGATGAGCAGGCACGGGGCGAAGGCTGAGGGGCTGCTGGGAGGGCGGTGCTGGTAGGGGGGGTGGCGGCTGTACCTGTAGAAGTGGGGGGCAAAGATGGTGCCACCACCACAAGGGAACTCCCATCAGAGGACGAGTCCGTGTCGCTGGTTGCTGATCCATTGACCGCCGTGAAGCTCCCCTTGCCCTCCGTCCCACTGGTGTATTCTGAGTCCGTGGTGTGACCCTCCATGGCCATGTGGGATGCAGCCCCCTCGTGCTCCGGTGCCCCTGTACCTCCGCCTGATGATGCTGATGCACAAAAGAACAGGGAGAGCACAAAAAGGGGTGGGGAAACAGAAGAAAGACAGGTTGAATGCATGGCTTACCGCTAACATTGGAGGACAATACAGACACAGCAGCCCCCTGCACCACGCCGCGCTCTTGGGCTCTACAGATGCAGTTCCTGGGATATGGCCTACATGGCTATGAGTGTCATCTGCACACATAGATGACACAGGGGCATGTATACCTGTACTTGGCACTCTACAGAGGTGGGGTGGAGTGCCACATGGCCTGCATTATGGAGGGGCCTAGCCTACGGAACTCGCCCTGGCCTAAGGAAACCCACAGCCCTCCTCCCCCACCCAGACCCATCCACTGCGCGCAAAGTCATGAGAATGTGAGTGTACTCACCCCCTTGTGTCTGCTGTGATGCCCTCATGCGCCCATGCAACTCAGGGTAGGCCACCGCCAGGATCCGGAACATCAGGGGGGTCATGGTGCGACGGGCACCCCTCCCACGTTTGGAGGCCATCCCCAGCTGAGCCTCCGCCGTCTTCTTGCTCCAGCGGCGAATGTCCTCCCATCTTTTACGGCAGAGCGTGCTCCGTCTCTGGTGGACCCCCAGGGTCCGGACGTCCTTGGCAATGGCACGCCAAATATCCTTCTTCTGGTGGGTTCTGACCTACATGACATGTACAGGGGAAGAAGAGAAGTCATTACCAACTGCACCGTCGAAGTGAGTGGCCCACATCCCTGCCCTTGCCATGTGGCACATGCATTCACACTCCTTCATGCTCTCAGAACTCTGCCCCCTTCCTACTTACCTCCAGCCCTCTCCACCCAGGCATAGCCCATACAAATTGCACCCTATGTACTCACCTGTTGGTCTGGAGGACCGTAGAGTAGCGTGTACTGGAGGAGGACCCCGTCCACAAGCTTCTCCAACTCCTGTGCAGGGGCCCTTTCCCAAGACGCACGTGCCATTGTCTCTTCCAGACCGAGGTCACAGCAGCGCTTGCAGTGTAGGTCCTCTCCTGTTGAAGATCAGGTATCGAATGATTGAACAGATAGAAAATGGCGGTCACGTCCGCGGCGGTCACCAGGGCCAGCGCACTTCGTCATTGGCTCCTGGGACCCATAGGGTACAATGTTAACCAATGCAGCATTGCTCCGCGGTCTACGACTGCCCACCGCGACGGTGTACAACGCCAGCGCAGTTACCTCACATCCCATTGTCCCACTTTAGAGGTCAGGCATCCGCCATTTCAGGGGCCCACATGGCTTCATTTACAACTGTGTCACACATACCTAGGCCTGGACTCAACACACATACAGGAAGATTTTTGTATTTTGTGTCATGTTCTGTGTAGCTGTGGGTACATACCTCAGAATTGGTTGACTCTGTGGTCTCTGTTGTCCTTCATAGGCACCGTCAGCTGGGAAATGTGAGGAGATGGCGGAATCCTCCGGTGTACCGACCGCTGGTGGACCTGTTGACAATGGAGGAGCGACATTTAATCATCACCTACAGGTTTGACCGTGCCACAATCCAGGAACTGTGTACCCAGTTGGAGCCAGACCTTATGTCACCAATCCGCCATCCCACAGGAATCCCACCTCAAGTGCAGGTGCTATCAGTGCTCCATTTCCTAGCAAGTGGTCATTTCAAACAACAGTGGCCATGGCATCAGGGATGTCCCAGCCTATGTTTTCCAACGTATTGTCCAGAGTGTTGTCTGCCCTTCTGAAACACATGCGGAGCTACATCATTTTACCTCAGGTGGAGGATTTGGCTACAGTTAAAGGTGACTTCTATGCCCTGGGACATATCCCTAACATCATAGGTGCCATTGATGGGACGCATGTAGCTCTGGTCTCCCCCCCCCACAGGAGTGAACAGGTGTACAGGAACCGGAGGAAGAGTTATCATTCGATGAATGTACAGATGGTATGTTTGGCAGACCAGTACATCTCCCAGGTAAATGCTATGTTCCCTGGCTCAGTGCATGACGCCTACATCCTGCGGAATAACAGCATTCCTTATGTGATGGGTCAACTCCAGAGGCACCGGGTGTGGCTATTAGGAGACTCTGGTTACCCCAACCTGTCATGGCTACTGACCCCAGTGAGGAATCCCAGGACCAGGGCAGAGGAACGCTACAATGAGGCCCATGGGTGGACTAGGAGGGTGATCGAACGCACCTTCAGCCTCCTAAGGCCAGGTTCAGGTGCCTGCAAATGACAGGTGGTTCCCTATTCTACTCACCAAGGAAGGTGTGCCAGATCATCATCGCCTGCTCTATGCTTCACAATCTTGCTTTGCGACGCCAGGTGCCTTTTTTGCAGGAGGATGTCCAGATGATGGTGTTGTGGCAGCTGTGGAGCCTGTGGACAGTGATGAGGAGGAAGCTGAGGAAGAAGACATTGACAACAGGGACTCTGTAATACAGCAATATTTCCAGTGACACACAGGTGAGAACAATTTATTTTCTAGTACATTTACTTTCACACTTCTACCTCTATCCTGTCTGTCAATTTTAAGCAGTATTTGGTAACTGAGTTGTACATTTCCATTACGGTTTCACAGGTGTGGTTACCAACGTGTGTCATCTGCTTGCATCCTTCATGGACTTGTGATGTGTGACATAGGAATGTTGACATTACATTTTCAAAAGGATTTTGTCATTGTCATAGATAATACACATTTTCAAAATCACAGACTGACTCCAGATTGTTTTGTGGTTCAAGGGCGCTTATTGAAGTGCTAATTATTGGAGGGGGTGGCAAAATGGTGATGGGTGATGGTGGAGGAATGTCCATGGCAGAGTCCAATCTATTCGTCTCACAGGTGCACTGCCCATATGGGCATAGGAAGTGGAGCTGGGGCAGTTCGAATATGGACAGGGTAACAAAGTGGGACAGTGGGATGACAATCATGGTGGTCTCATTTCCTGGCGGTGGTCTTGCCATCATGCTCTGTCCTGTTCCTGGATCTCAGGGACCGCTTGCGGGGTGGTTCTCCGTCTGCAGGGGGTGGGGTGCTGGTGTGGTGGTCCTGTGGCGGGGTGTCCTGTCCACTAGCGCCGGCGGAGGTGGTGGGCAGTTCATCGTCCAGGCTAGTGTCAGGGGCCCCTTGGAGTGCCACGGTGTCCCTCATGGTCTTCTGTATGTCCTTCAGCACCCCTACGATGGTGCCCAGGGCGGAGCTGATGGTTCTGAGCTCCTCCCTGAAGCCCAAATACTGTTCCTCCTGCAGGCGCTGGGTCTCCTGAAACTTGGCCAGGACCGTAGCCATCGTCTCCTGGGAGTGGTGGTATGCTCCCATAATGGAGGAGAGGGCCTCGTGGAGAGTGGGTTCCCTTGGCCTGTCCGCCCCCTGTCGCACAGCAGCCCTCCCAGTTCCCCTGTGTTCCTGTGCCTCCGTCCCCTGGACCGTGTGCCCACTACCACTGCCCCCAGGTACCTGTTGTTGTTGGGGTGGTGGGTTATCCTGGGTTCCCTGTAGTGGTGGACACACAGCTGATTGACATGTCCTGGGGACGGAGGTATGGGCCCGCTGGGTGGGTGCTGTGCTGGTGTTACCAGAGGGTGGAAGGTCAGTGTTGGGCTGTGCCTGTGCGAGGGGAACCGACTGTCCCGAGGCCCATGATGGTCCGGGCTGGTCATCTGGATCCAGTTGGCCAGAGCTGCTGTCATCACTGTGGGCCTCTTCTGTGGGTGGGGTAGAGATGTCTGGACCCTCCTGTCTGGTGACGTTACGTAGTGGTCCTGCAGGGGTATAAAAGCATGATTATTGCATCTGTGTGTGTCATGGTGTGCAATGGGTGGGTGAGCGTATACCCCAGTGCTAGCATTCCTGTGTGGGGGCTTGTGTGATGATGGTTAGGGGGTGTTATGGGTATGTGCAGTGGGCATGCTTTAGTGATGGGTGTCCATGCTTTGTTGTGTCATGCAGGGCTTGGTGATGGGATGGGTGGTTTGTGTTATTAGTACATTAGTGAGGAGTTGGAGTGATAGGGGAGGAGGTGAGGGTGGGGGGGTGTGATAGCATGCAGGTAGGGTGGGGGATATGATAGTTAAGATTTGACTTACCAGTGTCCATTCCTCCAACGACTCCTCCGAGGCCCTCAGGATGCATAATGGTCAAGACCTGCTCCTCCCATGCTGTTAGTTGTGGGGGAGGAGGTGGGGGTACGCCGCCAGTCCGCTGAATCGCGATGTTGTGCTTGGAGACCACGGAACGCACCTTCCCCCGTAGGTCGTTTCACCTCTTCCTGATGTCCTCCCGATTTCTTGGGTGCTGTCTCACTGCGTTGACCCTGTCCACGATTCTTCACCATAGCTCCATCTTCCTAGCTATAGGGGTGTGCTGCACCTGTGATCCAAATAGCTGTGGCTCTACCCGTACGATTTCCTCCACCATAACCCTGAGCTCCTCCTCCAAAAACCTGGGGTGTCTTTGGCGTGCCATGGGGTGGTGTAGGTGATGTGTGGGGTGGTGTATGTGGTGATGAGTGTGGTGATGTGTAGTGGTGTGTGGTGTTTTGTGCGTGGATGTTATGTGGGTGATGGTGCTGTGGGCCTCTGTGTGATGGGGTTGTCTATTGCTGTGCTCTCTCTCTGTCGCCTTCGTCTCTAATTTTTGGTTGTAGGGGTTTGTGGGTGATGTGGGTGTGTGTTTTATATTGTGTTGGGTATGTGGGAGTGGTGATTGTATGTGTATCAGGTGTGTGTATTTTGAATTGTCCAATGTGGTGGTGTTTTGGAGATGTGTGTGTATTTTGAGCGCGGAGGTGTGTACCGCCAATGGAATACCGCGGTTGAAAGACCGCCGCATGGATTCATGGGTCGTGATAGTGTGGGCATATTTCTGTTGGCGTGACGGTGGAGGATTTGTTTTCGCCAGTTTATCACTGACCTTTGGTGTGGTGGACTTGTGTGGGTGTCTGAATTTCAGCGGATTCCGAGATGTGGGTCATAATAGCTGTGGCGGAATTCCGCGGCCGCGGCGGTGTATTGCCGGTCGTCTGCACAGCGGTAAGCGGCTTTTACCGCCAATGTTGTAATGACCCCTAGAGTGTTGCTTGTTTTGCAAGTACATATGACACTCTGTATGTTAGAATACTTAACTGACATGAATTAGAAATACATTTGAGAACTCATAGAAAATAGGTCCTTATTTTATGTTGCTAGAAAACTAACCATCATATCTATGACTAACCGAACCCTCACATTTCTTTTTCTAAATTTGCTTGGTATTGTTCTTGTGTTGTGTTTTTACTTTATTACTATTTGGAGTGCTGCATAAATATGTCACACAGCAAAAGAGAAATGTGAAATTACCTAAACTACTAAACAAATCTGCGGGCATACCATACAAAAAAATGGTCTTCTCCAACATGCGCTATGTCCTAGTGTACTATTTTGAAAGTGTACAGTAAACTGAAATTACAGTTCCACAGAAATTTTCCTGGGGTATATATGGAGATCTCTGAGCATCACAAGCTTTTATCCATGATATGGGACCCTTCCTGAATTCCCAAACTGCGCATTTCACTTTAGTAAAATGAGGTAGCCCCCTAAGTGTTCACTTCCTCATATATAATGGTTAGTCTACCATTATAGAAAGCATAAGGAAACAATTCAGTGTGTGGTGTGAATTACAAAATCAACAGTTATTTGGAAAACGAAAAGAAAAAAAATATAGCTTCAGCACAGAAATTGAAATCCGGGAAATCTGGTCAGGAAGAGCATTGATTAATTCTCCTGAATTCAATAAAATGAGCCTCATCATAATGGGTATTTAAAAAGCCTATTACTAAAAGCGCCAAGAATCAATTCAGTTGGTGGTACATGCTATTTATTTTTCAATATGACTAACTCATTTTTTGTTTTACTGTCTTTTGTTTTAGCATCTGTGAGAGAAATCATCTTTAATATCCTTTTGTTATTATGCACCTTCTAGGATGATGATTTTCAAAATATTCTCTTGTATTTCTTCTCAGAACTACTCCTTAAATGACATGGTTTCTAAGTCTGTCTCTCTACCTTAACCCTATTAACAGTGTTTCTGATGTTCTCTTTTTGCTCATCTACATGTCGTTACACTTGTCACTCGCCAGCACCTATGGCTTCTTTTATTATGCATGTTTATCATCTTGGGATAAAGTGTGACCTTGTATTTAACTCTTCACTCCATGGTTATGCAATCTCCCATGCCTGCTGTTTCCAGTTAAACGTCTCTAAAATGTATCCATTCCTTACTTTCAAAGGCTATATTCCTTATCCCTTCCTTTTTAGACTACACTGCTGCTCATTCTCTTATTGAGACTTTCCACACAATCTTTAGATCATATTCAGTCTCCATGCATTTTCTCTCATAAACTCACTTTTACTTCACACTCCATTCACTCTCATCTATAGGAATTCTTTGAATAGACTACTACATGTTTATGCGTAATCAGAAATTTTTTTGTTTGCATGTTCAAGTCATTTATTTAATTGGTTTGATTTTGTTCAGAGCTTTATAAATCCCATGAAATGAAAGGAAAACAGCATGAACTGGAGGCTTTAAAGCATCAGGTAATCCAGAATGGGAGATTAAAATACACTGTGCATTTCACTGGCCAAATGAGAATGATATTTGATATTTGACAAGATGCGTTCTAATCTGCTGTTTGGGGGAGCCAGAACTATGTGCTTTATTCTGAAAGATTTTGCTGCAACTTACAGTTCATAGGAAAGTGCCCTGGATGGTCACCCCCACTCTTTTTGCTCTTGGAGCTGATGGTTGTGACTCTGAAAGTGTACTATAGCATGCTACCAGGCTCCAGTGGCAGTGCTCTCTTCCTAAATTGATAGCTGTGAATTGGTATCCTCAATCGGCAGGCACTTTAACCCCCTTTAAAGCCCTTAATATATGGTACCAGTGGTACCCTGGGCATTGGCTTTAAAGGGAACACCAGGGTCTGAAGCACTATTTGTGCCACCCTGAGTGAGTAAACTTCTGACAGCAAGCCTGTCATTGCAGACCAAAAGAGCAGTGTATGCTGCTTGAACTCAACTGTGCCCACACCATGTGTGCACAGCCCCAGCACTGTCTTTAAGATATGTCAGTCATCTCTAAGGCAGGCCTCCTGAGCCCAGGAGGCAGGGTGAATTATATTAAAGGTGTTGACATACAAGTGCAGGCTTAAAGTCCCTGTAGTGCCCTTGAAGACTAGTTTAAGTGAACGAGGACTGGCACCTGTGCAAACCCAAAGTCGCCATCTCCATCATGGCACCACTGAAGTTCATCATGTTTGTCATCAAACAATATGCCTTCTCACTCCTGACATGAATTCTCTGTGTTGAGGGTGATGTGGCATGGACCCAGAAACCAGCCTTAGAAGTTTCCCACCAAGTTACCCCTATTTTCCTGTGCTCTAGCTGTAAGACCACAGCTGCTGCAGCCAAGACAGGATTCTGACCCTATGGTCAGAGGTAAGAACACTCCCTGGAGTGAGGACAACTGCCAGGATGGGAAGCAGGTCACACCTCCCTCCCTCCCAGGAAGGCTAGTGATGTGGCATATCAAGGCGGTGAGCTTTAAAGCACACACCAGCTCTAATATGCAAACAGGCTGTCCCCCAGTGGAGGACACAGTTGCCCCTCCTGCCCCCAGGTACATTTGTACTTGGGCAGGCTGGAAAATTAGTTAGTCAGGAGTTGTAAGCCCACAAGGCTAGCCAAACCTCTAGCATGTGTAGCTTAGACTGTACAGCTGAGGAAGACTTTTACCATCTTGGACAGAGGCAGAATAGAGGTTTCTTGGTGAAAAGGGTGCTACAACCCACAGGATGTGGTCACCTTAGGGGCAGATTAGCGGTTGAGGGCAAGTAGCCAATTGGCTACTTGCACCCACAGCCCTCATGCCTCAAGTCTAGGATTTAAGGGGCTACCTTGGCACCAGAACCTCAGATCTGCAAAACCTTGAGACCAGAGGACAAGAGAAGACCAACATCGACAGCAACAGGAACCTGCATGTACAAAAAGCATGATACCTTGAACTTGTGGCAACCTCCTGGAACTGCTCAACCATGGCTCATCCTGGACCAAAGACTGCTTTGCACAGCAGGAGAGAACCCTTTGTGAGCCACAGGCGAAACAAGACTCCTTTGGACTAGTGGCACTAATCCCCTGCTCATCGCAGGAAATAAGTACTCATCAGCTCCGCAGAAGTGCTGGCCAGTGGGCCCTCTACGGGATCGACCAAAGACAGGTGGTACAGAGCATTGTAGGAAGTGTAGTCCAGTTCTCTGCCAAATTACAGTTGGTTACTGTTTTCCACTGGACCTCCAGAACGGGAGATAGCTTCTCCTCCACCTTACCACTGCCAAGTCTTGTTGGTGTTCATTCCTGTCATCACCACCTTTACTACATGCTGCAACTTGAAGGCACACTGCAACACCTTTATCTGATGTCATCGGTGGCTCCGTTGTCAAGGTTTTACATCTGTTTTGTCATCCACACTGTCTCAGTGGTAAAACCAGCAACAGCAGCACCCATTCAGCTGCAAGGATAGCCAAGCACATCTCTGCACCCAAGGCCAGGATACTAGGTGCATTTGTTCTGCTTGGTGAACCCTGGTCCAGGGGCCCACACAAGCTTAGCCCCCAGTGGGCTCCCACAAGCTCGACCTGCAAGTAACAGAGGCCCAATGATTTGGCTGTATGTCCACCTACCAAATCAGGATGGGTTGACATATAGTTGTTTTTTTACTGCCCATCACTTCCAGGCAAACCCTGGTGGTAAGGGACAGGAAATACGAAAAATGACCCACTCTCAATGGAAAATGGCTCTCATAGGGACGTGCAAAAGGACTTTGCTGTACTTGGGGACTTCAGCCCCCATAAGCCCTCACACACCAGGAGCAAATAAGAGGGGCTCTTACTGGTAGCAGTGATTTTAAGCACGAGTAGACACATGCGTACAGAATGTACCAAAGGATGTTGCCTGCACCTGGGGACTCTAGCCCCCATAAGCCCTCAAATGTCAGGAGCCAGAAGGAAGTGCTTTTGTCAGCAGCAGAGCTTACAAAAGTGAGGGGACATGTAGGCATTGGAGACATCAAAGGACTTTGCCTGTAGTTGGGAACCCATCCCCAAAAGCCCTCACATGACAGAAGCAAGTAGGAGGGGGTGTTACTGGCAGCAGTGATTATAAGCATGAGTAGACATGTGGGTGCAGGATGCACCAAAGGATGTTGCCTGCACCTGGGGACTCTAGCCCCCCTAAGCCATCACACAACAGGAACAAGGAGAGATGGTTCTTGCCAGCAGCAGCAGTTATAGAAGTGAGTGAACATGCGGGCACTGGACACATGTGTGATGCACCTGGGTGCATGCACAGGTGAAGACTGGACCAAGAGCAGGCCCATCTGTGCCCATAGGAGCCCAGATGAGTCTGGACTGGGTCGCCCCCTTATACTCTGTTCTTATCTAGTTACTATCACTATGGCCAAGAGGAAGTCTATAGCTGGCAAGAACAGTCCACTGACAGGGGCTATAGTGACGTACCTCACCAATGCAATGGGGGCAATAGAGCAGTAAATTGGCTCTGTAGAAGTATGAGCTCTGTTTAAATCCAACTAGTGGGAATGGCAACAACAAGGAGGCTATCCCCCATCTTGGTGACTCAGAAGTCTAATTCCACCACATGACTCCCAGTAACACAAATAATTGATGCATAGCAGACTCCTCAGCTGCAATAGTTTTCCTGAAGGCTGATCCCACACACTTAATTGTATCAGACTAATTTTACTAACGGCCAGCTACAAAGACAGTATCTTCAGATTAGGAAGGGAAAGTCTGCCCCGGATGCCAATTTGATTGTAAAGAGTGTTGACTTGTTGAGGAAGGGAAATGTGACACCAGAATTACAACTGAGCTAGAAAGTTGCTCATCTGAAAAGACAAAATTGCCCTTGACAGGCTGGACTGGTCAGGGGACCCTGCTCATGTGTACAACCTCCTAGGCCTTTGAGAAATGATGCTTCTACAGCTATGCCATTGGACTTGGAAGCTACCAAAAGGTGCATATGGATCTCAGCTTCAATTCAAGCATTTTTGTGAGCCAAATTACATTTTAGCTCCAAGGGTTCCCAGATGCAGACGCCTCTTTACAAAACTAAATATACACTGTATAGATACCAAACACTCTCCCAATAATTTGCATTGTATAGTTCTTGAGACATTTGATGGCACTAAAGTTGCTCAACCCTTTCTATTAGATAAGGAACAGCACTGGGTTTTTAAATTAAAAACTCATATTAACGGTCTGAATGATGACATAGAATGGATGAATTTTAGTTGCAGAGTATAATGGCCTAGATGTTATATAGAAGAAGATTTATGGTTTCTTTGATATTTTCATTAAGCTTTTCCATCACTGGCTAACCTTTGGTTGTGATTATACACTATGATTATTATCATAACCATGGTAGCCATTTTTGAACTTTTCAGTCACTTTTTTCCTGGTTTTGGCAACCTACACAAGGCTGCCATATTTTTGGGCTTTACCAACATGAAGGCCTAGGCATGCCTTTTATATGATTTTTACTATTTTTCGGCTGTTTTACACAACTGCGACCATTACAACGATCGTGGTTGTGATTCATTCAGGCTGATTGTCCGTTTTCTATTTTCCTTCATGTATCCATGGAGAACACTCTACTTTGGATTGTCCTCCCTCTCTTTCATTTATTTATGGAGACGCTCCAGATCGGAGCATCAGAAGAGGGTGGAGTGACGACAGTGATTGGCCCACGGACGATCCCATGGCTCCATTTAACCCGGCAGCTTGAAGGTGACTTTACTTTCGGGTATGCGGCCTCGGGTAGGTTGTATCACAGGGGCCACGTTCACAAATAGTGAGTGTGCTCGGATTTCTTTTTTCTGGATAATTTCTTGAATATGCATATTTTTGACATTCTTTTGGCACTGATTATTCCCTACAATGACTTTTCTATGTATATACAGACATATACAAAGGGCATTCATATTGTATATTCTTACATTCCCCTTTTCCAGTCCATATGATTGATTTTATTTGGGGCCAAGAAAAGTGGGATTCTATAATAAGATGCTATCATAATTATCATTTTTGGGCTATAGATTCATCACCTTTTTGTCCTCTCTTTGTATTTTGACAATTTTTTTTTTTATTGCTATATATCTATTGTGACGACTTCTTTTCAAGGTGACAATAGCCCCTCAGCCAGCATTTATCCCATGATGCACCAGCCTTAATATAGGAGGGTAAGCTTCAGGTCTTATCTTTGAAGGGTCCTTTAATGGCCCAGCATTTGATGCTTCGTCACTTTAAATATGTTAGTATGCCACCACATCTGATAATATTCAGATATGGTCCTTTATATTTTAAGCTAAATACTGTTATGGTTTGTCTCCTGTGTTTTTTTATCTTTTTTTTTTTTTAGGTTTCTCACCAAGTGTGGCATTTTTTTGCGTAGCTGTTCCTGTAAGTCGTTTCTTTAGTTTTTTGAGTAGCTAAAGTTTTTTCTTTTTGGTCAAGATGAAACGCCATTGATCCTGAGTTACGTCTGAGGAGTGAAGCATGTCGACCTTCATAAGTAGGGCTGTAGCTAATGTCCTTTGCCCTGGGTGTGTTTTGTTAGAGTAAGGGAACATCACTTCTCAGATACTCTTTTCACTTTTTAACCTTGACCAATATCCACTGTTTACAATAAAATTGATTGTGGGGTGGCTCCTGAGCCAATTTCAGTTTTTTTAGCTCTCTGTCTCATCAAGTGGGTCTGAATTTTTGTTCTACTCTTTTTGATGGCACGCACTTCATAAAGATCTCTGGCATAGAGCCCTGTTTAGGGGCCTATTGGGCATTGCAGCGCCAGCCCAACAAGGAGCAAACCTGAGGATGAAGCATGACATCCAATGGATGTGTGAGGGTTTAGCTTCTAAAGTTAGAAGTACCCTTTATCTTCTCTTTTTCTGTTAATTGGGAACAGTGTGCTCACTTATTTGCAAAATTGGAGTAGAGACAGGTATTGTAATTTTCTTGAGGGTTTTGCACTGAGATGTGACTGTCAGTGAAAGGTTTGGCACAGGAGGGGAAACAATTAAGCTTTTAAGCTTGCTAGAGCTGCATGATAGAGCTGAGTCCTGGCCCCTTTAATTTCTCATTCTATGTGAACAGGCTTGAAAAGAACAAGTTAGATATTAATGTTCATTGTCTCAGAGTAGGAAATTGCAGTGTCCAGCACTGATATATGCTGAGGATTTACTCTTACTAGCTAGAACTACGACTGGGCTACAACAACAGTTCTGTATCTTTCTCATGAACTTGGACCTTAAGGTAAAGCAAGAGATAACACATATTATGGCCCATGGATAAAAAGAAGATATGGCATTCATAGTGAATAACTTGAAAGTCAGCACGGTTCCATCATACTGGCTTTTGGAAACCTGTTAAGTGACAAACTTACCTGGGGCCCTTTGAAATCAGCTAAAACAGCCGCTCTAGCAAGAAGTTCAGAAGCGGTCCTTAGCTTTGCGTCCAGGCTAGATAAGAAACCCATTAGAGAACTGACAATAATTTATAAGGCTAAGTGCTGCTCAAACACCATTGATCAACCAGGGGCTGGTACAAGTTGTGATCGGCTTCATCAAAAGACTTCTAGGCAAACCAAAAGCTAACAATACTGATAATAGCCATACTGAAGTGATGCTGTGCTATACTGATAATCTTCTGAACCTACAGCCACTGTTGATATGGCTGAATATC
This sequence comes from Pleurodeles waltl, assembly GCF_031143425.1. Taxonomy (NCBI): domain Eukaryota; kingdom Metazoa; phylum Chordata; class Amphibia; order Caudata; family Salamandridae; genus Pleurodeles; species Pleurodeles waltl. The sequence continues at coordinate 398,902,601 of NC_090438.1, read as the reverse complement.
TGGAACAAGCTTGAGATTTCATTCAACTGGACAGTCCTACTCAACTGCTCAAACTTGACCAAAGATGAAAAATTCCACAGCTTGCATATATAAACAATATATGTATTAGACCTAACATCCTTGATATTTTTTTATAATCCAGGTACTTACTCGGAGTTTCCCCAAATCTCTGAGGGAAATATTTTTGGCAAAGAGCACTTAAAATGCTGGGAAGCCCACTATTATATCTCATGTTCAGATCTGTATAAGCCCTGGCATTGAGCCTTGTCTAGTTTGGGTCAGCAACCAGTGTTATAGATTTTTGTTAACTTGATTGAGGCTAAATACTGTATATTTTTTTATAGACTACCCGATGCAAGGCACATATTTAACAATCTATATCTTTGCCTGTGTGAAGACCACTCTGAACAAACCATTTTGCTCTTTATACTATTTTATATGTTTTACTCTGTACCTCAGCAGAGCCTTATTTTACCTTTCTGAAAACAAACAATGTTTAGCCAATGCAGAGCTGCTATGGTGTTTCTGCAATCATTGACAACACAAAGATTATGTATTTTAGTGGCAACCTTTAGGCAAAATGCCATACAACTGAGGGCTGAGAGTGCTGCCTAAATTTATCTTGTCTCTTGATTTTGTTTTTAAACCAAGTATTTATTACTCTTTTAATATTTAATATGTTTGAATGTGTTGCTCATTTTTAACATCAGTGTACTGCTGATTGCATGGTCATTGATTGGTAGAATAAAGAATGACTGACTGACAGACTCCCATGGTCAGTGAGGCATTGTTTTTTTAATTTTCAAACACAAAAACTCAATTTGGATATTTGAATTTGAAAATATTAAAAAAAAACTTTAGAAACTTTGCCATACATCTCTGTCATGTTCGAGGGAATCATTGGGTAAAGTTCCAATCTGTTCACAGGAACTGCCTTAGTAGCAGTTCCTGTGAATCCTTGACACAATCGTGAGCCCGAACAGACATTTCTAAATTTGACAGTTGGAGTCTCTGTATGGGCAGCAGAGTATTTCACTCCATTGCCCTGATGGAATGCCTGACCGCCAAGAATCAAATTTGGCCCAAAGACTTTATGAAACAGTTTCAACATCTAGTTTAGAAGTGTGCAAAATATGTCCATGAGGTATAGATCTCTTCCTGAATTGCAAGATGTCCAAAAAAAACGAAGGGCCTGATTTAAGAAAAGTGGTGCTGCACCCCTTAGCACCCCCCTAATGCCACCATGTGTGCACCGTATGTAAGATATGGTGCACTCTGGTGGTGGTAGTTAGGGAACTAGCATCAAAATGTTTGATGCTAGTTCAGAGCTTTGCAGGATTAGCCTCCTTTCAAAGCCTGCTCTGAGCAGTCATTAAAAGTACCCAATAAAATGACGCAAAGAAGTCTTTTAGATTTCTTTGCACCATGTTTTTGGACCACTTAAAGGGGAATCCCCCCTTTGCGTACATTATGCCCAGTGCAGGCATAATGTAGTGCAAAGGATTACAAAGTGGTGCAATACATGCATTGCACCACTTTGTAAATTTAGTGCAGTGATTTTGGCCTAGTTGGGCCAAACATTAGCGTAAAAAAATGATGTTAATGTGACACATGGGGCTCTTAAATCTGCCCCCAAATTTCATACACTGAATCTGAAGGGAACTCTTCTACATATTGTTAGACCTGGTATCCTTGGTGTGGTTTCCTTCTTTTTGCTTACTGCCGACCTGTTTTTGCTGCCTTCATTTTTAGAAGCCTTAGGACTGATGTTTCCACTGCTATCCAATGCTCAACAGATTTTGCTCTCTCTCTAGAAACTGGTAACATTGGCTCATACCCAATTGGCAAACTTAATTTACTTACATGCCTCTAGCAAGGTGGTACTACATATACACAGGGCCTGTAAATTAAATGTTACTAGTGGGCCTGCAACACTGACTGTACCATCCACTTGAGTGGTCTGATAAACGTGTCTCAGGCCTACCATTGCGGAGCTTGTGTGTGCAGTATTAAACTGCCATGTCAACCTGGTAAAAGCAACCTTATGCCAGGCTTAAACCTTCCCTTTCTAATACTTGTAAGTCATCACTAAAGCAGGCCCTACACAGCCCAGAGGCCAGTGTGTAGTGTAGGGGGACATGTCCTGGTAGTGAACACCTCTTAAATTCATTTTTCATTACTGCAAGGCCTGCCTCACCCATAGGATAACATTTGGAGTTACCTTATTACATTTAATAAGCTCTAATTTCCAACAGGAGATGGCAACATGTTCATGTTTGGTGTTCTTGGAATTGTAATAAAAAATCCTAACATATGGTGAAGATGGATTTTAAAGCACAATTTTTGAAGTACCACTTTTAGAAAGTAACCTTTTTACTGCCTTACCCATTTAGTGCCTGTAGCTGGTCTCTGGGTCACATAACTGGGTTAATTTGACAATTGGGCTTTGTGTATTCTTCCTAGACAGCTTCACGCAATGGGGAGCTTAAGTGTGCTGAGATTCACTGACAGGTTGCAAGGGAGGCAAAGGGCACATCCCCACTTACATTTGAATAGGCTGTGTCTTCCCTCCACACAAAAGGACTGTATACTCCCTGTACTTAGTCTGGAATCAGGGCTAGGAAGTCAAAAAGGAAGGGCATCTGCGCACCTCAAAGGCTATACTCCAGAACCTTCTCCCTACTTCAAAGGCATAACTGAGTATTATTACTGAACCTCAGATTCCACTGGCTTGACTTTACCAGATGGGTTACTCTGTCACAAACGTGACATATATCACATCCACCATATTGCAATGTCCATATAACATAAAGGAATTGTAATGTGGCAGAGGGGATATTTGTCATATTTGTGACAGAGTAACTCCATCCGCCAAACTCCAAATCAGGCCCTGAGTCTTCAGTATATTTCTGGACCTGTGGATTCTATCAGGAAGAAGGACTAGTATACTGTTCAAAAGACTACTACTTTCCTGGTCTGCTGCACTGCTAGACTGTGACCCTGCTGAATTATTGGCATGCTGCTCTGCTGCCTCATTGCCTGAGAGAAGGGAATGGATGTGCAACGTCAATCCTGAGCCCACACAATAGAGTGGCACCAAGGGCTAATCTGCTGGCCTCCTGCTCTGAGCCCCAGGAATATAAAAGGCTTGCAATATCCTGTACAAGCCACTGGACCCAGCTGAAGTAGTTTCCTGATCCCCAAGTGGTGTCCCTCAGATCCTGAACGTTGGTGTGGCTCTCAGAATTATATTTAAGTTTTTGGGCTTTTAGTAATCACAAAGGGACCTGTTTGCACCAAGTTTTCATCATTTACACATGATTCCTTGTGAAGTTCTACCAGCCACCTCTTTGTGCTATAGCATCAATCGTGATTGAGGGCAGCCTACTCAAAGCTCCATAAATGCCCGACCCTGATGACTTCAGGATCTTTTTGTTACAGTGACAAACCTCTGCAATGCCTAGTCTGTTCTTTGTGCTACTCTTATATCCTCCCTTGACACTCTCCCTCCTCCTTGAGGCCCCCTCTAATAAGAGCAAGACTCTTGGCACTGACTTGAGAAGGTAAATACCAGCAGGCCTAATCTGGTGATTTGGTGGCTATAGCCAACCTGCACTCCTTGGCAGTTGGCCTGAAAGTATAACTTTGACCCCATCCAGTGAGACCAACTATTTATATTTGGCACTTCAGGAATGTTGGCACTATTTTGGTAAATGATTTAAAAATTCATTACTTCTTTTCTACTGATTATTAACATTGTTGTTGTGTTTTCATTTAATTGCTGTGCTCAAACTGCATAAATACCTCACACATTGGCCTCTAAGTTAGGCCTGACTGCTTTTGGCAGTTCGGGCTGGACTGTTCCCATGTGGAACAGGGTCAAGACTGATTTGCATATGCCTGGGTCCAAACTGGAATGGCATGGGTAGCAACAAACGGTGGACTTAGACCCAGATCTCTGTACTGGGGGTGAATGTTTGACATTGTTCAGCATTCCGTCCATCACTTGTTCTTTTTGCATTTGCTGTCCCAAGTGGGATGGGTATGCCCAGACGTGGGTCCTGTGCTCCCCATGCAACTGGAATTAAGCTAACCTGGCTGATGAAGGGTGATACTCTGAAACTGGTCCTAGGATGCTTGTTTCCAGTCCAGGGAGGACCTGGCATGGCAGTTTGGGCTGGACTGTTCCCATGTGTAACAAGGTCAAGACTGATTTGCATAGGGCTGGGTCCAAACTGAAGAGGCATGGGTAGTAAAAAAATGATGGATTTAGGCCCAGATCTCTGTACTGGGGGTGAATGTTTGACATTGTTCCTCATTCCATCCATCACTTGTTCTTTTTGCATTTGCTGCCCCAAGTGGGAAGGGTATGCCCAGATATGGTTCCCGTGCTCCCCATGCCACTGGAATCAAGCTAGCCTGGTTGATGAAGGGTGATACCCTGAAACTGGTCCTAGGATGCTTGTTTCGAGTCCAGGGAGGACCTGGCTTTGCAGGTCGGGCTGGACTGTTCCCATGTGGAACAGGGTCAAGACTGATTTGCACATGGCTGGGTCCAAACTAGAGCAGCATGGGTAGCAAAAAACTGATGGATTTAGGCTCAGATCTCTGTACTGGGGGTGAACATTGGACATTGTTCAGCATTCTGTCCATCACTTGTTCTTTTTGCATTTGCTGCCCCAAGTGGGAAGGGTATGCCCAGACGTGGGTCTTGCACTCTCCATGCCACTGGAATCAAGAAAGCCTGGCTTATGAAGGGTGATACCCTGAAACTGTTCTGAGGATGCTTGTTTCCAATCCAATTAGGACCTGGCTTGGCAGTCCGGGCTTGACTGTGGAACAGGGTCAAGACTGATTTGCATATGGCTGGTTCCAAACTGGAGCGGCATGGGTAGCAAAAAAACGATGGATTTAGGCCCAGATCTCTTTACTGGGGGTGAATGTTTGACATTGTTCAGCATTACGTCCATCACGTGTTCTTTTTCCACTGACTGCTTTTGTGCCAAACTACCAGAGGGTTAAGCAGAGGTTAATTTAGTGCCTTTTGAGGTTGACCCTGACAATGTTTGTGGTTGTTGAGTGTGATTTCCATTCCCCTCAACAATAACTTAATTTCTTATATTGGTGGCAAAGGAAACTGGAGCCCTAGGAATTTGATTCTTGTTGTTGTTGGCTGTTGCAACCTGTTGACCAGATTATGAACTACCAGCTCTGAGAAACACAGTATACAGTATGACTATGGTTAGATGTCACACACAATGTTAAGAGAGGTAAGGCTGATAAACTGCTTCATGAGTACAACCCCGTCCATTTGTCTATCTGGAATACAAACATGGACATCCAGACCCATATTTATGGGGAATTGGTGTAGGGTAGCACTGCAAGTCTTCTTGCTGCGCTGCCATATGCCAATGTGAATTAGCAGGATGGCACTATTTATGAAATACGCTGGATTCCTATCCCTTTTCCCCGCGCTGGGACACAATTGGCTGCCTGACGACAATGCAGGCACCTTTGCAATCGGGTGCAAGGGTGCCTGCATGCAGGATTGGTTTTGTGCAGCAACGAACACGTTACTGAACAAAAACAATCCAGAGAGGTGTTTTCCTCTTTATGTGTGTCCTGCAGATTGCAGCACACAAGGGAAGTGGAAAAAGAAAGGAGGAATTTGAATATTCATCCCTGTTACGTTACGCCTGCTCTGAGAAGGAGTAAGGTTTTTGTGCTTTCCTAGGTTTACATGATTAAGCAAATCTGGGGCAGGGTCAAAATCCATGGGTGTTGAGTGAGAAAACCTACCACAGCTCCCTTGGAATGTTTTCCCAGCACAGAGTAGGGCAAAGCAGTGACTTGTGCTGCTTTATTTTACTCAACATCTATGAGGCCATGCAAGCCGTGCAAAGTGGCTTTTGATTGGCCTCATACATATGGTTGAGAGATTTGTGCTGCCTGAACATAGACAATTCCATTGCTGTTGCCCGATATGTCACTTCATACATTATAAAGTCTGAAAAGGCAGAAATGAAAGACATATGGGAAGAGATCTCCGCAGAGAAATCTTTAACTAACAAGCTGTATAGCTTTAGTTTAAAGATGTGTTCAGGCAATGAGAGTGAGGCTTGTGATTGGTTGAACTTTGTATGCTTATTTGATAAGAGCAAATCCATAAGTTGTATTAGTTTAGTCCTTGTTTTAGCATGTAAAACAGTTTTGAAAAAGGTTATTTAGATTGTGTATCTTGCTTGTTTTGATCTTGATGATTCTGAGATAGTGAAAACCAACATGATGGATGCTTATTATCCTAATCACTGTGGTCATTTAGTAAACCCATGTCAGTATGAAGTTGTTCAGTTTTACACATACAGGAACAATGTTGAACAAAACATTGAAGCAGGCAGGTTTGCTTTGTCTTGTTGTTATGGTTGTTCAGTCAGACACACAAAATTAAGGGCCATATGTACGAACACATTTTCCCATAGACACAGAATGGGTAAAACCCTTTGCCTCATCTGGCCCTAAGTCTCATCCTCTACCATAAACTCAGTTGTCAAATTGCAGACGCTTCCGCAACTATAGAGATCTCTTATGTCAACATGACCACTATGAAGATGCTTTCAATGCGGTTAACAATCTAATTCAATATCCAGTTTTTCTTACCTATCTGAAAATGTTGAATGATGAACTTCAACAAGACGAAACAATAGCAGCTGAGGTTAAAAAGGACAATTCACAAGGTAGCCAGAATTCAGACACTCACAGTAAAGAACCACTTGGGCAGCCTACATTCAAAATGAAGCAGTGCTGTTTATGAAGTAGAAAATGGAATGGAACATATAAAACTGAGACTATTTACTTAGAAAGCTTAGTAGCTCAACCTAATGAAGAGCAGCTACAAACTTACCAACAAATAACTGCATCATTTGACAATGGAATTCTACATGATAAGTCTGAATGTACAGGTACCACATACAAGCTTATTCTTCTGTACGTAAGTGGTCAGGTATGCATTGGGAACAGATTTATGATAAATTCATTACTGCATGACTACAAAAAGACAGAGTGCAATGTTTCTTGTGTTGTGACAGCACCCACTGGTGTAGCTGTACATAGGAAGAAAGATTATACTTTATATATTTTCTCATGTTGCCAGTGGAGCATGACAACAAAATAAAGTATCTCAAGCTATTGGTGAAGCTGTTCATCAGGCCTCAAATGTTCTAAGTAAATTGAAATAGGGATAGTTCTTAGAACTGATTATGATGTTCTCTGTGGTGGCAAACACATTTTAGTCTTTGGTGACCTTCTTCATCTGACACATGTTAATGGTCAGCCAGTTTTTAACAAGCTGTTTCATGAAGAAACTAGAGACTCTTTGGCAGAATTGAAAATGTAAATATATGGTGACATTTTCAATTCACAGAGTTAACTAAAAATATGAGACAAGCTGCAGATGTGGATAATGGCGATATTGTAAAAGACATTAGGATATGAATAGTCAGTAAAGAAGCTAAGAACACACTTGACACTCACAGTTTATATAGTATTTTTCCAAACAATTAGGCTCTAGCAAATGTCATGTAACATTTCCTTGAAAGTTACAAGCAGATTATGTGTTTCATGCCATTATTGGATGTGTGCACACCCTCCTTCTGAAATGCCTCAGATAGAAAAAGTGAAAATTATTTTACTAATCTCAAGCACTCAGGAAAACCAGATCCTCAGATATATAAATTACTAACTATAAGTTAACAACTGACAGTATGAACATTTTGTTAAATGTAACTTTTACAATACTTTAAAAAACGGAAAGACTAAGGGGAGAAGAACGACTAAAGGAAGAAGAACATCAAAAGAAATATAATAACATTATAATATCCCAACCCACAATCTCTGTATCTGTCTTTTTCCTGCCCTCTCAAAATAGCTGCATTGGTTAAGAGAAGCAAGAAATACAGCTTGTCTAGCATGTACTTTTAATCCTTCCTCCCCATCTGCTTTTGTTGTCCTAGTGTTTTCCTGAGCCTACTAAGCGGGATAAGGGTTTCTTGCTTACTCACAACCTCATTGGTTAAATCAATTGAAAATACTTCAACAGAGTCTAATACAAAACAGGCAAACTGTAGGCCTCTTGTACATGTTCTGCTATGTGTATTTGTGATAGTAATTGCAATAGCTGTGAACTGCTGAAAACTCTTTATGATGTGAGTGATTGGAAACACCCTATGTCATTCTGCAATTATGAATGTAATTAAAAAAAAATAAGGCTTATAGCCCATCACAGACTGGTTTACTTCCCTGTAATATTCTGTTCCCTTCTTGGTAGCCCTTGCCTTTAACTTGGGCCTTTAATCCTAGAGTGAACATTTAATGCTGACTATAGGCTGCTACAGCAAACTACAATGGAACTCTGACAAGTTAATCTGACAAGTGCACCCTCTTGCCAGACCTAAACCTACGCTAAGGTAGGCCCAAGGTAGCCCCATGGGCAGGGTGCAGTGTTTTTAAAAGGTAGGACATGTACTGGTGTGTTTTATATGCCCTTCTAGTGAAATACTGTCAAATTTGTTTTTCACTATTGCAAATCCTATCCCTCACAAAGGTTAACATGGAGAATTGCTTTGAAATATGTCAAGTGTAATTTCCCATTGTGAACAGGTAGAGATATGGAGTTTGGGATCTCTGTACTCACACTTTAAAAATACATCTTTAGTGAAGGTGATTTTTAAATTGTGTGTTTGAAAATACCACTTTTAGAAAGTAGACATTTTCTTGCTTAACCATTCTGTGCCTCTGTCTGGCTATGGAATACACGTCTGGGCCAGGGTGACAGTTGGGCTGGTTCACTCTAGACAGTCACACAAAGGGAGCTGAGGTGTTCCCTGCATATTCTGAGTGGTGGGAGGAGCTGACACTTGCACATGAATAGGGCTCTGCCTGTCCTTATATCCTGTAGTCCCCAACCCCATAGTGTATGTTTGGGACCACGGCAGGAAAGGCAGGGTCTTGTGCACTAAAAAGCTTTTCTGTTGATGTTTGCCTACTTCAAAGGCAGAAATGAGAATAAGTATTTGACCCACAACCCCAGACTGTTAAAAAAACATCTGGATCAAGAGAAGACTCTGAGAAGAGCTGTGAGGAGTACTGCCCCTTTTCTGTGTGTACTTTTGTTGGGTTGACCTGCAGTTGTTTATTCTGCTTTGAAGGGGACAATGCTTTTGATTTTTCTCCCAGGGCTTGGACTGAGCTTGCCTCTTGTTAAGAAGGCTCAGGGACATCAAAGACTACACTTGCCAGCCCCAGGGTTTTCTTTCTGAGAACCCTGACTTGCCAAAATGTCGACTCCAGTTTCTGGGCCCTTGGGATTGAAGTCTGGCAGAACCAGGCACACCAACTCCAGACAACCCCAGAACTTGTACCGCTGCCCAACTGTACTGATGCCCGCACCCAAAGTCGTGGTTCCCACTGAAGTGCAATGACTGCAAGATATGCAGCAGGTCTGATGTTGCTGCAGTACCTCTGAAGTCCTGTAACATTGTAAGTCCTGAGTGGAATGTCACAGATGTCTGTGACACCCAACTCTGTCACAGTGCCCCCGGCTCTGTGGTGTGACCGTAACATCCTCGATCCTGTCGGATTGTAAGAAACTGACACCTCACTGCCAATGTTGCCTCTCCTCTGCTGCCTCTGTAAGAAACCAATGCCTCACCTCCTGCGCAGCAGTAGGGAACTGATGCTGCACTGGCTCTTGTGACGCCGCCCCAACTCTGTGCCACGTCTTTGACTCTTCCTCGTTTCAAAGGTAATGTACCTGGGGTCTGCGCGACTCCATGACCGATGCCACACTCCCTTGCAAGTGGAGTTGGACTGTTGGAAACGACTCCTTCACAACACTGTGATAGCACCAGTTGGAGCTATTGTATTTCTAACAGCTTTATTCTGATTTAATCTTTAAGAATTTATATCTTTGCTTGTGTATATTAGATTTTTGTCGTCCTGGTATTGTTTCACTTAGACAATTATTTGCTACTACGTTTAAATGGTGTGGTGTCCATTTGTAGTGTTTTCACTGTGTTACTGTGTGTGGGTACAAATACTTAACACATTGCCTCTGAGATAAGCCTGAATTCTACTGCCAAGCTACCAAGGGGGTGAGCACGGGTTACCTTAGGAGTGTGACTCCTTTATCCTGACTATAGTGAGGGTCCCTACATGGACAGGGTGCAATCCACTGCCAATATAGACCCCATTTCTAACACTGCTGGTCACTACACACACTGCTAGCCAAACACCAGTCTACATTCTTTCAGCCAATGTGATTGCTGTGTCAGGCATGTTGGCGTATGAAAGCGATGAACCCTTGAATGGCACTGTCTGTTGATGTGAGTGTTGTAATGTGCTGGGCCCATGCCTGACTGCATGAATGGTCTTGTGTCTGTCACATTTGAAAGGTATGTGAATGGACTGTTAAGAGGTTGGTGCCCAGATGCAGCTTTACAGCTTACGGGCTATGAATCATTGGTTCCTATTTTTGACTTGTAATTATTAACATGGCATTTCATTTGTGTAAAATCTCTTGTTAATAAAATTGTAAACTCTGAATCTTCACTCACCCTCATGCCAAAACTAACCGTGATGCATGTGTACCAATAAAGAGAGTGAGACAACAACCAAAAAAAGCAAGCTCACTACGAAGTATCTTACTTCTGTGATGTCCTAAACACTCAAAGTATGAAAATCACAGTTTTTAACCTTTGTCCAGGATGACATGACTATAAACACCACATATTGTTGCTTAACCAAAAGACAATTGTATTGCACTTTTCCTCTCAGTTGGGAATTTAAATCACAAAAAACCCCGCTCTGACATATTCAGGCAGTGGAGCACTTCCCTGACATCTTAGGTGTCTCGGATGGGACCCCAATAATAAATCATACCACCAACTAGTTTGGTGGGTGAGGGGTCTTTTTAACAAAAGTCTAAGGACATGTCTTTCACAATTTGAGTGTTTGAGACATCACAGAAGTAAGAGACTTGGGGGGTCATTCTGACCCTGGCGGCCGGTGGCCGCCAGGGCCACCGACCATGGGAGCACCGCCAACAGGCTGGCGGTGCTCCCACGAGCATTCTGACCGCGGCGGTTCAGCCGCGGTCAGAAGCGGCAAGTCGGCGGGCTCCCGCCGACTTACCGCTGCTCGGGGGAATCCTTCATGGCGGCGGAGCGCGCTCCGCCGCCATGAGGATTCTGACAGCCCCTACCGCCATCCTGTTCATGGCGGGAAACCCGCCATGAACAGGATGGCGGTAGGGGGTGCCGCGGGGCCCCTGGGGGCCCCTGCCGTGCCCATGCCAACGGCATGGGCACGGCAGGGGCCCCCGTAAGAGGGCCCTGCTAAGTATTTCAGTGTCTGCCTTGCAGACACTGAAATACGCGACGGGAGCAACTGCACCCGTCGCACCCCTGCAACTACGCCGGCTCAATTCTGAGCCGGCGTCCTCGTTGCAGGGGCATTTCCTCTGGGCCGGCGGGTGCTCTTTTGGAGAGCGCCCGCCGGCCCAGAGGAAATGTCTGAATGGCCGCCGCGGTCTTTTGACCGCGGTGCGGTCATTTGGCGGCGGTACTATGGCGGACGGCCTCCGCCGTCCGCCATAGTCTGAATCACCCCCTTGGTAGTGTGCTCACTTTTTGTCCAGGGAAAATCTAACACCTCTAGATATGTTCGTAAACTACACACCCAGGGAAGTAGAGGGCAGTTTTACTTCACATGGATCGCAACATGTTTTCTTACCTCATAGTCCTGCAAACCTCAAAATTTGACTAAAATCACACATTTCCCATGCATTTCTTTGCCATATTCTTCACAAACAGAAATATACCATACAGTGTTCCCCTGGGCCTCCTGATAAAAATTATACCTCACTTGTGTGGGTGCCTAAAGCAGAGTCAGCCTAAAAATGTATTTTAAAAAACTGCCCTTTTGGACCAACTTTGGTTCCCCTTAAATCTCTACACATTTTTGGACCTTCCCTGTTGCAGGCACTTGGCCCACCCATGCAAGTGAGGTATCATTTTTATCAGGAGACTGAGGGGAAATGCTAAGTGGTAGGAAATTTGGGCTTCCCTCTGATACTAAAACATTCCATCACAGAAATGTGAGGAAAATGTCTTTTGAGGCAAATTTTGAAGTTTGCAAGGGATTCTGGGGGACAAAACCTGGTGAGAGACACACAAGCCATCCCATCTGTACTCCCCTAGGTGCCTAGTTTTAAAAAATGTACACGTTTGATAGGTTTCCTTAGGTGCCGGCTGAGCAAGATACCAAAATCCACAGCTAGGCATGTTGCAAAAAAAGTGGCAGTTTTCAGTGGAAAAATTTGATGTGTTCGCATTGTGTTTTGGGCCACTTCCTGTTGCAGGTACTAGGCCTAGCTACACAATTGAGGTACCATTTTATAGGGAGATGTAGGGGAATATAGAATAGTAGAACAAGTGTTGATACCAACTGCCTTTCTCTGCATTTGATCCTCTCAAATGTAAGACAGTGTTTAAGAAAGAAGTCATTTTGAGAAATGCTCCCTAATTGACATGCTAGTACAGGTACCCAAAAATTTAGAGATGTGCAAGCAACCACTGCTTCTAAACTCCATGTCTTGTGCCCATTTTGGAAATACATAGGTTTCCTTGATACCTATTTTTCACGGTTTATATTTTACCAAATGAATTGCGCTATATTGTTACATAATGAAAAACCATTGCAAGGTGCAGCTCAGTTATTTGCTCTGGGTACATTGGGATTCGGGTGAACCTACACACCCTATATATCCCTGAAACCAGAAGGGTTCAGTGGAAATAATGGTAGATTGCTTTTGAAAATCTGTCATTGTTAGAAAATGTTACAGATGAAAATCTTACCATAAATGGCTGTTTTTTTTAACTCAACATCAATATTGTTTTATTTCAACTGTTATTGTCTAAAGGAAAACCTTGAAGGATCTACATAAATGACCCCTTGCTGAATTCATAATTATTTCCACTTTTCAGAAATGTATAGCTTTTTGGGATCCACACTTGGTTTTGTATCCATACCATTTCTACCACTAACTGGAAGGAGGTTGAAAACACAAAGAAATCTGAAAAATCGGCTATTTCCCAGTTTAATGCCAAAACTATGTTGAAAAATGTGGCTTTCGGATTCAAATCTGCCTGTTCCTGAAAGCTGAGAAGATTGTGATTTTAGCACTGCTAATTATTTGTTGATGCCATTTGTAGTGAAAAAACAGATGCTTTCTTCAGCAGCGTGGTTTTCCCATTTTTCCCTAAAAGCCCAAAATGTATCTGTATTATGGCTAATTTCTTGGTCTCCTCCAGAGGTATCCACAAACCCTGGGTACTTTTGGAGTTGTTAGGATGTTGGTAAAAAGGACACAAATTTAACATTGATAGCTTATGGGTACAAAACAGGTATGGAGCCCAAAGCACAACCTATCCAAGACAGCCAAAAAAGAGTGCAGCAATTGGGGGGGCAGCAAAAAATGGGTTAAAATACGATCAGCAGATAAATAACAATATTTATTAATGATATGATATATTTCTGGTCTGCAGCTAGTGAGCAAGAAGTAATATGTGACATAAACAGAAACAGCATAACAATATCCTGTTATAAGACAATAGGGAGCTTTAGATTAACTTGTTAGGGATATGCAATGAAAAAATGTTTTGAATCAAGATTGTATTCACTTTCTTAACTTCATTACTAAGATGATATTATTCATATAATTGATGTATAATATGCACAACATTTAGGTATGTACGTGCACTGATTGTGGGGGTACAGCAAAGGTCCCTTACTGTTACTCTGGAAAACGTCTTTTTGAGATGCTTGTCACATTCCAAATATCCCCCTAGTCCAATAAGTACAAATCTGTGGAGATTTTCTTTTTTCAGCAGAGCCAGAAGTCCACTTTGGGGGCAGCTCCTAAAAGTGTAACTTTCTCAAAATTTGGACTTCTACTGCATTTGTCATCTGTATGTGTTTTTTGCATTTAGTTGTTGAAAATCACAAAAAGAAAGCTAAACATTGTAAGAGGGTCTCTATTTTTGAGCAATAAACATTTTGGGTCTGATCTGAATTTCAGCGGATGGCTTACTCAGTCACAATGGTGATGGATATCCTGTTTGCTGAAATATAAATTCCATTGGAAATAATGGGATTTATATTTCAGTGGACGAGTTATCTATCACTGCTGTGACACAGTAAACTAGCCGCCAAAATATAAGTTAGGCCTTTAATTACTATTACAGCTGTGATGAACCGCTGTTTCTAGACGAATCATAAATATGATACAGAGGAATAAATATTCCTAAAACCAAACAAAATTCACCAGCCACTTTACAATCAACCCTTGTGTTAGGAGCACTTCCCTGAGTTGATTTTATAACTGCAAGCTTTGGTGTCTTCAGAGGTAAGCTCTTTTTGTACATAACAGGATGATGCTGTGCATACACAGTATCAAGATTCATGCAGCCTCTAGAAAACCCACGAAGCAACTGATTTATATGTCTTCAGGAATTTTATGTTAAAACATTTTTCTTAATTTTTTTTTAGATGTAGAGGGACTCTCCAAGTTATCATCAGGAATATGTTTGTAAAGAATTTAAAATTAAGACTAGATGTAAGGAGCTTTTTTGAGATGGCAAATGGCCTGATTTAAAAACTCTGGCGGTCATTCTGACCCTGGCGGTCAAAGACCGCCAGGGCGGAGGACCGCGGGAGCACCGCCGACAGGCCGGCGGTGCTCCAATGGGGATTCCGACCGCGGCGGTAAAGCCGCGGTCGGACCGGCAACACTGGCGGTCTCTCGCCAGTGTACCGCCGCCCCATTGAATCCTCCAAGGCGGCGCAGCTTGCTGCGCCGCCGAGGGGATTCCGACCCCCCCTACCGCCATCCAGATCCCGCATGGGCATTGCAGGGGCCCCTGTAAGAGGGCCCCTACAAGTATTTCACCGGCTTCATCGTGGAAGCATCTTTCCCGCTGGCCTGAAGGCGGCCGCCCGCCAGCCCAGCGGGAAAGTCAGAATTACCGCGGCGGTCTTTTGACCGCGCAGCGGTATTCTGGCGGCCCCCGACAGGCCGGCGGCGACCGCCGCCGGTCAAAGTCGGAATGAGGGCCTCTGTCTGTTTGCGGATGTAAAAATGCTTTTTGGTATAAACGAACGTTAAACTGTGATTTAAAAAAACTCACAGTTTGTGTTTGTAAATCAGTATTTGGAAAGGGCGAGTTTAGGTGTCCCTTCCAAATAGCGATTTGCAGTGGTATGTAGCACTGTTTTATGACCGAATTACAGTAATAGATCATTATTTTTTTTTACTGCCCACTTAAAGGTAGTGGTAATCATTTGCAAATGGCAAGTTGTCCCAATGATCCTAGCTCTCCTTTGAGAATGTGAAAACAAATAGTTATTAGGAGCAGGCAGTGGTCCCACAGACCAATGCCTACTCTTAAAAAATGAACTTTCAAATTTTCATTTTTTTCTTTTGAAATACATTTGATTTTTCCTTTAAGGAAAGCGGGCTGCATTTCAAACAAAAAAAATATTGCTTTATTTAAAAGCAGTAAACACATTGTGGCGTGCTGACCACAGCAGGCCACCATCCCTGTGATGGCTATGATTCCTAATGGGTCACAATCACTAATTTTTACTAAAATCTTAATATTTTAGGACTAGTGACTTCCTAGTTGTGATTCAGAGAAAACTGAAATTAAGTAATCACTAGTCCTAAATGTTAGAACATCTATCCCTTATACACCAAATGAATTTGAAGAGTACAGTAGGGTATTCACATACTGGTATGGGTCTTAGTTAAATCACTGAAATGGGCCACTACTGAGATACTTTCCCAGCTCATGTCTAGGTGGCAAGTGGGAATTTTGTAGCACACTGATGACTATAAAGGGAATAAAGAAATGCTCTTGAATAATTTGACTGAAAAATGAATGTCTTTTTGTACACATAAGGGCCAGTGAAGACTATTGATATGACATTAAGCAGTCTAAGACAATTTTAGGCTAGTTTAATTCAAGGAAAATAGCAAACCTTTTTACAGTCTAATGAGCTGGACACCATTCTTACCCAAACTGTGATTTCTAGAACTTTTAATGAAAAACCCAGATTCTACAAGCACACAGTTTTGCGTGAAAAAGTATCCCTCCTGCTAGCACCATCCCAAGACGCCAGGCATCATATTTATGGTATGACGGTAGCTGGCAGTAAGGCCCAGCGAGTATCATAAAAAAAGACACTAGCCGGGTAGGGGAGGCATAGGGGGAACAGGAGGTTGTACATCAACGGATGATGCTAGTTTGGGCAGAGGCATACATAATGCCTCTAACCAGACTAGTGTCATCCTTTGACGCACAACACCCATGGACATGACTCCTGTTTTAGTAAAGACAGGAGTCATGCCCACCACCCTACTGGCCATGCCCAGGAGACATTTGTCCCCTGGCATGGCCATTGGGCCCAGTGCCATGTAGGGGGCCCAAGTTAGGCCCCCTATGGCACTTATTAATAAAAATTAAAATACTCACCTGTACTTACCATAATCACCAGAGGATGGGGTCCTCCCATCCTCTGGTGTCCCTCTAGTATGGGTGGGGGTGTCCCTCGTGCTAGGGAAGGGCACCTGTGGGCCCATTCCATGGTCTCAGAGGCCCCCTTCCCCTGTGCTTGATTTAAGTGCAGGGGATCGATATGGTGCTAAGTCCATATCGTCATTTTTTGCCCGGGTAGCCCTACCTTGCATCTCAATTATGCAAGGTGGTTTCCCACTGGCACGAAATGGCTGTAACTCCAAAACTTTGGCGCTAGACAGGTCTAACACCAAAGTATAAATTTGGAGTTAGGTTTGCGTCAAATTTGTGTAAAACAAAATAAACAATTAGACACAAATGGGGTATAAATATGCCCCTAAGTCTCGTGAAGCCAAAACTAGATCTAGGCAGTTTGGCTTGGAATATGTAAATTATAAAGTTGGTACATGTGAATAATACCCTATCTTTAGGACACTTACATCTAAAAAAGTATCTCCACTTGCGGAGCACTGAATTACTATACGTCAGACATAAGAAGTCAGGTACATATAACCTTTTGTGTGGCTCGCATTCATCAAGTCAAAGATTGAGACGCAGCTTTTGTCTTCTAGCTATATTAAAATCAGTGTGCTTCTGTGATCTATATAATTTTAGTTTGGGCTTTATCCACATTTCTGCTTGTATTTTTCACTCAAGCATTCAAAATGTATGCCATCTTCACATTTAACATTGTGTGAGGCTTAAGTGGTATAGATTGTAGGGGTGTGGAATGCATTTTGTTTCAGGTCCCATTTAGTGCTGGTCAGTGAGAGCTTCCGGATTGTCCAATGCCTCTATCAACTCTGACCTGGCAGTAACCGCAAGGCACAGAGAAATTAAAGAAATCATGAGATCATATGTCTATCTACCTCAAACAGATGCTTTGCTTCAGTTGCACCTTTCATAATGCAAGAATCAAATACTGTTAAAGGTTCAATGATTGAATAAATGTTTGGAAATTCTAACCTCAAAGGAATGCTCAATTTTCTGTGTTAATTAGGAAACATTGTTCAAAAGGTCTAAAAACTGATATTTATCATTGTTCTGGGAGCCAGCCATGAATGGAGGCTTCCCCAATGCTGCTGCATTCAATAAAGTATTACTTTTAGTTGAGGGCCCTCCACGTGGGCGGAGAAGCATAATCCCACCAAATATATTTACCCCATAACGGAAAAATGAAATGGTAATAAACTTTGTTTATTACCACTTTATTTTGCAGAGCCCCGTCTTGAACCGAGTGTCAGGACGGGACGTGTTAATTGCTGCCAAGTGGCAGCAGGGAGCTGTGCACTTGTTTGAAGTGTACATGTCCCTTTGGCCGGCTGTCTTGCGACAACCAGCCTGACATGCACACTTTAAACATCTCTAATGCAGCTATCTTAAGGCAGCTGGCTTAGATAAAGCACAGGCCTCCAGCACTGAGAGAGCCCGCTCCCACCAATCCTGACGCTGCTTTCTTGCTTGTTACCAGCATGAAACCAGTGGCAGGATTGGCTTGTGCAGTTTCCTGGGTCCAGTGACAGTCGCGTGTCAGAGCTGGGTTCAAGTTGTTTACTCCAAATGTGTTAATAAACTTATTGAACTTCCGTAATGGAGCCTAAGCTTTGAGTAGGATCAAGAATGAGGTTAAGGAAAATTAAAGCTGTTTACTAAAATATTGTGTATAAAAGAGTGGGGAGAGTGTTGCCTGGTAAGATGCCCAACTGATTCTGCGAGCCTCTCATATTTACGACTGGATCTCAATGAAGTCAAGGGACCAGCCATTAGTGAATGCATACTATTAGGTTCCTTTTTCTTTTCTTCCTATCATTCTGAGCTCTAACACTGATGATTCTTTGTCTCTCCACTGTGACATTCTGTGAATTTCCTGCCCCCCATCCCGTTCCCTTGGCATGAGCCTTGAAAATTAATTTCATGGCCCATCCTTGCTCATATTTAGCATGTTGTGAATATTGTTGTCTGAAATAGACACAGGATCAGTTTAGAGCAGTTTGAGTGAATATGAGCTCTCAGAACAGCTAACGCATGGACGAGATCAACCTTCCATCTCCTTCTGGATCATCAGCACATGAGAAGGTCACACATCAAAGTCTGTTTTAGGTCAAAAGTCATAAAAACCTATTGGACTTGGGTCTTTCTGCAGGGCCTACCAAGGATTTTGCCTTTCTTTGCTAAACCCATTTAGTTGCCTTTTACAACTCTGCACACTTTTATTCCTGTTCGTCAGTGATAAAGTACTAGTTCTCTTCTTTTTAAACATGGTAAGATTGACACATTTATTTTTTAAGTCCCTAATATACGACACTCCATGTACCCAGGGCCTGTAAATTAAATGCTACTAGAGGCCTGCAGCACCCATTGTGCCACCCACTACAGTAGATGTGTACTACAAGTCCTACCCCTGCAGCCTGTAGTGCAGTTTTAAATTGCCATTTGACCTAGCAAATAAACATTTTGCCAAGCTCAAACCCTCTGTTTAATACTTATAATTCACCCAAGGATAGGCCCCAATATATAGGGCAGAGTGCATGGCATATAAAACGTAGGCCATTTGCATTTAGGTTTAATTGTACTGGCAGTAAAAACCTGTCAAAGTACTTTTTCTCTGTTGCCTTTCACATAGACTAACGCTGGGTTCATTTAATACACTTAATTAGTGACAACATGAGTTTGGGAGTGGATAGACATTAGAAATTGGGTATCTAGTTGGCAGAGGTATGCACCTTGTCCAAGTAGGAACCACATTCCTAATCAGGGTAAGTCACAACACAACCTGAATTATCCTGTGCTCACCCTCCGGTAGTTTGGCACAGAGCAGGCAGGCTTAATTTAGAATGCAATATGTAAAGTATTTGTGAAATACCTCATGCAGTAGCACAGTGAAAACACCACTTGAAGTACTCCACACCAATTTAGGAAAATAGATATTATTTATCTGAATAAAACGAGATCAAAACAACAAAAATCCAAAATACATAAGTGAAGATATCACCCTTAAGAGGTTTAAGTCATAATCCATAGGGATTAATGGATGTATCTCTTTAGCACAAAGTACCTTGTATGCATGAAAAATTAAGATGCTGGGGGCTGCGGATGTGGTGAGGCATCAGAAAGTAAAGCAATGCATCATTTTTTGCCAACGTGGTTGGGGTGATGCATCAAGTCTTTCATTGTAGGCAAGGTGATGCATTGCTTTTCAGGCATGCAGCCTTGATACCTTACTGTGGTGCAGGGTTTGATAAATTGGCATCCAGGGACTATGTGTGGAAAATCTAATTGTGCTGTAATGATGAAATGGCTCTGCCTCAGTTCTGTAGGCAGTGTGGTGATTTCCCACGAAGCAGGCGCTGTGTCGATTCTGCAGGCGCTGCATCGATTTTTCCGGTGCCATGGATTTTCTCTCTTTGGTGAAGTATCTGATGGCCCTGAGACTACTATATGAGGAGGCAAACTGACAAGCCATTGGAGATCAGTTGTGGGGGAAGGCAAAGTCCTTCCAGCAGAGTCAGGGTGCAGCACATAGAAGGGCAACAAGCAGGAGAGCAGTCCCTCCAGAAAAGCAGTCCAGATTAGTCACTTTGGCAGCACAGCAGTCCTTCTGATGGAGTCTAGTTGTAGGTTCAGAAGTATCCAATTTTATGGGTTAGGGGAACACAGACACATTATATATACTCAAATGTGCCTTTGAAGTGGAGGATACTTCAAAGAGTGGTTTTGAAGTGCACCAGTTCCCCTTTCAGCCCAGTCTTGTCTGCAGGGAGCTGTGTGGTGGTGGTGGTGGGTGGGGGGGGGGTATTACTGATTACATTTCTCTGATGAGAGAGAAAATTTGCTAGAAGGGAGCAGAAGTCTTGTGTTCATTTGCCAGTAGCAAAGATCTTTAGTAATTGTGGTGGCTCAAACATAATATATGTGAAAATCGTCATGTTGCTTTTCCTTCTTTGATTCCTATAGGTTTGAGCATATGAGAGCCCCTCCACCCTTCCTGCCCAGGAAGACCCATCAGTATGCAGATGAAGGCAGATGCAGCTGAGCGTCCTGTGTTTTTGGCTGTCTGGGTAGAATGCACAAGGGGAGCTGTCAACCAGCACAGACCAGACGTGGATTGGAGACAGGTTGCAAGGCACAAGGAGCAATAAGTGCAGAGAAACACCTACTTTCTAAAAAGGGTAATTTCCAAAAAAGGAATGTTAAATCCAACTTCACCAGTAAGCAGGGTTTCTCACTACCATTCCAAACATACCAAACATCACAAGGTCACTCCTTTCAGATCAGAAATTACCACTTAAAAGTATATAAGGCCATTTCCAATGCTGGCTTATGAGAGGAGCAAAATAGTGAAAAACAACTTTGGGTATTTTTCACTACCAGGAAATGTAAAACGTACATGTACATGACCTGCCTTTTACTTACATAGCACCCTTCCCTATGGGCTACCTAGTGTCTTCCTCAGGGGTGAATTATATGAAATAAAAGGGGAGGTTAAGGCTCCACAAGCAGTTTTAAATGCCAAATTGAAGTGACAGCAAAACTGCACACTCAGGTCTTGCAATAGCAGGTCTAAGACATGATTAAGGGATTACTTATGTGGGTGGCACAATCAGTGCAGCAGGCCCACTAGTAGCATTTATTTTACTGGCCCTAGCCACATCTAGTGCACTTTACTAGGGATTTATAGGTAACTTAAATATGCCAATTGGGTAGGAGCCAATGTTACCATGTTTAGGGGAGACAGCACAAGCACTTTAGCACTGGTCAGCAGTGGTATAGTTTGCAGAGTCCTAAAACCAGCAAAAACTGGATCAGAAAAATGGAGGCAGGTAAGCAAAAAGCTGGGGGAAGACTACCCTAACACTGTCAGGTCAAACAATAGAGAAATACTTCTTCATCTTATTTATTTATAATATAAACTCCTTTTTAGTGGTATTTTTTCACTCTGAGCTACAAACCTGGAAAGGCCACTTCTAGAAAGCTGACCTTTTTCTGCCTAAACTAACTTTCCTTTCCTGTCAGTGTCTAGGGTGACATGCCCAATAATGACTATCCACGTGATGTGCATTCCTTCTAGACAGCTGAATAAAAGACTTTGGGTGTGAGGAAGATAATTTTTCCCTAAGCAGGATGGCCCAGGGCGGCTATATTCAGCACTCCCGGACAATCAAAGGGTTGTCTGAGGGCTACCCCACCCACCTTCTTGACATCTGAATCTGCCTGCTCTGTCACTGATAAATGCAGCTGACACCACCTGTCCTGCCTGTCCTTTGTTACTCTAGATAGTTTGAGCCAATTCCAAGGAAAGGGTCAAAAATGAAAATAATCAGTTTAGGGGTGGAACAAATAGAGGGATCCCCACAAAAGTCGCATCCTCTGAATCTCTAATCAGAACACTCCTGGACTTATGAATGATTCAGAAGGACTGCCCTGCTTTCTGAAGAAGGAAGACAGGACTTACTTGCCTTTGTTTTGCCAAGAAGTGACTCTGAGGCTTAGTTTGATGATTTTATGTTTGAGCTACCAGCTTCCATCTCGACCTATTTAAACTCTGCAGTTGGCCTCTTCAGGAATGAGTCCTGTTCCCCAGGAGGAACCCCACCATGTCCCAGACATGTGGCCAGCATCAGAGTCTTCTCCTCCTACTTTCAACTTTCAAAGACTGAACTCAGGTGAAAACCCAGCGATTTTGGGCTTTTCACAACCATTAGTGGACTCCACATCACCAATGACTGCCTGCATCTTCTGCCAATGTAGTTCCAGGAGTGGCCTGCTCTGTGTACCATCAGCTACCTCCTTGCGGCTCATGCCAGTTCGAAGCTCCGACAGAAGCTCTGCGAGTGAACTTGGACTGTGTGAGAAGGTAGGCTCACTGAGATTACCCTGATCCTTGACCTAAGGTCCACTGAGGTTGACCTAAACTTGTGACTTTGAACCGGTCCTGTGCGTCCAAATAACCATGTGTGGCGCTTTGTGCTTTTTGACGCTATTGTCACCTGAAACTTTAAACATTCATAATTCTGGTTCTACTGATTGGAAGTTTGTTGTTTTGTGTCATTTTACTTATTAAAACATACTCTATTCTTCTAAATTTTTTTGTGATTTTTCATGTGTTTTGTTCTCATTTCATTACAGTTTGAGTGCTGCATAAATACTATACACTTCACCTATAAGTTAATCCTAGCTACTTTTTTGGCATGCTACCTGAAGGTAAAGCACAAGTTTATTTTGTGACTTTTGTGGTTCACCCTGGCAAGGATTGGGTTTGAATTTATTGGGGCTCTCAGACCTCTCAACTAATAACCCAGTTTCTTACAAAATTAATATGAATCATTGTTCTTGGAACCAGCCATAAATGGAGGATGTCTCCACACCACTGGAATCTATAGAGTATTACTTTGAATCTTTTCTGTATTTGTTTTATTGATTTGATTATTGAGCTTCTAGAGAGGTAGTGATATTTCTAGTGAAGGATTGTTCACACTAGAAGACTTATTAAAATAGTATTTTTCTTTCTTTTCTGATTATCAAAGGAATACTTTCATTGTGGACAGTTGGCATCTGAATCATTTGTATTTTTGTAACTGACATTTATACATTCATTCCTGGTCTTTAATTAAGGAAGAGGGATCAGCTCAGGTATAAAATACGATATAAGCATGGTTTTTAAGTGCAATATATTATACACATTATGCTTCATAATCATTGCATTTCTATCATTGTATTAAGTGGATAGTTCGTCTAGAAGTCACTTGGACATATACTTCTACACGGATTAATGATAAACCTTAATGACCAATCTTTTATACTTCTCTAATTCCTCTGAAACCTCCATAGCCGCCCACCGTTTAGCAGCTATCTCTTAGGGTTGTCAAAAAGATTTATCACACAAGTGAAGTTTCAAGTAGGTCCTAATTTCCCAAGTATTCATTTACATACAGTTCACAGTGTAATTCTCTCCTCGTGGCCTACACCCAGGCTGATACTGGAAATTTGATATGTTTTTTTATAAGTACTACAAAACTATGTTACACCAGTAGATTATCAGTGATATTGTACTCTAGTGCATAATTGGTGTAGCTTATCTTCTTAAGCGAATGACAACTCACAAGTGAAAAGTTTGCCAAGTTTAAAATACATCTAAGGATTGATTTTCACCCTAAAGCCCAACCTGCATCAAACGTATGTCCGTCACATAACTTTCATAGGATTTATGCAAAGTACTCAAAGGTTATATGAGTGAAATTGCACCATACTACAATTTTTCTCCAGTCATTTCATAACAGTTTACCTCTTCCACTGTATATCTCTACATATAATTACTCCATATCTTAGGAAATGAGTAACAGTGACATTGTTCTGAGAGACATCTTTTCAGCTGACTGCTGAAGAGTGTCTGACACATTCACACCCTAAGTGACTTTGCGAGTTCTAGCCACTGTATGATTTGCTTAGCTAGTTGATATCAGATAGGCTGCCCTGGGGCCTGCAGTGCTATTTGTATATGCTGTCCAGTGCAGCAAGCTAAAATTCTACTAGCAAAGTACAACTGTATCAGCTTCAGTGATATCAATATGTTAAAAAAGTGCACTTTGGACTTGTTCAATGATTCAGTAAAACTTCATATTTATTAAGGTGCTGCCTCGCTTCACCCAGCTTTGTATTGTGGGGTTGTCAAAAGTGAAATTGATTATGGTCACAGCTTCGCTATGAAAGCAAGGCTAAGGAGATGATATTTTATTATCTCTGGCTGCATCACTTGAATAGTTCTGTTTATTGGTGCCACCCTTCTCACTCTGCTACCAAACTGATATGTTTTTAACAAAGTGGTGCGCCATTTGATGGCTTTTTCCTCCTGCTTATGTTCGCTCACACAGCTAGGCTTAACATCACTGGAAATAACGTTTTACATGCTCTTAAAAGAAATATTGCCTCCGATACTGTCACTCTATTAGCTCTAACGTGGACTGACCATCTACAAATATATCTTCCCTGTTATCATTGTTAATCAAAGGTGTTCTATTTGCTAAAAGAAACCTTTATCAAGTGTAGAGTTTCTCATATATCCTTGATCATCACAAAAGATAGATTTTTGTTGCCATTTTTTAGAGTTTTAGAATGAGTTGTAGTATTTTGGAACTACTTTTAACATCTTCTATTCATTAATTTTATTAGGACACAGTTAAGGTGTGCGTTTTCTCATACATGCTTGATGATCCTTAATGGCAAATTGCATTTCTTAACAATTTTTGGTATCTATTTTTAACATGCATTCATCAATAAACCCTATTTGGGAACATAATGGAAATTAATGTGTTTATTAGGTCTCTTGGGAACAGTTGAGTATCAGGTATTTTTTTCTCACTAGGACCACGTGCAATCCTCAAGTCTCCTTAGGGATTTCAACAATTTGAATAGTATCATATAGGAGACAAGTACACACGAGGCCAAATAAGCATTATGGATATTAAACAAATGAGTATCTTCAGTACAGCAACTGTTAATCTTTGAGAAGACAAGAAGCAGAGACTTATTTACAATGCCCCCTCTCAACCACTTTCTTATGATATCACAACTTTTCAAGATAGGAAATATATCTTAATTTGCACTTAGTGATCATAAACAACATCCTATTTGATTTGCAAAACACAAAAATAATTTGCAGGTTAGGTTTACGACTTTATATAGATGACGATGCAAACCAGCACTGGCTTGATTTGTTACTGCCTAGATAAGCTAAAGGTCCAGGAAAAGACACAAAGGACGATATTAAAGAGTGTCTACCACTAGCCGTGCTAGCGAGCCACATTCTATCAAAAAATTCTGAAGGTTACATATTTCTCCATGATTCCTCTCAGTAGGCTAAGATTAGCCCATTAGTCAAGGTCAACAAATATGTGTTTACTAAAGACACCTAACAATGGCTGGCCGAGAAGTCAAGGTAGCCTATGAGTCAATCACTTCAACCAAGGATTTCATTTACGTTCTTCAAGCTCTGGAAGGACATGTGAACAACTGGACAAAACAGATAAAAAGTGTTGCTAAGTGGAAATTATCTTTCACTTACCCCTAAGCTCCAGTTAGAAGAAGGCCTTAATGCAAACACGGAGTTCACAAAGATCACCCTTAAATTAATTTTTCTCATAAGAAACTATGCCATTAAATAGATCATTACATTGATTAGTTCCTAAGCTGAGGTAGTGGTTGACCGCTATTACAGTTTTCGTCAATACAAATATATATTTTGTTAAATAATTGTAATGTTAGAAATATAATTTTCGCATTACCTTTTTTTTAAAGAAAAACATTATTTCATTCCTATTGCTAATATTCTGAAATATCCCACTCCAGTGCCTGAGGGATGCAGAGGTAAGTTAGCTGTACAATTAACAAATTAAGTGCAATTATTTTTCTAATATAGTTTTCTTTCTCTCACTCTCCACTAGACACTTTTATGCTCAGAGTATTTTATGATTACTTCCAAAACAACGTTTATGATGAACATTAGATTATACCTGTAGGAAGACAGTTATTGATACTGTCAGAGGAAACATAGTGGCAATAAAAAGGCGCATGATTATGCATTTTAATAGCTCTATTTGTCCTTGCCATGATATTAGTACCGCTAGACAATGTAGAGTAGTTCACAGTTTTACATAACCTGGCAGGATGAGCACTCGGATTTTGAACGTTTAAACTGATCTATGTGACATGACAAATGTGTACTCTTTCACTGGGTTTGTAAAGTAGAACATTGTAAGTGCTCAGTTGCCTGAATCGTTGCAGAAAGTATTTAACTTGCTATATATTTTACCTTGGGTACCACATTTCAACAGCATATTTACAGTACTGAAGAATGTCCATATTCACAGTAAGTCACGGGGAAATAGAAAACGCTCTCAGTGAATGCACAGAAGCCTTTATCGACAGCTTGATAACATGAAAGCATATTTTGTTCTTGTGTACTACATGCGCGCTTTATTCAGATGCAGGAAAGGAAGACATTGGTAATAACATGTACACAAGAAATGTCAGCCATTTTGGTGAACGAAATTGCACCTAGACATTAGGAAGTACCCGGTCAGCATTCCTAATGCACATCAAGGACCCAGACAAGAATGGAAAAAAAGCACTATTGATCACTTTGGAATAACAGCGCCAACTTGTTTTTTAGAAGGGAGGTGGCATGTTTCAAGTTAGCCTTTGCTATCATTTTACCATGACTGATTATTCCACAGACTGTGTGTGAATGGGTGTATGCATGCATGTGGGAATGGGTGTGCGTATGCGTGTGTGTGTGTGAAGGGGGGCGTGAATGTGGGGGGGGTTGGTGCAGAAGAGGGGGTTTGGGGATATCTGGAGAGGGGTTTGGAGTGGGGAAGACCTCTATCAGTGACAGAGAAGGGATTCCCTGCCACTTACAGTGCCTACCGCCATGGTTTTCGTGGTGGTAGGGAAGCCACGGAAACCATGGCGGTAGGCTGGATCATTATCCTACAGGCGGTACAGTGACGGCCCCTGGGCTGGAGATTGATATCTCCAGCCTGGCAGCTGTTACCCAGTGGCGATCGGTGTGGTACATTGGTGGTTTGGCTTCAGTCAAACTGCCAATGTGATAATATGGTGGAAAGTACCGCCAGCCTGTTGGAAGTATTTTCCACCATATTACCGCCGACCACCAGGAACCAGATTCCATCCTTGTAGCCAGCTCTTCTGTGTGCTGATTATTCAGGCTTGTTAGAAATGGAGTCTCTGGTTGGCAAAGGTATACACCCTTGTCCAAGTAGGGACCACAATCCTAGTCAGGGTAAGTCACACACAATCCAAATTATCCTGCACCCACCATCTGGTAGCTTGGCACTAAGCAGTCAAGCTTAACTTAGAAAGCAATGTGTAAAGTATTTGTGTAATAAATCACACAGTATGTTAGAAATTTGGTTTTTATGTTGGCCGTCAGGTTACCCCCTGTCCAAGCAAGGACCCTCACTCTAGTCAGGGTAAAGGAGAATCACCCTCAGCTAACCCCCACTCACCCCCTTGGTAGCTTGGCACGAGCAGCAGGCTTAACTTCAGAGTGCTAGGTGTAAAGTATTTGTACCAACACACACAGTAACTTAATGAAAACACTACAAAATGACACAACACAGGTTTTGAAAAATAGAAAATAAGTATCTAAACAAAACAAGACCAAAACGACAAAAATCTACAATACATAAGTTAAGTTATCAATTAAAAAACAAAAAGAGTCTTCATGTAATTTTAAACACAAAGCTAACGCTGGTAGTGTGGAAATGTACCAGGGTGCGTCAAAAATAACTCCGCGCGGGCGACTGTGCGTCCAGAAGGGCTTGCGATGCATCGATTTCACTCACAAGTGAGATCGTGCACCATTTCTCCTTTAGTTGAGTTGGTGTGCGTCGTTTCTTCTCTCTGTAGGAGAACGATGCGTCAATTCAAACCACACTCTCGAGTCCGGGCAGGACTTGTGTCATTTTCACATACCCAGCGATGTTTGTGTCGGAAATTCTGCTGCGAGATGATCTGAAAAACACACAGCCCAGGTTGCAATCTCACAAGCCTCTGTCAGCAATGCTGCGCGTCGTTTCTCCAGCCGCGGGCGTCACTCTTCCGGTCACATTGCAGGCGAGCATCAATTTTCAGCCACATAGCTTGCGGCATGTCGATCTTTTAGCGGCAGATCGGAGTCGCGTCAATCTTTTTCCCGTATGCCGACCGTGCGTGGATTTCTCACTCTTGGGCTGCCAGCTTCTCCTTTCAGGGTCCCAGGAACTGGATGGGCACCACTTGGCAGCGTAAGAGTCTCAGCAGAGGCTCCAGGTGCTGGCAGAGAGAAGTCTTTGCTGTCCCTGAGACTTCAAACAACAGGAGGCAAGCTCTAAATCAAGCCCTTGGAGAGTTCTTCACAAGAAGGGAGGCACCCAAAGTCCAGTCTTTGTCCTCTACCACCGGCAGAAGCCTCAATTGCAGGTGGGCTTCACAAAGCACAGTCACAGGCAGGGCAGCTCTTCTTCCTCAGCTCTTCAGCTCTTCACCTCTTCTCCAAGCAGAGGTTCCTCTTGGTTTCCAGAAGTATTCTAAAGTCTGTGGTTTTGGGTGCCCTTCTTATACCCATTTTGTCCTTTGAAATAGACTTGCTTCAAAGGGAAGTCTTTCTTGTTTGTGAAATCCTGCCTTACCCAGGCCAGGCCCCAGACACACACCAGGCTGCATTGTGTGAGGGCAGGCACAGCCCTTTCAGGTGTGTGATCACTCCTCCCCTCCCTCCTAGCACAGATGGCTCATCAGGAAATGTATACTACACCCCAGATCACTGTCTAGTGAGAGGTGCAACCAGCCCAACTGTCAAACTGACCCAGACAGGGAATCCACAGAAATGGATTAAGCAAGAAAATGCTCACTTTCCAAAAGTGGCATTTTCAAACACACAATCTTCAAATCAACTTTTTTTAAAGATGTATTTTTAAATTGTGAGCTCAGAGACCCCAAACTCCAGAAATATCTATCCGCTCCCAAAGGGGAATCTACACTTTAATCACATTTAAAGGTAGTCCCCATGTTAACCTATGAGAGTGACAGGCTTTGCAACAGTGAAATACAAATTTTGCAGTAATTCACTGTCAGGACATATTAAACACATTACTATATGTCCTACCTTAACCATACACTGCACCATGGGCCTAGCTTAGGGGGCTTACATGTAAGAAAAGGGAAGGTCTGGCAAGTAGGTACACTTGCCAAGTCGAATTTATAGTTTAGAACTGCACACACAGACACCGCAGTGGCAGGTCTGAGCCATGTTTACAGAGTTACTAATGTGGGTGGCACAACCAGTGCTGCAGGCCCACTAGTAGCATGTAATTTGCAGGCCCTGGGCACCTCTAGTTACCAGTAAATCAAATATGCCAATCATGGATGAACCAACTGCATACACAATTGTATAGGAGCACTTGCACTTTAGCACTGGTTAGCAGTGGTAAAGTGCCCAGAGTAACAAAAACAGAGCGCAGCACACATCAACAACCTGGGAAACAAAGGCAAGAAGTTAAGGGAGACCACGCCAAGGACGAAAAGTCTAAGGCCCTCATTACGACCCTGGCGGTTTGTAACCGCCAGGGCCGCTGGACGCGGAGGCACCGCCGACAGGCCGGCGGTGCCCCGCGGGGCATTCTGACCGCGGCGGCTTAGCCGCGGTCAGAGAAGGGAAACCGGCGGTCTCCCGCCGGTTTCCCGCTGCCCCCAAGGAATCCTCCAAGCCGGCGCAGCTTGCTGCGCCGGCTTGGGGATTCCGACTCCCCCTCCCGCCATCCAGTTCCTGGCGGTTCTCCCGCCGGGAACCGGATGGCGGGAGGGGGAGTCGCAGGGCTTCTGGGGGCCCCTGCAGTGCCCATGCCAATGGCATGGGCACTGCAGGGGCCCCCGTAAGAGGGCCCCAAAATGTATTTCACTGTCTGCCTTGCAGACAGTGAAATACGCGACGGGTGCAACAGCACCCGTCGCACCTTCCCACTCCGCTGGCTCTATTACGAGCCGGCATCCTCGTGGGAAGGGAGTTTTTCCCTGGGCTGGCGGGCGGTCTTTTGGAGACCGCCCGCCAGCCCAGGGAAAAACTCATAATACCCTCCGCGGTCTTCTGACCGTGGAGCGGTATTACGGAGGGCGGAATTCTGGCGGGCGGCCTCCGCCGCCCGCCGGAGTCATAATGAGGGCCTAACACAGTAATACAGTAATACAGTAAAAACACCACAAAAATACACCACACAGGTATAGAAAAATACATATTATTTATCTGAATAAAATAAGATAAAAACAACAAAGATCCAAAAGCACATGTTGAAATATCAATTTTAAAAAGTTTTAAAGAGTCTTAATCCTTAGAAATAAACAGTTGTCTCTTTGTTACACACAATACCTGGTATGCGTCAAAAATAACAACACATGGAGACCGCAGAGGAGCAGATGCCTGAAAAAATAAGGTGTGCGCTGGATTTTCCAACATGGCACAGGCAATGTGTAGTTTCTTTCCACACTGCAAGGGGCTTGCGTAATTTTTTGTTGCACAGTCTTGGTTCCTCCCTGCGATTCGTGGATATTTTGATACCCAGGGATGATGAGGAGAAAATCCTTGAGAAGCTGGAAGAAGGCACGGGTGCTGTGTCGATCTGGTAGGTGATGCCTCTCATTTTCCATCGCAAGGCAGGAAAGTAGGGGCTGCGTCGTTCGGTTGGCTGTGTGGCGGTTTCTCTGTCGCAAAGCATCCTTTGCGTTGATTTTGGCAGGCGGTGCCGTGATTTTCGGCTCACAAGGAATTTCCTGAAGAGATGAAGGGGCATATCTATACTCCGTCTGCGCCGAATGTGCGTCAAAATTTTTGCACAAACCTTGCCCCATATTTAAACTGTGATGCCCGCGGACATCAAAATCCCGCCGTGTGCGTCATTTTTTGGATGCGGCAACCCACCTTGCGTTAATCATATACAAGGTAGGCGTTTCCGCCCAAAATATGACTTAAATGGCTGTGCGTCGTATTTATGCTTTTGGGCAAAAATTACACACGGCCGGGAGGCGGAGCCAGAAAATGACGCACAGCCCGATTTGCATAAAAAATTAACGCCTGGGTCAGGGCAGGTGATAAATTGGGGCAAACAAACCTGTATTTAATCAGAACACACAGAAGCAACAGCAGAGCAGCAGAGCAGCAAAAGGGAGACATGGAGGTGCTTCTCATCCAGCATGCACGCAGACGCAGAGCCCAGCAACAACAACAGCAGCTACCACAACACCAGCAGGGATCCGAAAGGCAGCACTGAAGGCAGGAGAGGATATTCCGCGCCAGTACAACCCTTCATGGCCTCAGGGAACATGACATCATCCAGAGGTACAGGTTGAACTGGCAGGACATTCAGCAGCTGCTGCGAAACATTAAGCCACAGTTGGCACCCACCTTGCTGACGCCCCGCACCATCCCAACAGAAACCAAGCTGCTTGCTGTACTTCACATGCTGGCAAGTGGCTCTTTTCAAACAACTAGTGCCCTGGTTGCCGGAATATCACAGCCATCATTTGCTGCCTTTTTGCCCAAAGTACTGGATGCCATCATTGGACTCACACCCGCCACATCTGCTTCCCTAACACACTGCAGAAGCAGCAGGAAACAAAACAGGGGTTCTACCTCATTAGTGGCTTCCCACATGTCCTTGGTGCAATCGACTGCACACATGTACTCCTTGTGCCACCTGCTGCAACTGAACACCTCTACCGCAACAGGAAGCACACACATTCCATCAATGTGCAGGCCATTGTCGATCACCAAGGTTTGATCACCAACATCGTGGCAAAATATCCTGGGAATGTCCATGACTCATTCTTCTTCGTCACAGCACCATCAATCAACACTTCCAGGATTGACGGTATGGTAATGGACTACTTGTTGGTAAGTACAAAAACCTACTTTTATACACACTGCACAGCAACACTCTAGGACACACAACACATACACCGCAACAGCAACTTGTCGACAGGAGCAATCTGAGTTCGTGACATCGCTAGCCATGTATCATAGGTCACCATTGAACCTGTCACACATCTGAAATTAGTGTACAGTCTAATGTTAAGACGTCAATGATCACAACGTTTGGAGTGGGTTGCCTAATTGTCACCTTGCAAAATGTAAGCGTCTCAATTATGTTTACATTAATCCATTACATAAGTCTAAAGGTATGGGATGTCCAGGGTACATTGATGTGAACGTGTTAACAACACTGTCAAATTGAACCTGTGTATGGAACTATCATCTCACCCCCAGTGAAGACACAGGGACACCTGAATCACAAGTCACAATGCTAGGGAGGGCACACTGTACTGCAAATCCCAAAACATACTGCTGACAACCGGTCAGCAGCCCAACACTCGTTCAGCCAAGGAAACAACACAATGCAGATGGTACATCCTACAAGCCTAGGATGCAACACAATAACTCAAAAGAGTCACAGACAACACAAGACACCTACTGCCATGCAAGTTGATTTCAATGGGGCAAGCTACATCAACATGATCCCATTCATTTTCTCTTTCAGCTGATCAGGGGTATGGGATCCAGCCATGGATTATGACACCATTTGGCAACCCAAGCACTGCAGCAGAGCGTGCCTACAATGACGCATATAGGAGGACACGCAGCATAGTCGAGAGGACCTTCGGCATCCTCAAGTCAAGATTCAGGTGCCTCGACATCACTGGTGGTAGCCTCCTATATTCCCCTGTAATGGTCTGTAAGACCATTCTAACATGTGCCATCCTGCACAGCATTTGCATAAGAAAGAACATTCCCCTCTTGGAACCAGAGCCACACATGAATGAAGAGGAGGAAGAGGAGGATGGAGGCCTGCAAAATGAGGGGGAACAACAAAACACGGCTGCTGGATTGCATAGGCGCCAACATATCGTGAACAATTTCTTTTAAAAATAATCACCATCACCACTGTATTAACTAATGTAAATAAACACCGAAAATAATCACTATATCATGGTCTGGCTAATCATTGGTGCTCACCTTTATCTCTAACTATCAGAATAAGAGTGTAGCCTCATGGAGCATTGCTGATATACCGATCAGGACACAGAGCCTCCCAGAGCAATTATGATGCATATCATACAACGGTCACATACACACACACTGTAAATTACATATATCCTGTACATTTCACCTTTGAAGGGCAATAGTAGAGGACCTATTTCACACATACATGTTGGCAGCATGGTTCATCGCAGCATATGGCACACAACTAAGACACCATCACTCAATGAGGGGAAAACAAGCCTCATACATGAAGCAGTTGATGTGCTATTGCATTGGTAACAGGAATGAATGACCAGACCCTTGACAGCAGTAAGTCCAACTGCATGCAATCTTTGCAAGGACTATCTGTGACTAGAGTTCCATATAAGCAGAACATAGACAGCACAAGTGCCACACATATGACAAGCATTGCGCACATGACATACCATGTACATGTCAGCCCATTTCCTAACTCCTGACACACCCATGCACCTAGTCACAACCCACCTCTCTGAAGAGGTCCCTGGAATAGTAATATGTGTACCCCGATATTCCCTCCTCTACACACACAGACTAACAATAGTAATCCAGTGTGCTACACCCTTTCCTATGGTATACCATTGTCATAATACATCTGACTGCATGGAAGTCAGGTCAATTAATACACTGGCTTGTAGTTTCTAAGCCCTGTTATCACCTGTAGATTGCTTCCTGTGTGAAAGGTACTGTTGGCCATTTGAATGCAAATATCACCTACAGGACTTGTGATAAACTGATGCAGCACACACCTGTGATGACCTCCATGCACACCACCCATTTCAACATGCACTGCCCCTGCTGATGCCTGGAACAGCATAGAAGTTGCCATTTTGTCAAATACACCGTTATGCATTGCTAGTAATTAAGCCGTGTATCACAGCCCTTGGGTTCATGTGTCACCTTCAAAAACACAGGACATTCACAGTTTTACATGTCAACTGTCTTGTTCCTGCATCCAACCAGTCTTCGTCAGACCACTGATTATGTAACTTGTGAAATTGCTGGATCCTGATTGACCCTGCATCCTGTCAGCCTCACTGGCACCTGTCTGTGCGTTACCCTAAAGATTCCCTGTGGCTACATATGTACCACACTTGCTTTACCAAAACTCTCATTCCTCAGAGGGGATTTTGTCATGTGCTTCATCAATGCATACCCAAATACATTGTATAGCATCATCTGCCTTTTAATTGTTCCATATTTGTTAAATTGTCTTTGAATACCAAATTCATGGCCCATTCCTTGTCTGGGTCTCATGTATGCATGAACGACAAAGTGTGACAGTGTCCCAGGGCCGTAAACAGGACTTGGGTATGGTGCCTCCAGCAGAACCAGCAACCTATGATAATGTCCATGAAAAGTCCACACATGTTAGGACCCTGACAGTTCACACGCTGAATCACATTGCTCACAACACATTGATGGCCCGTGCGTGGTGAATAGCTGCGAGAATAATCAGCACAGAGGCTATGATGTTCCCAGATGCAGTGGGAATTTTAGAGGCCAACCTGTGTACAAATGTTGTAATGACACCTGCCGGAACATGACACCTGAGACATTATCTCACTCAGCACACCAAGGTTGCCCTGTTGACAATCTCATTACACGTCTTCAGTGACAGGGTGGGACCATCCCCATGTAGGTTCTCATTTCCTCATTGACTTTACTCACATTGATTTCCGAAGGATACTCAGTAGATACAGGAATAGCTGCCACTGACTCATGATGAGACCTGGACGTAACTGTGACAACATACACCCCTAAAAATATACAGGATCAACATTGGACCACACACATGAACAAAACACCTCTGCGCAGTTGATCACTGGAAATATGTGGACACGTGCTGCATCTTCTGCTGGTCCACCACAGCCACTGGAGAGTTGTGGCTCAGTTATATGACCTCAACTGTGGCGTCATAATACATTTGTGATTCACCTTTGGCTGTCTGGGCCAATTACATGGTACCCACTTCGTCTATGCATGTGCCTGACTCACTGTGGGATTCACCAACAAGTGCCTAGGAAGGAGTTACCAAAAATCTAGGACATGGGATGGCCGAATTGTGGACCATTGACATGAACAAGCATCTGCCATCTATCTGGTGCATGCTTTTCCATTTGTGGTGTCTACGTTACCCAAAATCTTGGAAGTACACACAACGGATGTTGCTACATGTATGACTAACACATGTCCTCTTTCATTTCCACAATGACTTGCATCTAAGGTTTGGACACATTGACTTCACATTCATACCAGCATATTTGCAATAATACATCTTGTGATGCACACACACTGGGTCAACAACTACATTAGTAGCCACTGCACACACATTGAGCCATAGGCATTGAGGTATTGTACTCATGTGCGTCACCTTGCTATCCTCTCCTGATGCCAAACATGCCCAAATTGTGCAGTACATATATGTAGGCCACACATACGGCCATCTAGTGTGTCAGGCAAGCGTCAAAATCCTGTTAAGGAAGTAGCGGGTCATGGTCCGCTGCAGTATGATGTCTCACATGTGAACATACACCATCAACACCAAAGTGGGTGCAATCAGCCTATCTCAGTTGTGTCCCAAGTGTAATATAACATTAAAATGGAAAAAATCCCCCAAACCAGTTCATGCCCTGAAATTTTGACGTTTTTAGCATTATGCGTCATATTTTTTTCACCAATACAGATTGTGCATCATATTTTTCGACGCACAGGAGTGAAAATTAGGCCGCATCCAAATAATTGTAAAGACTATTTACTATTATTTGGATGCAGCCTAATTTTCACTCCTCTGAAAATATGATGCACAATCTGTATTCGTGAAAAAAAATTATGCATAGCTATAAAAACGGCGCCCATTTTATGCAGCAAGTGATGTAATAGGATATCCTGTTTACAGAATATGTACAGTGGGTGTACTTTCACTTTCACTTTGCAGTCTGTGAATCTTCTAGACTGTGTAGCTGTGTTCAGAGTGTTGTCCAGTGATTTTGTGCTTTTGTGTCCTGTGTGCTATCTTACTTGTTACTTTGTGAAATAAATATTGTTGTTGTATACTGTCTGAGTGTGTTTTGTTTACAATTGTCCGGCATTGTAGTGTATTTGTTGTTTGTGGGAGTCTGTTGTGAGTAGTGCTAGTTTGGGGATAGTTGGGGTCTTTTAGTTGTTAGGTTTACTTCTTTTTTTGTACTTCTACTTTCCCCCTTTTCTCCTTTCTTCTTCTTTATCCTCTATTCCCCTTTTCAGTGCTGAGATGTTTGGTAGGCCATGTCTTGGCAGGATGGGTGAGGAAGAGCTTGGGGGGGTTTATATGGCTGGTGTGCCATTTCCTCCCACTCATGATCAAGGCAGGATGATACAGGGGTATCACACTGAGGCGCGAAGAATCCGGTGGGGAAAGGTGCTGCATCACTTGAAGCGCGTGTATGGGAGCCAGAGGAATGACCACCAGCTGAAGCACTGCTGGGCTGCCCTCATCACCAGGGAGCAAGATCTGCTGGACCACCTGGGAATAGTGGTTGGTGGCCCTGTTGGTGGGTACAAATCATGTAAATGTGCACAATTAAAAGCTCTGTAGTGACATCAGATGATTTGTGCAATATCTGCCGGCTAAGTTGCTGACTGGGAGGAACGCTGCGGTAACATACAGGGACATTGATGGACTATGTGAAGGACCACAATTGCTAGCTGTCAGGAAGCACGTGCTCTGCAAACTTTCAGAATACTTTTGCTTAATGTAATTTGGTGCCTCCTTTGTGTCAGACAGCAATACAAAATAGGAGCCAATCATGTCTATGTAGGTTACATTTGCCAGTGAAGTAAAGATTTACTAAAATATTGGCAACCTTTGTTGACACAATAGCTAGACTGACTTTGGAAACACTACATGATGCAGAAAATGAGTGCTGGCTTCACGTCAATTGATGATAGCAATGTGGCCCAGACATATGTCTCATGTGTGTCTTGTGAGTGTGTAAGGAAAGCGTTTTTGGAAGTTCTTTGAATGTTAGGGATTATTGTGGTCCTTCATCTTTTTGGATACATGTCAGATCTGGATTTGAGAACATCGGGAAAAGGTGTAAGGTGCCCTCAGCTAACATCTTAGACTGGTATTTGGAATTTGTTGTGCCACATTCCAATTAGGGGTGGCCGTCCAAAGGTATGCGCATGGGTTCATATCTCTATGTTTGGTGCAAATCACCATTGCTGGGCCACATCAAATGAAGAAACTGTAACAACATGAGGGCTTACAAAAGTCCCTGTCCCTCTGTACATTGTACCTATGTGTCATAAATGTGTCACGCCACATAGGCTGTTTGACTGGTAATGCAGTCCTCAAGTAACCAGGCTTTGGATGTCTCTCTTGGATGCACATGATGAGACAATTACACACCATTATTATTTCTGCTCACTAATGAAGGAGCATGTTTGCCACCACATGATAGTTAGGGCCACTGCATGTGTGCAGATATGTGTGTAATTGTCGCAGGAGACCCATGCTATGTACATGTTAGCCGTGATACATCAGATGCAGTATCATCATGTCTGAATGCCTTTCATTACTAATGTCATCTTACACATTGTTTTTGTCTTTGGAATTGTTGGTCAGTGCACAGGTTCTGAGCACATTTCTTCCTTCCATGCCTTACAGGTGGACCGGCACCCTACACTGTGGGAG
This sequence comes from Pleurodeles waltl, assembly GCF_031143425.1. Classification (NCBI taxonomy): domain Eukaryota; kingdom Metazoa; phylum Chordata; class Amphibia; order Caudata; family Salamandridae; genus Pleurodeles; species Pleurodeles waltl. Next base: position 398,864,686 of record NC_090438.1, on the reverse strand, counting down.
AGGTGGCTACATTTGAGGACCCCGACCACTACAGTAAGCGTTGAGATGTCTGTTATGTGTTGTGTTTGCTGGTGATGTGTGATGGACTCCTGTGTGTTGAACACATAGCAAGGTGTGATGCGCTGGCCAATCATTTGTCTTGTTCCATGAGTGGGATTTCAGTTTCTCACCATTTTTGAGTTGGCCAATGCTTATCCTATTGTATTATCTAGGGATTGTAGGTCATTCCTGTAGGCCCCGCAATGAGAACTGGGGTGAGTCATGTGGATAACACTTGTATCAACAAGAGTCGCACTGGAACTCATCTCATATTTAGTCTGCCTGTCAGACCCACATTCTCCCAGATTAGGACTGCAAAGCGCTTCCCAACAGACTTCTGCTTCCCTATCCACCAAAGTACTTATTAAAATGTAGGTTGAGCTTCCTAGCAGCATGTAGTTCCACATGTAGTGCTACAAGTATGTGGCACTTGAGTGCAATTGCCTAGGTGTGCATGCAAATCATGGTCAGGGGTGTTCTTGCAACTCTGTGTCTGTTGTAAGTCATGCCTTACTGGAAGTATATGATGTGGACAAAGGTCTGCATTTCCTGACATGTGTGATGCTAGGATTGGTCAAGGGTTTGCTGTCTCCTATTTGTTGATAGACCTTACCTGTGGTGTGTGTGTAGCGCCAAACACATGTCCAGCTTTCTATAGACTCCTGGGTGTCCATGTTGTTTGGAATTGTTCGTTGTCTCTCCACCCCCCACCCTCAAACACAGACATGGGTTTGTGAAAAGGGTACCTAGGACTGATGCTACCAGTATGTTACACTGACATGTGAATAAGTGAATGTTTGTTCGGAACATAGGATACACACTCAGGTATGGCACATGAGTACTATACTAGCAAGTCCAATTACAACTTGCAGACCATGTGGCTTTAGATTTCCATCCCGTACACTGACATCTGTAGCCCAGGCATTGGCAGAGGATGTGCAGCATGATTGTTAGCTGACAACTGGCAGAACTCAGATGCCAAGTTAATGCCAGTTGTTACCCATCTTTTAGGGTTTGGATGTGCTATGTGTGATATGATCTTTGTAGGCTGGCCTGCCATGTACTTCCTCAGGGACATTCAAAGATCTATATGGTGATATGAGCTGTTACAAGTACAGTAGATGTACTCTCTGATTTACTTATTGTGCCATTTCACACAATGCAGTTCATAATGTAAATTGTTTGCCTTTGTCTTCACAGCTGCAAACATGACACCCATCCAGGTACGTAAGTTCCAGAGGCGAGCTATGAGGTACCAACATATCCTGCTGGTAGAGTCGGGGTTCAGATGGATGGCCCAACGATACCGGCATGGAGGGCTTTCCCACACGGTGGCCCTACTTTGCCCACCACAGCCACCACCAGCACAACCACTTCCACCCAGGTGGTACCACCCACAGCTAGGACTGTTGTCCCAACGTCTGCAGTTGCTCCAGGCCCCAGCAGTGGAACACCTTCAGGGCAGCCCACAGGCATTGGCTCTACACGCCCACTCACATCCTCTGCCGGTACCCAGACTGCCCCAGCTGCTACAGTTGGCCCTGCAGCTTTTCAGGCAATGGAACGTAAAATGGACTGTGTGCTACAGAAAATCAGTCACCTGCGGAGGGATGTTCGACATATGAACAGGCGTGTGCAGTCCATAAAGCGGAACCTCCAGAGGGCCAACCTCTAGACTATTTGATATGGACATGATTCCCTCCCCTCCCTCCTCTTTCCTTGTTCTCATACTTAGTGGGCATAGGGGGCTTAGTGTTAGGTTAGTATAGGCTGTTAGTTTAGTTAGTGTTAGTGGGTGGGGGGTCCTGATTCTTTCTATTTTTACTTTTTAAGTGTGTGGGTGGGGGGGCTATGTTGGGGTTCTTGTGTGTTTACAATTTTTTTTTTATTTTTTAAATCCATTTTTTGAAAAACAATATCAAAAAATACAAAAAAATATATCTTTGTTTAGGATAGTATAGTATGTGTTTAGGTTAGTATCTGTTGTCCTCCATGTGTCCCGTCTCATTAGGGGGAGTGGGGGTTGATGTTTAGAATGTTTTGTTACATGTGATAAGTAAGTTTAGGTTAGGTTAGTTAGGGACAGTTGCGGGTAATGAATAGTTAGGGTAGATTAGGGTAGGTAAGACTTTTCCCTGAGCTTCCTCTTCTGTGATTACCATTTAATAAATATATAGTGAACCCTTTACAGTATGTGTTAAATGCTCGTTGATCAGGGCCTTGGCATTAGTGTACATTAATTTTGTTCTATTACATTTGTGTCCTATGCTACAAACAAATCCCAACTGAGCTGTAAGATTGGCAGCTACCCCAGAGCTACCTTGCAAAGATTCCACCATTCGTTGCAACCACCAATCACAGTTAATATGGATCCCAATGTGTTTTTGTCAATAAGTATGTTTTCAAAGTCACAAACAGTGCTTCCAGATTTGGAATTGGGGGAACTGTTTTAGGTCGGACTGCAGTGTGATGTTCAAGGACACCCTTATAAGGTGAGTTGTCGTAAGCACTCTTGTAATATCGTCTTCATGACTCACATAGATCATCTGTGACACTGTTCAGCATGATTACCTATTTGGATATAAACTCAGACACCTTCATTCATGCAGTTTTTGGAGTGTTTGCTTAGATTTGTGTGCACTGTTATATGTGTTAGTATTGCATGATGACAACATTTTGCTGCCACTATTTGATGACTTAGATATCCCTTGAGGAAGCATTATTCTGTCCAACACAGCATGATGGTGTATGGTTTCTCACTTCATCAGATATTACCCTCAGGAAGGGCATGATTAAATCCTGGCCAGTGTGCAAATTTATCTGACTACATAATTTCAGGACAGTTGTATTGACAAGCTACGTAATTTGACAGGAGGCACTTTTCAGTTATCTGCTGCACAGTTGATGTGTCACATTACACAGAAACAAAGTTGTTGTGTAAGTGCTAATTATTGAAAAGTGCTGTAGTGCTATATGTACATTGTCTATGATTGTGAGTCCAATATAGTGACATCTTCCATTGTGATCCTACACAAGTGATAAAGGAAAATGCATTTGACATGCTGGGGTGATGTGTCAGACAGTGCAGAGGGACAGGATTTGCCAGTGAGTAAGAGAGAGACAATCACTGGGCAGGCTGACAAGATATACAGTGGTTTGCAGAACAGTCATTGAGTACAGTTGTTGTAAGACTGGCATGTTACAAAGCGCTGGACCTTGGTGATAGTTGGCCATGTGGCAGGGACTTGTGCTTCCGGGTACTTTTCCGTGTGAAGGTGATCTGTTCCATGTCTTCTTTTTCTGATGTGTGTGTTGCCTCCTCTGTACTTGGTGGTGGTGGTTGTGAAGGGGCAACACACACCTCAGTGTTAGAAGACGTGGATTCAGACATCCCGGTCACTGCTACCTGTGAAGGTCTTAAGGGCAGTACTGCAGCAAGGAGGATCTGCTGATTCATAAGAATAGCAGCTATATCACGATGGTAGGCAGCCAGGTCGGCCCTGAGGGGGTCATGATTCCATTCGTGCATGCATTGGAAGGTTTGGGGTGAGAGGTGATGTGGCAACTCCCTTACTGCAGTGGTGAATTCCTTGACAGTTTCTTGTAGTCCTTGCAGGATGGATGTTAGGGCTTGCATAGCGGCTGCCTGATCTGCAGATCACATCATGCACAAATGCACCCCCTCTAGGCTGGTTTCCATAGTTTGCATCCCCACCCGCACCTCATTGGCCAGCTCCCGCTGTACCCCAACTACAGTTCTCTCAAAGCTGGTGCCTGTGTCGTCTGAGTCCTCAGCTGTATTGGAGCTGGCAGGTCTTACAACTGGGGTGGTGGGTGGATCCTCTGCGATGGCTGCTTGTTCTATGCTCCTCCTTGTGACTGAAGGTGGGGTCTGGAGGGTTCCAAGGACATCTTGGATGGTCTGCTGGGGAATGTTTGTCAGCTCATCATCCATGGCATCAGGGTATTCTGGGACAGGCATACCCGCAGGAGATCCATCGTCCTCTGAAATTAAATGGGGTACAATTAGTGTGTGTGTGTTGTGGCATTTGTGATGTGACATGCCTGCCTTGTGATGATTTCACATTGTGATCTTGTTTCCTGTTCATTGCTCCAGTCTTTCAGATGGGCATTCTCCCAGGCCTATGGCCCACCTGCATGTCACATGTATAGTATTAAGTTATTGGACTTCTCAGCATCATCTCCTCGAGTCTTGTTTTAGGCCAAATGGTGAATTGTCACCTTCTTGTCCTACTCAGGCCTCCGTCTACATCCATTCTCATGGTGAGACCTTTCACTGGCTGTAGGTGTTCTGATGGCACTGGCACCACACTTAACAATCTGGACCTGCCCCAGTCTCTGATCTTTCACATCCACTTATATGTAGTTGACATGTAGCATATCATATGCATAGCATTGTTATGGCACAATGTGGATGTTGGCATTGGTTATGTGTACAGCTGATGTTAGGGAATGTGTGGTACATTGGATTGCCCTGATAGTCTTAGCAGTGTCCTATTTCCTCCTCTGAATGGTGTATTTCAGTGACCAGTTACATGTGTCCTCCCCCTCAATGCTGTTGTCTGAGCAGTATGACTTTTGGGATGTTGCATTGTGACCCAGGCACAGGATGGACTCTGACATATGCAGCATGGGTGAGACTCTAGTGCTGTGTAGCTCCTAATGTGGAAGACATTGGCTGATGTTTGCGACAACTATGGGCATTCACATTTGACAGGACTGGAGCCTTTGTCTTGTTTCAGGGGATTGTTAACATTGTCATCCTCAACCCTCAAATTTAGGTGTGTATGATTCATGGGGACGTTACTGCCATTGGCTACTTGAGCTGCACACAGAGCGGAGGTGGTAGTGGTAACTGTTGTCTCTGTTACATTCCAGTTGTCGGTATGACTAGAGGTTGTTAATTGGGCCCGAGTTAATGTAGGGGGTATAGTGGCTTATGTGTGACAGGATGTCAGTTTGACGTTGTGCCCTTCCCTCCTGGCGTGACTTTACCTTTGCTCCATTGTTGGCATGGCAGCATGCCCCCATGGGACTGTTGTTGGTGTAGTGTAATGGTGTGCCCCAGCTTCTCTCTGTGTAGGCCATGCCCCCATGCCATACTCCTTTACCCATGCCACTCCATGTATATGATGACTTACATGCATTGTGTAGTAGGTATCCCCCCCCCGGTTGCAGTTAACATTAGTGCATTTTAATTCCCCATGCCACTTACCCTGCATGTCTGTTGTCTCCTGGTAGTCTGTGCTGTCCTGTCCTTGAATCCCTGTGACGATCTCCTCAGGGATGACGGCTGCAACCATCTCCTCCATGTGATCCAGGGCCTCCCGGTGTGCTGGACTACCACCTCCAGTCTGCAGTGCTGCCTTCCTGTTTCTGGCAATTTTTTCCTTGGTCCTGCGCTTGCAGTCATGTCAGCGTTTCTTGCACTCGATCACTGTTCAGTGTACTTCTGCCACACTGTTAATCTTGCCAACAATTTGTTGCCATTTGCCTCTCTCCTACTGGTGACAAACAGTTGGTGCTGGTTTTCCGTCACCTCTTTAACCAGAATTTCCTGCTCCTCTGCACTAAAGCGACAAATTATTTTCTTCTTAAAAGTGTCCTGGTTCTTGTGTGCGTCCTCCTGACTGGTTCCTGGTCTGTTTTCATCTTCCTGGGGTCTGTACAGGCATCTGGGATCCATTTTGGCTCTCCTCTGCTGAAATGGCTGTGTTCACGGGGAATTTTGATGCTATTGCATAAAAAAACGCCGCATATCCGGTTTGCGGTGTCGTAAATCGACCCACAGTCATTTCCACCGCATTAACGTTGTTTTACTTTACGACTTGACGCTGCGGTGTGCGTAAAAAAAAATGACTTGCACCTGTGGTTTGCGCCGCCGTGCGTCAAAGTATAAATTTGACGCCCGCACAGCGCACAGAAATGGCGTTAGCCGGCAGTAATATTTTTTGATGCAAAACTGGGCCGGCACAGTTTTGCGTCAAAAAGTATAAATATGGGCCAAAGTCTTTTTGGTCCTGAGACTTCAGAAAACAGTAGGCAAGCTCAATTCAAGACCTTGCAGAGCACTTTTGGGGAAGGCAGAGTCCTTCTCAACAAGTCAAGTACTGCAGGCCAGCAGGGCAACAGCAGGGCAGCAGTCCTTCTCAGCAAAGCAGTCCAGATGAGTCCTTTCACCAGCCAGGCATTTTCTATTGACAGGATGCAGGTGTAGGTCCAGAAGTGTCTGATTTGGTAGGGTCAGAGACCTGGTTTACATACACAAAATTACCTTTGAAGTGTGGGAGACTTCAAAGAGTGGTTTTGAAGTGCACAAGTTCCCCTTCTGTTCAGTCCTGTCTGCCAGGGTCCCGGTTAGGGGGTTGGCAGTCCATTGTGTGAGGGCAGGCCACTGGCCTTTAAAGTGTAAGTGTCAGACCCTCCACCCTTCCAGCCCAGGAAGACTCATTCAATGTGCAGATGAATGCAGGTGTGACTGAGTGTCCTGTGTGTGTGGTTGTCTGAGTGAAATGCACAAGCGAACTGTCAACCAGCACAGACCAGATGTTAATTGGAGACAGGCTGTAAGGCACAGATGGTTTTGAGTGCAAAGAAATGCTCACTTTCTGAAAGTGGCATTTCTAAAATAGTTTCATAAAATCCAACCTCACCAATAAGCAGGATTTTCGATTACAATTCTGGTCATACTAAATATGACCTGGTCACCCCTTTCAGATCAGAATCTACCAGTCAAAAAGTGTATGAGGGCAGTCCTGATGCTAGTCTATGAAAGGAGCAGGCCTTACAGAAGTGGAAAACAAGTTTAGGAGTTTTTTAATACCAGAACATAAAAACACATATGTACATGTTCTGCCTTTTACCTACATAATACCCTGCCCTATGGGCTACCTAGGGTCTACCTTATGGATGACTTATAAAAGGGGAGTTTAAGGTTTGGCAAGTACTTCAAAATTCCAAATCGAAGTGGCAGTGAAACTGCTCACACAGGTCTGAGACAGGCTACTTATGTTGGTGGCACAATCAGGCCTGCAAGCACACTAGTAGCATTTAGTTTACATGCCCTGGGTACATGTAGTGCACTTTACTAGGGACTTATAAGTAAATCAAATATGCTAATTGAGGATGAACCAATGTTACCATGTTTAAGGGAGAGAGCATATGCACTTTAACATTGGTTAGCAATGGTAATGTGCGCACAGTCCTAAAACCAGCAAAAATAGTGTCAGAAAAGTGGCGGGAGAAAGGCAAAAAGTTGGGGGATAACCACCCGAAGGCTGTCAGGTCCAACAAGGCTGTAAGGAAAAAGCTCATTATTCATCTATGTTCCTGTACACATTATCCATACCTCAAAGCTCTCACCCCAGAATCAAGAGCAAAAGCTGTATCCATCCCCATTCTTACTGAAAAATACCCACAATGTAGCTTTAACAATCAAAAGGCAATACTACAAGGTTACAAATAAAAATGGTGTTTCCCTTAAAATGCCACTCAGTCTTTCGGTGACTAAGTGGTTTCTCAGATGTGAACTACAATGCAAACATTCATTCCCCCAAGCGCTTTTAGGGGACCTTAGGGTGGCATAAACTCTCTACAAGCTACAAAATAGCACATCTTCTTATGAAAAAAGATGACATCTATTTAAACTTTGGGCTTTCCCATGCAGCTTTAAAAAGGTATTAAGAATTGTATACGTCAGTCACGTCTATATTTCAGTGCCTTAAGGCTCCACGCTTCTAATCTACCCAAATGTGATGATAACATAACGAGGAGTAATTGGACTTGAGCAAGGTTCCTGTCTTCCTACGGCTTACTTTCAATTATTGCATTGTCATTGAGGATTAACTGGGTGTGATCTGCACATAACAATAGGTCAAAAGCTAATATAGTTTAAAGAGTATGAATGTAAGAATGGAGGCATGTGGAACTCCACAATCTAACTTCCTGTTCTCAGATGCATAGTGTGCAATGGTATCCTGGGGAGAATGCCAATTAGTAGTATAAGGGACCCCCTGCTAGTGATGAAGTTCCTAGATGTCGTAACAACCTTTCCTGGCAACCTGTTTACTACTCTCCCCTGTAAATAGACATTTGTGTGCCACTCAGAGAGAATATAACACCCCAAAAAATATGTTTTATCCTTTCACTACAATAATTGAATTAATCCTCATATGGCAATATTAAAAATAGATTTGTCTTTTTTTACATATTCATATTAAATTGTGCACAACCTTCACAACATGGTGACAACCTCAGGTAGTCCATCCTGGGTTAGATAAATCCAAGTTTCCAAAGACAACATTCATATGATCACTCACTAATTCCAATATATACACTTCATCTTCATCCTTCTTCATTCGTACCCAATCACAGCTCCATACCCTCCAAAAACTTTAAAACTCTCTATGATTTTTCACATTCATAAGAGTTTGTGTTTTCAATATATGAACATTTGTTATATATTATTTATGACAATCTTGTTGTTTTATGCAATATTATCTACAATTTTGCAACATGTCTTTTGGAATTCCTATTGTTCATTCATGACACTACTGTGGCTACAACGCTTTCCTCATAACTGCCACTTGTTCCAAACCACAATTGCTTTAAAGGATCATGTGAAGATAACATATGTCCACTCTGAGCAGTACACAACGTACAATTGTATCCACATACACCCCATCACATTCACTACTTGTTGGTTTAACTGAACCAGTTCACCAGTGAACCATCTTGCTCGCCCTTTCATGTCTGTTGTGAATACCGTAGACTGGTGGAGATACCCATTTTATAATGCCTACAAAACACATTGTGTGCCACATTTACTTCACCTTTTGACTTCATGGAGGTCCATCCTATACATACTGCTTAGGACATCCACCTTAGCTCTATAACTTTCCTTCACCATTCGTGATCAAAAGATTGAATTCTATTTGACTACCAACAAGGAGGAGGAAAAACCGCATGGGTGCTAAACTGGAATAGTTCGGGCCTCAACGGGGCTGTAGAGTAAAACTGCCTGACATTAAAGAAAACATTGGCAATCACATGGCAAACATCTGCAGAACGGTATTGCTAATCCAGTGGTTACCTGATACGTTCTAGTAATCCTATGTGGGATGTATGTCCCACAGATGTTTTTCTGTTGTTCTAGCAAGTTCTGCATTCACTTCCTCAAAAGGGCGTGGGGGCGCTTTCGAAAATGTAGGGCCCGGGAAATTAATCGACGAATCGACAGAAAATACACATATATATGCCGTATGCTAACAATCATAAGGAGCAGACTTTCTACTTACTTACATACCGCCACGCTACACAAAGTTTCAAACAATGCCGTCCCGGTCAGTCCATGAGCCATGTCCCAGCGTTAGTCGGGGGTGGAATCTCTGTATTCTCACACCTTGCCGCATTACACAAAGATAAAAACGGTGCTGTCCTTACCATCATTACTCAACACGTGCATCTCTAAAGGGTGAACCCACCTCGCTCATCATATCTTTACCGAGGGCCCGAAACCCTATCATAATGTGTTGCCCTTACGACTCCAGCCCTGGCTCATTAACATCCACGCCCTTGTTCGTGTCATACATTTTAGTGCCGCATGCAAAGGACGCTGCGCCTTATCCACCTAATTGGAGACCAAAATGCCACCGCTTCTCAATCCTTCAGGAAGGCAGATACATTTCATAAATTTCCATGGTCAGAGTGCCACATTTCCGAAGCATCCAAAATCCCGGAGTTCCACTGGTGTCTTCTCCCTCCTTTGAAACGCCGACTCGCCCATGTCTTATATCAAGGTAACGCTCTTTAGAGCATAGTCTAGAGCACGTGGGCGGAGTCTCTGCCTCTAGATGTTGCTGCCATATTACCGAATCAGGAATATGTGTGTATTGCTATTGCCTTCTCTTTGAGGTCATATTGTTGGCATGTCCTACTCAAATTATGGCGCCTTAATCCTGCTACAGTTATGCCATCCTATTTAGGAAAGGACTGTAAAATGTTCAGGGCAAAGGGTCAAAATTCAGGGCAAAAATTCAGGACAAATAGTCAAAATTCAGGACAAAAATTCAACAACAAAGGTCAGTTTTACAGACACAGCCATGTGAGGTCATACCGTACTACGTTATCAGTTCATTTATTTACTCCTTTTTTAAATAGCAATATTTATTAGTGTGGTCTTTTTGTGATTGCCTCCTGGTATGCCACATTCAGGCATCACATTATGTCCTTGTTCAGTAGTAAATTAATGCCCTTCAGCACTGTGTCAAGGCCATCACCCCTACCCTAATCTACCAAATCTTTCTTGGAGAGAAAGCAACATCAAAACTTTGATTATGGTTCTAAACATTTTAAAACCCATGACCAACCATTTGGGAAACATTAAAGTAAGTAACCTTATGTTAGTTTAAACAAGTTGCATTAAAACATCTGTCTCACTTTAACCTCCAATGGACTTTCAACATAAAATATTTAATGAGGCAGAGCAGCTGGTGTGGGTGACAGTCTCACACCTAATGTCAGGAAGTGAAGTATCCACCACTTGCCTGTAGTCTCACAGCACTAGAGTGTACATCTGGGACTCTACATTTATCTCAGAGCTGGGAGCCTGGACTACCAATCAAAGATAATAGAAGAGGAGGATGAAATTGAGATCAGATGGGACATCCACATCAATTGATTCAAAGGGTTGTTGCTAAGAACTGGATAAATAAGGAAGAGAAGAACAAGATAGTACAATTTCTAAAATCAGGCCAGATGGGTCCACCAAGAGTATCAGAAGGTACCGCATACCTGAGGAGGTGTCTCTTCAGAGAGGAGAGAAACAGTAGAGGCACTGTCAAGTAGTTGAACAAGCAGCACCTACCCAACCTGGCAACCTCCTCTGGTGCAATGGTCCACTGTTTGTGCTTGCAAAGGGTGAGCAGGTGCCAGACCCCTTTCAAGATTGTGCAAGGCAATTGCCCACTCTGTCCTTGTATTAAAATGTATTTGCAATTGAGCAAAAGCCAAACCAGTAATCTAGTTTATCCCTAAGTATAAAAATACAGAAAGACTCTTCAAAATATATGGGATGTAAATTGTACAAACAAAATGTAGGAACATAAAAAAGATTTTAAAATGTAATTAGTGTTTCTTTAACAAATGGGACTGTTTTCCTCTTTCATAGACAATTCAGCCTCAGATTGAACTAGGAACGAGTTGCCTTTTGATACCTAGGGATTAATATTTACCAGATCCCCACTAATTTGATGTTGGAAATCTCAGCAGAGGGACACAGTCCCTCTGAGCCCACTGTGCTTTTTGGTCTTCTCTTCTGCGTTCTGCTGTGGGCCATGTAGCACTAGTGAAGCCGGTGTGCTGCCCTGATTATTGTATTATTTTGCAAACCTTCTCTCGCTGATCCCTCATTCCTACTTCAGACACGCCACATTTCAGATTTGGTCGCTAGGGCTCTGTCAGGTAGCTCTTCCCACTCTAAAGCTACCAGTGACTGAGGGTGGATTAGAACTTCCTGACTTAGAACGGAATTATTTAGCTGCACATGTCTAATGGGTGGCTCACTGGCTATCTGCCTGCACCCTCCATGAGATGGGGTTTTATACTTACTGCACTACTCATTGGTTTTTACTGACCATTCTAAGGACCATCAATCTGGGTCATCCTGCACAGCTTTCTCTTGCCTTGCTAGAACCTGTAAACTCACTGACACAAAGAAACCCTGTGCTCCTGCACTACCTTTGCTAGGTCTTCCCACTCACAAATGATGGCTGCGCCAGAGCAACTCCATCAGTGGCATGCTGCAGGAATCTAAAATTGGGGGCATTTGTTTGTGGACAGTGAGCAACTAGATTTCCAAACCCTTGTGGCAGACTACCATCTTCACCTGGGTCAACTCCTTACTAACAAGCACCTTAAACAATCACGAAATGCCATATTTCATGTCTGCCACCTAGCACTAACCCTACATGAGGTGTGCAAGAAGCTTTACACCATAGGTACTCGTGGCAAACTGATAAGATGAGTGTACAGTCCTTTCCTGCTATATGGAGACCACTCCAGGGCTTCTCGTCACACTACATGGGAGATTGATGTGGCCATACCTCTGCAAGATACAGACTGGGCTAAAATACTGGACTTTCTCCACAAGTATCCTGTGGCTGCCACTTTAAGTACATTCATAGAGCTTTCTTGGGAATGCACTCCATCCTTTGCTTGCCATTGGCTTTATGGTTTGTAACTCACATTTATTTGCTTTCCATTTGCTGTCTTTATTTCAATCTCAATCGCCATCTCAAGACCTGTGCGACTCCCTGGCCACCTTCTTCCACCGCAAGATCACCGACATCAACGACAGCTTCAACCCCAACCCCCCGCACCCACCACCGAGTCCACCACCCCTGCGACTACCACTCGCACCAGTTGCCTGACCGTCTGGTCCAGCGTCAGCGACGAAGACACCATCAAAACCATGAACTCAATCCACTCCAGATCCCCATCGGCCCCCTGCCCTCACCACGTCTTCAACAATGCCAGCGCAGCCATCGCGCCCCACCTCCAGAAAACAATCAACTGTTCCTTCGAGACAGCAACCTTCCCAGAAAGCTGGAAGCACGCCGAGATCAACGCCCTTCTGAAGAAGCCCAAGGCGGACCCCAAGGACCTCAAGAACTTCTGGCCCATCTCCCTGCTCCCTTTCCCGGCAAAAGTGACCGAGAAGATTGTCAACAAACAGCTGACCCGCTACCTCGAAGTCAACAACATCCTGGACCCTTCCCAATCCGGTTTTCGCAGCAACCACAGCACCGAGACCGCCCTCATCGCTGCCACTGACGACATCCGGACCCTGATGGACAAAGGAGAAACAGCCGCCCTCATCCTCCTGGACCTATCAGCAGCCTTTGACACGGTCTGCCACCGCACCCTATCAGCACGCCTCCATGACGCCGGTATTCAAGAGAAGGCCCTGGCCTGGACCACATCCTTCCTCTCCGGCAGAACCCAGAGCGTCCGCCTCCCACCCTTCCGCTCCAAAACCACCAAGATCATCTGCGGCTTCCCACAGGGATCCTCCCTCAGCCCGACACTGTTCAATATCTACATGGCCCCCCTCGCCCACGTCGCACGACAACACAACCTCAACATCATCTCCTACGCCGACGACACCCAGCTGATCATATCCCTCACCGAAGATCCCCACACCGCCAAAGCTAACCTCCACCGAGGAATGAAGGCCGTAGCCGACTGGATGAAGGACAGCAGACTGAAGCTGAACTGAGACAAGACGGGGGTCCTCATTCTCGGACCCACCCCATCAGCCTGGGACGACTCTTGGTGGCCCACGTCACTAGGCACAGTCCCGGAACCCACGGACCACGCACGCAACCTGGGGGTCATCCTCGACTCCACTCTCTCCATGACCAGGCAAGTCAACTCCGTCTCCGCGTCCTGCTTCAACACCCTCCGTATGCTCCGCAGGATCTTCAAATGGATCCCCCTCGACACGAGAAAAACCGTTACCCAGGCCCTCATCACCAACAGACTCGACTACGGGAACGCCCTCTACTCAGGAATTACAAACAAGCTCCTGAGACGACTCCAACGCATCCAGAACGCCTCGGCCCGACTCATCCTCGATGTCCCCCGCCGCAGCCACATCACACTCCACCTGAGAGGCCTGCACTGGCTCCCCGTCAACAAAAGGATCACCTTCAAGCTCCTGATCCACGCACACAAAGCACTGCACAACACCGGACCCACCTACCTCAACAAACGACTCAGCTTCCACACCCCCACACGAAGCCTCCGCTCAGCCAACCTCGCCCTCACCACAGTCCCCCGCATCCGAAAAACCACCGCCGGCAGCAGATCCTTCTCCTACCTCGCCGCCAAGACCTGGAACACTCTCCCCACCATCCTACGACAGACCCAGGACCTGCTGGCCTTCAGAAGACTCCTCAAGACCTGGCTCTTCGACCAGTAGCACCCCCCCCTCCCCAGCGCCTTGAGATCCTCGCGGGCATGTAGCGTGCTTTACAAATGCAGTGATTGATTGATTGATTGATTTTAGGCTGTCCAGCCTTATTTTCTCCCTTCCCTTACCCAAACCTTATTTACAGTATGCTTCCAAGTGCTCCCTTTCTGTTAACAGGCCTGTAAGTCTTGTTCTTATCTTATCACATTTGATATGCATTCAAAGAACAATGGAAACTGTCAGGCTCTGGTTTCGGTGGGAGCTTGGTGTTTATTTTTTTTTCTCTAACTGCAAAGCGAAAGGATTTATGTGACAATCTTGCTGGATACTGGGGGAGAAAAGAGTTTGTTCTAGCAAGCAACAACATTTCAATGATCTGTGCAAGGATTTCTGAACACATCAGAATTAAAACCACAAAAGAAGCACCGTTTTGTTTATTCAGAACATGCTGGAAAAAAATACCATATTAAGACTAAAACAAATCATTGTACTAGGGAATGGAATTTCCACACATCGTCTGTGCACTGTAGTTTTATTGGAAAAATTGTATGTCTGTTCAAACGTAATGGTTAGCTCAATCAAAAACGTGTTGTCTGTAACAACAGTGTCCTACCAAACCATGCATTCTCCACTCCACTCTAACCTGCACCACCCTTCACCACTGCAGCCTAGTCTGCACCAATCCACTTTACACCACTCCATGCCACTGCAATCTGGGAAGCTGCACTCTACTCCACTCTGAACAACTGCACTCCATGTCACTCCACTCTATTCCACTTTGCGATATGACTCTGTGTTCTATACCACTCTACTCTATGCCAATGCACTTTATGCCTCTCTTCATCACTGCGCTCTGTGCTTCTGCACACTACACCACTCCAGTCTAGGACACACCAGACTACTCCGCACAACTCCATTCTGTGCCTGTTAGACCTGGCATCCATGGTACAGTCTCCCCTGTCTTTTTGCCTCTGATTCCCATGCTTTTGTTGTGTGCTGGACTCTGTTTTTGCTGGATCTGGTACTCTGGGTACTTTACCACTGCTGACCAGTGCTAAAGTGCAAGTGCTCCCCGTGTTATTGTGTGTGTAATTGGCTTTTCCATGATTGGCATATTTTATTTACTGGTAGGCCTCTAGTGAAATGCACTAGAGGTGCCCAGGGCCTGTAAATCAAATGCTACTACTGGCCAGCAGCACTGGTTGTGCCACCAACATGAGTAGCCCTGTACACATGGCTCAGACCTGCCACTGGAGTGTCTGTGTGTGCAGTTTTAAACTGCCAATTCTACCTGACAAGCGTACCCACTTTCCAGGCCCAAACCTTCCCTTTTTGTACATGTAAGGCACCCCTAAGGTAGGCCCTAGGTAGCCCTATGTGCTGGGTGCAATTAAAATTAAAGGGGGGACATGTAGTGATGTGTTTTACATATCCTAACATTGAAATACTGCCAAATTAGCTTTTCGCTCTTGCAAGGCCTGTCTCTCCCGTAGATTAACATGGGGGCTGCCTTTAAATATCTTTTAAGTGCAGTTTCCATTTGGGAGCAGATAGAGATGTGGAGTTTGGGGTCAATGAACTCACAATTTAAAAATACATATTTTGGTATAGTTGGTTTCTATATTGTCTGTTTAAAAATGCCACTTTTAGAAAGAGGGCATTTTCTTGCTTAAACCAATCTGTTACTTTGCCTGCTTGAGTACTCCTTGTCTGGGTCAGACTGACAGTTAGGCTATTTGTGAATCCCCTCTAGACAGTGACACAAAGGAAGCTGGGTTTTAGCTTGCCTACCCCGGTGGGCCATCTGGGCTAGAGTGGAGGGAGCAATGTTCACTTTCACCTGAATAGGCTGTACTTGTCTTCACACAATGCAGTCTCCAACTCCCTGGTGTGAGTCTGGAGCCAGGAATAGGCAAGTCAAGATCTTCTGAACAACAGAGACTTTCCTTTGAATTTTTCCAACTTCAAAGGCAGAAAGGGTTATAAGTAGTGGACCCAAAACACCAGATTTTCATATTATTTCTGGAACCAGGAGGAACCTCTGCCAAGAAGAAGAGCTGGAGGAGGAGTACTGCCCCTTTGCCTGTGACTGTGCTTTGCTGGAATGACCTGCAGTTGTGCTTCTTTCTAAAAGAGGACAAAGACTTGAATTTGCAGTCTATTCCTGCTTGTGAAGAATCTCCAAGGGCTTGGATTGAACTTGCCTCCTACTTTGAAGTCTCAGGGCCATCAAAGACTTCATCTGCTAGCACCTTGACTCTCTGCTGAGACTTCTGCCCTGCCAAGTGGTGCCCTATCTAGTCCTTGAAAGGTAAAACTGGTAGAACAAGGACTGAAATCCATGCACAGAAAGCTGTGCAGGAAAATTATGAAGCACCACCTGCAACACAGCTGTAAGAACGACACACCACCCTCCTTGCAGTTGAAATTGATGAATCATCTGCATTGCAGCTGGGAAATTGACGCATTACTCACATTGCAGCTAGAGAAGACAACGCAATATTCGCTTGTGGCTTCTGAAAATGATGCAAACGCCACGCTATGTGGTTTTCCACCACCGTGCGGCCAGATTTCACATACATCATCGCTGGGCATCAAAATCATCGTGAACTGCGCGAATCTGAGGTGCCCTGTCCGGAAATCAATGCATCACTCTCCTGCAGGAGAGAAAAATGACGCATTGTCTACCAAACTGGAGAAGAAATGATGCACAGCCTCACTAGCGAGTAAAGAATCAACGCATCACTAACTGACGCATGCTCGCCCATCCTGCTTTATTTTTTACGCAAACCAGGTACTTTGTGTAAAAACAAGGTTTCCATTGTTTTCTATGGAGTATGACTCTTTTTACTTTAAAAATTCATATCTTAACTTCTGTATGTTGGATTTTTGTTGTTTTAGTCTTGTTTAATTTAGACAAATATTTTTATAAACTGGTGTGGTGTCTATTTTGTAGTGTTATCACTTTATTACTGTGGGTGTTGGTACAACTACTTTACACATTGCTTTGAGATAAGCCTGACTGCTTGTGCCAAACTACCAAGGGGGTGAGCAGGGGTTATCTAAGTGTGTATCTCAATTGCTCTGACTAGAGGGAGGGTCCCTGCTTGGACAGAGTGCAAAATGATTGCCAATCAGAGACCCCATCTCTAACAGTGCCACTCTGCATCACTGCACTGTAAGCCACTGCACTCTATGCCAAGACACTCAATGCTAATACATTTTGGGGGTCATTCTGACCATGGCGGTAATTACCGCCATGGCGGAGGTCGGCGGTAGCACCGCCAACAGGCTGGCGGTGCACCGCTGGGCATTCTGACCGCGGCGGTTCAGCCGCGGCCAGAAACGGAAAGTCGCCGGTGTACCGCCGACTTTCCGCTGCCCGTCTGAATCCTCCATGGCGGCGGAGCACGCTCCGCCGCCATGGGGATTCTGACACCCCCTACCGCCATCCTGTTCATGGCGGCTCTCCCGCCATGAACAGGATGGCGGTAGGGGGTGCCGCGGGGCCCCTGGGGGCCCCTGCCGTGCCCATGCCAATGGCATGGGCACGGCAGGGGCCCCCATAAGAGGGCCCCAAAAAGTATTTCAGTGTCTGCCCAGCAGACACTGAAATACGCGACGGGTGCAACTGCACCCATCGCACCTTCCCACTCCGCCGGCTCAATTCTGAGCCGGCATCCTAGTGGGAAGGTTGATTTGCCCTGGGCTGGCGGGCGGTCTTTTGGCGGCCGCCCGCCAGCCCAGGGCAAATGTCAGAATCACCGCCGCGGTCTTTCGACCGCGGTGCGGTGTTCTGACGGCGGTACCTTGGCGGACGGCCTCCGCCGTCCGCCAAGGTCAGAATGACCCCCTTTGTTCTATAACACTGAACTCAATGCCAGTGCACTCCACACCAGTACACTGTACATCACTATAATCTACTCTGCACCACTACACTCTATGCAGCACTCTACACCACTTTACTTTATGCCATTACTCTTAATGACACTCTACACAACTGCAATCTACCCTGCATCTTCCCACTTCACGCTACTGTGAAAAAATACACTTTATGCCACTTTACTCTATGCCACTGCATTCCTCTCTGAAACAAACTACTCTACACCACTGACCTCAACCCCACTCTGTCCCACTACACTCTACTTCAATGCACTCTATTCCACTACACTCTAAACAACTGCACTGTATCCAGTGCACTCTACTCTGCACCACTTTACTCTACACCACTGCTCTCTATGCCACTCAACTCCACTATACATCACCGCACTCAGACACTCTACTCGCCAACACTGCACTCTCTGCTACTGTACCTTACATCACTCTACTCTGTACTACTGCATTCTGCACCAATACACTCTACACCACTGTACTCTATGCCACTCTACTCTGTATAGCTCCTCACTATGCCACTTAACTCTACAGAACTATACTCTGTGCTGTGCCACTCTACACAACTCTACTCTGCACCACTCTAAGACACTGCACTCCATGCCACTCAAGTCCACTCTGAACTCTATGCTACTGTACTATACACCACTCTAATCCACTGCACTCTCTGCCACTCTATTGTATGCCACTCTATATCACTGCACTCTATGCCACTCGAGTCTACTCTGTACTCTACCCCACTGTACTATACACCATTCTACATTACTGCACACTGTGCCACTCTATTGTACACCACTCCATGCCACTACACTCTATGCCACTCTACTCTGCACCACTCCACTCTGCACCACTGCACCCTATTATGCTGCACTTTATTCTATGCCTCTACGTTCTATGGCACTGCATTGTGTGCCACTGAATTTTATGCTGCTGCATTCAATGCCACTTCACTCTACACCACTATGTTTTGCAACACTCTACTCCACTATATTCTACACCAGTCAACTCTATTGCATACCACCCCATTATATGCCACTTTACACAACTCCACAGTATGCTAATCCTAAACAAAACACTCTCTCCCACTCCACTCTACAACACTCTCTTCCACTCTTTGCCATTCATCTCTGTAACATTCTGTGACACTCTCCTCTATGCCACCAGCTTTTAGACATGTTGAACAGCAGCCACTCTGGTGTATAACATGGCTAAAACACGTTGGCAAAACCAAGAACTCTTGTGTAAACTAGACCTATTGGCTTTGCCAATGTTTCTTAGTGCTATAAGGTACAGAGGTCCCTGGAAGCACTGTGAATGTGTAACTCCTCATTTTAAACAATCATTACACACAGGCTAATATAGGCTGCCGTAATGCACAAATACATTTAGGTTAAATAAAAAAGCAATTCTAAAGTACAGGTTTTAAAAATATACATATTATAACCAGTGCAAATGTTTTTTATAACTGTCCATTAAAACCACACACTCCACAGCTCAGCTTGAACCACCCTTACAGCACCTCTTCAAAAGAAAATATCTTTGCCATCAGAAAAGTTCAACAGACTCCTTTGATTAAAGCCAATACAGGTTTACAAGCCCCTTTATATTTGCAGATTTACCAGTTGTGCACATATGCATTGCTTTTGGGTAGCAGACAGCCTGTATCTTATCTGTCTGCCCCTCCATTGCACCAGAGCACAGGAGACTCCCTGCCTTTCAGTCCAGCTGGTGAAACTGAATTGACCTAATTACATTTGTTCTGTAGGTGAAAGGCTAAAATTAAGGACAAATGTTGTCCGTTAAGCCTTTTATCACAGACAATGGACAAAAAGGCTAAATTATGGACAGTCCATGAAAATTACGGATGGATAGTCATCCTAACCCTATTGCGTGTTACATACTATTCTATTTCCACATGTCTGTGCATCCATCCCCAAGGTCTATAGTAGACAATGTTGCTAATGTTACTATGGGCCAGATGTAGCAAAGGGTTTTACCCATTCTATGTCTATGGGAAAATGTGTTCGTACATATGGCCCCTAGGTGTTTTGTTTTTGCATTTCCACTGCCATATTGAGAGGGTGGTTGAGTCAATCTGTTCACCTCTGTGTATTTTCAATGATGGCACTGAAATGAAGACTCATAATGGTGGGTTATTTTAATGATGGCACTGAACTGGAGATTGCAAATAAGGGGTTAATGCACCCTCTATCACCAAGGACAAGTAGATAGTCACTGACTTCCTTCTCATTGCTGAGGTAGATTTCCCATTGTATAATCAAATCACAATCTCCAGGATATTTCTTGATTAGATATCACTACTCAGATATAATCCTATATTAAGGTTGTGTCTTCAATGTCTGTATTTGATGCCATTCTCCCAGGGGAGTTTGCTGTTGAGGCCACAAGAGTAGGTATCCAAGATAAAATTTCAGAATACCTCCCTCAACATTCCTGTCTCTGAATGATCCATCCTTACTTCCGCTATGATTTTTTCAATTATGAGCCATTTAATGTCTATCGGTGTCCCTTCACCACATAGTGTTTCACCACAGGTGCATCTAGTTTGTGTGTTTTTACTGCAGACCTGTGCTCCGTTATGCACACTGAGAGGCTAATACATGGGCAGATTAGCAGGTATTTGATGTCCCTTGTTTTGCAGTTTGTGATGGTTCTTATGTTAATACCTTTATCCATTCAGGGAGTAGTTCTCTGTCTCAGTGGCTCTATTCCACACCATGCACTGGCCACATTTACGGTTTTCTTTGATAGGATGACTTCCATCTATAGGTTTCTGGGCCATTGTATCCTCTTTCGGCATCCATGATCTCACAACCTTATGTTTCAGGTTCTTATTCCATCTGTTTGGGAACACAGGTTTTGGGATAGTGGTTCAGTTTGCCAGATTGCTGTTGAGAATGTGCCACTTTTAACTGATTACTTGGCAAACCTTCTCATTCAGCAACGAATGCCTGGTCATGCGCAATAGTTCATTAACAATTGGTTGGTGTTCATGTTTAAGTAGGTGTTCCCTGCCATTGAATCTCGCTCTTTTGTACGCCTATCTAACCAAACACCTCGGTAGCCCCGCTGGATGAATTTCTCTTTCATAACAGTCGACTTCACATGATAATCTGCAAGGTTGGTACAGTTGTGTCTTAGTATCAGAGTTGTTGTTCTTGTTTTTGAGTTCTGGGATGGAAACTGTTGAAATGGAGGAGACTGTTTTGTGCCATTAGTTTGGTAAATAAAACTACTTCCAATTTGCCTGCTTTATGTTGCATCCAAATATCCAAGAATTCTACTTATTTGCTTGTTTTAGCTGTAAACGTAAAGTTCTGATCACAAGCATTGAGCCATTTAATGTATTTCTCCAATTCTTCTTGTGTTCCATCTCAAATGAAAAAAATATTGTTAATGTAATGTGACAATGTTTTGACCGATTCATAGAAGGGGGCAAACTCATTGTGGATATGCTGGTCCTCAAAACTGCTCATAACAATATTTGCTATGCATGAAGTGCCCATGCTAACTCATTTTCTGATAACAATGCCCTCCAAATTCAAGTGTATTTTCCTATAACACAATGTACAACTAATGAATTCTCTTGGGCCCTCCCTCAAGTGATTTTGCATAACTGTTCCACTGCTTGTATAACTGGCACTTGAGAAATGTTGTTGAACAATGCCTCTATGTCAAGAGTCACGAAGCTGACCATGCTCATTGAACCTCAGCACCTCTATCAATGTTATCATATGTCTTGTATTGTTTATATATAGTTTGATGTGGGGGACTATAGGACACAAAAATCGGTTAACATATTTTGAAAGTGGCTCCATTATAGAGCAAAGGGTAGTGACAATGGGTCATGTTAGAAATGGGGTCTTTGGTTGGCAGTCAGATTACCCCCTGTCCGAGCAAAGACCCTCACTCTAGTCAGGGTAAAGGAGGATCACCCTCATCTCACCCCGCTGACCCCCTTAGTAGCTTGGCACAAGCAAGCAGGCTTAACTTCAGAGTGGTAGT
The DNA here is from genome assembly GCF_031143425.1 of Pleurodeles waltl. Classification (NCBI taxonomy): domain Eukaryota; kingdom Metazoa; phylum Chordata; class Amphibia; order Caudata; family Salamandridae; genus Pleurodeles; species Pleurodeles waltl. The sequence goes on along the minus strand of NC_090438.1, from coordinate 398,842,737 downwards.
TGAAAAGTATTTGTTCCAACACACACAGTAACTTAATGAAAACATTACAAAATGGCACAACACAGGTTTAGGAAAATAGGGAATATTTATCTAAACAAAACAAGACCAAAATGACAAAAATCCAACATACACAAGTCAAGTTATTAATTTTAAAAGCTAAAAGAGTCTTAAAAATCCTTTTGTAAACAGTAAAACACTGTTAGCGTTTAAGTGTACCTGGGTAGCGTCAAAATAACACGCATGGGTGAATGTGCGCCGAAAAAGGTAAGTGGTGAGTCGATTTTGCACCCGCAAGCGAGGTTGTGCATTGTTTCTCCTTCTCTGGTCGGGGTGTGTCGTTTTTCCTCCCTGCAGGGGAGCGATGCGTCGATCTGTGCAACACTCAGGTCCGTGCAAGCGTTGTGTCCTCTTTACACACCCAGCACGGTTTGCGTAAAAAATCCTGCTGCACAGCGTTAGCAAAACCGCGCTGTGTGGGTTGCGATGTTACCAGCCTCCGTTAGCGATGCGGCGCATCATTTATCCAGCCGCATGCGTCGATCTCCCAGCCGTGCTGCAGGTGGTGCATCTATTTCAACCATGGAGCCAGAGGCATGTCGTTTCTTTAGCCACTCTTAGAGGTTGCGTCAGAAATTTCCCCGCACAGCGGTCTGTGCGTGGATTTTAAATCTTGGTCTGCCAGCTTCACCTGTCAAGGCCTCAGGAACTGGATAGGGCACCACTTGGCAGGGCAGGAGTCTCAGCAGAGAATCCAGGTGCTGGCAGAGGAAGTCTTTGATGGCCCTGAGACTTCAACAACAGGAAGCCAGCTCAGGACAAGCCCTTGGAGATTTCTTCACTAGCAGGAATGCACAACAAAGTCCAGTCTTTGTGCCCTTTCACCAGGTAGAAGGAGCAACTGCAGAGTAGCTCCACAAAGCACAGTCACAGGCAGGGCAGCACTTCTCCTCAGCTCTTCAGCTCTTCTCAAGGCAGAGTTTCCTCTTGATTTCCATAAGTCCTGTCCTGTCTTGCCCAGGCCAGGCCCTAGACACACAGCAGAGGGTTGGGGACTGCATTGTGCAAGGGCAGGCACAGCCATTTCAGGAATAAGTGGCCACTCCTCCCACCCATCCAAGCACAGATGGCTCATTAGGATATGCAGGCTACACTCCAGCTCTCTTTGTGTCACTGTCTAGAGAGAGGTGCAAACACCCCAACTATCAAACTGAACCAGACAGGGAATCCACAAACAAGCAGAGTCACAGAATGGTAGAAAGGAAGAAAATGCTCACTTTCTAAAAGTGGCATTTTTAAACACACAATCTTAAAATCAACTTTACAAAAAGATGTATTTTTAAACTGTGAGCTCAGATACCCCAAACTCCACATCTCTATCCGCTCCTAAAGGGAATCTTCACTTTAATCATATTTAAAGCAGCCCTCATGTTAACCTATGAGAGGGATAGATCTTGCAACAGTGAAAACTGAATTTGGCAGTATTTCACTGTTAGAACATATAAAACACAATAGTATATGTCCTACCTAAAACATACACTGCACCCTGTCCGTGGGGCTTCCTTGGGCCTAACTTATGGGTGTCTTAAATGTAAGAAAAGGGAAGGTTTAGGCCTGGCAAGTGGGTACACTTGCCAAGTCGAATTGGCAGTTTAAAACTGCACACACAGACAATGAAGTTGCAGGTCTGAGACATGTTTACAGAGCTACAAATGTGGGTGGCACAACCAGTGCTGCAGGCCCACTAATAGCATTTGATTTACACTCCCTGGGCACCTATAGTGCACTGTACTAGGGACTTGCCAGTAAATCAAATATGCCAATCATGGATAAACCAATTACATACACATTTTGTATAGGGTAACTTGCACTTTAGCACTGGATAGCAGTGTTAAAGTGCCCAGAGTAACAAAAACAGCAAAAAAAGAGTCCAGCACACATCAACAACCTGGGAAACAAAGGCAACAAGTTAAGAGAGACCACGCCAAGGATGAAAAGTCTAACACAGTAATACAGTAATTGAGTAAAAACACCAAAGCATTTGATTTACAGGCCCTGGGCACCTCTAGTGCACTGTAGTATACACATTTTATATAGGAGCATTTGCACTTTAGCAGTGGTTAGCAGTGGTAAAATGCCCAGAGTAAAGCAAAAACAGAGTCCCGCACACATCAATAACCTGGGAAACAGAGGCAAAATGTTAGGGGAGACCATGCCAGGGATGCCAAGTCTAACAGGTCGGAACGGCGGGTTATCCTGGAAAGAATGTGCATATATAGAGCCCTTGGTCCAAGGACCTGGCCTTGACAACCTACCAAACACAAATGATCAAATATGATGGAACATGATGGAATGATCCATGGTACTGAAAGCTATTAACAGGCCAAGTAGGATAACATCATCCATTCCACTTGTATTCATGACTATGGCGGTCATTCTGACCGCGGCGGGCGGCGGTTGCCGCCCGCCATGCGGTTACCGCCGAATGACCGCCCCGTGGTCAAAAGTCCGCGGCGGCCATTCCAACTTTCCCGCTGGGCCGGCGGGCGACCGCCAAAAGGCCGCCCGCGGGAAAGCCCCTGCAACGAGGAAGCCGGCTCCGAATGGAGCCGGCGGAGTTGCAGGGGTGCGACGGAGGGGTGCGACGGAGTTGCAGTGGCACCCGTCGCGATTTTCACTGTCTGCAAAGCAGACAGTGAAAATCTGTGTGGGGCCCTGTGAGGGGGCCCCTGCACTGCCCATGCCAGTGGCATGGGCAGTGCAGGGGCCCCCAGGGGCCCCACGACACCCGTTCCCGCCATCCTGGTTCTGGCTGTGAAAACCGCCAGAAACAGGCTGGCGGGAAGGGGGTCGGAATCCCCATGGCGGCGCTGCAAGCAGCGCCGCCATGGAGGATTCCCTGGGCCAGGGGAAAACCGGCGGGAAACCGCTGGTTCCCCTTTTCTGACCACGGCTTTACTGCTGCGGTCAGAATAGCCCAGGAAGCACCGGCAGCCTGTTGGCGGTGATTCCGTGGTCCCCGGCCCTGGCGGTCATGGACCGCCAGGGTCGGAATGACCCCCTATATGAGGCATGTCAAGAGCTGGCATAAATACAATCCCAGTTCTCAGGTAAGACGAAAACTGCCTTGTGTGTTGCTATTCAAATTATGTATTGTTTATTTCAATTATCTCCTACAATTGTGAATATACTATTTGTAAGATGTATGGCAGTTAGGAATTACACTGAAAAGTTCAAAGACTTTTCAAGCCATCAGTGGCTTCTTCCAAATGGATTTTATGATGTCATGGAAACAATGTTGTTTGAAAGCCATTTAAGAAATTGCAAGTACCATCTTCTTTACTTAGGGGAATAGGACTGAAAATGTTTGTGGGTATTACTAATTGGCAGAACTAGAATGACTGCTTGAGTCTTCCACGTTATAAAATTCTGCAAGAGTACGCATTTCATAACATGGAGCATTGTTAGGGCGGGATGTTTCTTCCAAACATGGAAATCAAAAGTAGCTTAAATCAGAAAAACCCTTCTATCAGGAGACTTGCTTCTCAATCCAGAAAGAAAGAAGCCTGTTAAAGCATTACATTTCTCTGATGAGAGAGAAATGTATTAGGCGGGAACAGAAGTCTTGTGTTCATTCGACACAAGCAAAGATCTTTAATCATTTTGGTGGCTCAAACATTATGTTCTTGAAATTAGTCATGTTGCCTTTACTTATTTGATTCCCATATATTTGAGCTTGTACTGCCCATTGAAGCACTGAATCCTTCTTGGAATTCTTCCACCAGCAAATTTCTAAACTAGTAAAATGGTGCTTGAGCTCAATTACTTCCCTCAAATATCAGCTGGTGTTGGATATCCTGCAATTATTGTGAAGATGGTCAAGTCATGGTTTATTCTAAAAGGTAAATTGCTCAATAATCTGTGATGCATGTTGGATTATGCCAAATGCTAATTGTCCAAGAAAGAACATGATGAGAGAAATTTTTACCTTCAAGAAGTTATTAATATTTTCATTTTAGTTTGTTTGGGAGGAAGCTTAAAAAGTTGTATCTAACTAGAAAAAAAGAATCATTATTAACATTCAAGGGAATAAGGAACATTCTTAGAAGTGGGAATGAAGTAAATGTATTGTGAAGTTATGGTCTCTGTTAGAAATGGGGTTTCTGGTTGGCTAGGGTATGCACCTCAGCCAGGCAGAACTTACCCACTCTAGTCAGGGCAAGGGAGTTACACGTCTAAGATAAACCCTGGTCACCCCCTTGGTATCTTGGCACGAGCAGTCAGGCCTATCCCAGAGGCAATGTGTACAGCGTTTGCACAACACATGTGACGCAAAATGGACACCACAAAGTAAACACAACACTGAGCTATGTAAAAATAATCTGTATTGCACAAAACATAATTAGACCAACATTACACGTAAGTAATATCCTGCTACCTTAGCAGTTGTCAGAATGTTACACAAGTCGCAATTTGTGAATGCGACTCGCAAATAGGAAGGGGTGTCCCCTTCCTATTTGCGACTCGCATCGCAGTTCAGAATTGCTTTGTGACCGCGAATGCGGTCGCAAAGCAACTCGCAGTTACCAGCAGTGTCACACTAGTGGTAACTCATTCACAAAAGGGAAGGGGTCCCTATGGGACCCCTTCCCCTTTGTGAATGTTGCCCAGAATGTTTTTTCAGAGCAGGCAGTGGTCCAATGGACCACTGCCTACACTGAAAAAACAAAACCAAATGGTTTCGGTATTTTTTTCATTTTGCAACTCGTTTTCCTTTAAGGAAAACGGGCTGCAAAATGAAAAAAAAAACTGCTTTATTGAAAAAGCAGTCACAGACATGGAGGTCTGCTGACTTCAGCAGGCCACCATCCCTGTGAGTGCAGGGACTCGCTATGGGGTCACAAAATGTGACCCACCTCATTAATATTGATGAGGTGGGTCTTTGCGACCCCATAGCGAGTCGCACACAGTGTCTGAGACACCGTTCAGCATCCGAGATTGCGACTCGGAAATTGCGAGTCGGACAGACTCGCAATTTCCGAGTCGCAATCTCAGAGTTTGCTACATGTGGCCCATAAATACATATCTGCTTGTCATGCTCATAAAAGAAACATTAGCATATATGTAAAAACATCAAAAACAGGTAGATAATATATGAACCAAAGAACTTTGGATTACAACTATTATTGGTCCCTTAAAAAGTACCTGGTTGGATGAAGAGGCACTTCCAGTGCCTAGAAGGCGAACAATGGGGCCCCCGGTGTTCCTATGCGCAAAACAGGGGCCTCGGATTTCCTTGGGAGGAGAAGAGGGCGGCACGCACCTCCTCAATCCTGTTAACAGGCCCCTTTGTGGACCGTGATTACTGGGGGCCCCCCTAGGCCTCCACCGGCCATCACGAGGGGGGCCCGAGTCAGGGAAAACCTTTGAGGAAGGAGGGGGGTGCGCCACGCATCCCCTCCGATTTAAAAACAGCCCCTCCAGGGACCCACAAACTCCTGGGGTCTCCCTGGGCCTCCGTCGGCCCTTACACGGGGAGAGACCCCTACCAGCAATGTAACTGGCCCACGAGGGGGCCTACCAGGGAGCCGGCGGTCCGGGTGAGCCTCCGGTGAGGCGTCCGCCTGGCCCGCAATTACAGGAGAGTCCTCCTGGACTCCCACAGGCGAGGGAGAGGCGTCCTCTTCTCCCTCGGAGTTCCGATGACGTCCTGGCCCAAGGCAGGGCCTGCCGGTGCCCCGGGGGTGCTCCACAGAGTGGTCCTCGCCCCGGGGGCGCCGATAGAGCACGTTTGCTCCAGATGAAATGACTAAGGTTTTCTTCGTGCCCTGTGGGCACCGGTAAGCACGCTACACTTGCGCTTTACCAAAATAACTTCCCCGGGCTGCGGCGGTGATTCGGGGAGCAGAAATAAAGCGCTTTTCAAAGCGCGAGAGCAAATCTGAGTCCCGGGCTGCGGCAGTGATCTTCTGCAGCAATTTTGTAAGAGTGAGCGCTTTTCCAGAGCGCTAAGACAAATCTGTAGAGATCGGGGCAGGGGTCAGAGGCCACAGCACCCTGCCCCTGGGAGCAAGCAGGACAAGAAGAAGCACAGGGCTGGTGGGCCCAGCTACTGGCCAGCACAAGGGGTGCGGATGGTGGCAGTTCTCCTAGTGACTAGGCAGGTCACAGGTCAGCACAGCAGCAGCAGTCCAAGGTGGTTTCCTGGTGATTCCATTCATCAGCGTTTTGTTTCCATTTTCAAGTTCCAAGAATGTTCAAATTGTGGGGAAAATTCCCCTGTAATTATACTGGGTTAACAGTGTGTCTAACAATGGCAGGGAGAGGAGGTTCCAGCCAGTTACAACTGGTTCTGGGAGTGCCCCCTCTCTCCTTTCAGCACAGGCTCCAAACATCAGTGGGGGGTTAACGACCCTATTGTGTGAGGCCAGGGCACAGTCTTTAGAAATGCAGGTGTGCCCCGCCTCTCCCTTCTCTCAGCCCAGGAAGGCTTTACAATATGTAGATGCAACTCTGTGACACCTCCACCCTCCCTGTGGTCAGGCTGTCTGAGAAGTATGCACAAAGCCCTAACTGTCAGTCTGCTCAGACGTGGATTGGAGGCAAGCTGCAAAACACCAAAGTCATAAGCACAGATAAATGCGCCCTTTCTCGAAGTGGCATTTCTGTGATAGTAATAAAAAATACACCTACGCCAGTAAGCAGCATTTCTCACCACTATCACAACCATACCAAACATGCCTACGCTACCCCTCATAAATCAGACAATACCCCTTACACATAAGGCAGGGCATCTCCAATGCAATCCTATGAGGAGGTAGCACTCACAGCAGTGAGACACAAAGTTAGGCTGTTTGTCACTACCAGGACAGACCACGCATCATGGCACATGTCCTGCCTTCTACATACATGGCACCCTGACCAAAGGGCTAGCTAGGGCATACCTTAGGGATGACTTACATGTAGTAAAAGGGGAGTTCTGGGCCTGGCAAGTAAATTTAGATGCCAGCTCCCTGTGGCAGGAAACTGCGCACACAGGCTCTGCGCTAACAGGCCTTAGATATGTTTGACAGGCTACTTCAGTGGGTGGTGCAAACAGCGCTGCAGGCCCACTAGTAGCATTTAATTTATAGGCCCTGGGTATATGGATACCACTTTACAAGGGACTTATAGGTAAATTAAATATGCCAATAAGGTATAATCCAATCATACCAATTTTGTAAGGGAGAGCACATGCACTTTAGCACTGGTTAGCAGTGAAAAAGTGCTCAGAGTCAAAACGTCAGCCAACAAAGGTCAGAAAAATAAGGAGGCGAAAAGCAAAAAGTCTGGGGAATGACCCTGTAAAAGGGCCAGGTCCAACAGCCTCCTATATGCTTAAGGGCAGAGCATAAATGTTTTGCATAATTAGCTTCACCACAGTATCTAAAGATCATAATGGAACACTCAGAAATGAGTGCAGTAGAATCACAACTGAAAGGGTGTAAGAAAATATTACCTTGCACTTTTTCACGATACAGTGAAAAATGAGTATAATTCATTCTGACTTTAAAGTAATGTACAGGATTAATGCAATGGCACCCTATTTGTTTGCCTTGTCTATTATAATTTGGCATTGCAAAGAGTTTAGGGATGAGATAACAGGATAAAACAGGCTCCTTTTACTTAAAATAGTGATATTTGAAGCACAAAGCCGTTGATGAGGAGACTACAATGCAAGTAGAGTTACTGGCTCATATTGGGTCTGGGAATTAGATTTCCAGGTGCCAATACAGCTCTACTACAAAGAGTCTGACAGTGCACCATACTCCAAAATTTTAAGATGGAGAAACCATTTCTCGGTTTTGTAGAACCTGTGATCCCACCCAGAGGTGTGGCAAGGGAAATGAGTAGTTTGCTCCAATGTGGTCACTCAAGACTGGATAAGGGGAGCCCCCCTTTCACTGGGTATGGTGCCAGGCGGCAGGGTAAATAAACAGTTGCAAATAAAGGGGAGCCTTTTCCAAGTCTCACCTTACATTTGCCTATGAAAGGGCAGGCCCCTTTAAAAGTTAATAAAGTTCTTGAATCAATCCTAACTTGTTTACCTGTAAGGGGAACAAAACTTCTCCCCCATCTGGACTCTTGATCCCGCTCTTGGAGCAGTGTTCACACCTCATTAAGGTCAAGCACTGTCTGTACAGCTGCTGGACAGCTAATGAATGCTAGCCTGATGAGCATCAGGGAGAAAGATGGTAACTTTCTAAAAGTTCGATTTTTATTTAAAACTCAACTTCACCATTGAATTGAGTTTTTAATGAACATTAAGAATAGTGGTAGAACTAATTTTCTTGCTAGTCTCAAAGCTGAGATAACAAAATTTATATTTTCATCTGTACACGGTATGGTTAAGCAGGCAACAATGGGGTCCGGAAACATCAAGCTCTCCACATTTATATCCTGATGTGATGCTGTAAGAGGCGAGAACCCTCCTCTACTCCAGAAGCCGTCTCGTTACCAACATTACAGCCCACTAATACCTCCCGATAACAGTCGTATCGAGCCTAGGAGGTTTTCACTGGACCAGACACTTGGAGCTTTTGACTGCAGCTGAGGGTTGGATTACCCTTGGCTCCTCTCCCTGACAAGCATTTAAAGACACCAGCACCAGTGGAGTACCAGTGGAGCACCAGTGGAGCACCAGTGGAGCACCAGTGGAGCAGTGTTGCCTACCCCAGCTCCATTTTAGGACCTCCCTGGCCAGCTCAGCAGATACAGGTGGCTGACACCCACATCTACACCGGCACCTGGGAAAAAGGAGTGACTTCACATTCCCCAAAGCTCTGGGAAGCACTTACCTGGTACTGACACTGGACGATCAGCATGACCTACAAAGACAATACCTCAGAGGCTATCTTTACTGCTGTGTCATGCCTGGACTCGCGGCACCTTCACGTGGATCCCTCCTCAAAAGGGCCTACATTGCAGTGATCACTCAGCACAGCAAGCACCTTCACTACAGGCCCTCTGTAGCTGCTCCTGTCCCTCGACTTATGAACTACACTATGTGGGGTGGCTCGCAGGATGACCTTGGAGCTGTTTCCTTGCACTAGGGGCCTATTGCAATCACTACCCCCATCAAGTGGCCTGCACCTGCCTTGAACCTGTGGAGCCCTGGGACCCTCTCCTCAGCTGAGGACAAGGCTTTCAGTACTCTCCCAGAAAGCCTCTGCTAGACTGGGGACTCATAACCTGCATTGGAGGGGCTACACAGCAGAGAGGTCCTGTCTGCACTGCTGCGTGAGGGCCTTGAGGTCACGTTCACTCCTGAAGTGGTGTAGATCTCTGTACCACCACCGTGAAGGCCTCACCCCCTTCTCTTGGCTTGGTTCATCCTGAGGCGCCTAACCCTTGTACCACCTTGGTGCCTAGCTGCACCTTAGCACGAGAAGTAACTGGCCTTCTACTGCAGCTTTTTTGATCTTGCTGCAGGACCCTGTGATAGTTACACCTGAGCTGGGGGTGCTTCTCTGGATCACAGAAGAGGCCGTAAGTATGCATGACTGATTTACTGGGCTAGAGGTATTGAGGGTAGGGGCTGTGGTACGATTACACCCAGGTCTCATCCTTCTGTTTGACCTTGGGAAAAGTCACACATTGACACCACAGTGCCTGCCATGACTTCTGCCCCGCTACTGACACACCCAATTGTGATGCTGACACCACTCTGCTTCTTACTTGGGGACCTCATCTCCTGAGGCTCCCTTGTGAGCCAGTCTTTGTCCCAACTAACAAAGCCTTTTGGATACCTAATAGGAAGTGCATTGACAAACACTGTCCTCATTCTATACAGGACCTTGCAGTGTGTTCTCCTTTGCTGACCTCTCCTGTGCCTCTGGTGGCTGTCCCGTGCAGCAGTTGGTATGTTGGGAATGATGACCTTGCTGTCCACAGCGGGAAACAGCATATTGGCGCTGTGGCTTCTGCTTTCTTTACTGCTCTACAGAACACTTTTGACAGCCTTGTTGCCCAAGACTTCACCCTGGAACACATCCTCCTGGCACTATCCTTGCATCTACTCAGGACCCTATCACCTGACCTAGAGGTTGACCTCCTCTTCTGCCACAATGAACCATGGGACCCCAAAACGTCTGCATCAACTCTAAGGACTCCACAACCAGATGAACCTCCAAAATTCATGTCACCCTCCAACAGGACTCATCTGTTGCAACCTCACAACCCCCACAGAACCAATTGAACCAAGTTCTGGATGTCATTGAAAGCTCCTGCAGATCCATGGGGGACTTCCATATGATCCTTAGTCATAGAACTGACCTTTCTCAGGGATGAACAGCGTAAACTCAAACATTGAGTGGCAGAGGGGGAACTGACTCTAGTCATAATCCACCCTCAAACCTCTGACAATGCACAAGCTATTTGTAACCTGCAGAACCGGATCCACATGCTTGATGACCATGCCGACAACAGAGAAGGCTGCTTTCATCAGAGCAATGCACGAATAATTGGTTTCCCAGAAGGAGTGGAGGGGAAATACCCACTACAATTCTATTGCTTTGTCTCTGCCTCAGACCTCGCTGCCTTCTTTTCACTGGAGCGGGCACATCGTTTTCAAACACAATGCGATTCCCTGGTGGGAACCGTTCTAGCCCATGCTGGCAAAGCTCCTCCACTACCGGACCACAATATTATCCTATGTGCTGCTGACTAAAGGCCCCCTCTTACTGAAGGATAAGCATGTTATGATATTCTCCGATTACACAATTGCAGTTCAATGCCAATGAACCTTGTTCCTCAAAGCCAAGAGACATCTCAGACAGCTAGAAATTCTGTACTCCCTGCTCTATCCTGCAAGGCTTGAAAACATACATTAAGGTGAAGCTCATTTCTTTACCAACCCCAAGCAAGACTTGGGAACGGCTAGACAGACAATTTGACACCTAACTGCCACGTCCTAATGCCAGCACCTCTAAACCAGCCGGGCCAAGATGTAAATGGGATATCCGTTTGCGGGGGATCCCCCTCCTCCGACACCAAAATCTTCCTTACTTACAATGCCAGATGTGGAGCAAATCATCGAGAATCTATGATTAACTCTGGTGGCTGCCTCACATTTGAATGCGGAGACTGTTCTTTCAGCCATAGATAGCAGTGCACACATTTTCCCGTCAGATGGTGACTGGGACTCGTCCCAGGTCTCCACCCAGCTCTTGCCTGCTCTCCCATTGGTGACACCTAAAACTGTTGAAACAATACTTTAACTTTTCTGTCTCTGTTTGTTAAATTTTATTATTCATGCAGCTTTATTGTGCCACACTTGCTACTGTTCTCTATCTATTACATAGTGCTCCCTGCCACTCATGTGATGGTATGGCGCAGATACACTATCCGTATTTCACCACATCCGAACTACTGGACCCCACTACATTAATTTAACATTTAGAGGGTGGCCTGTTACCCCGATTCTTGTCCTACACAAAGGCCACCTCCCACTTTGTATCATTAGTTTTCATCAATTCCCAGTTTGGCAGTTCTGCCTGTTGCAGGAGGCTCTCTTTGTGAACATTTATCTGTTCATTCACTATCCTTCACTATTCCTGACTGTAAAGACTCACTCTTCTTGCGGAGTCTGCATAGCCAATTCAATATAAATGTGAAGAGACAGGAATTCCTTTATTTGATAACATTTTAACATTCATTGTCTGTACAAACCATTGTGTAACTAGTACAGATGTATAACTTTAACCCCTTCTGTGCTGGGGACATAATGGTTACATCCACCGGCACAGTGCTCCTGTGCCGAGGACGTAACCATTACGCCCTCGGCCTGGAGCTTGGAGGGAGTGCTCCCTCCGTGGGCTTATAAAGCAGGGAAGGAAAGGGAAGCCCTTCCTCTTTTACCCCTGCCCTTCCCCCCTAACCCTCTCCCTAGCCCCCCAAAGATGTCAGCGCGTGATCACGCTGACATCATTACAGGGTGCCGGTCGCACTGGAAGCCATTTGCTTCTAGCTTGCGATCAGAGAAACAGGTGAGTTTCTCCTCCGGCGGGTGGGGTGTTTGAAACAAAGAGGCATCGGGGAGCAGGAAGGCCAACTAGACGCCCAGGATTTTATTTTTTTCGTTGTACTTTGTTGTTTCTGTGTTAGGGAGCAGCCCCTGGGGCAAGGGTAGCTCCCCTTTGGGGGGCAGATGTTTTATGGCCAGGTGTGCCCCCCTTGGGGGCAGGTCGGCCTATTATTTTTAGGCTGATCTGCCCCCAAGGGGGCAGAAACCACTGGAACGCCAGGGATGTTTTTTTAAATTTGTTAATGTATGTGTGAGGGCACCCTCCCAAGGGGGGCATAGAACTGTTGGCCATTTCTGCCCCCATTGGGTGCAGATCGGCCTATTTCGTTTTAGGCCCATCTGCCCCCAAGGGGGGCAGAAGCCACTTAGGCACCGGGGATAAAGTGTGTATGAGTGTTTAGTGGATGGGGGGCGGTCCCTTGGGCAAGGGTTGCTCCCCTTAGGGCGGATATTATTTATGGCCATTTCTGCCCCCCTTTGGGGCAGATCGGCCTAATATTTTTAGGCTGATCTGCCCTCAAGGGGGGCAGAAACCACTGGAATGCCAGGGGTGTTTTTTTTATTTTTTTATTTATGTCGAGGGGTGCAACCTTGGGTAAAGGGCACCCCCCCCCCCAAGGGGGGCATAGAACTGTTGGAGATCAGATTTTTTTTTTTTAGGCCTATCTGCGGGGGCAGAAGCCACTTAGACACGAGGCATAGTGTGTGTTTGTGTTTTGTGGATGGGGGGGGCGGTCCCTTGGGCAAGAATTGCTTCCCTTAGGGGGGATATTATTTATTGTCATTTCTGCCCCCTTGGGGGCAGAGAGGCCTATTATTTTTAGGTTGATCTGCCCCCAAGGGGTGCAGAAACCACTGGAATGCCAGGAATGTTTTTTATTTGTTTATGTCTGTGGGGGAGTGCACCCTGGGGCAAGAGGCGTCCCCCCAAGGGGGTTATAGAACTGTTGGCCATTTTTGCCCCCCTTGGGGCCAGATCGGCCTATTTGTTTTAGGCCCATCTGCCCCCAAGGGGGGCAGAAGCCACTTAGGCACCAGGGATGAAGTGTGTGTGTGCGTGTGTGTGTTTAGTTGAGGGGGGGTGGCCCCTTGGGCAAGGGTCACTCCCCTTAGGGGGGATATTATTTATGGCCTTTTCTGCCCCCTTGGGGCAGAACAGCCTATTATTTTTAGGCTCATCTGCCCCCAAGGGGGGCAGAAGCCAATGGAACGCCAGGGATTTTTTTTATTTGTGTATTTCTGTGGGGGGTGCGCCCACCTGGGCAAGGGTCACACCCCAAGGGGGATATAGAACTGTTGGGGCAGCTCTGCCTATTTATTTTTAGGCCCATTGCCCCAAGGGGGGCAGAAGCCACTTAGGCACCAGGGATCGTGTTTGTGTGTGTGTTTTTTTGTTTGGGGTGGCCCCTTGGTCAAGGGCGGCTCCCCATGGGGAAACGCCACTAAAGGTACTTTCTGCTCCCCTCGGGTCAGATAGGCCTATTTTTTAGTAGGCCGATCTGCCCCTGAAGGCAGAATCCACTTAGGCACCAATTTCTAAATGCTTGATGGTGGGGTGTTTGTCAACTGGCGAAGTATTTGCATTTGTGATAAAAAATTCTCCTTTTTGTTCTAGTTCAAAGATTTTGCTTTCTTTGCTGTTGCTCCTTGCGGTTTTAGCGGTGGTTGACCTGCGGTTTGCATAGTTGCATGTTTTAGGTAAGTAAAAACAATTTACTACAAAGGAGTATTGTTGCCATGCATGAATGACATGTCTGTATGTGGTGTACTAAATGCAGGATTGTGTGTGAAATTGTCCTAGATTTGTGCACAATGATTTTTGTGTTGTCTTATTTTTAATTTGTTTTTCTTTCTTTCCTTTTAGTGGGATATCATTGGTGATTGCTGTGTCTGTGCAGAGTAGTTGCTGGTGAGTCAAGCTTTTTCAGGCAAGTGAGCGGTATAGTTTTTGAGTTTATAACTATTCGTGATAAAGCTACACTTTATTACTTATCTTACACAGTGTTGGTTGTTGGTGGTGCATCTGTCCAGTTACTTTTCGAAGGAAAGATCATGGCTAGCCGCAGGATGACCGCTTAGCAGGTTGTTGGTATGCTTTTTGAGTCATTGTCTGATCATGATTATGAGACGGACTCTGCATCTGAGGTAGAGGAGGAAGTGAGAGATTCTGTCAGTGAAGTTTCTGTTGGAGAGGAATCTTCTGATGAGGAAGCCACTCTCAGTGCAGATGAAGCACCTGTTTTCGAGGAGGACACTGATGTGCCATTAGTGCAGCAACCTGGGGCTGAAAGGTTTCCCGTTAGAAGACCTGATCTCTGGGTTGCCCCAAACATGGAGCAGCCAGAGCTACCTGCCTTTACTGGTCTCCCGGGGTGTCAATACAGAGAACCTTTTGCCTGTCAATTTCTTTGAGTTATTTATGGAAGATGTGTTTTTGAAAGAGATTGTTGAGCAGACTAATTTTCATGCGGAGCAGTATTTGAGGGACAACGCTGCTAGACTTAGGCCACACTCTAGAGCTACCCAGTGGATTCCCACAAATTTGGAGGAGAGTAAAAGGTTTTTGGCTTTGACTCTTTTGATGGGGTTGATAAGGAAGCCGTCACTGGCTTCTTATTGGTCTACTAGTACCTTTATGGCAACAGCTATATTTCCTGCAATCATGAGTCGTAATCGGTATTTGCTTCTTCTTAGGATGCTGCATTTTGTTGACAATGCTTTACCCTTGCCACAAGATCACCCTGATTCTGACCATCATTTTAAGATTAGGCCTGCCCTCGATCATTTTGTAGATTGGATTTCAGAGGTCTATGTTCCAGGCAAAGACATAGCTGTGGACGAGTCTTTGGTCCTCTTCAAGGGTCGTTTGGTTTTTAGGTAATACATTCCTAGCAAGAGGGCACAATATGGAATTAAATTGTATATGCTGTCTGAAAGTAGTACAGGATATGTGTATAGATTCCAGTATTGACCCCCCTGTTTGTCCTCCCACTTTTGGAGTTACTGAGAAAATTGTATGGGAACTTGGTAGACAACTGTTCAACAAAGGTCACCATTTCTATGTAGATAACTTTTATACTGGAGTGCAGTTGTTCAAGGAATTGTTTAGAGTGGACACTGTTGCTTGTGGCACAATTCATTGTAACCAGAAGGGCTATCCAAGGGAGCTTGTCTGTAAAAAACTTGAGAGGGGGCAGTGCCTTGCAGAATGATGAGCTGCTAGCTTTGTAATTTTCAGACAGCGGGATGTCTACATGCTAGTTACTGTCCACGATGAGAGTACTTCCCCAGTGACTGCTTGGGGCCAGGTTGCTGAAGTGTGCAAACCTGTGTGCATTTTTGATTATAATAAGCACCTGGGAGGTGTAGATAGCGTTGATCAGAGGTTGGAACCTTATACTGTTATTCCTAAATCTTACGTTTGGTATAAGAAGTTAGCAATTCACCTCTTCCACTTGCCAACTTTTAATGCTTTCATTGTGTTTAAGGATAGGTCTCCAGAGTCAAAGATGACATTTGTGAAATTTCAGGAGTCAGTGATAGAGAGCCTTATTGTGGTGGAACAGGCAAGAGTTCCTAGAGAAGCAGTGGTGGAGGATGTGGCTAGACTGAAAGATCGCCACTTTGCTTAGCACATTCCTCCCACGCCCAAAAAAGACTTTCCAGCTAAGAAATGTAGAGTCTGTGCTCGAAGAGGTATCCGGAAGGAGACTCGAATGTACTGCCCAGATTGTCCTTCAAAACCTGGGCTGTGTGTGGGTGGTTGTTTCAGGAATTACCACATCCAGAAGAATTACTGGGAACTACCATGAGAGTAAACTGCCTGTTTTATATTTTCATGTGTTCAGTTTCATGGTTGGGATTTCTGTCATGTACTTAGCTACAGCTTATGTGTTTGTAGTTTTGTAATTATTTCAAATTAGTTAGTGCTTTCTTTGTTTTTAAAACAAAACAAAAAGTGATGCCATTGTGTGTGGAGTGGCACTTGGCTGACGGTGTAAATATTGATTTGCTGTTGGCTACTGCAACACACTGCCAGCCAAACGCCAGTCCACACACTCCCATCAGCTGGTGTGATTGCTGTATCAGGCATGTTGGTGTATGTAAGTGATGGGCCTTTGAGTAGCGCTGTCTGTCGATGCAAGTGTTGTAATGTACTGGGCCCGTGGCTGGCGGAGTGAATGGTCTTGTGCATGTCATGTTTGAAAGGTGTGTGAATGGACTGTTAAGCGGTTGGTGCCTTTTTGTGGCTTTACAGCTCACAAGCTGTGAGTCATTGGTTCAGTTTTTTTGGCCTTTCAGTTATTAACAGTGAATTTCAGTTTTGTGAAATCCCTTGTTCATAAAATTTGATCCACTGAACCAACACTCTCCCTCGTGCCAAATCCAACCAGTATGTGTGGTAAAAATGACAAAACCTGCTCCGCTGTAATCAGGCGGTGCAGCACACCTGTGGCATGATAGGTGTCTCGGGTGGGACCCCGATGATGAAGCATGCCATCAACTTGGTTGGTGGGTGAGGTGTCTTTTTGACATAACCTAAGTGTTTTTCTTTTCACATTTTTAGTGTTTGGAACCTCACATAAGTGTGTGGACACATCAAAATGATCTATTGCAAAACTAAATGTGTTTGGAGGGGCACCTATGTTTTTGGTCCCGGGTGCGGCCTTCATCTAGGGAATCCTACCATACCCAGACATGTTATAAAAATAGACACCCCAAGGAGTCTAAGGAGGTGTAGCTTGCCTGGATCCCCCAAGATTTTCTTACCCAGACTCCTCTGCAAACCTTAAACTTTACTTAAAAAAGCATATTTTCCTCTCTTTTCTTTGTAGGATCACCGCTGTGGCACAAATTTCCTACCACCCAGCGTTCCCCTCAGAAACATAGTAAAATGATACCTCACTTGTGTGCTATCCCCTCAATCTCTACAGGTTTTTGGCATGTTTCTGTTGAAGGCATCTTGGCCGCCCACAAAAGTGAGGTATCATTTTTATTGGGAGACTTGGGGGAACGCTGGGTGGAAGGAAATTTGTGGCTCCTCTCAGATTCCAGAACTTTCTGTCACTGAAATGAGAGGAAAAAGTGTCTTTTGGGCCAAATCTTGAGGCTTGCAAAGGATTCTGGGTAACAGAACCTGGTCAGAGCCCCACAAGTCACCCCATCTTGGATTCCCCTTGGTGGGCAGATTGGCCTAATAAAAATAGGCCGATCTGCCCCCAAGGGGGGCAGAAATGGCCTAGAGTTAATTTTGCCTAAGGGTTTGGTCCCCACATATAAAAAACACACATAAAAAAAAAATGACTGTAAAATCAATTGCCCCCCTGGGAGGCGGTCCTTACCCCAAAAAAACAATTTCGCTGGTGTCTAGTAGCATCTCTGCGATTGGGAAGCTGAAATGCTGAGAGAGACATGAAAGGATGGGAAAGGTATTTTCTCTCCTTTCATGCCTTTCTCTCCCCTCCACGTGATCGGGAGAGAAATGCTTTTGTTTTTTTCCTCCGATCCGCGCAGGAAAGGGGTAGGTCTCAAATGAGGTCAGCGTGCGATCGTGCGCTGATGTTATCAGATGCCACCCGGGCTTAGTGGGTGTGGTGGTGGAAGGGACAAGCTGGTCTTGTCCTCGGCACCGGGCAACCATTGCCGATTGTGAGACCAGCTCGTCCTTGGCACCTTAAGGGTTAAAGGTCAAGTGCTGGTGCCTCTCACGAATCTAACTAACATCCATGCAGAAATAGACACATCAATGTCTATGCAGGAATAGATATTGGATTTAACCCTTCACAAAATAAAAAAAAAGTTCCTTTAAAGGTTTATGAACAATAAAAGAGTGAATAAGAAGCCCTTACTCATCAAGGACTAAAAAGCCTAGAACTTTGCAGTGCTTTCACAATGAATATTTTTTCATGCATGTTTTAACAAATTATGCAAGGGTGTGTATACTTGATTCACAATCATAAGGCAAATGCTGAATTTGGTATAATTCTTTCAAGTGTTTATATTTACGGTATTTCTTATCTTTACTTATGGATCCCAATCTCCAAGCATGAGGTTTACATCCATTGAACTAGGATAGTTCAGTACCCTGGACAGGTGTTTTGTCTCTTCCCTCTCCAAACACCCTGTTCCCTACCCCTTCCGGAGAGCTATTCACTCATTCGCTGTATTTCTCAGTTGTGAGAGAATAATTTCAAGGGTTCTGGGTTTCCTCTTGGTTCCCACGGAACCAGGACTTCAGGTGAGTGGACCTGGCCCTGTCACTGACTAAGCATCACAGAGGCGCACAGAGGCCATATGACATTACCCTTACGCGAACAAGGCCAATGGAGTACATGGAGGCATGCCACCACCACGTGCGACTTCACCACCATCATGCCCTACCATCACCACCATGACCTTCATTTCAATCACTAGGATCATAAAAGTACAACACGGCTAGATCACATAAAAACACATAAAATTCATACAATTAGTATACAATAAAATGCAGTATAGCAAAATCAAAGAATTATCAATTTACATTACAAGCAGAGTGCTATTTTAAAAAAGACCCTAAGTACAACAAAAACTCTTATCAAAGGGTAGTCCATAACAAAGGGATGGTAGATGAATCTGGGTAAGATCAAACAGAAAAGTGAATCATAGAGATTGTAAATTTGATGGTAAATCAACCATGGTATGGAAGTTCTACACTGCAGTACTTGCTGGGTAATCATTGAAGTTAAAGTGACTTGTGCAATGTCAGCAGAACACAAGAAACCCCTTCCATCTTCCTAACTATAAACATAGCAGTCATCTTGGGTGAAATAATTAAATAAAAGTGCTAAAACAGAGCAAGCTAAGAAGATTAAAAGTCACTAGGTGACGGGGGCACAGGCCTGCAAGCCAAGGGGTAAGCTAAACTCCTGATTTCCATTAAAACTAAACAGGATCTACTACACACTCTCCAGAATACATTTCTGAAGGCAAGCTACATGCAGTATTGGTCTCAATAAGCTCCCTAGCATTCATTTGGATAAAACTGCATTGGCCACCCTATGAGAAGAACTGTGTTATCAAAGATAGTTATCCTACCTCACCTTCTGTATTATTTCACTAATTTCCCTGTGATCCCTCCCCGGGACATTTTTAGTGATCTTGTTTCCTTGCTCATTGAATTGATTTGGTGAAAGGGATGCTGCAGGATTGCCCTGCGGAAGCTGTAAATACCACCTGATGAGGGTGGGTTGGGTGCCCTCTCCTTTGAACTGTACTTCCTGGTGGCTCAACTACAATAGATAACCAGGTGGCTAGCTAGCAGAAACATTGGTGAAACCTCTCATCATTCTCTCCCCTCCCACTCCCACCATTATCATGAGCCTCCTCCTTCCAAGACCATTACTTGACACTCCTTATTCACTTCAAGTGAATATTGCCTTTAAATGTCTCCACAGGCTTTGTGCCCTTAAGCAACATGTTCTCCCATACACTCCAGGATTTCTCCTGCTTGGCATTCTGCACTACCCAGTCCAATATGATTTGTTTTCAGATGGTCACCTGCTTCCTTTTCCCCACCGTCTGGTGGACTTTGACATCCAAGTTGGCTAATTCCTTACTTTTCACCAACTTCATAGTACCTTGTGTTAGACCTGACAGCCTTAGGGTGGTCATCCCCCAATGTTTTGCCTGCCTCCCTCTACTTTTATGACACTGTTTCCTGGTTTTAGGACTCTGCACAATTTACCACTGCTAACCAGTGCTAAAGTGGTTATGTTCTCTCACTTAAACATGGTAACATTGGTTCACTCCCAATTAGCATATTTGATTAACTTGTAAGTCCTAGTAAAGTTCACTACATGTGCCCAGGGCCTGTAAATTAAAAGCTACTAGTAAGCCTGCAGCACTGATTGTGCCACCCATATAAGTAGCCCTTAACCATGTCACATGCCTGCCATTGCAAGGCCTGTGTGTGCAGTTTCACTGTCACTTTGATTCCATTACCTGGCAACGGGTGGAGGCTCTGCATAACACAGCAGCCAACATGACGACTGTCAGGGCACAGCTGGTGTCAGTAGAGTAGGTCCTACCGAATACATTCCACCAAGTCACAGTGGCTGAAAATTGTGAAAGCCACCTACCTGTAGCTCTGGTTCCCTTTGAGTGGGGGCTTTCTCTGGTACTCTAAAAGTAACTGTGACTCCTGCCATGCCTGTTGATTGTCTCAATTACCTTGAGCACACTACCTGGAAGGAAGTAGAGCTAAGATCTCACTTGGAGATGTTGGGATTGCCTGAGTGGGTCTGCATGACCACAAGGTCCCTGGAGGCCCAGGAGGGGAGTCAAGGGTGTCTGGAGCCTGGAAGAATGGCCCAGACAGCTGCCAAGGAGAGGGGCAAAGGGTGCGGCAAACTGGCCCCAGAAATTTCCATGGTGGTTGAACGGGTCCCTGAGGAGGAGGCGCCTGAGCCAACCAGGGAGGACTTTGCTGCCCTAGGTGTCCTACCCGAGCTTGCTGGCTGGTATGTTGAGGGTTTGCCAACCAGGGAAGAGTTCTGCTAGGCACAGAATTAGTGTTCCACTCTTGATGGCTTGAGGCAACTGGCCTTAACCCAAGCAACCGGTAAAGCCTCTGGTGATCACCTTATCTATTGGGAGAATGCTCTCTTTTACAGTGAGCCTAAGACACAGGAGACTGGGGCAGCACTTGTGCTGGTAAACCCCAGTGTTACCGGGCATTCCTACCGGAACTGGCTCACGTCATTCCCCTGGCAGGACATTTAGGGCAAGACAAGACCTTTGCCAGGATGGTCACCAACTGCTATTTGCCCTGAATGCCGATGGCCTTAGATGCATTATGTAGGTTCTGTCCTACCTGCCAGGCCAGTGGGAAGAGAGGGAAAATGCTCAAGGCACCCCTGATTCCACTCCCCATTGTTGGCACCCCCTGTGAAAGGGTGGGCATGGACTTTATTGGACCCCAAACCTGCCCTACACAAGAGGTTTCTCCTGGTTTTGATGGACCATGCCACCCGCTACCCAGAGGCAATCCCACTGAGGATGATGACTGCACCGGTGGTGACCAGAACTCTAATGGGTATTGTTACCCATGTGGGATTTCCAAAGGAGATTGTGTCTTACAGAAGCACAAACCTAATGCCTGCATACAAGAAGTCCATGTGGGATGGGTGTGGGTTAAGCTACAAGTTCACCACACCTTATCATTCTCAATCCAGTGGTCTTGTGGAGAGATTCAACAGGACCCTGAAAGTCATGACCACACGCCTCCCTGAGGCCATGAAGTATAAGTGGGATGTTCTTTTGCCATGCCTTCTCTTAGCTTATAGAGAGGCCCCCCGGAAGGGGGTAGTGTTCAGTCCCTTTGAACTTCTCTATGGGTACCTTATCAGGGGACCTGTTGGGAATGGCTTTCTGCAGGGTCACCCACACACATTTTGCCTTCCTCCATCTCCTTTTCTGACCTAATTTTTGCTGGCATTAGGACTCTGGGCACTTTACCACTGCTATCAGTGCTATGGTGCATATGCTCTCTCCCTTAAACAAGGTAACATTGGCTCATGCCCAATTGGCATGTTTAATTTACTTGAAAGTCCCTAGTAAAGTGCACTACATGTGCCCAGGGTCTGTAAATTAAATGCTACTATTGGGCCTGCAGCACTGATTGTACCACCCACATAAGTATCCCCTTAACCATGACTCTGGCCTGCTATTGCAAGGGCTGTGTGTACAGTTTCACTGCCACTTCGACTTTAACAGTTTAATTTAAAGATGAATTTAAAAGTACTTGTCAAGCTTTAAACTCTCATTTTTCTACAGATACATCATCCCTAAGGTAGGCCCTAGGTAACCCATAGGGCAGGGTGCTATGTAGGTAAAAGGGAGGACATAAACCTGTATGTTTTATATGTCCTGGTAGGGGAAAACTCCTGAATGAATTTGTTTTCCACTACTGTGAGACCTGCCACCTTCATAGGCTAAAATTAGGGCTACCCTCATATACTGTTTGAATGGTAGATTCTGATCAGAAAGGGGTAACAGAAAATATTGCTTATTGGTGAGGTTGGATTTTATTCTGCTATTTTATAAATGCCACTTTTAGAAAGGCTGGTAGCCCCCCTCACACAATGGACTGCCAAACCCCCTGCTGGGATCCTGGCAGACAGGACTGTACTGAAAGTAGAACTCATGCACTTAAAAACCACTCTTTGAAACCTCCCCCACTTTTGAGACATTTTCGGTGTATAAACTGGGTCTCTGACCCCATCAGCTCAGACACTTCTGGACATACACCTGCACCCTGTCAGGAGGAACAGCCTGGCTGCCTAAAGGGCTCATCTGGACTGCTTTGCTGAGAAGGACTGCTGCCTTGCTGTTGCCCTGCGGCCCTGCTGGCCTCTGACTTTGTTGAGAAGGACTCTGCCTTCCCCAAAAGTGCTCTCCAAGAGCTTGAATTGAGCTTGCCTCCTGTTTTGTGAAGTCTCAGGGCCAGAAAGAACTCATTTCTTCAGGAAACTCCTTGTGCATTGAAAATCGATGCACCGCCTGCCAGAATCGACACGAAGCCTGCATTGCAAATGAGAAATTGCCTAACAGCTGACCAGAATGACGCAGCCTGACTTCCAGAGTGGAAATGTGATGCAGTGCCTGGCTTGTGATGCAAAATTCAATGCATCGCCTACCGGATCGACGTAACACTCGTACCTTCTTCTAGAACATCAAGGATCTTTCCCCACATCATTACTGGGTGTCAAAATGCCCCCCATCGCAGCGAGGAACCAAGACTGCGTGCCAAAAAACAACGCAAACCCCTTGCAGCGTGGAAGACAATGGCGCATCGCCTGTGCCACGTCAGACAAATCGACGTGGCACCTTATTTTTTCACGCATCTCCTCCTCTGCGGTCTCCATGCGCCATTATTTTTTAAGCATACCAGATAGTGTGTAGAACAAAGAGACAACTGTTTATTTCCAAGAATTAAGATTCTTTCAAACATTCTAAGAGTGACATTTCAACTTTTGCTCATTGTATTTTTGTTGTGTTGACCTTATTTTATTCAGATAAATATTATCTATTTTTTTCTAAACCTGTGTGGTGTATTTTTGTGGTGTTTTCACTGTGTTACTGTATGATTTGTTGCACAAATACTCTAGACATTGCTTTCTAGGTTAAGCCTGATTGCTCAGTGCCAAGCTACCAGAGGGTGGGTACAGGATAATTTGGATTGTGAGTGACTCACCCTAATTAGGATTGTGGTCCCTACTTGGACAAGGGTGTCTACCTCTGCCAACTAGAGGCCCCATTTCTAACATCTTATAAAGGCTGTGCAGAACTAACGATGAAGAAGCTCCCCACTCATGCTGTGTTACAAAACCATGCTCACAATGGGCAATAGTCAATGCTTAATCACATGGGGCCAGATGTAGGTACAAAAAAATTAGCGAATCGCAATTTGCGAGCATGTGCGACTCGCAAATTGCGTGTCACTAATAAGAATGCAGGTACAATGTCCGTGTACAAATTGCGACTCGCACCCGGAGTCGCAACGCAGATAGCGAGTCCGCTGTCTGCGAGGTCGCTCTTTGCGACCGCGCAAAAAACGGACTCGCAATTTGCAAGTGGGTATCGCAAATTGCGAGTACCATGTAAATTGATTGCAGATGCTGCAGAACACTCCAGAAACCACTCCAGAACACTCTGGAAACACTTCCTGGCACATGATGATGACATCACAGCCAGGAAGTTTACAAATGCACCTGGGAGGAGGGAGGACCACACCCATTTTAAACTGCTGAACAGTCAACAGGAGGAACAGCAGCTACAATGGCAGAAACACCCGGAAAGAGAAAACTGAAATTTTCTGAGATGGAGCTGGAGGTGCTGACAGAAGAATGCTGTCAGCACTATGATGATCTTTTTGGAAAGGCAGCCCTCAATGTGCCTGACTCAACAAAAAAACAACTCTGGCTGGAAATTCAGGAAAAAGTGAACTCCCTGGGGGTCAGCCACAGGAGTGTGGATGAGATCAAAAAGAGGTGGTATGACCTCCGCTCCCGGACCAAGGAGAGGGTGCCAGAAAGGCTCTGGGAGATGAGAGGCACAGGAGGGGGACCATCATCCGTACCACCACCCACACCCCTGGAGGAAAGGGTGGAGGAGACCCTGGAGCAGGAGGCAGTTACAGGATTTGGAGATCTGGACACCTCTGAGCCCACTACATCAACCAGTGAGTACCATGTGATATGCCTGTACCCCCATCAATGCCATACCCCCACCCACCATGTACACAGGGGCAAGCACAACCAAGATAGCTCCATTTCAGGGTAGCAAACACCAGAATGATGCATTATGGGCAATGTAGTCAAGTAGGCAGTCAATAGGCAAATGTTTATTAGGAAGTGTGCAACAGATAGTAGACACTGACAGTCTGTTCCCCATGTCCCACAGGTCTCCCACAAGACACCACCACAAGCCACAGCAGCCAGGTGCCAACAGTCAGCCAGCCCCATGAGGAAAGCACAGGAGCTGCCACCACTCCCACCTGCACCACAAACACCATCCCCTTGATGTCTACAGCTGCTGCAACAGTGGTTCCGGAGGCTGCGCCAGCAACAGCCAGGAGTGCCACAGTACAGCTCACAGGGCATCCACCGCTGCGCAGGCGACACAGGTTGAGGAGAGCAGGGCTGCAGGCTGAGTCCGGGCGTCCATCCACCACCATGACCGAGACACAACTGCTCCGTGGTCAGCGCCTGCAGAACCAAATATTAGGGAGAATTAGTGGGGTTTGCACCGCTTTGTGAGGAGCAATGAGACCAGCATGCAGCAGCTCCATGCCCAATTGGACGTCATTGGCACAAACACTGGGGACCTAGCCCTGTCCATGCGGGAACTGGTGGCTGGACTACTGTCACAGAGCGAGGGTGGGCAGCGCAGGGACCGCCAGCTGCTCCAGAGGCTGGACAGGATGGCCTCATCAATTGGCAGACTGGCAGTCAACACCACTGGCCAGTCAAGAAGGACAGTCGGCCTCCAAGTGGAAATGGGCCACTTTGCAGGGGATGTGGCAAGAGGCCTGGGCCGGATCACACATGTGATCGATTTAATGGACGCACGGCATGTGTCCAGGGGTACAGGGGACACCCCCCAGGACAGCGAAGAGGGCTCCACTGTGAGCAGTGTCTCTGCCACTGACACTAGGGTGCTCTGGAGTGGGAGTACCAGGCAGAGCACTGCAGAACAACCTGGGACCAGCCAGGCTGGCAGAGGCCGCCGTAGGTCATAGACAAAACCCTGTCCCTGATGTTGGGGCACATGACGGCAATGTGCCCCATGCATGGTTGGCTTTTTGAAGTACATGAACAGTTTGTCATTGTAAATAGTTCACTTTCTGCACCTATTAAATATTTTTGTTACACTTAACAAATGCAGTTTTTGGTCAATAGGTGAGTATGGTTGAAGTTGACACGTACCTTCCAAAGTATTGGGTTGCGATGTGTTCCCGTCTCAGTCTGCCTTGATTTGCGATGCTCCGATCCTCATGATGGCGATGTGGTTGCTCCTGCTCTTCATCCTCAGAATCAGGGTCTGCAGGGGTGAGAGGTAGCCCACGTCGGGTGGCAATATTGTGCAGGATGGCGCATGCGACAACAATTTTGAATGCTGTAATGGGGGTATACTGGAGGGCACCTCCACTGCGGTGGAGGCATCTGAACCTTGCTTTCAGCAAACCGAAGGTGCGTTCAATCAGGTTCCTGGTCCTCTTATGTGCACTGTTGTATCGCCTCTCGGAATCATTGCTGGGTGTTAAGAACGGAGTCATTATCCATGGCCGTAGTGCATATGCACAGTCACCTGTTGGGCACAAACATTACACTGTTAGAAATTCCTGGTTGGTGTGCAGCATTGATCTGTGTGTATGTCTACGAGGTGTATGCAGCTCTACCTAGGAGGTATCCATCTCCAAACTCCCCACGTTCCAGGCGTTGGTGTATCCCACTGTGCCTAAAAATGTATGAGTCATGGGTACTGCCTGGAAATTTTGTGACAATGTCAGTGATGACATAATGAGCGTCACAAACAACCTGAATATTCAGTGAGTGGGTACACTTTCTGTTGCGGAACAGATATTCCAGGTTAGCAGGGGGGCATATTTGAATATGTGTCTCATCTACACACCCTATGACATGGGGAAAGTTGGCAATCCGGTAAAATTCCAACTTGGTGCTGTGAATTTCTGCCTCATTCCTGGGTAGGTATATGAAGTGAGACATGTGTGTGAGTATGGCATCTAGGAATGCCCTGAGGAACCTTGATAGTGCACTTTGAGATACCCCACCTGCGACAGCAATGACCCCCTGATAGCTCCCCGAGGCCAAGAGGTGCAGTGAGCATAGCACTTGCACATGCGTAGGGATGGCGCAGCCACGCAGAGTCTGGCGTTCTAGCTGTGGTTTTAGTAATTCTATTAATTCTAGTATAGCTGCGCTGCTAAGTCGCTATTTGTCATATATCTCTTCCTCAGTTTGCTGAAAAAGAGTCTGCCTTGTTCTGTAAATCTTCTCCTGTCTGTGGCTCCTCCTCCTCCTCTGCTGGGCTGCGTGGACTCTCCTCCTCACTGCTATCAGGTATATCTCTGCCATCTTGAGTAACCCAGATGCCTTCTGGGTCTCCTTTTATACTTTGGTAATGATTACCACCTGCTCTGAGTTAGTGGTAAATGGGACATGCAAACTGGGCTTTTTGCGACTAGTCGCAATTTGCGAGTTGCAATTGCATATGGTTTGCGACTCGCAAATTGCGACTTCCTATTTGCGGGTCGCAAAATGGGGTTGCAATTTTTGCGAGTCGGTAACGGCTCGCATCGCTTTTTGCGAGTCGGAAATGGGATTTTTGCATCCCATTTCCGATTTTGCGCAGTCGCAAATAGCGATTCGGGCCATTTGCGACTCGCAAAACTTTGCTACATCTGGCCCATGGATCTTAAAAGTGATCCTTAGTCACACCGGTATTTCATTGGGCTTCCTCTGCACAAAATAGGAGAAAGACATAGAGAGGTTGTTACATGACAAGGAACGGGCTTGAACACTGGCATTCCCACACAATGGGCCTGATTTTAACCTTGGCGGACGGCGGAGGCCGTCCGCCAAGGTTCCGCCGCCAAATGACCGCACCGCGGTCACAAGACCGCGGCGGCCATTCTAAAATTTCCTCTGGGCCGGCGGGCGCTCTCCAAAAGAGCGCCCGCCGGCCCAGAGGAAATGCCCCTGCAACGAGGACGCCGGCTCAGAATTGAGCCGGCGTAGTTGCAGGGGTGCGACGGGTGCAGTTTGCACCCGTCGCGTATTTCAGTGTCTGCATGGCAGACACTGAAATACTTTGCGGGGCCCTCTTACGGGGGCCCCGCAGCACCCCCTACCGTCATCCTGTTCCTGGTGGGAGACCCGCCAGGAACAGGATGGCGGTAGGGGGTGTCAGAATCCCCATGGCTGCGGAGCGCGCTCCGCAGCCATGGAGGATTCCCCCGAGCAGCGGAAAGTCGGCGGGAGACCGCCGACTTTCCGCTTTTGACCGCGGCTGAACCGCCGCGGTCAGAATGCTCGTGGGAGCACCGCCAGCCTGTTGGCGGTGCTCCCGTGGTCGGTGGCCGCCGCCAGGGTCAGAATGACCCCCAATGTCTTGAGAAATGTGAGATTAAAAAATATACAGTTTCACTTTTTAAACTGTGCCTATTTAATTTGGGCACAACTTAACAGGCATTTTCCCACAACAAATCTGAGTGGACCCACTGCAGGTGCATGGGGCAGATCTTCGGCACATGCCATAGCCCTGCCCTGCTATTCAAACCAGGATATACACACCATATTACAGGATGTCACCAAACTCAATTACCTTGATTCTGGGAAGGCTTCCAGCACTGCCATTTTTAAATGTAGGAAACGTTTGCACCCTTTTTGCTAGCCTGGCCCTGCGTTTAGCTAAATGAACACTTTGCTTGCACTGGGAGTCATTTACTGCTCCTCCTCTGGAGGCAGGATACAGAAAGATGCAGAAGGAGGTACGTGCAGAAGGTACAGCTCTCTGCTATGAAGAAGCCTGTCACATTAGCAGACAATCAATTTTTCCTGCATGGGATATCCCTCTTTCTCAATTCCTACACCTCATCACCCCAGATGAGCAAACTTTGTGCTCCACCTCACAAGTTCTTTCTATGTGAGCTTGCTTGACACATTGGCCTGTCCCCTCTATTACATGCCAACCAAGCCACCGCTGGGACAGTGCTTTATCTCTCCCACCCCCACCTCCCAGTGCAACGCCCCTTTGCCACACTCTGTCCTTAATACACGGCACTGCACTCTTAAGTAGGACACTCCGCACAACCCCCCTTAACTCACCCAGCCACAATTGTCCCCATCATTTGCTGTGGAGCATTTAACCCCCCTTATGCCCTATATAATGATTGGAGTTTTTGTTACTGTTTTTTAAGTCATGATTTATGCTCTGAAGGGTCTTCAACTGCAGATTGTATTGTATGTATCTGTCGTGGGTTACTTGGGAAGGTTTAACACCACTCAGTAGGTCTTACAAAACCAGATAACTCATGGTAAACTGTTCCAAAACAGAAGTTACTTTATTCTTGTTTGTGTACTTCCCCCCCTTGTCTTTTTTTCCCTTTTTTACACTCCTTAAATAGCACTCTTTAAATCATCCTTTTTTTCTTCTTTTAGTCTCTCTCTCTCTCGCTCTCTCTTTTCTCTTCTAGCTCTTCTTTGGTGGTCTTGTACGTTATTCTCTCTTTTGTTTCTTTCAGATGTGTTAACGGTCCCATTATCATCGTAAAGGAGCATCAGAGAAAAAGAAGACAGAGTCGCAGAAGGTAAGTGTTTTATTCTGGGTCTATATAAATTTATAGAGCTTACAATGGGGAAGGTAAAGTGAGGGTCTAGTGCCAAACGAGATCACACTGTGTCAATGTACTTCTTTTTGTGCTCATATATATATCTAGTGCTTATTGTGAAATGTGCTTCCAAGAAAACACCATGCTTTTCTTTTCCCTAGGAGACTAGTTTCTGGAGGAGTTGCCCATTTTCTCATTTAATCTTATCTTAGTGCCCTCCCCGCTACCCCCTCTCTGGCCTTTAATTTTCTCTTCTTGTTCTTTTTTCTTTCTTTTTAACAGGGTAGTAGCAGAGCCCTGGATAAAGGCACGTGCCTGGGCTAGCCACGTCCCTCCTGGGACGTGGCGGGCTGCTGGTTCACGAAACTGGAACTCGTCAACCTCGTTGGCGGTCTGCTTCCCCTCAGCACCCTCCTCTAGCCTCTTCTCCATGTTTTCTGTAATTCGGTCTGCAATCTCTATGTTCTCACATGAGTCTCCCCCTCCATCTTCTGCATGTTCGCTCTCCTCGCCTCAGCCTCTTGTTCCTCCTTTTCGTGGCATTGCGCCTCCTCTTCTGGGTTCTTGACCAGGGCGCGCTGATGCAGGCACGGGATTCCCTCTACCGTGCCCCTGGTGCATGCTTCTATCAGCCCCGGTCCCTCTTCTCTTCTGGTGGGGTCGTCGATCCTGTTACAGTACCACTTGCTAATTCTAGTACTAGATATTCTTATTCACACCTATCTATGAGCATATTACTTTGTGTCATCATCCCCTGTTTTTCTTTCATCTAGTGGGGGCATGGTAAAATTTCTATATGTCCGACTTTTAAATACAATGCACCTTACCTTGTGGGCTGCAAAGGCTGCATAGGTGTGACTTATTCATATATAAAAGGTAGGGTAATCCCTGCCAAAAAGGGTGATTTTAGGAGACCAAATAACAGGCTAAAGTGATAGGCCTGAAGTCCAGTTTTCATTGTTACACTAGTAGATGGTACAATAAGTGCTGCAGTCCAGAAGTGACATATAACTTTCCATGCCATGGGTGCAGTTCCAAAACCCAATGCTAAGGCCTTATGGGAGAGTTTAATAAGCCACTGAGGGACTAGCCAACGTCTACATTTTAGAGGTCATAGCACACTCAGCACTGAACAGCAGGGCCATGGTGTGCAGAGTCTAAAACTTAGCAATAAAATCTAGCAGAAAATTAGGGTAACAATGCACAAAAGGGGACATTTTCTCAAATTGTTTTGGGTTTTGGTGCTTTTCAGTGTCAGGAAAGCCCATATGTAGACCAGAGGGTATTGTGCTCATGTCTGTCATGGCCTGCTCCCACCATGCTAACACTGAGAGACCAATTAGGTCGTGCTCTGAAACACTTCTTCTTGCCTGTTCAGTAATACACCAGCCTAAGCAAAGGAGCAAGGAAGCACAAATAGGTTTCAGCCTGTGGCTTTTCATATAAATGGCAAATCACCCCTTGCCATTCCATAGTTCATAGTCTCACTTGCCCCAACTGTTGCCAAAAAGTGAGTCCTCTACTTTATCAGCCACTTGCATGTTGGGAGAAATCTGGATCAAATGTACAATGACCTTTTTGAATTTCAACACTGAAATTCTCAAAACAGAGGGTTTGCAACAGCTTGTTTTTTCTTCAAACTAATCCTATTTCATGAGCCTTTCCAACTTGCAAACTGGATTTTGTGATCCATTCCAAATCACAGAAGGGGAAAATTAAAAAGAGGCACACCTTTCTAAATGTGATTTACAATTTTAGTTCTCAGTTGTTTGTGACTGCAATTGCAGTCACAAACCATTGCTTAGGTACTGACACCTCAAAACAAGTAGTAACTCATTCATAAAGCGGACAGTGTACCACTGAGACATCTGCCCTTTTGTTAACCCTGTCAAGTGACCCTGGTGAGAGCAGTCACTGGTCCAGGTGCTAAGGCCTGTTCCTCCCAATGTACTGCAGAGAGAGATTTGTTTTAATAGAAATCAGGACAGGTTCCTTTAAAGAACAAGGTTGGCTTCTAAAAAAAATTTCCTCCTAATGAATGCAGCTGTTACAAGTATGAATTCCTGCACTCTCCATCTTCAAAAAAGAGAGTCCAGGAAAACTACTTCTCTGATCAAGAAATGAGAGAACATCTAGCCAGGGTTGGAATTCCACAAACATAAAAAGTGAGGTCCACCTAGTGAGGGCCTTCCTTCATAACAATGTAGAACTGATTTTCATGAACTGTAAATTTTACAGCTATCACAACGGCCACTGTTATATATGAATCTCTTTCTCCATCAGGAGCCATACTAGTAGTCTCAGTGCAGATATGTGTGGTTGGAGTCTGCACAAGATTCTATACTTCGGAATTCAGAAGCGCTACAGTGGCGTCAGACCTAGCTTGCAGGTCACGGTCGTTGCAGTCAGAAGGGACCACAGGTCCTTACAAGTGGCGGCACAGAGTCCGACAGTGGCACTGGTTCTGAGGTTGTTCTGGAATCAATGTGCTTGGTTTCTTCTTGGTTGCACCATAGCTCACTTCCAAAGGCCCAGGAACTGGATTTGGCACCACATGACAAGTCAGGACTCTCACCAAGAGATCCCAGGCACTGGCAGGTGCAAATATTGATATCCCTGAGACTTCAACAGGAGGCAAGTTCAGTTCAAGCCCTTGTAGAATCTTGGAAAGCAGGATGTAGAAAGCAAGGTTCAATCCTTTCACTGCCAGAACAGAAGCAACAAGCAGCAGGCCAGCACAACAAAGCAACAGTGTGAGGAAATGGGTTGTTGCTTGGCTGAGGCATGAACCCTGGTCAAGCAGCAGCCAGAATTGTTTGCAGAGTAAAACACAAAAAGTCACTAAATTAACTTGTGCTTGGACTGGGGTAGCTAATCACAAATAGCAATCAGGCTAAACTTAGAGGCAATGTGTTAAGTATTTATGTGGTATACAAACAGCAACAAAGTGAAAACACAGTACAATAAAAAATCCTAATTTAGCAAAATAGAGACATTTTTAATAAATTATTTGACAAAGAAACCATGAAAATCCAATTCATAGAACCTGAGTTCTGATTTTTTTTAAATTTAGGTTCAAAATACCAAGGGGGTCATTATGACCCTGGCGGAAGGCGGAGAACCGGCGGTAAGACCGCCAACAGGCTGGCGGTCTGCCTTCATGGAATTATGACCCGTCATCCGCCGGTTCTCCGTTCCGCCCGCCGGGCTGGAGACCTGGGTCTCCAGCCCGGCGGCCGTCACTATACCGCCGGCGGTATTTTGACCCGGCTTACCGCGTGGATTTCCTGCGGTTTGAACCGCCATGAAATCCATGGCGGTAAGCACTATCAGTGCCACGGAATTCCTTCCCTGGCACTGATAGGGGTCTCCCCCACCCCTCACCCGCACCCTCACTCCTCCCTTACCCCCCCACCACCCCTGCCACCCCCCAAAGGTGGCAGGGTCCGCCTCCCCAACCCGACTCCCAACATCACATCACCCATTCCCACACGACACGCACGCAGGCACCACCTACACACTCACATGCACACAAGCCAACATACATGCCTACATACACACACACAGGCAGACATACACACCTGCATTCAAACATTCATGCACACATCCATACTGACATACCCACAGCCATACACGCACTCATTGCCATACACACAACACCCCCGCAAGCATACACACACTCACACCCCCCTTCACATACACACACGCACACCCCCATGCACGCACAAAACACCCAACACAGACGATCAACTTACCTGCTCCTCCGGGAGGGGATGGGAGCCATGGGGGCAGCTCCGCCGACACCACACGCCAACAGAACACCGCCACGGCAAATCACAGGACGTGATTCGCTGGGCGGTGTTCTGTTGGCGTGGCGGTGGAGGTGCAGCCAGTATGGCTGTTGGCGGCTCTCCATCTGAAAAAGGACAGAGAGCTGCCAACGGTCATAATAGGCAGAGCGGAAAACCACCACCACTGGCGGTCTTCCGCACGGCAGTCCCTCGGCGGTCTTTCACAAAGACCGCCGAAGTCAAAATGACCCCCCAAGTCTTCACTTTTAGAAAATGGTAACCTGGACACCTTTAGCAACACAACCAAGGGTCGAGGAGTGGGGGGGAGACCTCGAGTGCAAGACTCACTCAGGCTGGATCCGGGTACAGGTTCAAGATGGTAGGATGTCCCTGTAGCTAAAAACAAGAGACCAGCTGAACTAGCCCTTGGTGTCACTTCTGGAGTCTAGGTTGTAGGTGGTGATGCAGGGCTCTGCAGCAGGGCTAGTCTCTGAAGATCCCAAGCAGGCTCCAGGCAGCAAAGCAGTCCTTCCAGGTACAGCAGCAGTCTAGCTGAGTGCACAGCAGGTCACAGCAACAGGCAGTCCTCTGAGTGTCCTTCCACAGGTACAGTAGTAAACTTAGGAGCAGGTCTGAAAGTGCTATTTTATAACCTGGTGCCCTGCTCCTTGAAGTTGGGAAAGGTTTCCAAAAGGGTTCTCTGAAGTTCCAGGAATGTCCTGTCTGCCCTGCCCTGGCGCCTAGCTGGCTGCACTGACAATACAGGGTCGTTAAGCGTATTGTGTTATGGCAGATCCCAGCTTATTCATTTACAAGTGGAGCTGTTCTTACCCCCACCCCCTTAAAGTCAATTATTGGCTCATCCAGGCTCTGCTAATTCACCTAATGTGTGATTGTCTGTGGTGGATTCACAAAGTAGCCACTGTCAGTTACACTCCATCATTTGACCTAAGGCAGGTTACAAACACAGAGGGCTAAGGGCAGAAAAATGCTAACTTTTTGAAAGTGGCATTTTCAAACTTGTGATGATAAATCCAACTTTACCATTAAAGAGGGTTTATCATTACATGCTCATAGGTACCAAACATGAGATATCTACCACCTCTGGTTTAGGAATTATAACTTATTAATTTTAACAAGGAATCCCCAACGTATCCTATGTGAGGGGTAGGCCTCTCACTAGCGAGAAAACAAATTTGGACGTTTTTCACTACTAGTACATGTAAAATTAAAATGTACATGTCCTACCTTTTAATTATACAACACCCCACCTAATGGGCTACTAAGGGCCTACCTTACTGGTGACATATAGGTAATAAAAGGGGAGTTTAAGGCTGGGTAAGGTGTTTGAAATGCCAAGTCGACATGGCAGTGTGGCACTGCCTTCAGTCTGAAATTGCAGGCCTGGAACAATAAATGCTGCAGGCCCACTGATAGCATTTAGTTTACAGACCCTAGGTATATGGTACACCACTCTACAAGGGACTTACATGTAAAATAAATATGCCAATCAGGTATTTGCCAATCAAATCATGTTTAAGGGAGTGAGCACATGTACTTTAGCACTGGTTAGCAGTGGTAAAGTGCACAGAGTTCTAAGGCCAATAGAGAAAGCATCCAGACAAAATGGAGGCAAGCCAGCAAAAAGTTTGGTGCAAACCACCACAAGGCTGACAGGTCGAACATGTGCCCCCCCCAGCTGAAAGTGGTGAGATCTACCCAACCTCCTGGGAGTTCTCATCACTAAGGAAGAAGAACTTGGATAGATCATCAGCATTGGCGTGGTCTGTCCCAAGTATATGTTCCACCATGAAGTCCATTTCCTGTAGGGAAATGGACCACACCAACAATCTTGGATTCTCACCCCTCATTTGCATTAGCCACCTGAGGGGCCTGCGGTCGGTCTAAACCTTGAAGTGAGTCTGAAACTGGTATGGTCTCAGCTTCTTCAGTGCCCAATCCACCTCAAAGGCTTCTCTCTCAATAGCACTCCACCTCTGTTTCCTGGGAAGTATCCTCCTAGAGATGAAGGCTACAGGTTGGTCTAGGCCCTCATCATTAAGCTGTTAATGTACTGCCCTCTATCATGTTCTAAAGCATCTAGCTGGACTATAAATTATTTTGAAAATTCAGGGGCCATGAGCACGGGGGCTGTGCACATGGCCTGCTTTAGGGAGTCAAATGTTTTTTGACAGGCCTCTGTCCAGATCACCTTTTCAGACTGTTTCTTTGATGTCAGCTCAGTCAAGGGGACAACAATTGTGCCATTGAGCTTGACAAACATCCTGAAAAAATCAGTGAGACCTAAGAAGACCCTCACCGCTGTCTGAGATTTTGGGGGCGCCCAGGTCAGATTGGTCTCTTTTTTGGCCTGGAAGGGCTACACCTTACCCTTCCCACCAGGTGTTCTAAGTAGACCACTGACCCCTGTTCTATCTGGCACTTACTGGCCTTTATAGTCAGGCCTGCATCCTGCAAGGCCTGAACACTTCCATCATCCAAGTAGGCAGCACTGAAGGCTTCCATAACAAGAGACTACTTGGTTTACCAGCCTCTGGAAGGTGGAAGGGACATTCTTTAATCCAAATGGCATCACTTTAAATTGAAAGTGGCCCTCTGCAGTGGAGAAGGCTGACCTCTTCTTAGCACATTGAGTTAGGGCAATCTGCTAGTAGCCTGAAGTTAAATCAAAAGTGCTAAGGGAACTGGCAGCCCCTAACCTTTCAATGAGCACATCAGCTCTGGGTATGGGATGAACATCATTCTTGGTGAGGGAGTAGGGACCCCTGTAATCCACACAGGACCTGAGTCCTGGGGCAGCACCCAGTGGGGAAGCTTTTGTTACCAGCACCACAGGGCTGGACCAGGGACTACTGGAAGGCTCAATCACCCCCAATATCCAACATCATGAAGACTTCATCATTGATGCAGGCCCTCACTTTGTCAGACAGCCTGTACATTTTGCTTTTGACAGGCGGGCTGTCTCATGTTTCAATATCATAGATAAACAGGTGAGTAAGCACAAGACTGAGGGAAAACAGAGGAAAGCTGTCCCAATAACTGGTGACAGTCCCTCTGTTGCTGTGGGGTCAGGGTAGGGGACGGGTTCATACCTTCTGTTGACCCAACATGTTCTTTTGATGACAGGAGTTCAGGGAGAAGCTCACTCTCTTCTTTCTCCCCATCATCTGTCACCAACAGCATGGTGGCCTCAGACTTCTCATAGTGGGGTTTGAGACAGTTGATGTTACGGACTCTTAATGGGTGCCTGGGGGTATTAAAGTCCACCAGGTAGGTGGCATCTCCTTTTCTTTCAACTACCTCATAGGACCCAGTCCAACAGTTTAGGAGGGCCCTGAACTCCATTGGCTCTATCACCCACACTTTCTATCCAGACTGGAAATCCACGGAGGTAGCCTTCTGATGCACCACTGCTTCATTGCCTCCTAACTGGCCTCCAAGTTCTCGAAGCCTTCTTCCAGAACTTGCCCGTCTGGGTCCTTAGAGTTAGCGTGTAACTAACCACATCCTGGGGAGGTTTCCTGGGTGCTTGCTCCAAACCCTCCAAACCCTCCACACTGAGAGGTTCCCTTACAGGGTGGCCACATAGAACTCCAAATGGTCTGAATTCAAACCTCTTCTAAGATACCTCCCTGAAAGCAAAGAGCAGGCAGGTCAAGATTACATCCCACTTCTGCCTCAAGGTCCAGGCAGGACCCCAATTATTCACTTTTAGGAACTGGTTTGTGGATAATAGGGTGTGGAAAACCTATAGGTAACTCCACACTCCTTCCACATAGATTACATATGTGCTGGCATAAAGTTAGTGCTCTTGTCAGAAACCACTCTGGTAAAAATCCCCATTAGGGTCCTATCTACTGCAGGTGCAGTTGCCATAGTCACAGGCCTTGGGCACCACTAGTGCACTTTACTAGGGACTTATTAGTAAATCATATATGCTAATTATTGAAATGCCAATTACAGATACAGTTTACAAAGAGAACACCTGCACTTTAGCACTGGTTAGCAGTATTAAAGTGCCCAGGGTACCCAAAAAAAAGTCCAGTACACAGTCACAATATAGGAAACAGAGGCAAAAAGATAGGAAGGACCAATCCAAGGATGCCAATCATGGATAAACCAATCATCAATACATTTTTGACAGAGAGCACATGCACTTTAGTACTGGTTAGCAGTGGTAAAGTGCCCAGAGTCCTAAAGCCAACAAAAACAGCTCAGAAAGAAATAAGTGGAAGAAGGCAACATGTTTGGGGATAACCCTGCAAAAAGGCCCAGGTGCAACACTTTTTCCCTTTAATTTATTTTTAATGTTGGTGGTTTATTGGAGTCTACTACAGACATTTTGCAGAAAAATACTTATGTTTTTCAACCGCATGCAACATCCATAAAAATATATTTAACATCAAAACATGACTTCACAAATGAAAAATGATAGGGGTCACAAATATTACTTTGATAATATTTGTTAGCTGTTTCTGTAATATAATATTGAAAACACGCCACTATTCCTGAATATTAGATGTAAATACATTTGGAATTCAGGCCATTGTGTCTGTGCTTTGTCAGTGATGAAGCCAACGAGGGCATGAAAGAATAGAAATTGGATCATAAATGCAAAGCTGCTCTGAAGAGAGCCCCCCAAAATACGCTTGGTTCAGTGCCCTCGAAATCCTCCAGATGCTCCTGATGGAAACTCCTGGTTAAAATCTAGGTGCTAGCAGATAGCACCGGACACCTCCAGCTACTGATTTTGCAACAGATAAGCATGTCTGACTTACAATGAGCTGAGTCAACAGAGTTTAAAGACATGTTTGGAAATATTTGTTCTCTAATGGCAGCAAGCCATCTTGATCATTACTGAAATTAATCAAAAGAACGAAGTTATTTTTTCACCATGTGATCCTGAAAGAGGGCTAGTAGGGGAAATGTTATTGTTATTTAACAGATTTTGTGAGAGATATTGAAAACGTTAAACTCAGCTGATCCAGCATATTCTGCACAATTTACATATCATTTTACCTACAGTTTTAAAATTAAAAGAATCTATTCTATATATACTTTCTTAGTAATTTGGGGGCCCGTTTACTAATAATTAGCGGATGTTCTGAGATAGGACAAGTAGGATTCTTTCAGGCAGTGCTTTGTTGATAAGATGATGTTTAGTTCCTTTTCTAGGATAAAGTTCCTTTGTTTAGAACACTTCTGTAATTCCTCAGTTTATTCCAGTGTTTTGAATTGCCTGCCAACATGTAATTGTTTTTATTCGATTTGATATAATTAGTTGACAAATGAACGCTTTCAATGTAGATTATCCGTTATTGGCATTACCCAGGGCAAGCATGTGTCTTTTAAGAGGAGCTCTGCTCTGCTGCCGGGGCCTCGGGGAAGGCCCATCTCGTTGCAAGAAGATGAAAGATTGCCCAAGGTCAGTATTAGCAAGAATTGCTGCGTGAACTGCCCACCTTTGGATGTACTGCATACACCGAGCACATTTCCTATGATGCCCGTGTCATTTTGTCTACTAAACAATCTGATGAGCGCGTGCTTGGGCATACTTCTGGGAAATAGAATAAAACAGAGAGAGAGAGAGAGGCGGCCTCTTCTAGACAGCCCAGTGAATACCAAGTGGCCTTTCACCATCATACGCATTTTGTTTACAGTATATCATGAGGACAGTATGTCCAGTGAAAGGAGGATTGGTGCCCTTTTAACCAAAAACGTATTGGTAAAACAATTCAAAACAGGTTTATGCTGGTATGGTAAATAAATGCCACTTAGAATAAAGCAGATTATGGAGCCTGGGTATATTTGACATGAAATATACCCATACGGTCAAAGCGGAAATATATAGTTTTCTTTTTTTAAATATTACCTTTTCGATTCCCAAGTCTTTAAAGTCATTGTTGGGAGATGGCCCAGGGGCCTGAATCTATATTTATTTTTTGTAAAGTTGTCTTTTATGTGCTGAGTTTATGCAAGGGCATCCCCAATCTTTTTGCCTCCTGCATCCTATTTGTTCTGACCTGTTGCCTATTGAACTCTGAGCACTTTACCACTGCTAATCAGTGCTAAAATGCATATGCTATCTGTGTAAATTACATGTAAGTGGTTTATCTATGATTGGCATATTTGATTTACTAGTAAGTCCCTAGTAAAGTGCACTAGAGGTGCCAGGGCCTGTAAATCACTTGTGGGCCTGCAGCACTGGTTGTGCCACCCACATATGTAGCTCTGTAATCATGTCTCAGACCTACCACTGCAGTGTCTGTGTGTGCAGTTTAACTGTAAATTCAACTTGGCAAGTGTACCCACTTGCCAGGCCTAAACCTTCCCTTTTCTTACATGTCAGACACCCCTAAGGTAGGCCCTAGGTAGCCCCAAGGAAAGGGTGCAGTGTATGGTTAAGGTATGACATATAGTAATGTATTTTATATGTCCTGACAATTGAAATACTGCTAAATTTGTTTTTCACTGTTGCAAGACCTGCCCCCTCATAGGTTAATATAGGGGCTACCTTTACATATGATTAAAGTGTAGATTCCCTTTGGGAGAGGATGGACATGTGGAGTTTGGGGTATCTGAGCTCACAATTTCAAAATACATCTTTTAGTAAAGTTGATTTTGGGATTGTGTGTTTGAAAATGCCACTTTTAGAAAGTGAGCATTTTCTTGCTTATACCATTTATGTGACTCTGCCTGTTTGTGGATTCCCTGTCTGGGTCAGTTTGACAGTTGGGCTGGTTGCACCTCACACTAGACAGTGACACAAAAGGAGCTGGGGTGTAGTCTGCATTTCCTGATGAGCCACCTGTGCTAGGATGGAGGGGAGTAGTGGTCACTCACACCTGAAAGGGCTGTGTCTGCCCTCACACAGTGCAGTCTCCAGCCCCCTGGTGAGTGTCTGGGGCCTGGCCTGGGCAAGGCAGGATTTCACATTCAAAAGAGACTTTACTTTGAAGTAGGCCTACTTCAAAGGAGAAATTGGGTATAAGAAGGGTACCCAAAACCACAGACTTTAGAACACTTCTGGAAACCAAGAGGAACCTCTGCCTGGAGAAGAGCTGAAGACCCGAGGAAGAAGAGCTGCCCTGCATGTGACTGTGCTTTGTGGAGCTATCCTGCAGTTGCTGCTTCTGCCAGAGTAAGAGGACAAAAACTGGACTTTTGTGTTGCCTTCCTTCTTGTGAAGATCTCCAAGAGCTTGATTTAGAGCTTGCCTCCTGTTGTTGCTGGTGAGATTGCAACCCGCGCTGCGTGGTTTTCGGATCATCGTGCGGCTGGATTTCCGACACAAGCACTGCTGGGCGTGTAAAAACAATGCAAGGCCTGCCCGGACCCAAGAGTGCTGACTGGATCGAAGCATTGCTCTCCTGCGGAAAGAAGAAATGACCCGCCCCAACCCGCTGAAAGGAGAACCAACAAAAGGTCTCACTTGTGAGTGAAATTGACGCATCGCATGCCCTTTTTGCCACACAATCGCCTGTGCGGGGTTATTTTTGATGCACCCAAGGTACATTTGCATGCTAACAGTGTTAGTGTGTGTTTCAAACTACATAAAGACTCTTTTTGTTTTGTAATTGATATTTTGACTTGTGTATTGTGGATTTTTGTCGTTTTGGTCTTGTTTTGTTTAGATAAACATTTCCTATTTTTCTAAACCTGTGTTGTGTCATTTTGTAGTGTTTTCATTAAGTTACTGTGTGTGTTGGTAAAAATACTTCACACCTAGCACTCTTCAGTTAAGTCTACTGCTCTGCCAAGCTACCAGGGGGGTAAGTAGGGGTTAGCTGAGGGTGATTCTCTTTTTCCCTGACTAGAGTGAGGGTCCTTGCTTGAACAGGGGGTAACCTGACTGTCAACCGAAGACCTGATTTCTGATCTTTGTTTGTTTTTAATCTTCATAGATACACATATTTCAATTTGACCCTTTTTTTACACAATTATATAAAACAAAAAAATATTATATAACATTATCACCATACAAATAAATCCAGAATTTGCTCTTACAAATTAAAGTTAAAAAAAGGAAATGATTATGGGACAGAATATTTTGCATTCCTCTTGAATTGATTATCAAGTTTGTTTAGTGCAGCTATGTTTAACTTATTCTACACTGTCATTGTTATAAAAAACCATTATAAGATCTTAAGAATCTCAAATGCATGACATTAATTCAGTCGAAGATGAACAAAAAAATGCTCTGTGATAGGTTTTTTCCACTAGCTTTTATCTTCACATAAATTGGAAGCAATGTTGCATCTACAACAGGAGAAATTATGTCATTTTATCTTCTAAAAACCAGTACAGCTGACTGAATGAATGAGCTGCCAGAAAATGTGCTAATAAAATGGGCTTAGGCTATATAAAATTGGATTGGCTATAAACTGATTCCTGAAAGAAAAATAATTTGCATTAGGGACCAACTACCTATTGGAGGATTCTTTTCATTTAGCAAGTAATTCATTGTAATTAAAGTAGAAATGAATTGCGTTTTACTGTACTCTCCTAAGAGAATTTATCAAGACACCTTTCAAAATAATTCAATAGAAAGGTAATTGCCAATCTAGAATGATTATTTTGCAGATATATAGAAAGCTTTCCCCAGCGCAGAGAGACAAGCTTTCTTTTCACTTTTTACGAAATTTATAGTAGACAGGAGGAATTTTGGCCCAGATTTATATAAATGTTTGCTTGTGCGTAAATATTTTTAACACGCGCTATGGTCATTCACTAGCGCCATCCATGTGCCATATTTAAAAAATGATGCACAATGGCGCTATGCAATGGTTAGTGTAAAAAAAAAAAATACACTAACCATTGCGGCATGCCATTAGAGAAAATGATGCTATTCCTGCAAAATTAGCGCTAGACCGTTTGCGGCACGTATTATTTATGTAAACTGTATTAGCGACATATTTAACTGCATTCGTGTCCAAAAAAAAGCCACAAGCAAGAAAAAAACTGTGAGAAAGGGAAGATGGAGAATCCAGGGCCGGAGAGACCCCAGGGAGACCCCAGTCGCACAAGTACCAGCCAAGAGGGCCCAGCCAAGTCCCAGGAGAAGGAGAAGAGGAAGCAGAAGTGTCGCTTTAGTGAGGAGGAGCATGACATCCTGGTCAGAGAGGTGATGGAGTACCAACACCAGTTCTTCGTCACCTCCAAATTGCCAGTCGGTAGGAGAGACGGAATATGACAGGCAATAATAGACAAAGTCAACAGCGTGGCAGAGGTGAGGAGGACTGTCACCTTTTGCAAGAAGCACTGGCACGTTTGCAAATGCAGAACTAAGGAAAACTGTCAAGGAACTGGAGGTGGAAGGCCTGCACCATAGGAGGACTTAGATGAGCTGAAGGAGATGGTCTCAGCAGTCATCCCTGAGGAGCTTGTCACTGGAATCACAGGAAAGGACAGTGCAGACTACCAAGATCTACCACAAGTGCAGGATAAGTTGCAGGTGGGGCTATCTGGAATCTCACAAATGGCAGAAGGGAGAGGCACATAGGACACACTCAATGCATGATAAGGGTTGCATCGGGACACAGAGGGCCAGAATCAAAATGTTCCATTGCCAACCAAGCCACACTTGTACTGACGCTCTGGTTGTGCAATGCACTCCAACATATACACAACGTGGACATAAGCCACTCACCACAGCTGTACTTCACCATGTAAATATGCAGCACATTGCCTGGATGGGACATGCAATTAGTGTGGCTGTGGCTGTGCAATGACAACACCCATTGCATATTGTCATAGCCCCTGAGCCAACACAACTTGTTCATCAGAGACTGGGACTGAAGTCAATATCACACAATAGGTGGTGTCAGGATGGTGTAACAGGGCAAAATGCTTCCCTTCCTCCTTGGGTCAGTTCCCTTCTCATGTGTGCTGCATCCTGCAGCACACATTGAAATGCTACCTTGAAAAAATAGCTTGTATATATGCAGGAAGAGACACCTCCCTGCACATAAAAAATCTGTCCCCTCAATGCAGACACCCCTTCATCATGCTGCAACAATGCCTGTATTGGTGCAGGGAGAACAAATCTGTGGAGGGGAAATTGCAAGGGGGTACCGTATTCCAGTAAACATGGTACATCCCTGTTTTTTCTAAACTGGCGCTGCGTTTTGCAACACATATTGCTTCTGCACTGAGCTGTGCTACTTGAGAAAAAATCAGGCCTAAATTGTGCAACCTGTGAATTACAAACTGCACAGGGTGAACCAACAACAACTCTCACACAACTCCATGTGCCATTTGGGAATGGCAACAAAAGTCAACTCATACAACACATGTGGCATGTTTGTGAACATCATTTGTGCAGCAGTAAAAGTAGCTGAAGTCTCACCATCTGACAAGATTGAGGGGGTCATTCTGACCCTGGCGGTCCATGACCGCCATGGCGGAGGGTGGCGCAAGCACCGCCAACAGGCTGGCGGTGCTTCCTGGGCTATTCCGACCGCGGCGGTAAAGCCGCGGTCAGAAAAGGGGAACCAGCGGTTTCCCGCCAGTTTTCCCCTGGCCCAGGGAATCCGCCATGGGGATTCCGACCCCCCTTCCCGCCAGCCTGTTTCTGGCGGTGTCCACCGCCAGAACCAGGATGGCGGGAACGGGTGCCGTGGGGCCCTTGGGGGCCCCTGCACTGCCCATGCCACTAGCATGGGCAGTGCAGGGGCCCCCTAACAGGGCCCCACAAAGATTTTCACTGTCTGCTTTGCAGACAGTGAAAATCGCGACGGGTGCCACTGCACCTGTCGCACCCCTGCAACTCCGCCGGCTCCATTCCGAGCCGGCTTCCTCGTTGCAGGGGCTTTCCCGCTGGGCCGGCGGACAGCCTTTTGGCGGTCGCCCACCGGCCCAGCGGGAAAGTTGGAATGACCGCCGCGGTCTTTTGACCGCGGTGCGGTCATTCGGCGGTAACCGCATGGCGGGCGGCGACCGCCGCCCGCCGCTGTCAGAATGACCGCCTGAGTGTGTTGTGTGAATGGTTGGTGTACTGCTTAATTGTACAATCAACGTGTAAGAACTGCCACAAGTGGCATCAAAGTTGCACAACAGGCACAATGTCACTAGCCCGTAATGCAACTGTATCATCATACAAATAGTATCCCATGGGGAACCAAGCTGCACATTCCCTTTATGCCACATCAACAAAGTCTCAAAATGCATGCATTGATCCACCTTCAATATTCTTACACCAACACGTGTGTATTGCAGATATGTTGTTTGCAAGGAAATGTTTAAAATTTAGGGATGGACAATCTAATGCGGCAGACAATCCATAATGGTTGCACTGTCCCTTCCAATTAGCACATGTGTGAGGCCTGCTGCAGACAGATGAGAATGTAACAAAAGCATTGTGCGCAATGGACCTACCTATGTTATGTTGCACTAGTGCCATCATTCATAGTGCGAAGTCATCATAGCACCAAAAGAGTGACAGCACACATTACACTACTATGGCAATGTC
The DNA here is from genome assembly GCF_031143425.1 of Pleurodeles waltl. Classification (NCBI taxonomy): domain Eukaryota; kingdom Metazoa; phylum Chordata; class Amphibia; order Caudata; family Salamandridae; genus Pleurodeles; species Pleurodeles waltl. The sequence goes on along the minus strand of NC_090438.1, from coordinate 398,798,503 downwards.
CACCATGGTGAATAGGAAGGCAAATTACATGCCACCATGATGTCAGTGACAGGGACAAGGAGCCTGCAAGGACGTAGGTGGTGTGGGATCAAAGCAGAAAGGGCCAGATGTAATAGTAAATGATGGTGCGCGTCTCTGGCCCAAATCTGGCAGTGTTGTGCACCGTCATTTTCAAAATGCAGGGATACACAGTATATACTAGAATATGGGTCCCCGTGTTACTCCCTGCGCTTCCGCTAAATTAGCTGACGTGCACTGATAGTGCAAGGATGGCTGCGTTGAAAGGGATATTGTTTTTGTGCGGGAAGGAATACCTTCCTGCACAAAAACAATATTAGAAGGCCAATGCAGCACACATAGAAAAAGTGTAAAACAAGGAGAAAAGATGGCATTTCACTTCGTTGCGCCATGTTAATGCCCCGCATGGGGTGGTGTAATATCTTGTCAAGCCTCTGGTTTACAAAAACTCATAAATCTGAGGCAGGGTTCAAATTCAATGGGTGTTGCTGTGGCACACCCACAGCAACACCCATTGCATGCCCCTACCATGCAAAATGCTGCATGTGAAGGGGCTCTATCTACATGGTGGCGTTAAGCAACATAAAGTTGTAAATACGGCGCAGAGCATTGCCCCACCGGAATGTCACGAAAAGTGACATTCCAGTGGCGCTACGGGCTCCTAACTATGCCCCAAAATACTCTGTGAGCTTACCCCATGTGTGATGCACAGTGCTACGCGTAATATACAACTACAACCTTGGGTCCATAACATGTTACAGAGCCTCCAGTAGCAAGTAAATGATGTGCCATGGCAACAGCTACCACAATCCAAGATTGACATTTCACTATCTCATCGTAGAGAAAGATGCTTTACCTCCTGCTGACCTGCCTCTCCTGGATTTTAAAGATGACATGGATGATCTGCTGACGACACTCAATGAAGGGTCTCTCCAGGATGTCCTAGGTTCCCTACAGACACCACCTCCAGTTGCAGGGAAGACACACAGCATCGCAGGGTCTCCACACGAATCACCCAGCTACCAACACACAGCGCCAGCCAGTCATGACACAGCCCTGGACTCCGATGACCCAGACATCATCTTCCAGAGTACAGTGGTAGGAGTCCAGCGGGAGCTGGGCAAGCAGATGTGGGTTGGGATGGAGACCATGGCAGGCAGCCTGGAGGGAGTGCAGAGGTTCCTCACTCCAATTAAGGACAACTCAGCTGCCATCAGAGGCACCCAGTCCGCGCTACATGGCCTCCAGCAGTCCCTGGTCAACATAGGTGCTGTCATGAGGCAGAAGCTTCAACAATTGCCCTCCCAAAGTGGCAGCAGCATGATAGACAACAGGATGGGGGCTATAAAGAATACCCTGGAATCAAACAGAAGGACGTGGCCTCACTTAGGGAAACCATGGCTGCCTACCACCATGATGTTGCTGCGGTGTTTAGAATCAGCAGTTCCCTCTTGCTACAGTGATACCTTATGTGTTCCCACAAATGGCAGCTGCCGATACCTTTGACTCCACATCTCTATCCCCTGGTGTGTGTGTGCCCTCCTCAACCTCAACAACAGCACCACCCATGGCACAGGAGGCACCACACATGTGGAAGGAACAAGATTCACAAGGAAAACCAGTAGCACCAGCCTGTGCCACATGGACAGTATTTTCTTATTTCTGTGCTTAAAATCATGCCATTGATGTGACAGCAGGCAATGTGCCCTCTACACTCAACCACTCTTCACTTGTCTGCTATGTACCGTTGTTGTCACAAATCTTACCTATTGGCAGTTTGGACACCTCCTCACTAATGCACACTTCTCCTAACCATGTCTCATGACATGTCCCTCACCCCTGGATTCTGATTGTTCAACAGGTGGCTCAGGATCTCTCATGGAGTCTGTGTACTGGACATTGTATAGCACTGGAAAATATACTTGCACCTATAAATATAACCTCTTGTTCACATGTAACATTTCTACGTTTACTGTGATCCATTAACACATCTTAATGAATGCATAGTGTGAAGCCATGTCAATGAGTACAGAAGATTATTAAATGAGTGCATTACTGTCAGGCACAAAGCCACACACTAGGATCCTAACATAAAAAGGTGAATGATGGTGTTGTGGGCTACAACCAACGGGCACTCTAGAAGCTGCCCCACCAGCCACGCATGCAAACTCAGCTTCATCCTGGACTCATCGCTCACTATGACCCAGCAAGTCAACATCATCACATCCTCATGCTTCAACACCCTCCGCATGCTTCACAAGACCTTCAGATGGATCTCCATTGAAACCAGAAGAACGGTCACCCACACCCTTGTCAGCAGTAGACTGGACTACGGCAACGCACTCTACGCGGGAACAACTGCCAAGTTCCAGAGAAAACTTCAGCGCATTCAGAACTCCTTAGCACGACCCATCCTCAACCTCCCTCGCCACGAACACATCTCAGCCCACCTCTGAGACCTCCATTGGCTCCCCAGCAACAAAAGGATCATCTTCAAACTCCTGATCCACGCTCACAAGGCTCTCCATGACGCTGGACCCGCCTACCTCAACGATCGTCTCAACTTCCACATCCCTAAACGCCAGCTCCGCTCCGCCAACCTTGCCCTCACCACTGTCTCCGGTGTCCACCGTACCACACCCGGCGGCAGATCCTTTCCCCACCTTGCCGCCAAAACCTGGAACTCCCTCCCCATCAACCTACGTATGACTGAGGACCTCCTGACCTTCAGGAAGCATCTCAAGTACTGGCTCTTCGAGCAGTAGCACCCCCCGCTCCCCTCAGCGACTTGAGACCCTTCCGGGTTGGTTGCACACTTAACACATTACTGATTGATTGATTGAACTCACAGAGTATTCAATACATACATTGAACAGATATCCATGGAAGTTGACATATGGCATGTATGTATAGCATGTTGGGTCTGAACCAAGTCTATGGTAATTTACCCAGATGGGAACACCAGTACAACTGACATGTGTGGTATAGAATAGGCTAATCTAATCAGTGACTGGCAGCTGTCAGTGTTGTAGGATACAGTACCAAATTTGGCTACGGTCATATGTGCCAAACTTTCCAACAATTATTCTGCTAGACCCCACCAATGACAGATGAAGTTCCATATTTACCTGTCCAAGATAACGTGTACATACGCAATGTGAATGGCTGGAACAGTGGATGACAAATGTATTGACTATCTGATGTAATTTAGCAGCCAATCTGACAGCTCCTTGGTCATAGTACAATGCACATGGTAATCCATGGAAATAAAAACAGGAAACATACCCTAAGCCATTCCGCCTACGTGACCAGTACACACATGAGAACACCCAGACACTCAAGCAACATAGAGAGAAAATAGTCTTATACTAACAGGATTTATTACAATATATTAAAACATCCTTTCTAAACCTATCTTCAAAACTACCCTACACTAAACTAACCTAAACTAACTTAACTTAACTTACACCTACACCCATCTAACCCAGTCTAAACTAATCTTACACATGGAATGCCACACTCCAAACATTGTCCCCCCACCGCCGTTAAGACACAAGATATGGAGGACAACATGAACTAAGGCTATGCATGTCCTAACTTAACTTATGTCCTAAACACACAAAAATATACATTTTAATTTTTTAGAGTATTTAAAAAAAAACATTGTGTATTTTATTTTACATACAGACCTCAACATAACCCCTCACCCAACTCGCCCAAATTAAAAAAAAAAATACTAAACCCCCCCCAAGTATACTTACTCTAACCTGTGCCTATCCTACACTATTTAACTAATCTTACACTGTCCATCTAAAACCCACTATAAAAATCTAGTATCAGTAAAAGGGAGAGGGAAGGAACTGAGAGGTTGTGGCACAAACACTTCACCTTTTTTCATTTGTTTCTGGAGTACTTGAGCAACTTATGGTTTGTGGCACTCACTTTCTCCAACCTTTCCAATCTGGGCATCATGGTGGCCATGTCCAGTCTTATGTCTGATTCAAATCTTGATGTTGTGGCTGTATAAGGTGGCTGTAGGGGTGTCTGGGTGCAGACAGGTGCAGCAGATGTGGAGGGGGGTCGACCCGCTGAGGCCCCCTGGACCCTAGATTTCATTCTCAATGTGGCCTGCTCTGTTTTTCACTGTTGGGGAGGTCTCCCATGTGGGAATGCGTGCCATAACCCTGTGGCTTTCTCCTTCCTAAAACTCCTCCCAATCTTTTGGTACCCGGCATTCACCTCCAGTATGTGCCTGTACCTGTCAGCCTGCTTGTGGGAAGCATATGGTTCTGCTGGGGTCATATTGGCAGCTGAAATATGAGGAGCACAAAGTGTTGAATACACCATTTGGTGCAGGTAGAACAGACATGACACATGCAGTCCACTACACATTCCACAACACAGACTGCCTCCAAATCTGTACCTATTTCCTACCAGCCATCTATGATGTCATGTACATGTCACTGGAATAACAGCTATCTATTGTTGACCATCAGGGCCCAGAGGTGAGTGGACTACTGCCTCCTTGCTCAACATTTGTGTGAACAAACTAATGAGGATCAAGTGGCCCATAAAGTCAATTTTCCCTGTGCCATTGTCAATATGCAGCGCTTTGTATGCACTCCACCACTTTGAGACACCTGGTGCCACATCAAGCCTTGCCCAGGCATCATGGATGGTAATCTGATAGGGTGGCAGGAAACTTCCTAATAGCAATTCTAAGATTAGGTAAAGCTTCATTCATGTGCCCTGCATTAACACCTGCTCTAAGCACATGCTACAAGGGGGCACACCATTGCGCACGATGTGTTCACATTTACAATTATGCAAAGTTCCCATAACGTTTAGGCAAAGCCTAAACAGCACATCAAAGTTGTCTACAGATTTCGTAACTATTGCCCCCTTCCCTGTGCTAAGTTGTGCAAAATGTGTAATACGGCACACACATGGTGGCTGTATGGGTGCCCTTAGGGCCACAGTAAGATTGGTACTGCACTGGGTGCAGCTACAGTATTCCTACCTTTTGAACAGCATGTGCACATGCATGTTAGACGTCACCTAAGTACCACGTACACACTCAGCATTCACATTATATGCACATGTGATGTGACCAAGATCACTCACAAATATTGTTAGAAATTGGGTCTTTGGTTGGCAGTCAGGTTACCCCCTGTCCAAGCAAGGACCCTCACTCTAGTCAGGGTAAGTCACACACAATCCAAATTATCCTATGCCCACCCTCTGGCAGCTTGGCACTGAGAAGTCAGGCTTAACTTAGAGGGCAATGTGTAAAGTATTTGTGCAATAAATCATACAATAACACAATATAGCACCACAAAAAAACACCACACAGTGTTTAGAAAAATATATAATATTTATCTGGGTATTTGCAGGTCAAAATGATAAAAGATGCAATAAGAAATTGTAGAGATATCACTGAAAAGTGATATGAAGTGTCTTAAGCCTTTAAAAAGCAAACAAAGTCTCTTTCAAGCACAAAGTACCTGGTTTGGAGTGAAAAATCTCTGCAGAGGGCCGCAGAGGAGGAGATGTGTGAAAAAATGCTGTGCGTGTTGGTTTCACCCTTCACACACGGACTTGCGTCGTTATTTTTCACGCGGGGAAGACATTGCGCTGATTTCCGGCGCGCGGACATTCTCCTCTGTGGGTCGCGCAGTTTTCAGACATCCCGGGGTCTGTGCGTGGATTACTGGGCTTGTTGTCTGGCTGCGCGTCGTTCCGGTGGCCTGTGCGTGGAATTTTCTCCCTCACGGCAGGCATCGCGTCGATTTCCTCTCTGGAAGTCGGCGGCGTTGTCCATGTGGGCCGTGCTTCGAAGTTCCGGTCGCACCGCAGGCGTCGCGTCGATCTTTTCCATGCGGGGTCGAGCGGCATCTTTCCGGATCGCCATGCGGTGAATTTTTCACCGCAGAGCAAGCTGTGCGTGGAATTTTGTCGGCACACAAGGAGTCCAGTTGAAAGATGGAAGTCTTTTTGGTCCTGAGACTTCAGGGAACAGGAGTCAAGCTCTATCCAAGCCCTTGGAGAGCACTTCTGCAGCAAGGCAAGAGTTCAGCAAGGCAGCAGGCCAACAGCAAGGCAGCAGTCCTTTGTAGAAAGCAGTCAGGTGAGTCCTTTAAGCAGGCAGTTCTTCTTGGCAGGATGCAGGTTCTCGTTCAGGTTTCTTCTCCAGCAAGTGTCTGAGGTGGTAGGGCAGAGGCCCTGTTTTATACCCAAATGAGCCTTTGAAGTCGGGGAGACTTCAAAGAGTGGCTAAGAAGTGCACCAGGTCCCCTTTCAGTTCAATCCTGTCTGCCAGGGTCCCAGTAGGGTGTGTGGCAGTCCTTTGTGTGAGAGCAGGCCCTCCACCCTCCCAGCCCAGGAAGACCCATTCAAAATGTAGATGTATGCAAGTGAGGCTGAGGAACCTGTGTTTGGGGTGTGTCTGAGTGAATGCACAAGGAGCTGTCAACTAAACCCAGCCAGACGTGGATTGTAAGGCACAGAAAGATTTAAGTGCAAATAAATGCTCTCTTTCTAAAAGTGACATTTCTAGAATAGTAATATTAAATCCAACTTCACCAGTCAGCAGGATTTTGTATTACCATTTTGGCCATACTAAATATGACCTTCCTACTCCTTTCCGATCAGCAGCTACCTCTTCAATAATGTATGAGGGCAGCCCCAATGTTAGCCTATGAAGGGAGCAGGACTCACAGTAGTGTAAAAACGAATTTGGGAGTTTTACACTACCAGGACATGTAAACTACACAGGTACATGTCCTGCCTTTTACCCACACATCACCCTACTCTAGGGGTTACCTAGGGCACACCTTAGGGGTGTCTTATATGTAGAAAAGGGGAGTTTTAGGCTTGGCAAGTACTTTTAAATGCCAAGTCGAAGTGGCAGTGAAACTGCACACACTGGCCTTGCAATGGCAGGCCTGAGACAAGGTAAAGGGGCTACTTGAGTGGGTGGCACAACCAGTGCTGCAGGCCCACTAGTAGCATTTAATCTATAGGCCCTAGGCACATGCAGTGCACTTTACTAGGGACTTATAAGTAAATTAAATAGTCCAATTGGGTATGATCCAAGGTTACCATGTTTAAAGGGAGAGAGCATATGCACTTTAGCACTGGTTAGCAGTGGTAAAGTGCGCAGAGTCTAAAAGCCAGCAAAAACAGTGTCCAAAAACTGAAGGAAGTCAGGCAAAAAGTTAGGGGTGAACACCCTAAGGCTGTCAGGTCTAACATGTGTCCCCCCAGCTAAAAGTGGGGAGAGCTACCCAACCTCCTGGGAGCTCTCATCGCTAAGGCAGAAGTATCTGGAGAGACCATCAGCATTGGCGTGGTCAACCCCTGGCGATGTTTCATCTTAAAGTCCATCCCCTGTAGGGAAATGGACCACCTCAAGAGTTTTGGATTTTCACCCCTCATCTGCATGAGCCATCTAAGGGGCCTGTGGTCTGTCTGAACCCGGAAGTGAGTCCCAAACAGGTATGGTCTCAGCTTCTTCAGTGCCCAGACCACAGCAAAAGCTTCTCTTTCAATAGCACTCCACCTCTGTTCCCGTGGTAATAGTCTTCTGCTAATAAAGACTACTGGTTGGTCTAGGCCCTCCTCATTTAGCTGTGCTAGGACCGCCCCTATGCCATGCTCTGAAGTATCTGTCTGCAGGATAAATTCCTTGGAGTAGTCAGGGGCCTTGAGCACGGGGGCCGTGCACATGGCTTCCTTCAGGGAGTCAAAGGCTTTCTGACCTAGGTTGTTTCTTGGAAGTGAGTTCTGTCAAGGGTGACACAATGGTACCATAGCCCTTGACGAATCTGCGGTAGTATTCAGTGAGACCTAAAAAGGCTCTCACCTCAGTCTGTGTTCTAGGTGGTTGCCAGGCCTTGATAGTTTCAATCTTGGCCTGGAGTGGCTGCACCTTGCCACCACCTACTAGGTGTCCCAAGTACCCCACGGAACCCTGCCCAATCTGGCACTTACTAGCCTTGATGGTCAGACCTGCCTGTCGCAGAGCCCGAAGCACCTCCTTGAGGTGGAGCAGGTGTTCCTCCCAGCTAGAACTGTAGACAGCTATGTCGTCCAGATAGGCTACACAGAAGGCATCCTTGCCAGCTAGGACCCCGTTAACCAACCGTTGGAAGGTAGCAGGGGCATTTTTCAACCCAAATGTCATCACTCGGAACTGGTGATGGCCATCAGGTGTGGAAAATGCTGATCTCTCTTTAGCCCCCTCAGTCAGGGCGATCTGCCAGCACCCTGAAGTAAGATCAAACGTACTCAGGAACTTGGCAGCACCTACTCTGCCAACGAGCTCATCAGCTCGGGGGATGGAGTGAGCATCAGTCTGTGTGACTGAGTTGAGACCCCGGTAGTCCACACAGAACCTGAGTTCTGGCTTCATACCTGGGGCAGTAGCCTTAGGGACCAACACCACAGGGCTGGCCCAGGGACTACTGGATTTCTCAATAACCCATAAAGACAAAATCTTGGAGAATTCCTCCTTGATGCTGGCCTTCACCTTACCCGATAACCTGTAAATTTTGTTCTTCACAGGGGGACTGTCACCTGTGTCAATGTCATGAACACAGAGGTCGGTCAGTCCAGGAGTAAGGGAGAACAGGGGGGAGAAGTGCTCCAACAGCTCATAGCAGTCTCCTCTCTAGTTTAGAGTCAGGGAGTCAGAAAGAATGACACCTCCCACTGACCCATCACATTCTTGGACAGAGAGGAGGTCGGGGAGAGGTTCACTCTCCTCTTCCATGCCCTAATCTGTGACCAGAAGCATGTTGACTTCAGTCCTCTCAAAATAAGGCTTCAGTCGGTTGACATGGAGCACCCTTAGGGGGTTCCTAGGGGATTGGAGGTCCACTAGTTAAGTGGCCTCCACTTTCCGCTCCTTCACTTCAAATGGGCCAGACCAGCGGTCCTGGAGAGCTCTAGGCTCTACTGGCTCCATTACCCACACTTTGTCTCCAGGTTGAAACTCTATCAGGGTGGCCTTCTGGTCATACCAGCGTTTCATTACCTCTTGACTGGCCTCAAGGTTAATTTTGGCCTCTTTCCAGAAGCGGTTCATCTGGTTGCGGAGGGCCAGCATGTAGCTGACCACATCCTGAGGGGGTGCCTTTGGAGCTTTCTCCAACCCCTCCTTGACAATGCTTAAGGGTCCCCTGACAGGGTACCCATAGAGGAGCTCAAAGGGACTGAACCCTACCCCCTTCTGGGGTACCCCTCTGTAAGCAAAGAGAAGGCATGGTAAGAGGACGTCCCACTTATGCCTCAGGGCCTCAGGGAGGCCACCAATCATGCCTTTCAAGGTCTTGTTGAATCTCTCTACAAGACCATTAGATTGGGGGTGATAGGGTGTGGTGAACTTGTAGGTTACACCACACGCATCCCACATAGACTTCATGTATGCAGACATGAAGTTAGTGCCTCTGTCAGACACTATCTCCTTTGGGAATCCTACATGGGTAAATATCCCCATTAGAGTTCTGGTCACCACCGGTGCAGTTACGGTCCTCAGAGGGATTGCCTCTGGGTAATGGGTGGCATGGTCCACCAAAACCAGGATGAACCTGTTGCCTAGGGCAGTTTTAGGGTCCAATGGACTAACAATGTTGATGTCCACCCTTTCAAAGGGGGTGCCAACGACAGGAAGTGGAATCAGGGGGGCCTTAAACCTTTTTCCTGTTTTACAACTGGCCTGGCAGGTAGGACAGGATCTACAGAACGTATCTGAGTTTGTCCTCATTCTGGGCCAATAAAAGTGGTTGACAAGCCTGGAAAAGGTCTTGTCTTGCCCCAAATGTCCTGCCAGGGGAATGTCGTGAGCCAGACCCAGTAGGAAGGTTCGGTAACAGTGGGAGACCATCAGCGCACGCCCTGCCCCAATAGCGGGAACCTTAGGCTCACTGTAGAGGAGATCATTCTCCCAATATATGTGGTGATCGCCAGAGGCTTCACCTGCTGCCTGGGCTGAGGCTTGGTGCCTCAGGCCCTCTAGAGTGGGACATTCTTTCTGCGCCTTGCAGAATTCCTTCCTGGTGGGCCCACCCTCAACTTGCCAGCCAGCAAGCTCAGGTAGGTCACCTAGGGCGGCTATGTTTTCCCCAGTTGGCTCGGGGCCTCCTCCTCAGGAACCCCGTCAACCACTGCGGGAACTTCGGGGACCGGTTTCCCACGCCCCTTGCCCCTCCTCTTGGCAGTTGTCTGGGCCATTGTTCCAGGCTCCAGATGCCCTTGACTTCCCTCTCGGTCAGCCATGGACCATGTGGTCATGCAGACCCACTCAGGCAATCCTAACGTTTCCAAGTGAAACCTTAGCTCTACCTCCTTCCAGGTAGTGTGCTCAAGGTCGTTGCCTAACAGACAATCTACAGGCATGGCAGGACTCACAGCTACTTTCAGAGTACCAGAGACCCCCCCCACTCAAAGGGAACCAGAGCTACCGGTAGGTGGCTCTCACGATTGTCAGTGACTATGACCTGGTGGAATGTATTTGGGATGACCTGCTCTGCTGACACCAGCTGACCCTTGACAGTAGTCATGCTGGCTCCTGTGTCACGCAGAGCCTCCACCCTTTGCCCATTGATGGTGACCCACTGTCTATACTTGGAAGTATTGGCAGGCATGTGGGCTTTTGGTACCATCTCTGCATCCCCCAGGGACACTAGGGTTACCTCTGTCTGTACCCCAAAACTGTCTGGGACATCTCCTCCCCGAGTGCTACACTAGCCAACCCATGTGTCTGCCCTCCTTTGGGGGGCTGTGCCCTCTTGGGACACTTGGAGTCGCCCTCAGAGTGCCCATACTTATTGCACTCTGCACAGTGGGGTACATACCTCCCTATCTTATGGTCAGTAAAACCTTTCTTTTGAGAATCAAACCGGGACTGGTTACCACTACTACCTTGGGAACTATTTTGGGGGCCTTTTGAGAACTCCTTGTTTTTAAGTTTTTCTCCCCCCTCATTCTTCTGATGGGAACCATGGCCACCTTTGTGGGTGTCCCCCCCAGATACCTTTTTGGACACTCTGGTACTAGTCCAGAGGTCTGCCTACACAGCAAGCTTCCAGGGATCAGTCAGATTACTGTCTACTAGGTGCTGGTGCAACTCTGTAAAACAAATATTGAGCATATGCTCTCTCAGAATCAAATTATACAATCCTGTGTAATCATCTACTTTGCAGCCCGCACCCATCCATTCAGTGACTTACTGGAAAAGTCAAAGAAATCTACCCATGTTTGTGTGGATAGTTTGGTGCTATCCCTAAACCTCTGACGGTATTTCTCAGGGGCCAGTCCAAACTTGGCAAGTAAAATGGCTTTCTGACATGGGTATGTGTTTTGATCTGGTTTGTCCTATGTGAGAAGTGTGTCCCTCCCCAAAGGTGGCACATAACTCCACATAGCTGTACCCCATTGCCCTTCAGGAACCTCATGAGCCCTTAGAGCAACTTCATAAGCAGCTAACCATTTATCTATGTCATCTCCCACCACAAAACTGGGCACCACATTTTTGGGTATACGAACCTTCTTTTCTCCAGCAGGTCCCGTCTGTATGCTGCCACCATTACTGCTGGATTCAGACTGTCTTGCCTTAAGATCCAGCTCCTTGAGACTCAGTTCATGAGCCAACAAAAGTTTCTTTTCAGCCAAGGCTCTTTCAGCTGCAGCTTCAGCTCTTTCAGCTTCAATCTGTTTGGCTGCTCTTTCAGCCTCAGCTTGCTTGGCTTCTCTCTCTGCCCTTCTTTCCTCCTGTTGAGCCTCAATTTTCAGTTTTGTCATTTGCAATTGGAACTCCCTCTCTTCTCTCCTTTCCTCTGTGGTCAGGCCTTTCTCAGAGACACTGCTCCCTGGTCTGGAAGGGGCACAATTGCAGTGGTAACAGGCAAAAAATCCTCTGAGGGGCCATTTTCTGGCTCCTCTTCCTCATCATCCTCTTCTAAATGGGCTTCTGCCCAGGCCCTCAGCGCCACTTGAAAGTCCTCCTTTCTGGAGGCCCCTTGGGTGGGTACACTCATCTCCCTGCAGAACCTTTTTAGCTGTTTGACAGTATATGCCTCCACCAGGGCTAGGTCAAAATCTCCTGCTTGAGACCCAGCCAGAGACATGTTGAGTGAGGATTTAGATTTTGAAAATTTTCAGGAAAAACGAATTTGCAAAAAGAGATAAAAATCAAGTTGACCTTCAACTGTGGGTAGGTAGTGAAATGCTTAGCTACTGTATGTCACTGCACAAATCCAAGTCTTATCCTCACCGCTGATCATCAATGTTAGAAATGGGGTCTTTGGTTGGCAGTCAGGTTACCCCCTGTCCAAGCAAGGACCCTCACTCTAGTCAGGGTAAGTCACACACAATCCAAATGATCCTGTGCCCACTCTCTGGTAGCTTGGCACTGAGCAGTCAGGCTTAACTTACATTGTGTAAATTATTTGTGCAATAAATCATACAATAACACAATATAGCACCACAAAAATACACCACACAGTGTTTAGAAAAATATATAATATTTATCAGGGTATTTGCAGGTCAAAACGATAAAAGATGCAATAAGAAATTGTAGAGATATCACTGAAAGTGACATGAAGTGTCTTAAGTCTTTAAAAAGCAAACAAAGTCTCTTTCAAGCACAAAGTACCTGGTTTAGAGTGGCTGCAGAGGAGGAGATGCTTGGAAAAATGGTGTGTGCGTCGGTTTCGTCCCTTCACACACGGACTTGCGTAGTTATTTTTCACACAGGGAAGACGTTGCGTCGATTACCGGTGCGCGGACAGTCTCCTCTGTGTGTCGCGGGGCTTTCAGATGCCCGGGGTCTGTGCATGGATTCCTGGGCTTGTTGTCCGGCTGCGCGTCGTTCCGGTGTGCTGTGCATGGAATTTTCTCCTTCACAGCAGGCGTTGCGTTGATTTCCTCTCTGGAAGTCGGGCGGCGTTGTCCGGGTGGGCCGTGCGTCGAAGTTCTGGTCGCACCGCAGGTGTCGCGTCGATCTTTTCCTTGTGGGGTCGAGCAGCGTCTTTCCGGATCAGCGTGCTGTGAATTTTTCACTGCGGAGCAAGCTGTGCGTCAAACTTTTCGGCGCACAAGGAGTCCAGTTGAAAGATGGAAGTCTTTTTGGACCTGAGACTTCAGGGAACAGGAGGCAAGCTCTATCCAAGCCCTTGGAGAGCACTTCTGTAGCAAGGCAAGAGTTCAGCAAGGCAGCAGGCCAACAGCAAGGCAGCAGTCCTTTGTAGAAAGCAGTCAGGTGAGTCCTTTGAGCAGCCAGGCAGTTCTTCTTGGCAGGATGCAGGTTCTGGTTCAGGTTTCTTCTCCAGCAAGTGTCTGAGGTGGTAGGGCAAAGGCCCTGTTTTATACCCAAATGTGCCTTTGAAGTGGGGGAGACTTCAAAGAGTGGCTAAGAAGTGCACCAGGTCCCCTTTCAGTTCAATCCTGTCTGCCAGGGTCCCAGTAGGGGGTGTGGCAGTCCTCTGTGTGAGAGCAGGCCCTCCACCCTCCCAGCCCAGGAAGACCCATTCAAAATGCTGATGTATGCAAGTGAGGCTGAGTACCCAGTATTTGGGGTGTGTCTGAGTGAATGTACAAGGAGCTGTCAACTAAACCCAGCCAGACGTGTATTGTAAGGTATTGAAAGATTTAAGTGCAAAGAAATGCTCACTTTCTAAAAGTGGCATTTCTAGAATAGTAATATTAAATCCAACTTCACCAGTCAGCAGGATTTTGTATTACCATTCTGGCCATACTAAATATGACCTTCCTACTCCTTTCAGATCAGCAGCTACCACTTCAATAATGTATGAGGGCAGCCCCAATGTTAGCCTATGAAGGGAGCAGGCCTCACAGTAGTGTAAAAACAAATTTGGGAGTTTTACACTACCAGGACATGTAAACTATACAGGTACATGTCCTGCCTTTTACCCACACAGAACCCTGCTCTAGGAGTTACATAGGGCACACCTTAGGGGTGTCTTATATGTAGAAAAAGGGGAGTTTTAGGCTTGGCAAGTACGTTTAAATGCCAAGTCGACAAGGTAAAGGGGCTACTTGAGTGGGTGGCACAACCAGTGCTGCAGGCCCACTAGTAGCATTTAATCTACAGGCCCTAGGCACATGCAGTGCACTTTACTAGGGACTTATAAGTAAATTAAATAGTCCAATTGGGTATGATCCAAGGTTACCATGTTTAAAGGGAGAGAGCATATGCACTTTAGCACTGGTTAGCAGTGGTAAAGTGTGCAGAGTCTAAAAGCCAGCAAAAACAGTGTCCAAAAAGTGGAGGGAGGCAGGCAAAAAGTTAGGGGTGACCACCCTAAGGCTGTCAGGTCTAACAAATATTATGTATAATACTGTGTAGCAAGCCATTGTTGCCATGTTATACCATTTATTTTCCAAGAAGGGATACCAACATGCGCATATACATTCCCCTCAACACATACACACTTGCTCTGTAGTCCAGGGATGCATGTGTTGGGGCAGGTTTCTGAGTAATGTGCACAGATGCAGGACAGCCCATACTGTCTGTAAGATGCAGCAGGCCCGCGGTACAAATTCAGCATGTGTGTGGGGTAATTGTAGGAAGGTAGCCTCTTTCTAGCCTTGTTACCCCCACTTTTGGCCTGTTTGTGAGTATATGTCAGGGTGTTTTTATTGACTCACTGGGATCCTGCTAACCAAGACCCCAATGCTCATAGTGAAAACCCTATTTGTCAGTGTGTTTTATATGTCTCACTGGGACACTGCTAGCCAGGACCCCAGTGCTCATAGTTTGTGGCCTGAATGCGTTCCCTGTGTGGTTCTAAAAATTCTGGACCCATGTAATTTACTTTGCCACAGCAGTACGATTTTAGTATCAAAAGACCGATAATGACTAGTACACTAAGCATGAGCATTTTCGCTCAATTCCAGCAGCGTTTTCACCTCGAAATCGCCATTTTCGTCCTGCACTCGTGGCTCCCATTTTATACACGGCAGCCATTTTTAAAAGTTGCCCTCACATATGCTTATAATACAGTCAGATTTGATTCCAAGGACACGTACATCTTGATTGACTTTTCTCTGACCTGGGCAAGCTGGAACCATTGCCTCAGGCCAAACCTGTTTGGTCAGTCCATCTCCCAGTGGCCGAATCAGATAGCATCAAGGCACACCATGCCATAAAACCCTTATTATCGCTCACACACCCTGCCTAATCTTGCTCACACCTGCACCTGCTCTTTTCTTCTTCTTACTTTACGAGGGTCCACACTTATCTGATGTAAAATACTAGGCCTTGCCGGGTAATTTATTATGGGTTGGATGACATGAAATATGAGGTTTCATCATGACACTGTTTTTTCCTTTGTAGTGAAAACATGTGAATGACCAACCAAAATGTCAAGAATGTTTGCCTGAAGCTTAAAAAACTGTATATAAGGAAACCTGACTTTGCATTGAAACACAGTCTCCTGAGAACATACAAACCGTGCTGTTGTACTTCTAGGACACTTGTTACTTGGTTGCAGCCAATAAATTCGATCTTTGACTTCACCTAGAAGACTCTGAGTTTCTGTGGTCTGAATCAGGAAAGTACCCGAGGTCTTTGGGTGTACCCTGGCACCACTGGGTTACCGGATCAGTACCGGTTCTGAAAAACCCAGTACCTCAGTTGGCGCCCAACGTGGGGCGATACCAGCGGTACCGGTCCAAGCCTGAGGTCCGTGAGGAGCTTCGTGTGAAAATTCTGGAGGAAGGCTGGATTCTGCCAGGTTCCCCGCTTCCCGACGGCTACGAAGGACTGCTGCCCTGGCTATCGCCCTGATTTGGACCCTTGATGTTTGGTAGAGCGAAACGATAAGACGAGTCTTCTGGTGACGTCATCGATATTTTCAGTTAAGTATAAGTGGAGCGTCTCCCAGTCCTTAGTTGGACACTTGGTTTGGTCCTTAGTTGGACATTTGGTTTGGTATCCCTTCGGGATCACTTTGATTTGGAACTTGCAAGTACCAAAGCCGAAGGACTCGTGTATTCACGAGACTATCGTAAACGATAATCCTTTGAAGTTTGAAGCTAGACTAGTGAGCGAAGATGCCTGGTCTTAGCAGACTTGGAAATTTGTTTTGTCTTGGTTGTAAAAGGGACTCCCGGTTGGAGGACTCATGTCCGGTTCCTCCGATTGGAACTCCAACCTATGAACTATATGTGAAGCACAGAGTGGGCCCCATCACGTTTAATAAAGTATGGGTCCGCTATTCTTGGAAATAAATGTCTGTGAGGCTGTTTTTGCAGTTTTTTGGAACACTATTGAGAAAAGTTTTCTTTTCTCTTGTAAATATGACTTACAACTAGGATCTGCAAACGGTTCTGTAAGTAAATTGCGACGGCGCTATTTATGAAAAATGGCTAAAGCGCGCTGTATTGTGTGTCCTGAGTGTTTTCTGTTTATATCTGAAATGAGCTCAATGTGTGTTTGTGGGTCTTCTTGATGTTTTCAGTTTGTTAAGTAAAATGTTGGTTAATTAATATTAAGTAGAAACTTAGAAAAAATCCAGAAATGAACCATGTGATGTGCTAACATAGCTATATGTTGCTCTTTAATTTATAGAATGAGCAATTGTGCACATATACAAAACTGCTGTTAAATGCTTAATAAATAAGAAAACACATTCAATAGATATAAATAGGGCCCCAAAAAAACAACGAAATTATCTATTTTTGCAAAAAAATAAATAAATTTACAGCATTTTTCTTAGATGCATTGTATTAGATGTTCACAGGCAAACTTTTCAGCTGCAGTATATTTGATAGGAATGTTCAATTCAGCCAGCACTTTCCCAGTTAAACACGGGTGGAATTTTGCATAACCTTCCTTTTAAATGAAAGTGGCGCAAAAATGTGACGCATTTCAAGTTAGGCTTATGCGCTTAGGCTTGTGAGTTAATGTATCCCAAATAATAGGCAAGGGATGCAGCTTGCTTTTATATGTAGAATTATCACACAAAAAAGAATAATTGTTTTTTTTTAAAAAAAAGAAAATTATTAATTATGGAAAAATTATTTAAAAAATAAGTGCCTTTCAAAATCGTTTTTTAATATTTATAAAGCTTAATACCTATACTATGACTTCCTAGCATTAACATTTAATTTAAGTTATGTTGCACCGCTAAAATGACATTTGTATGTGCAATTTTCCCTTGGCGCAGGAGCAAACAAGCTCATTTCTATAAAGTATAAAGTTAATATTTTCAATGGCTGACTCATGGATTGTGTAATAGACATTCTGGTAATGCATATTATGCAAGAAAATTGTAGGATATTGATTTTTAATGCCTAAAATATCAAAGTCGATTTTGGGCAAAAGCACTGTTTAAACTGCATTTTCTTTCATTCAGAGTACTTTTTAAAGTGTCTCAGGCTTCAGTAAATGCATACATTTAGGTTTGATATATATTTGCAGGTTGTGCCTTCTTATGATTCAATGAGTCAATGTGCCAGTACAAAGGCTTGTTTTGATATCGAGGTTGAAGGTTCTAACTTCAGCTGGGCCTACTGAGACGTTCATTCATTCGAGGTTGATGAAATATGTACCATTGCATGGGATTGCAACAAGCATTTATTCTAACAACTGGTATGTGTGTTATTAAGGTTTGTGAATTATTCACAGTAAATGTAGTTTAATAATTTGGAAATAGAGATAAAAAAATTTTAGCGCCTAAAAAGGAAAATTATTTTTTTTTAAAAATAGAGTGAATTATTGCAGGTTAGAAGGAAAACAGGAAGGCCTACTGTCTTTGACAGATTCAGAGTGGCAGAAGCTAGGAGAGCTACAGAGGCTGGCTCAAGTCACGCTGCTGAGATGCTATCTTTAGTTTTCCCATAAACAATGGAGGAGGCTGTCATGTTGACACTTGTGACCTTTTAAATTAGGGCCTTGTCTCTGTGAAATGCAGAATGACCCTACCGGCCTCTAAAAGTGGGATTTCTGGTTTCTCCAGAAGAACATCAATACAATTAAAGAACTTAATTCCAAAGGGAAAATATAAAAAAAGGGGTTTCTTCGAAAGTCCCAACATCATGTTAAATGCTCTGCAGAACTGATACATTTGTGTCTCCGCTCTAAAAAAATAAAATGATGCCTGCTAGTTGCTTTTATTTGACAGAAAACGAAGTGTTGCATTAAGTCTTAGACAGAAAATAAGATGCAGCCCTTTTCTAAAATTTTGAAGGCTACATGCCTTAATGAGAACGATTTACCAATTAAGACTTATTTTTCACAGTGGAAATTGTAGGTGCCAAATTAATATGGAGTGTCAGTGTAACAATTTTTACTTTTAGAAAGGTAAAACTAAGGTGGCTTGATGTTGCGAAGTAACTGACAAGAGGGTAACAGTTAAGTAATGGAAATTTATTTTCGTGTATTTGGTCCTATCATGAATTGTTCTTGCTGGTCCTGTATGTTAGAAGAGAAACAGTAAAGTTATATTTGACAGCAGATTTCCATTGCCTGGTGATCTACTGTCAAAAGGAGGGTAAGGATTTTAAACCTGACAAATTAAACCGGCCCAAATATTGGGTTTTGGGCTGCAGGTTTACAGTGCATAAAGTACATGACATGGTGTTGTGTGTCACCGCTTATTCACACATGCTATTGTTTTGTCTATGCTTTTTGTGCTTGATACACAGCAAGTATATCTGATAGCTTGACGTTTTGTGCGTTTTTATTATTTTTTATTTGTCTTTTTTTGCATGTTTGTTGCTGCTTTTGATACTATTACAAGCTCCCCTGTGTTGTGAGGGGATGGTCATGACGATGCCCATCGCTACGCAACAGTTGGTTGAACTTGTTCTGGTTACTAAATTCCACAGATAATGATATTTCATGCTGTGAAAATAAGAGACAACACTTCACCAGTGCATGTCTATTTGGCTATAATGGTGTTGAAGGAAAATAAAAAGAGATATACAGGATCAAAGTGTGTCACCTGCAGTTAGTCACGTTACTGCCCCTTCCCTTAAAGGAACAGGCAGCCCTACATTTATGTAGCCTTGATTGGACCTAAGGATGAAATTATAGATCTGTGACTCAAGGTGGCCTAATTTCTATATTACATTAGTTAATGATGTTCTGTTTCCTAAGTAGCATATGGCTTTTGTTCCTTAAAAGAAAACCAGGTTTTCATTTTTTCCTGAAGAAGGAACTGAAACATTAGCTAGGAGTACCGTATATGGTGTAGTCACCAACGGTAGAGTTAAAATTTGTGTAACTTTGGCCTTTGTGTATCACCCGTACTCTCGGTGTTGTGTCACATGCCTGACTATCACCCAAATAATTTTTTTGTTCTTCCTATAGATTTTTTCTTTTGTTACTTCCCCTGACCAATGTCGCATCATGCTTAGTTATTGAGATTTTAGCTATGTCCTAGTCCCATTTCTCTTTTTCAAATTCCTTTCACCAGTCAGACCTTTTATTATTATTGATGTATTGTTCAGGTTCACATTTCCAGACTGCAGTGATGTACCAGGGACCCCCATGTTATGTATAATTCCCTTTGGTATGACCAGACTGGTTTTCAAGAATTTGCCTTAGGCCTGCTTTAATGTTTTCCAGCCTGACTGTCAGGGTAGCGATAGACTGGTTAACTGACTCAATATTATAGTAAGACAAGTTTTCCATCTCAATAGGAGATATCTTATGTTTACCTTTTTGAACATGACGAATTTTCAATGTCTATTTTAATTTGGTTTTCGGTTCCCTTCTGTTCCTGCTACTTTAATTTTTGGTGGGATCAGATGTGTCCTAATCATGCAAATATCAGGACCCTCTAGTTCTTGTCTTTTTGTTTGCACATTTGACTATTAGCCTGTGTATTGCATAGTGCACCTGATGCACAGTTTTTAAAGGAAGGTTTCTACATGTCCCTGATAATCGGTATCATGTGATTTCTCTATTGAGATGTTCTAAGATAAGGAGGAACACCTAGACTTAATCATTGAGGAAAATATGTGTTTACCCCATTAGAAAATGCCACTGTGTGAGGAAATCCATTCAGATAGAATTCTCATGTAGCTATAGATGGCAGAGAATAATGGAGAGAACCCAATTAAAGATGCTAGAGACCCTGTTTTGCCCTTCTGCCTTTGTCTTTGTATTTTATGCCCATGGTGTATGGCTACTCCTTTGAAGATTGCAGACCACCTGCTTGCAGTCCCCTTGTTAAAAACCATGAACTGTTTTTGTACTAAATTGAAGGGAACTAACAACTGTGGCACATTTCCTACGTCACTAGATTCTGCGGGTATCAAGTCATAATAACCTGCAGGACATTGATTTAAGCCTAATTCCCATCAGTGACAGCTACAGATGAAAGACTGACGTTTTGGCCCTACAGTCTCAGCACCCAGAAAGTAGCAAAGCTGGACAGCGATCGCCAGCGCATGGTATCGTACTTGCCCCATCAGACGGCGTTGGACATCACAAAACCAAAGTTTCAGTGTAAAAGAGCTAAAGAGAAGGATTCCTGTTGTTGATGGCAGAGCTGTTTTGAGGTTTCATTTCTCTACCTGTCATGTGCTGGTAACCTCTGACAGTGTGCAATCCCTTGAGCCCCTTGGCCTGAGTTTTGGCCACACACCCCCTTTTCTTTGCTCCAACGTAAGAAGGGCAGTGCACCGGAGATTTCAAGTTTGGAAAAAGGCACTATATTGTGGTGCCCATGAAAGAGCAGCTTGAGCGTCCTCTGACACTAAATAATGAGTGTTGGAGTCTGAAAGTGCTGCTGAGCTTGAGCTATTTCCCAATTAATGGTGCTTGGGTCTACACAAGATGATTTGTGCCCTTGATCAATGAAGAGCACATTGTTTGTAGTGTCTGCCACAGAGGAGAGACACTGGTGCATTGCTTTAAGACATTGAGACTTTCGAGTGAGCTGTGGGTGTTTGCCAGGAGGGCACTCCAACTAAGCAGTACTTTTCTCACGAAGAGGCCTGAATTGAGAGGCCCATGCGAAAGAAAACAACAAAAGAAAATTTGATGGACAATAGAAGCCTGCCAGAGAGGCTTTTTGAACGGACTCTGGGCATAGTTGGTTTCACAAGAGGTTTCCGTGTGATTGTATAGACTAGGTGTTAGGAGACTGATTGTTTTGCTGGCATTGTTTTAAAGTACTATTCTGTTTAGTAAAAGCAGAATAAAGTCCATTTTCTGTGGAAAGAGTACCCCCTTTTCACCTTAGAGCATTGATGAGAGTCACCACTGTTCCACCTGAACATACCAAAATTACTGAAATGCAGAGGAGCCCTAAAAATGTTACTAGATAATTTTAGGATTTGCTTTTTGGTTAGGGTTGTGAAAAATTATTATTTCATTTGTAATAGTGGTCTCTACTTTCTCCCGTTGTCTATATGTTCTTAATAACGTGTTTTCTAGTGTCTTTTAAACATGACGTTGTCATTTATGGGTGGGATTGTTTTTCTCTACTCAATTGACTTCTGCACCCACTTCCCAACCTATGTCTTTTCCTACTATTGTTTCTTTGCACTCTTTTCACCCTTTTCCTGAACATGAGCAGGTTAGAAGATCAGAATTCGTAAGCAATTCTTTTGTACAGCTTCTGCATCAACACTAGTTAGTAGTGAACATCACTAATTGTTGGGTGTGTGATCTTATGCCACCTACTGCAGATAGAGGTATTCCTTACTTTGTCCTGCCATATGTGGCCTCTGTGTTACATCATGCATAAGGAAACCTGCACCAAGAGACGAGCTAAATACTAGGATGATGTTACAGCAACATCTCAACGACTTTAGAAACATAGACCTGGACTCAGATTAGCATGAGAATAGGTTTATTGCCTATGTAAGGGCAAAAGGAGGGTTTGTGGTTCTAAAAATTCTGGACCCATGTAATTTACTTTGCCACAGCAGTACGATTTTAGTATCAAAAGACCGATAATGACTAGTACACTAAGCATGAGCATTTTCGCTCAATTCCAGCAGCGTTTTCACCTCGAAATCGCCATTTTCGTCCTGCACTCGTGGCTCCCATTTTATACACGGCAGCCATTTTTAAAAGTTGCCCTCACATAGGCTTATAATACAGTCAGATTTGATTCCAAGGACACGTACACCTTGATTGACTTTTCTCTGACCTGGGCAAGCTGGAACCATTGCCTCAGGCCAAACCTGTTTGGTCAGTCCCTCTACCAGTGGCCGAATCAGATAGCATCAAGGCACACCATGCCATAAAACCCTTATTATCGCTCACACACCCTGCCTAATCTTGCTCACACCTGCACCTGCTCTTTTCTTCTTCTTACTTTACGAGGGGGAGGTGCCCGTTTTTATTGGGGGTCCACACTTATCTGATGTAAAATACTAGGCCTTGCCGGGTAATTTATTATGGGTTGGATGACATGAAATATGAGGTTTCATCATGACACTGTTTTTTCCTTTGTAGTGAAAACATGTGAATGACCAACCAAAATGTCAAGAATGTTTGCCTGAAGCTTAAAAAACTGTATATAAGGAAACCTGACTTTGCATTGAAACACAGTCTCCTGAGAACATACAAACCGTGCTGTTGTACTTCTAGGACGCTTGTTACTTGGTTGCAGCCAATAAATTCGATCTTTGACTTCACCTAGAAGACTCTGAGTTTCTGTGGTCTGAATCAGGAAAGTACCGGAGGTCTTTGGGTGTACCCTGGCACCACTGGGTTACCGGATCAGTACCGGTTCTGAAAAACCCAGTACCTCACCTGTGTGGTGCCTAACTGTGTCACTGAGGATCTGCTAACCAGAACCTCAGTGCTTATGCTCTCTCTGCTTTTAAAATTGTCACTGCAGGCTAGTGACCATTTTCACCAATTATGATTGGCACACTGGAACACCCTTATAATTCCCTAGTATATGGTACATAGGTATCCAGGGTATTGAGGTTCCAGGAGATCCCTATGGGCTGCAGCATTTCTTTTGCCACCCATAGGGAGCTCAGACAATTCTTACACAGGACTGCCACTGCAGCCTGAGTGAAATAACGTCCACGTTATTTCACAGCCATTTTACACTGCACTTAAGAAACTTATAAGTCACCTATATGTCTGACCCTCACTTAGTGAAGGTTAGGTGCAAAGTTACTAAGTTTGAGAGCACCCTGGCACTAGCCAAGGTGCCCCCACATAGTTCAGGGCAATTTCCCCGGACTTTGTGAGTGTGGGGACACCATCACACACATGCACTACATATAGGTGAATACCTTTATGTAGCTTCACAATGGTAACTCTGAATATTGTCATGTAACATGTCTAAGATCATGGAATTGTCCCGACAATGCCAAATCTGGTATCAGGGTGCCAATCCCATGCATCCCCGGGGCTCCAGCATGGACCCGGGTACTGCCAAACTCGCTCTCTGGGGTTTTCACTGCAGCTACCACTGCTGCAAACCCACAGACAGGCTTCTACCCTCCTGGGGTCTGGGCAGCCCAGTCCCAGGAAGGCAGAACAAAGGATTTCCTCTGAGAGAGGGTGGTACACCCTTCCCCTTTGGAAATAGGTTTTAAGGGCTGGGGAGGAGTAGCCTCCCCAGCCTCTGGAAATGCTTTGAAGGGCACAGATGGTGCCCTCCTTGCATAAGCCAGTCTACACCGGTTCAGGGATTCCCCAGCCCCTTCTCTGGCGCAAAACTGGACAAAGGAAAGGGGAGTGACCACTCCCCTGTCCATCACCACCCCAGGGGTGGTACTCAGAGCACCTCCAGTGTGTCCCAGACCTCTGCCATCTTGAATGCAGAGCTGTGAGGGCACAATGGAGACCTCTGAGTGGCCAGTGCAAGCAGGTGATGTCAGACACCCCTCCTGATAGGTGCTTACCTGGTTAGTTGGCCAATCCTCCTCTGAGGGCTATTTAGGTTCTCTCCTGTGGGTTTCTCTTCAGATAACGAATGCAAGACCTCACCAGAGCTCCTCTGCATCTCTCTCTTCGACTTCTGCCAAGGATCGACTGCTGACTGCTCCAGGACACCTGCAAAACCGCAACAAAGTAGCAAGACGACCACCAGCAACATTGTAGCACCTAATCCTGCCCGCTTCCTAGACTGTTTCCTGGTGGTGCATGCTCTAGGGGCTGCCTGCCTTCACCCTGCACTGGAAGTCAAGAAGAAATCTCCTGTGGGTCGACGGAATCTTTCCCTGCTAACGCAGGCACCAAACTTCTGCTTCATCGGTCCTCTGGGTTCCCTCTCATCTCGCAGAGCGTGGTCCCTGGAACACAGGAGCTGGATCCAAGTGACCCCAACAGTCCAGTGGTCCTTCTATCCAAATTTGGTGGAGGTAAGTCCTTGCCTCCCCACACCAGACCGTAATCCTGTGTAGTGCATGAACTACAGCTACTAGTGCTTCTGTGCACTTTTGCAAGGAATCCTTTATGCACAGCATAGCCCAGGTCCCCAGCCCTATGTCCTGTATTGCTCGACTCGCTGAGTTGACCACCGACTTCGTGGGACCCTCCTTTGTAGTGTTGAGATGACTGCTGTGCTCAGATATCTTGAATGCCTGTTCAAGTGCTTCTGTGGGTGCTGCCTGCTTCTGCATGGGCTCTCTGTGCTGCTGATTACCCCCTCTGTCTCCTCCTCCAAGGGGCAATCTCCTGATCCTTTCTGGCCCTGGGCAGCACCCATTTTCTTCAACTGAAACCTTTGCAGCTAGCAAGGCTTGTTTGTGGTCTTTCTGCATGGAAACAACTCTGCGTCTTCCAGCATGCCATGTGACATCTTCTGGGCAAAGGAGAAGTTGTTACAGAATCTTCAGCTTCTTCTACCTGGAGGCAGCCATTTTGCATCTTCATCCGGGGTTTAGTGGGCTCATGACCCCCCTGGACACTTTCATGACTCTTGGACTTGGTCCCCTTCCCTTACAGGTCCTCAGGTCCAGGAATCCGTCTTCAGTGCTTTGCAGTCAGTTGTTGTCTTTGCAGAATCTCCTATCACGACATTAGTGTGTTTCTGGGGAAGTAGGGTAACTTTACTCCTACTTTTCAGGGTCTTGGGGTGGGGTATCTTGTACACCCTTAGTGTTTTCTTACACTCCCAGTGACCTTCTACACACTACACTAGGCCTGGTGTCCCTAAGTGGTTTTCATTCCACTTTCTTAGTATATGGTTTGTGTTGCCCCTAGGCCTATTGCATCCTATTGTATTCTACAGTGTTTGCACTACGTTTCTAACTATTTACTTACCTGATTTTGTTTTGTGTGTATATTTTGTGTATTTTACTTACCTCCTAAGGGACTGTTCCCCCACCCAGGGCCAGCTCCTGCTATGTCCCGGTGTGCCCACACCGGGACGTAGCTGTTTGTTGTGACTTGGTGACAGCTTTGAAGCTGCTGCCAAGCCACAGCACAGACTCCAGTCTGTTGAAAGGAAAAACAGCTCTCCCTTTATCTTAGAAGAGGTTTCCTCTGCCTCCCTGCCCACGGAGAGGCAGGCAGGCAAACAGAGGAAACTGCTCTCACAGAAATGGAGTTTTCTCTCTGTGACAGCAGTGCTGGATCCCACAGAAGGTGGGGAGCCATCTGGGATGGTGGGGGCCTTCAGGCACAACCCTCAGCCCCACAACATTGTGACTTGGTGCCCAATGGGGCACACATGTCACATGGCAGGGCCCCAGGGGATGGGGTCCCTGAGGCCAAGATTGGTCTCGGTGGCCACGCAGTCCCCCTCTGCCCCCCCCAAAAAAAAACTACCTTTATTTTTGGCAACTCTGAGTATTGTGATTCTTATGAAATAGTGCTGTATGATATAAGTGGTATAGTAGGAGCTTTGCATGTCTCCTAGTTCAGCCTAAGCTGCTCTGCTATAGCTACCTCTATCAGCCTAAGCTGCTAGAACAGTACTAACCTACTAATAAGGGATAACTGGACCTGGCACAAGGTGTAAGTACCAACAGGTACCCACTATAAGCCAGGCCGGCCTCCTACAGTAATAGACACATTTTGGGGTGTATTTGAGAAACAATGTAGAGGAAGAGAAAAGTGTCACTATTTACTTGTTGCTTACGGCTCGGGCCAGGTGAAACTGCAGGATGGTCTCGATCCTTGTAGGTCCTGCTTTGACCAAGGTAAGGGCGGCCCTTTCTGGTAGCCACGGTACTGCTGACAATGGGACTTCATGAGTCAGTCCGTGCCCTCCAGAAGGAGTCCCAGAACCCAGAACCCAAAAGGAAAAAGCCTCTATGGCTGGAACTCCCTGGAACAGAGAATAAGCATAAGAAAAGGGTAAGTCTTCCAATCAAAATAAAACAAATACTGGAAGAAACTGGACAGGCGAGGGAAAAGGCTGGAGGAAAACCAACCGGAGCGTGATCATCACCAAAGGAAGTGTTGCAGTGCAAGGAGAGCAAGAATCACACTCCTTCTAGACCCTAAAACAGGAAGTGACAGCAGGAAGAAAAACGTACGACATGTAGAATTGGGAAAGGACCATAGGAGAACATAGATGAAGACACCATTTTAGAAAAGGATCCTAATGCATGCAGGGAAAGAGGTAGACGAAGGGCATTCTGGGAGGAAGAAGAACATGGCTCCTATTTTTAAAAATCAAGGAAAGAAGAAAAGGAGAAAGAAGAGAAAAGAAGACAAGGAAAAGAACAGGTAACACCAGGTAAGTGAGGGGGCGCCCACTTGTAATTTCGAGGGTGTGCCGCGCCCTTAACTCGCTGAGGCCCGATGCCCAATCTAGGGCCTTGTGCGAGATAAGGATGGAAAAAAGGGTGGCGGCACGCCCTGCGGCCGAGAAAATGAACTGCTCCTCCAGCCACGTCGGCTCAGGCCATAGTGCACTGTAGTGCGACAGTGGGTACCCCCCCCAAGAGCCCCAGGTTTGTACGGATACAGACGGAAAAAACAATGGATCAAAGAGGGGCGTGAACAGAAGAGGCATCTTTCCATGAACACTTGCTAAGAGGATAACCCTTCCAATGAATAAGATATTGGAGATGGTTTCGGAATATACAAGAATAACATATTTCTTGAACCTCGTACTCGGGTTCGTCATTCACTAATGGAGGAGGAGGATAGGTGAATTGTCTATGAAAAGGATCAGGCTTATAGGGCTTCAGTTGTGAGATGTGAAATACAGGATGTATTGTCCACGTTCAAGGCAAACAAAGAAGATCTTTTGAAGAATTGAAAAGGGTCCATAATAGCGGGGTTTGAACTTGTTTTGTGACAGATGGAGGGGTAAAAATCTGGAAGAAAGCCAGACTTTTTCTTGGATTTGATAAGATGGAGCATCACATCGTCTCTTATCAGCCATGCTTTTCATCTGTTGTTTGGTAGACAGAAGGTTAGAATGTATAAGGCATTGAATTGTATGTAATCTCTGAGAAAATTAGGTGATTGCAGGAAGTTTAGAAGAGTGTTTTAGAATAGCAGGAAAGGACTTAGAATGAAAACCATATGAGCAGAAAAAAGGAGTGACTTTTGAGGCACTATGTATTGTATTATTATATGAAAACTCAGCAATGGGTAAATACGTGGACCAATTTCTCTGAGTGGTATCGCAAAAACAGATGAGATATTGTTTGAGTCCTTGATTCAGGCGTTCCATTTGCCCATCAGTCTAAGGATGATATCCAGAAGATAAGGCTACCTCGATCTGTATGTTTTTACAGAAATGCTTCCAAAAACGTGATATGTATTGAGGGCTACAGTCTGAAACAACAACTTGAGGGAGACCATGGAGACAAAAAATTTCTTCTATAAAGATTTGACTTAATTCTTTGGATATCGGTAGTTTCTTTAGTGCTGTAAAATGAGCCATCTTAGTAAATGAATCAACACTCACCATTATAACTTGATTTCATGCTGAGAGAGGTAAGGAACACATTAAATCAGTTGATACGGTATGCCAAGGGCCTGGTGGAACAGGTAAAGGTTGAAGCAGTCCTTCAGGCTTCCTATGGGGTATTTTTCGTTTGAGCACACATGGGACAAGAGGCCATATAACTCTCAGTATCTTTCTTAAGTGTAGGCCACCAGAAGGAACAAAGGAGTAATTCCTGTGTGGCTTTGATACCACGATGGCCAGCCACAGGGGGAATCATGATATAATTGTATTGCTTTCCTTTGCTCTATCTTAGAAGAAAGGAACAACACATCTTTATGTAGTAATACCCTTTAACCTTGCATAATGTTGGACCTAGATCTTTAATTTCCAGTTCAGAGAGGGTTGAGTACTCAGAATGTACTTTATCAAGAAAAGACTGTACTAGTCTAATGATTCTATCTGGTTCAATGAGGTGTGAAGGCAAAGCATTACTATTCTGATCATGTGATGGGGGCCTGAGAGGCTTCAAAGGTAAAGAAAGGAATTGCCTTCCATTTGAAGTCTCTCAGAGCATTTCAGAAGCTGGATCGTGTTTTTTGAAAAACGAAATTGGCATAAGTGGAGCGACTCCTTGGGCAAGGGTTGCTACCCAGACGGGCAATATTTTTCAAGGCCTTTTCGGACCCCCCTATGGGCAGATGGCCTATTGTTATTAGGCCGATCTGCCCCCAAGGGGGGCAGAAACCTCTGGGCGCCAGGGATCTTTTTTTGTTTGAGTTTCTTTTTGTGTTGTTGTTTGTTAGAGGTGGTGAGCGACCCCTTAGGCAAGGGTCGCTCCCCTGGGGGGCAAATTTATTTTAGGCCATTTCTGCCCCCCCTGGGGGCAGTTCGGTCTATTGTTATAAGGCTGATCTGCTCCCGGGGGGGGCAGAAACCTCTAGGTGCCAGGGATCTTTTTTTTTTTTTTTTTTTGAGGTGGGGAGCGACCCCTTAGGCAAGGGTCTCTCCCCCGGGGGGGGAGGAGATTTATTTTAGGCCATTTCTGCTCCCCTGGGGGGCACATTTCTGTATTTCTATTAGGCTGATCTGCCCTTGGGAGCGGCAGAAACCACTTAGGCACCAGGGATTGGTGTGTGTGTGTATGTGTGTGTTTTCTTTAGGGGGGCAACCCCTTGGGTAGGGGTCACTGCCCATAGGGGCACGTTATTGTTGGCCATATCTGCCCCCCTTGGCCTGTTTTTGGAAGGCCCATCTGCCCCAAAGGGGGGCAGAAAGCCCACCAGAGACCAGGGAGTTTTTTTTTCTCCAAAATAAGAGGGTGGGGGCATGCCATACCAAATAAATGGGGCCAATTAACCCTGATCCACACCCCGGGAGGGAAGAAAGTCTACTAGATGCCAGGGAATTAAAAAAAAAAAAGAAATAGTGGGCTGGTGGCTACCAACCAGTATGGGCCTGGTTATGCCCCCACCCCAACTGAAGGGGGTAAAAGTCTATCAGCTCTCCACCACCCACTAAGACATCTATCCCATGGCAAGCAAAAGGACATTTGATTAATTTGGGATTTGGTTTTACATTTGGGTCATGAGAGCTTGGCTAACTCTCAAAATCGTCCCACTTGGAATGGTTAGGGCTGCACTTTCTGGACTATGGGATGCTGCCATGTAGAAAAATCCACAAGACCTAGACACATCTGAAAACTAAACATCTGGGTGATTCCAGGGTGGTGTGTTTCACATGCACCTCGCACCACTTTCTTATCCACAATGCCCTACAAATCTCCAACTTTGCTGGAAATCACACATTTTTCCCATATTTTAGTGATGGAACCTTCCGGAATCTGCAGGAATCCGCAAAATTCCTACCACCCAGCATTGTCTCAGCTCTACCAATAAAAATTATACTGCACTTGTCAGCCTAAAAATTTTTTTTTTCAAACTGCCCTTTTAGACCCGCTTTGGTTCCCCCTCAATTTGACATGTTTTTGACTCTTCCCTGTCACAAGCACTTGGCCCTCCTACACAAATGAGGTATCATTTTTACAGGGAGACTGAGAGCAACGTTGGGTGGTATGAAATTTGTCCCGGTGTGATGATCCCACACAGAAATGTGGGAAAAATGTGATTTGGTTTAGCTAAATTTGAGGTTTGCTGAGGATTCTGGGTAAGAAAACATTGGGGGATCCACACAAGTCACACGTCTCTGGACTCCCTCAGGTGTCTATTTTTCAGAAATTTCTGGGTTTGGTAGGTTTCCCTAGAAGGCTGCTGAGCCCACGACTAAAAACGCAGGTGCCCCCCCCCACCGAAAAAGCAGGTAGTTTCGTATTTGATAATTTTGATGTGTCCAGATAGTGTTTTGGGGTATTTCCTGTCACGGGCAGGAGACCCACCTACAAAAGTGAGGTACCATTTTTAGCAGGAGACTTAGGGGAATGCTTGGTGGAAGGAAATTTGTGGCTCCTCTCTGATTCCAGATCTTTTTGTCACCGAAATGAGAGGAAACATTTTTTTGGGGCCAAATTTTGAGGTTTGCAAAGGATTCTGGGTAACAGAACCTGGTCAGAGCCCCACAAGTACCCCATCATGGATTCTCCTAGGTGTCTTGTTTTCAAAAATGTGAAGGTTTGCTAGGTTTCCCTAGGTGCCGGCTGAGCTAGGGGCCAAAACCCACAATTAGGCACTTTGCAAAAAACAGCTCTGTTTTATTTGGGAAAATGTGACGTGTTCATGTTGTGTTTTGGAGCATTTCCTGTCGCGGGCGCTACGCCTACCCACACAAGTGAGGTACCATTTTTATCAGGAAACTTGGGGGAACCCTGCGTGGGAAGAAGTTTGTGGGTCCCCTCTGATTCCAGAACTTTCAGTCACTGAAATGAGAGGAAAAAGTGTTGTTTTGGGCAAATTTTGAGGTTTGCAAAGGATTCTGGGTAACAGAACGAAGTCAGAGCCCAACGCGTCATCCCATCTTGGATTCCCCTAGTTATCTAGTTTTCAAAACTCCACAGGTTTGCTATGTTTCTCTAGGTGCCGGCTGAGCTAGAGGCCAAAATCCACAGGTAGGCACCTTGCAAAAAACAGCTCTGTTTTCTTTGTGAAAATGTGATGTGTCCAAGTTGTGTTTTGGGGCATTTCCTGTCATGGGCGCTAGGCCTACCCCCACAAGTGAGGTACCACTTTTTATCGGGAGACTTGGGGGAATGCTGGGTGGAAAGAAATTTGTGGCTCCTCACTGATTGCAGAACTTTCTGTCACCGAAATGTTTTTTGGGGCAAATTTTGAGGTTTGCAAAGGATTCTGGGTAACAGAACCTGTTCAGAGCCTCACAAGTCACCCCATCTTGAATTCCCATAGGTGTTTTGTTTTAAAAAATGCGCCGGTTTGCTAGGTTTCCCTAGGTGCCGGCTGTGCTAGAGGCCAAAATCTACAGCTAGGCACTTTGCAAAGAACCTATCAGATTTCAATATAAAAATGTGATGTGTCCTTTTTGTGTTTCCTGTCGAGAGCATTAGCCCTACCCATGCAAGTGAGGTACCGTTTTCTTGATACCTATTTTTCACTTTTTATATATAAGCAAATGAATTGCTGTATACTCGATATGGAATGAAACCCCATTGCAAGGTGCAGCTCATTTATTGGCTCTGGGTACCTAGGGTTCTTGATGAACCTACAAGCCCTATATATCCCCGCAACCAAAACAGTGCAGCAGACATAACAGTATATTGCTTTAAAAAATCTGACATTGCAGGAAAAAGTTAGAGTAAAACATGGAGGAAAATGGCTGTTTTTTTCACCTCAACTTCAATATTCTTTTATTTCAGCTGGTATTTTCTGTAGGAAACACTTGTAGGATCTACACAAATTACCCCTTGCTGAATTCTAAATTTTGTCTACTTTTCAGAAATGTTTAGCTTTCTGGGATCCAGCATTGGTTTCTCACCCATTTCTGTTACTAACTGGAAGTAAGGAGGCTGAAAGCACAAAAAAAAGTAAAAATGGGGTATGTCCCAGTAAAATGTCAAAATTGTGTTGAAAAATTGGGTTTTCTAATTCAAGTCTGCCTTTTCCTGAATGCTGGGAAGATGGTGATTTTACCACTGCAAACCCTTTGTTGATGCCATTTTCAGGGGAAAAACTGCAAGCCTTCATCTGCAGTCCTTTGTTACTATTTTTTTTAAAGAAAAAAAAATGTTTGCTGTATTTTGGCTTCTTTTTTGGTCTCCTTCAGGGGAACCCACAAAGTCTGGATGCCTCTGAATCCCTAGAATGTTGGAAAAAAGGGCGCAAATTTGGTATGGGTAGCTTATTTGGAGAAAACGTTATGAGGGCCTAGGCGCGAACTTCCCCAAAATAACCAAAAAAAGACTCGGCACAGGAGTGCGAAAGGCCTGGCAGCGAAGGGGTTAAGATTTTGTGTGATTTGACTGGTTTGTAGAGCGAAATCTGAAACAAATTGCTGATAAAAGTTGTCCAGTCCTAAAAAAAACTGGTTTTCTTTGATAGAAGAGGGGGATGGCCAGTCTAGGATGGCCTGAAATTTCTCTGGATCCATGGAAATACCAACTTGACTAATATGATACCCTAAATATTTCACCTCTGTCTTGTCAAATTCACATTTCTCAGGGTTACAGAAGAGTTGGTGTTGCCTGCTTCTCTCTAGAACTTGAATTGCATGCATGATGTGATGTTCAGGATGTCTGTAAGATATTAGGATATTATCTAGGTAGATTAGTACAGTGTCATTTAAAAGGTCAGAAAATACCGAATCCATGAATCTCTAAAAAATACAGGAGACATGGGTTAAACCAAAGGGTATTACCTGATATTCGGAATGACCAAAGGGTGTATGAAACGCCGTCTTCCATTCATCACCTTCCTTTATTCTTAAAAGATGATAAGCTCTCCTAAGGTCTAACTTTGTAAATATCTGCGCCCCTCTGACTGCTTCCAAAATATATTTTATCAGTGGCAGTGGATATTGGTCTTTTATGGTCATTTTATTCAATCCATGAAAGTCTATACAGGGACGTAGATCCATCTGCTTTTTTGGCACGAAGAAGAGGGCAGCCCCAGCGGGGGAAGAAGATGGTGCAATCAGACCACTTTCTATATTTTCATGCAGGTATTCCTTGAGTATTTTCTTTTCAGGTTCAATGAGAGAGTACATTCTACCAAAGGGGACAACAGCACCAGGGTCCAGGGAAATGGTACAGTCATATTCTCTATGTGGAGGTAGTACTGGTTTCGTGGGGTTTTGGAACACGTCTTTATAATCCAGATAATGACTAGGTACCGCTTGGATAGAGTTTATGGAACAAGCTACTTCGGGTACCATTGATAACATTTTCTTCGGTGACCAATATGTTCCTGAAACATAACAATGGTCCTGACAAAATTGGGTAGAATGAGAAATAGTTCTTGTTTCCCAAATGATATACGGATTATGCTGTGTAACCCAGTGTATTCCTAGGATTATTGTATGATTAGGAGAGGAGATCAGATCAAAAGAGACATGTTCCTGATGTTTTCCAAAAGCGTAGACAAAAGGTAGGAGTAGTGTTAATGACAGGACGGGAAGCTGATAGAGATCCGAACTTGCTCTGGAATGTCCTTAGATATTCAAGGAATTTTTTGTTCCATAGCCCATTTCTTATCCAGATAGATTCCACTGCTCCATAGTCTGATAATGCAAACGGGCTTTCTTCCCGACCATCCGGTAACTGCAGTGTAATAGGTAAAAGAAACAGGGCAGTTGTACCTTCCTTGGAAGAACAAATAGAAGGTATCTCAGAGAAGGTATCGCAGAGAATACAGCAAAAATTATTTTTTTTCTTTAAAAAAAATGGGAACAAAGGACTGCAGAAGAAGGCTTGTAGTTTTTTCCCCTTCTCATAGAGGACGGAAATTAGCGTTTCCCGGAGGCTTCACAGGACGGACTGGGCAGGTAGGAAGCAAATGTCCAGAAACTCCACAATAGACATAGGCCCTCATTACAACCCTGGCCGTAAATCCCGCTTTCCGCTGTGCTGAAGACCACCAACATACTGTTGCGGCGGCGGAATTCTGCTACAGGTATTACGACCCACATCTCGGAATCCGCGACAATACAGACACCCACACTAGTCTGCCACACCAAAGGTCAGTGATAAACTGGCGATACCAAAACCTACACTGTCACGCCAACAAGAATACATCCATACTATCACGACCCACGAACCAGCACGGGGTTGTTTCAACCACGGTAATCCACTGGCGGTACACACCGCCGCGCTCAAAATGCACACACACTTACAAAACACAACAACATTGGACAATTAGAAATACACACACCTGATACACATACACACACCACACTCACACACTCAAACCTCTGTAAAAAACACATCCACATTACCCACAAACCCTTACAACGTAAATTTTGGAAGAAGGCCGGAGAGAGAGATTAGCAAACACAACACCAGCATCCACAGACACACAACACCATCACTTATACAACATCCGCGCACCTTAAACAACACACACCAACACTTCCCCCCACACATCACAACAGACAGCACCTCACACATCACCCACACCACATCATGGCACCTCAAAGACACCCCAGGTTTTCAGAGGAGGAGCTCAGGGTCATGGTGGAGGAAATCATCCGGGTATGGCTACAGCTTATCGGATTACAGGTGCAGCACACCTCCATTGCGAGGAAGATGGAGCTATGGCAGAGAATTGTCAACAGGGTCAACGCAGTGGGACAGCATCCAAGAACACAGGATTACATCAGGAAGAGGTGGAACGACCTACAGGGGAAGGTGCATTCCGTGGTTTCAAGACACCAGATTGCTGTACAGAGGACTGGCGGTGGACCCCCACCTCCTCCCCCACAACTAACAACATGGGAGGAGCAAGTCTTGGCAATACTGCATCCTGAGGGCCTTGCAGGAGTAGCAGGATGACTGGACTCTGGTAATTCAAATCTTTACTACCATATCCCCCACATCCCACCTGCATGCCGTCACATACCCCCACCCTTACCCTCACTCCCATCACTCCATCATCTCACATATGTCCCACTATCACAACCAACACATCTGAATACCAAGGCCCTGCATGCAACACCTATGCATGGACCACTGTCACCAAAGCATGTCCAGTACTGATACCCACACAAACCCCAAACCAACTACCACAAAAGGGCAAACACAATGATGCAAGAGGCCCACAGTGATGACAGCAGCTCTGCACGCCTGGATCAAGATGACCAGCCCGGCCCATCAGGGACCTCGGGACAGTCGGTTCCCCTGACACAGTCCCAAACCACCACAGAATCTCCCCCCTCAGGAAACACCACCACAGCACCCACCCAGGGGGCCCATACCTCTCTCCCCAGGACACGTCAATCAGCAGTGTGTCCACCACTACAGGGAACCCAGGCAAACCTACCAACCCAAGAAAATCAGGGACCTGGGGTCAGTGGCAGTGGGCACACGGTTCAAGGGACAGAGGCACAGGATAACAGGGAAGCTGGGAGGACTGCTGTGCGACAGGGGGAGGACAGGCCCCGGGAACCAGCACTCCGCGAGGCACTCTCCAACATCATGGGAGCTTACCACCATTCCCAGGAGACCATGGGCACGATACTGGCCAAGTTTCAGGAGACCCAGCGGCTGCAGGAGGAACACTACCTGGGGATCAGGGAGGACTTGAAGTCCATTAACACCACCCTGGTCACCATTGCAGGGGTGCTGGCAGACCTTGTCAAATCCATGACGGACACAGTGGCACACCAATGGGCCCCTGCCACTAGCCTGGACGATTAACAGCCCTCCACCTCTGCCGGCGCTGGTGGACAGGAGGCACTGCCACAGGGCCAACAGGCCACCAGCATCCCACCCCCTGCAGAAGGAGAACCACCCCGCAAACGGTCCAGGAACAAGACAGAGAACATTGCCAAAACCCCCACCAGGAAATAAGACCCTCCTGAATGTCACCCTTCTGTCCCACTTGGTCAACCTGTCCACCTTAAACTGCCACTGCTCTCCTTCCTATGTCCCATTGGACAATGCACCTGTGAGACCAAGAGACTGGACTCTGCCATGGACATTCCTCCACCATCACCCCAGCCCATTTCTCACCCCCCCCCACTTATTAGCACAGAAATAAACACCCTTATATCACCAAAAAATCTGGAGTCAGTCTGTGCTTTCACAAATGTGTAATTGCAAAATCTCTGGAATATAGCAATGTCAATGTACTTGTTCACATACCAATGTTACACAGCTGTAGGCCAGGAGTAAACATAGCAGAGGGCACAAATTAGGACCCAGGTCTGTGAAATGGAAAGCCAAAGCGACAAGTCAGGGTCCATACACAGAGGTGAAAATGCATACTTATGCTAGGTCCTACAATAGTATGAGATGTGGGAAGCAGTTCCATCCTCTTACCTGTGTCTCACTGGAAGTATTGCATGATTATGTTGTTTCAGTTGTCTACATCTACATCTTCTTCTTCTGCCTCCTCCTCTTCACTGTCCACAGGCTCCACATCTGCCACAAGACCAGCATCAGGCCCATCCTCCTGCAGAAAAGGCACCTGCTGTCGCAAAGCCAGGTTGTGCAACATACAGCATGCCACGATGATCTGGAACAACTTCTTCGGTGAGTAGTATAGGGATCCACCTGTCAGATGGAGGCACCAGAATCTGGCCTTCAGGAATCCGAGGGTGCGCTCTATTATCCTCCTAGTTCGCTCATGTTCCTCATTGTAGCATTCCTCTGCCCTTGTCTTGGGATTCCTCACTGGGGTTAGTAGCCATGACAGGTTGGTGTAACCAGAGTCACCTGCAAATATCGAGGGACAACTGTTAGACATACTCCAAACATTAGGGAATCTCCCATACCCAGACAGCAAATTAAACTGTGTGGGGACTTTAGGCTCACCTATTAGCCACACACGTGGCCTCTGGAGTTGCCCCATCACAAAAGGGATGCTGCTATTCCTCAAAATGTAAGCGTCATGCACTGAGTCAGGATACTTGGCATTCACATGGGAGATGTACTGGTCTGCCAAACACACCATCTGCACCTTCATAGAATGGCAGCTTTTCCGGTTTCTATACACCTGTTCATTCCTGCGGGGGGGGGAATGCCACACATGTACCATCAGTGGCACCAATGATGTTGGGGATATGTCCCAGGGCATAAAAGTCAACTTTCACTGTGGGCAAATCCTCCACTTGAGGGAAAACGATGTAGCTTTGCATGTGCTTCAGCAGGTCAGACAACACTCTGGACAATACGTTAGAGAACATTGGCTGGGACATCCCTGATGCCACGGCTACTGTTGTTTGAAAAGACCCACTGGCCAGGAAATGGAGTACAGACAGGACCTGCACTAGAGTGGGTATTCTTGTGGGATGGCGGATAGCTGACATCAGGTCAGGCTCCAACTGGGCACACAGTTCCTGGATTGATGTATGATCAAGTCTGTAAGTGATAATTATGTGTCTGTCTTCCATTGTCGACAGGTCCACCAGGGGTCTGTACACCGGAGTATGCTGCCATCTCATCACCTGCCTCAGCGGACGTGCCCTATGGAGGACAACGGTGAGCAGAGGGTCATACAGCACTTAGGTATCACACAGCTGTTTAGCAAAAACATTACATTTTCTCTATGTGCCTTTGTCTGTCCATATTCCTGGCCTGAATAGGTGTGACACAGTTATTTAGCCTGCCATGTGGCCCCCTGAAATGGCGGCTGCCTGACCTGTAAGGAGGGAGAAGGGAAAATGAGGTAACTGCGCTGGCATTGTACACCGTCGCAGTAGGCGGCCGAAGACCGCGGCTCAATTCAGCATTGGTTATCATTGGGCCCTATGGGTCCAGGAGCAAATGACGATGTACGCCGGTGGTGACAGTACGCACCGCCGCGGACATGACTGCCATTTGCTAGCAGTTTCCTCACTTGATACATGACTTTCAACAAGAGAGGACCTATACTGCAAGTGCTGCTATGACCTGTGTCTGGAAGCGACAATGGCTACAGTGTCTGAGGAAAGGGCCCCTGCCTTCATTTCAGAGGAGTTGCAGAAACTGGTGGATGGGGTCCTCCCCCAGTACACGCAACTGTTCGGTCCTCCAGACAAACAGGTGAGTCAACTGTTTGCATGGTGGATGGCACATGATCGTATGGAGCACCTCACATCCCACCGGCACTCACACAAGAACCAACCCCATGCAGACACACCAACATCCACTGCCTCCACTGTGTCCCCCTCCTCCACGTCCTCCTCCTCCCTCCCTGTCTCGTCTCCACTCACACCTGCATGCACTACATCCTCAGCCACTACCTCCATCACCAGCACGCCCATCACCACACACCGCTCATGTGCAGTCACCACCTCCACTACCATTCACACATCCCCTGTGTCCTCTCCCACTGTGTCTTTGAGCCCTCCTCCCAAACTACACAAACGCAGGCACACACCCACCCAACAGCCATCCACCTCACAACAACTTCCGGCGCATGCACCTTCACCCAAATTCAGCAAACGTACACCTCCTACAACCACTACCTCTTCCTCCACTCCCAAACTCCCTCCATCTACCCGTCCCAGTGTGTCTAAGAAACGTTTGCTGGCTAACATTGACCTCTTCCCTACACCTCCCCCGTCCTTCCCCTAGGGCCAGGCTGTCCAGGTCCCAGCCCAGCACCTCAGCCACCAAATCCTCCAGCACAGTGGTCTCAGCAAGTCTGGTCACATCGTGGGGGAAACCCATCAGGGCTGCCAGTGTGCCACCTATTGAGGCCAAGGAGCAGGCCATTCCACCACCTGCCAAGGTGAAGAAGGTGCCCACATGCCGGAGGGAGAAGCTGTACCTACCAGCAAGCAAGGGCTCCTCCATGCCAAAAGGGGACAGTGGCAAGGCACCAGCAGCAACATCAAAGGTGAGGAAGGGACACAAGCCAAAGAGCAGGTCAAGACAGGGCACGGTGGCTCCGGCTGAGGGACCAGAGTCACCCCTTCTGTCAACCACAACACCAACCTATACGGCAGTGGACACTGCCACCTGCACCTCCACCTGCACCGCCACCAGCACCGCCACCTGCACGTCTGCTGCCTCACCAACAGGCCCCAGCATCATCCCCAGTGGGCAGCCATTCGAGGCTGCAGGAGATGTCCTGCTGTGTCTCTCAACAGGTGCAGACACATGCAACACCGCCAGCTCCTCTGCCACAGACACCCCCGCAACCATCGCCACCAGCCCCGCGACGTGCTCAGACAGTGCCACCACAGCTGACATGGCAATCATCTCCAGTGGCCAGCCGTCCGAGGCTGCAGGAGACGTCCCGGACCCTGTCCAGCGTACATGAGGCATGACTCCCAGCACTGCTTTTACAAGCAGGTGCCAGGCAAAGTCACAACAGGGTGGAGTGTGCCTCTGCCTCCATGGAGTATCATGCTACCTGTTCCCAGCCAATCTCGTGGCACACACACCCAGGTGAGGGAATGGGACCTGCCACATTGCATGGGAAGCACTCTGGGCACAAAGCCCCCTCCAGAACCAGTGGAGATTCACATCCACTACCTCAGTCCTTGGCAGGATTAAGCACTCTGGGCATAAAGCCCCCGCCGGAACCAGTGGAGAAAAGCATCCACTACCTCAGTCCTTGGCAGGATGACGCACTCTGGGCACAAAGCCTCCTCCAAAACCAGTAGAGATTTACATCCACTACCTCAGTCCTTGGCAGGATGAAGCACTCTGGGCACAAAGCCCCCTCCGGAACCAGTGGAGATTCACATCCACTACCTTAGTCCTTGGCAGGATGAAGCACTCTGGGCACAAAGCCCCCTCCGGAACCAGTGGAGATTCATGTCCACTACCTCAGTCCTTGGCAGGATGAAGCACTCTGGGCACAATGCCCCCTCCAGAACCAATGGAGACTATTATCCACTTGAAAGACTGTGGCTTTGCATTCCCCAGGATAATGCAGTGGGCAAACCACCCACTGGAGAGACTTGAGATACTGTGACTTTGCACTTCCCAGGATAACGCAGTGGGCAAAACACCCACTGGAGAGATTTGAGAGACTGTGGCTTTGAGAGAGACTTGAGAGACTCTGGCTTTGCACTCCCCAGGATAATGCAGTGGGCAAACCACCCACTGGAGAGACTTGAGAGACTGTGGCCTTGCACTCCCCAGGATAATGCGGTGGGCAAACAGCCCCCTCGTGGAACAGTGGTGTCGCCCGTTCATCCGGCTGAAGTGCCCCCCTCCCCTGAGGTGCGTGTTTATTTCCCATCTGATACCCCTGCAGTGTTCTCTCCGTTTCGAGTCAGGTATCTTGTGTGGGCTTTGCCCATGCATTTTGGGACACTGATCCACGGACAATGATTTGAGTAATATCTGGTCTTGCATAGTTGGTGTACATATTTGTATGTACTGATATTGGCCTATGTGATATTTAATTGATTACACTCGTTACAATCATTTCCTTTTGTCGTAGCGTTCTTCCAGGGGGTGACGGGGTGTATATGTAATGTTGCTGCATGTATTTGTGTGTATGGTGTTGTGGGTGAGGGTAGGGGGTGGGGGTGTTGCGTGTGTGTGTCATTCTCTTTTCCCTCTTTCCCTCCCATGTGTGCTAGGTGCAGTACTCACCGTGGTCGTTGCCGGCGTCTTTGCAGCTCCTGATACAAGAGGAGGTAGACCAGCATGGGCAGGACCTGTATTTTGGGCTCCATGGCTTCCTGGTTCTTTTTTGGGTGTCGAGAGGTGAGTAGTTTCCCTTCCAAGTCCTGTTTCTGCCATGCTTTTGATGTTGTTGGTACAGCCCCGGAAAAGTTTGCGGATAGGCGTGTTGCAATACAGTAGGCAGAACCTTGTCTTCTGCCTGTCTGTTGGTGGTTACCGCCGCGGTGTTTGTTTCTACCGCCATGCGGTCGGAGTGTTAAAGTGGCTGTCTATGTTGGCGGTTTCAACCATGGTCGTGTTTTAATTTTTTTTCCTCCGGCCTGTTGGCGGTATTACTGCTGCTTTAACACCGATCGCCAGGGTTGTAATGAGGGCCATGATCTTTTTCTTCTTCTATTTTCACGTTAACTAGCAGTTACAGGTTTACCAGCGGTGTCTATTTGTATAGGTTCTCCTTGTGCAGCTTTTCTCAGTTCAAGTCAAGACTCTTCGGAACGATGGATGATGGTATGTGGGTTCCAACCATGAGATGGTCCACGATTCTTTCTCTTTTTCAATCTGCGTTCCTGTAGATGATGCTCTATGGAGAGTGGTAAATCCATTAAACTTTGTAAATCTTCCACTCCAGCTGAATGTACCAGATTGTCTACGAAAAAAGGTGACAAAAGTACGTTCTACCCAAGTAGTCTCTGCTGCCAGTTGTCTAAAACGCATTAGATATTGTAGAACATCCTGGGTACCTTGCTGGATATCACTTAAATCTTCCTCAGCAGAGGACTCTAATCCCGGATGTTCAAACATTTGTTTAAAGGCAGCAACAAAAGCTGAATACTCGGGCAACACAGGATCATTGGAAGCTACCAAAGGAGTCACCCAGGCCAAAGCAGGACCAGACAGGGCACTAATTAAATATCCTACTTTAGTTTTATCTTGTGCAAATTGGGACATTCGGAATGCAAAGTAGACTCAGAGCATCAAGGAATTCACGCAACTTGTTGGGATCTCCTGAAAAACGTGGCACATTAGCTGAAATAGTGGGAACATCTGTTGTTTGGGAAACCAAAGCTTTTCATAAAGCCGTATTTTCATTTCATAATTTTTGCAGTTCCTGGGCTTGTTGTTGGATGGTTATGAGTAGCCACTGGTTGGTTTCTGCAGCAGCCGTCGAAGTATTCTCCATGCTGCTTGACAAAAACTGGTTCTCTTGGCACTGCAATTT
The DNA here is from genome assembly GCF_031143425.1 of Pleurodeles waltl. Lineage (NCBI taxonomy): Eukaryota > Metazoa > Chordata > Amphibia > Caudata > Salamandridae > Pleurodeles > Pleurodeles waltl. Next base: position 398,756,769 of record NC_090438.1, on the reverse strand, counting down.
GTCAAGATTTACTTGTTGCTGATGGCTCAGGCCAACTGGAACTGCAGGATGGTCTTGATCTCTGTAGGCCCTTTCTGGTAGCCACGGTACTCCTGACAATGGGACGTCAAAAGGCAGTCTGAGCCCTCCAGAAGGACTCTGAAGGAAAAGACATCTATGACTGAAACTCCCTGGAACAGAGAATAAGCACGAGAAAATAGATAAGTCTTCCAATCAAAAGAAAACAAATACTGGAAGAAACTGGAACAGGAGAGGAAAAAGGCTAGGGGAAAAACAACTGGAGCGGGACCACCACCAAAGGAAGTGTTGCAGAGCAAGGAGAGCAAGAACCCCACTCTTTATATACCCTAAAACAAGAAGTGACAAACTGGAAGAAAAAATACGCCATGATGGATTGGGAAAGGACCATAGGAGAACATAGCTGAAGACACCATTTTAGAAAAGGACCCTAATGAGTGCAGGGAATGAGGTAGAAGAAGGGCATGCTGGGAGAAATAAGAACATGGCTCCTATTTGTAAAAATGAAGGAAAGAAGAATAGGAGAAAGAAGAGAAAATAAGACAAAGAAAAGAACAGGTAACACCAGGTAAGTGAGGGGATGGGGGGCGTCCACTTCTAATTTTGAGGGTGCGCCGCACCCTGAACTCGCTGAGGCACGATGCCCAATCTAGGTCCTCGTGCGAGATAAGGTCAGATAAAAGGGGCGTGGCATGCCCTGCGGCTGAGAAAAAGAACAGCGGCACCAGCCTCGTCCCGAGCCGATCTTTCTGCTTGGGCCGTGGTGGACCGCGACACGACAGAAAGTGCTGTAGTCTGGATCTGGTGCATAGACAAGCTCCATTAAAAGTTCATCTCTATTGTCCTTGTGGCACTTAGTGCACCTCTTTCCCCGCCATTTGTGCATCATATAAAACATATAGTGCACCATGATGCAGGTAGGGGGCAGATACAGTACAAAAACACTGCATAAGACTGAGGAAAAGACAAATATAACACAGCAGCAACAGTACACAGCACAATAAAGTAAGATTTTAAAGTGGAAGTGAAAGTTAACTCACTGTACCATGTATGCAGACAGGATGCCCTGTTTCGTTACTTCCTGGGCATGTGTGTCACGGTTTCAGATGTGTCTTTTTTTTTTTACATATGATGGTTATGCATCAATTTTTTCCCATTGTGTCTGACAAGGCTTGAGGACTTGTGATTGGTGCTCAGGGGCCAGGTGTCATTTTCTGCATAAGAAAGTATGAGTTTAGGGGTTTGCGTCTAATTGTTTGATGCATGACGGTCATGCATGGTATTCCTTTCCATACAGCCTGACAAGGCCTGTGGCAGTGTGATTGATGGGCAGGGGCCAGGAGTCACTTTTTTGGCCTTGCAGAGTCTTGAATATTGATGTTTCCATCAAAATATTTTGATGCATGACGGGAAAGCATGGAAATTATTTGGAAAGACTTACAGTGCACCCAGATTCCCATGCCATGTCACAGGGGCTATGCATGTATGTAGTCAGTATGGTATGGCTACCTGTGTGTGCATGTCTGTTCATATCCTTATGGTAACATCGGTATGTGTTGCCAATATGTTTGTATATGTGTGTGTGATGTATGTGATGACTGATACCATGTGCATATGTGCCTGTGTAGCTCGACTGTGTCCACATACATGTTAGCTCATGTGTACTATGAGTGCACATATGTGTTCTAACACATATTTGTGGGTCTATCACATTGTAATGTCTGAACTACACATGTCCTTATGCTAACAACACAATAGATACAATGGCTTTGTCTAACACATGGTAAAGCATGTGATACCCATGACAAATTGTACTGAGAGGATGCAGTGGACTACGGCTGGGTTGAAATCATTACCCCTCGCAATGTGTGTGCATGTGTGTCCACAATGTGATGTGTATTGAGGTTGAGCCTTCAGAATGCTCTGGTACACATGTGACATACAGTTACCCATGCATCTTAGATGCAGGAGATGGTGTACACATATGTCAATGAAGGTTGGTATGTGTCGTGTGTGCGGAAAGCCATGCGTAGTGTCATTTCAGTAAAGTATGACCACAGCAGTGTATTCATGGGATATGAAACATCAAATATCTATCTTCCTGCATGGACACATGTTGGACTTTGACAAATGCCTGTGTAGTCATATCAGTGCTACCAATTTTTCCATGTCTGAACACATCTGAAGGTCATTTTATTCTGTCAATGATCTTGTGATACATATGCACACACACACGTGTGGAAAGTTGCCTTTGTGTGCATGCCACCAACTAGGTACTCACAATCGACCACATAATGTTTGTTGTGACTGTCACATGCAATGACATATCACTGTGTAGGAGTGTTGCAGTCTGGCAAAGATGGCAGCCTACTCATCATCAATACTGTGGGAGTTTTTATGCTCTCACAGACCCATGGTTGCATATTTAGGTGCAGGTTTACGGTGCTCCACACTACTCAGTCCACTGTGCACATGCATCAGGCCCCTGACAATGTCAATAGTCAAGGTAGCCTGAGCAGTGGTGTTAGGGTTTTTTGGGTAGGAATCTAGCCTCTTCATGATTGCTCTTCAGCAGAGCAATGCACTGTCCCCTGCAGACAAACACATGCACAGTTGTGATCAAAAGGACTGGGATTTAGTTTTTCCTCTGGGGTACTTGATGTCAGTCTTGCCCTGTATTGTACTGAGGACAGGCTGCTTGCACGTGTAGGACATGTCTCATCATTTGGCATGGTCTGACAAACATGATTTTATGTCCTTAGTAATTTCCATGGGCAGCTTGATTAGGGCTTTTATCTCTGTTGTAACTGTCATAATGGTATGTGATGGGCAACTAACAGGTTTATATATTATCGTGGTGAACATAAGTGGGTTATGTACTAACCTAGCCATCCTCTCTGTACATATGTGGATGATCATATGTTGACATTGATGTGTTGCATAGTCAGTATTGGTCTATGTGTGTACCTTTTCCATCTTTTACCACATATCTTGTTAGGAATAGATTGTGTCCTTCATTGCTGTCGATCTTTAGGCTGCTTACACTTTGTGCAGATCTTCTACAGCAACATTGTCCAGTCATACATGGACAGAATGAAACGTGTGACTTGTGTAAATTGAAGATGTACACATCTTCTACTACTGGCTACATGATAGTTACCGTCCCATTGCCTAGCCTTGCGAGATTACATGATTTCCACACACACATGACATTACACCTGTCACAGAACTTGTGTCTTCTCCAAGTGACCTCCCATGTTGTATCTCCAAGTATCTGTGGGTATCTCTAAGCTGTCCATCCACATACTTCATTGTACCTGGGTATGTGTTAATTCCTGCATTCCACATCCTATGTCACTTTTACCATGAGTGTATGATATTAGTGTGTGAAATCATCTCAGTGCTACTTTTTTAATAGCCACATGCAACATATCTGTCTACTTCTTCTCCCATACATTTTTGGATGGGTCTGTGACATTTGGACATTGTTGGACATGCTTGCACATCACACACCTGATTGGCATGTTGGAGACCTAGACATACTAGGGAATTGTGTTACTGTTGGTATCTTTCTCTTGGTTTGGCATGTCAATGAGTGGTGTGTATTGATATGTGCTGTGTGATGGTGTAATACAGATTATTCTAGGTTATCTTGTTGACTTGTCACCCATTGTTGGTAATTGCAAACCCTTTCCTACCTAGTCCATACACCCTTACATCAGTCTTCACATGAATATCCGGATTAGCTGTAGGCATGTGTTAAGACTGCGGATTTGTGTGACAAGTGTGTACAGAATGTACATAGGGAGTGGAACACACTCTGCCTACATTCCGACCAGACATTAATTTGGTGGTGCATTGTCCCATTTTATTCTTAAATCGTGACAATGGGCCATATGTTTGGAGAGTGGTTCAGCACCCATTGTTGCTTCATTTGTCTAGCAGCCCATAGCACACTCCACATCCAATGTATGTGTACCTTATTTGAGGTACAGCACATCATGAGGCATGGGTTGGCCCATTGTCAGTGCCAGGACATAAGCCCATTGATATACAGTGCATGCTCTGGCTCTAATTTTGGTTACTAATTCGGAATAGTAAATGAAGGTCCATAGTTACCAATGGTGTCTGACCTTGTCACACGTGGACAGTGCTGGCATAGCAGCAATCCACCTGAGATGTGACACAGTTCAGTTCCCACATTATATAAACACCATTTGACAACAGCCCCAATCGTATGTATGCACTTCTTGCATACATCCTACCAGTCATCGGGATGATGTGGGGATAGTGCTAGGGCATTGCCCACTTAACGCAACTTTATATTTTGAGGTGCATGGATCTAGGCCTTCGAGAGCCACATGCCCGTGAGTTATCTGACACTGTTGTCTGACATGCAGGCAGTAGACCTTCTTACGTCACAAACTACGTTGTAGCTATACTTGTAACTGTTGTGTTTCTTTCCTGCTCTCTGAGGTATGAGTTACAATCCAATGGTAGATGTAGTGGAGAATGAGTAGACCAGGGACATTCTGGTGCTAAGTAATTTATTGGTGATATTTATGAAGTGATAATATTTGTACAGTGACAATGTGTAGAAGTTCTGTACAATTTGCACTGTCTTGCGAACTCCTGCAGCAGTGATTTTTAGTTCTCCCTCCAAATATGCTGCACAATTGTCATCCTCCTCCTTGTAGTGGACATCTAACTGGTCATCTCAAGGAACATTGGTCTGTATACATATATTATGCAAGATTGCACATTCTAGTATCATCTTACACACCAGTGGTGGAGCATACAACAGGCTTCCTCCTGTCAGGGCCAGGCACCTGACCCTTGACTTCAGAAGCCCAAATGTCCTCTCCACCAGATTTTTGTTCTTCTGTGCCCTTCATTATATGCACCGTCTTCTACCATTGTGGGATTGTCAAATTGAGTCATCATCCATGGCTGTATGCCATAACCTTGGTTGGATGCATAGAAATGAGAGAAGATGTGTTGGTTATGCATGATAGTGGGTTGGTATGTACCTTGGCAGTTGTTAGTTTTAGGTGCAGTGGTGACTCAGACTTGCTTCTGGTATAGTGTATGTTCCTGTTTTGTGAGATGGCTTCATAGGTCTCTGTTGATGGACGTGACAATCTTGGGTTGTGGCTCAGGGACGTAGGGATTGTAATATTGAATCCAAACTGATGGTTCACCCATTGCGAATATGTGTTGTGTTGTCCATATTTGTGCCAGTGTCCTATTGTTGGTGGAACTTTCCACCTCCTTGCACCACAGTGGTATAATATGTAGAGACACCATGGCAGCCCTACAAAGCCAACCTCCATGTTAACATGTGGCACTATGCATGCAGTGCGACACATAGTGACCCTCTGTGTCAGATTATGGCTGTGCCAGCCATCAAATGTACTAGGGTGTGAATCATAAAATTGGAGGATGAGCAAAAGTTGGTACAGTGGAATCTCTTAGGTTCCTATATGTGATTTTTTTGTGCTTTATCATAAGTAATGTTTTGTATAAAATGTACATTCTCTATTTTCCCCCTTCCTTTCATTGTGTTCCAACCTGCCCGTAGGGATCCAAGTGTACCATTCCGTTCCTCCTCATTTTCCCCTTGTCTTCCTTGTTGGTTCCTACCAGCATTCTAAAACCGTTGCTGTGACAGTTGACAGCTTGGAGGAGAAATGCTTTCTACCGGTTGTGGCTGGAGGCTGTTGTTAATTCATTTTGCCAATAAATTATTACTTAAAGAACATTATCGGAGCAAAAAGATCCTAACAGCCAAGAACCTGTGTTATCAATTTTAGAAGGAAGAGTGAACTCAGGAGGGTATGAGAAACTATGTGAAGAGTTCTCTGAAGTATTTAATGATGATTTAGGCCATCTCAAAAATTTCCAAGATAAAATCAAACTAAAACACAACGCAGTACCAGTAATACATAAGGTAAGACCAATTCCCCATTTAATGCGTGGCCCTTTACAAGAGGAATTGGATAAACTGGTCAAGCAGAAAATAATAGAACCTATAGAAAGTTCTTTATGGCTCACTCCAATTGTAGTCACCCAAAAGTCTGGAGGGAGGGGTCTTCGTCTCTGTGTCGACTTAAGAGATCTCAATGCAAATATTTTGGTGGATAGATTTCCTCTGCCCAGAATAAATGAAATGATCAGCATAATTGGAGAGGCAAACCATTTTAGCGTACTTGATCTCTCCTCAGCATACCACCAAATAGAATTACACAAAGATTCCAAATCCTTAACCTCATTTATAACTCCATTCGGAGCGTACAGGCACTGCAGAATGCCATTCGGTCTTGCTTCAGTGGCTGCAGTGTTCCAGAGAGTCATGTAAAAAAATTTGGAGGGCATAAAGAATGTTTTATGCTTCCAAGATGACATACTTATATAAGGCAATTCTACAGCTAATCATGACAACTCATTTAGGGAAGTTCTGTCAGTACTCAAAAAAGCAGGTCTAACCATAAGAAAAGACAAATGCCAGTTGGGAGTCCAATCAGTAGATTACCTAGGACATACGATTTCCAAACATGGAATTAAACCTAAAACTGATTTAGTCCACACTGTAAAAGATGCTCCTCCTCCAACAAATAAGGAGGAATTAAAAGCCTTTGAGTCTATCAAAAAAGCTATTGTTGGTGCCCCTTCCCTGGGAAACTTTGACACCAGACGTAAAACCATCCTAACTACTGATGCCAGTGGGAATTGGAGCATCACAACCCAATCTCTGGTGAATTTCTTAACCCATACATTCATGACAGAAGGTGTGCCTAGCACTATAGTAACAGACAACGGTTTCCAATTCACCTCTGAGGAAATGCGTGAGTTCTTACAAAGGTTGTCTATCATGCCTCACAAAACAGCATTGTATTGCCCTAGAGCAAACAGGTTGGTGGAACGTGTCAACCGTATGATCAAAGAGTGTATCCAAACCACACACATATCAAGGAGTCCTCCTGATAAAGCACTTCAAAAATGATTTGGTCCTATCACACAACCCCTAATTCAGTTACCAAGGTATCACCCTTCTTAGCGCTCAAAGGGAGGTTACCAGGCACCAAACTGACCCCCAACTGGCTGGGTGGAGGAGAGCCTAAATGGGTTCATAGAGTTAAAATGAAGAATCAAGTCAAAAGACATCAGGAAGGGTACAAGAAAAGATTTGACCAAAAGCATGGTTCCAAGTCAGGAAGATGGAATGTTGGCGATCGGGTAATGGTTAAACTACCAGACAATCGCCAAGGGTGTGAATCTAAATTCTCCAAACCTATAAAAATAACAGAGGTGAAGAAAAATGTAGTAACATAGAGGATGGCAGAACGTGGAGCATGGACAGATTAACACCCTATTGTCCATCTCAGAAGTATTCAGGTATTGATGGAAAGCCAAAGGATGCATTGAAATATGATGGGAATAATCGCAGAGCTAGGGCTCATGCAGTTCCTGTCTGGCACAAAGATTACATGCTCACTTGATTTCCCAACAGGGTATTTCTTTCATACATTCTTTGAAAGTCTTTTATGGGAAGGAGAAGTGTTGTGATTTATCATGGGTAATGTTTTGTATAAAATGTACATTCTCTATTTTACCCCTTCCTTTCATTGTGTACCCACCTGCTCGTAAGGATCCAAGTGTGCCATTCCGTTCTTCCCCATTTTCCCCTTGTCTTCCTAGTTGGTTCCTACCAGCATTCTATAACCGTTGCTGTGACAGTTAATAGCTTGGAGGAGAAATGCTTTCTACTGGTTGTGGCTGGAGGCTGTTGTTAATTCATCTTGCCAATAAATTATTACTTAAAGAACATTATCAGAGCTAAGGAACATTTATAATAGATTTATCACAGACATGTTCAACACATGCACAGTGCAGGAGTTGGGGGGGCACACCATTCATTTTCATGGGTCCCTGTGCACAGTGCATGAAAGGTCAGGTAGTCTCACTATATGCCTACAGAGTCCTACTATGGAATCCATGATATTTACAGTATTGCACAAACTCTGTACCATGATGGGCCATTTCTTGTATACAGCACACACATGGTGGCGTTAAGGGGCATTGAGGGGCACATGTTGTCGCGTAGTCTCTCATTATACTGATGAGACTACTAGATTTTGAGCAGCAGAATCGCCTGCAGTGTGGGAAACTGAGTCCAACCCACTGTGGGTGACACCTGTCGCTCCAATCCGGGATTTGCTCCGGCTAACTAGCAGTGTCTCATCTCTACCAAAAGATAGTGATGATTGGGCAGCCGTGCTCATGACATAATAGGCTTCTCAGGGAAGTCGTGGTCACTCGGGTCGCATCCGGTTCTCTCATTTACAATTTAGTCTCATATGTAAATGACAAACGGAAGCAGTATATGTTTCAATGATGAGTTTAATAAAACAACTGCATCTTAGAGAGCAAAGCGTGAGCTGCAACAACCAGGACTATGATCAATGGACTATTTCCTGTCTAGGTTGTAATTTGAGCACAGCATGTTAAGCTCTAATTCTGCCTTTCAGGTCCCCTGGGAAGACATCAAACCCCATACCTGAGCAAAGTCCTGTGGTCTGCTTTAGCATCTGTAGCGAAGCATTCAGCAATCAGCCTGCAGTCGTGGTTCCCTGGCCGGAATCTCCCTCTAACGTGTAAGGGACAAGGACGTGTTTATATATTAACACAGCTGATGTTCTAAGAAAATGTCCCTACGTAAAGATGTGTATTTTCTACTAATGTTGGAGACTAAACTTCTACCACGTTCACCGGCAATGTACCGAACTGCAGCCTTGAATAAAGCACAGAGTGATCAAGAATGTCTTGTTTGAGAACAGAGTGCTGGCATAGCCAAAGACAGTTAGATAAATTAAAATAAAACTAGATCGTAAAAATGGTTATTGTATTAATAATAAAGCAAGCTGAATAAAATATATCTAGGTTAAAGTGCATAGCGGCCTAGTGTGTTAAAAACAACGTGCATGGAGCTATAAATAAATGGCTACACAACACTCTCCCCTTGTCGGTTGAAAGTGGTTCAAAGCCAAAGCTAAAACATTATTGCTAAAAAGCTCAACCAAAGATAAATAAAAGCAAAGTCAATTCGGACAAGTTGAAGGGACACATAAGCATCCTTCATGACAATTTAAAACATGAGCATGTGGCATAAAACCGAATTCGAAGGGCAGGTACATTTAGAAAAGTTCCAATCTAATTCTGAGTCATGGAGAATAGGAGATCTTCCACTTCGGCCGATGTTAAAACTGGAAAGTCCTCACCATGAAGGATCAAGGAGCAGATGTGTTCCGTAGCCTTGGTCTCATCTGAGGCGGCATCCCGTGGTGTGCCCGGAGATGAGTCGCAAACACCTTCTTCCAGGAAGGGCAACTCATAAGTAGCTTTACGCAGCAAACGCAACCTCAATGCGCATGTCTGGTAATGAGCTCTCAGCAAGAACATCAACAGATCAGCTTCCGATGTTGGTTAGCGCTGCTTCAAAAGGCAAACTTCCAGTGCATGTTCGAAAGAGCACCAGAGGGACCGAAACACGGGCTGCACACAATGCAAAACCGGTCTGAATGACAAAGACCAGCCACATTACTCCAGGAGTGTTGCTCCAAAATACTGCATCATACGTTCACGACACAGCTGCGCTTATGGGAGAGGCGTCATTTCTCCTTGTTGCGGCGGGACAGCCATTGCTCATAAAAAACAGCAGGATGCCAGCTAATAAAGCCAAAGTTATCGGAAATCCCCCGAAAATACTAGAGAAAATTGAGTAGATTGCTGATGGTATTAGACCAAAGGCGAAGGTGTTAATGAAACCAGAACCAACAGCTTTGAAAAAATTTGCAATTCCAGTTGTACTGGACACATTAAATATTCCTCCCACAAGCTCACCAAAGTGTCTCGGAAAGTTTGTATTTAACAGGGACTGTATTTCTGACGACGACCTTGCCACCTGAAGTGTGTAGGCCTTGCGCGCAGATGTAACAGCCACATGCTTTTGAAACAGTAAAGCCTTGAGTCTGCTCAACTTGTCAAAATTCACGCTTGAAGTAGCAATGTGAGACCAAATATCAGCTATCTCCTTAATTCTAGTGGAGGAAAAAGTACATTCCCGCAGCATGTAACGACCTTAGAGACTGAAACAACGTAAACTATTCAGTCCGGCATGCCACAACAGTCTTCACTATTATCAGGATGTAGCTGCCATTTGAAAGCACCTGGAATGCAGGTCTAATCAAGGGGACTGGAACTCCCTTCAGAAAAAAAGCTACGTTTGCTGCAGAAGCGTTACACGCCCCATGCAAGTACAGCTGTTTACAAACCATCGAATGGCTGACTGAAGTCTTGCATTCACTACCGCTAAGAAAGACTTCTTTCATGCCACTGAAACATTTGTACGAGAAGGGAAGCTCCCACACCTCATGGATGTAACTATCTCCCAGTTCTTCATACCTTCCTACTGGAATGTGTTTTAAACAGGAGGTGAATTGATGTGTTGAAAAAGATATATTAATGACCCCGTGTATTAGCCACTCAATAGATGGTATTTCGGGCACAGTAAAAGGCAACCTTTCTAATTTCTCGATGTTAAGCATGACATAAGTTGCTTCATTCTTAGCCATTAGTTGTTGTCACGTTAAAATATCTCCCTTGCACTTACATGCTGCCAGGGAACTCGACCTGACTTCAATGTTTGAAGTGTCCAACCCAACTGCATAATGGACCTGATCTGACTCTGTCCATGGTGTAAAGAGGACATATCTGATTGTAGAATGTCTATAGCAGAAGAGACAATATTATTTATGGTATATATACGGTCAGACAAGATGTTAATCCCATTATCTACAACAGCTAATTATTTTTTTAGATTTTCCTTTTCTATTTGGTTTAACCGGGCAGCTGCTTCCTGTTGCGAAAGCTTCCAAATTTCATTATATACTTCATATAAGAAATGTTTCTTACGGTGTCCTCTGGAGCCTAAGAGGAAGTCCTATAAGTCAGTAGTATTAGACAGGAGACTGAGGTGTTCTCTAACCGCGTCTAGTGAGGATCATTTTAACCATTGCTGGCACAATTTTCTCACATTATGACCCTCATTACAACCCTGGCGGTCGGTGTTAAAGCGGCGGTAATACCGCCACCAGGCCAGCCGGAAAAAAATTGAATCATGACCACAGCGGAAACCGCCAACATAGACAGCCACTGTAACACTCTGACCGCCACAGCAGTACAAACAAACAGCGCGGCAGTAACCGCCAACAGACAGGCGGAACACAATGTACCGCCCACCCTATCACAACCCGGCAATCCGCCACCTTTTCCGGGGCAGAACCAATGCGAATAAAAACACGGCAGAAACAGTACACAGAAGGGAAAATCACTCACCTCTCCACACCCCACGAGGAACCAGGACCCCATGCAGCCAGAACTGCAGATCCTGGTGACGATGGTCTTCCTGCTTCTCTATCAGGAGCTCCAACGACGGCGGCGACGGCCACAGTGAGTACTGCACCTACAATACAGGGGAGGGGAAAGGGAAAAGACAGTGACACACATGCAACACGCAACATGCAACACCCCCACCCTCACCCACAACACCATGCACACAAATACATGCTGCAACATTACATTGACACCCCGTACCCCCCGGAAGAACGCAAGGACAAAAGGAAATGATTTGAACGATTTTAATCAATAAAAACCCAGTAGTCAAAACTCCAAATCCAGTATAAACAATTATGTACACCAAATACACAAGTCTGGATAGTGCACCAATCATTGTCCGTGGACCACTGGGCCCAAAATGTATGGGCGAGGCCCACACTAGATACCTGACTGGAAACGGAGAGAACACTGCAGGGGCATCAGATTGAAATGAAACAGGCACCTCAGGGGGAGGGGGCACCTCACCCTGATGAACGCACACTGCCAGTGCTGCACGAGGGGGCTCCATGCCCATTGATGTATCCTGGGGAGTGCAAAGCCACAGTCTCACAAGTCTTTTCAGTGGGTGGGTTGCCCACTGTTTTATCCTGGGAGTGCAAAGCAACAGTCTCACAAGTCTATTCAGTGGGTGGGTTGCCCACAGCTTTATCCTGGGGAGTGCAATGCCACAGTCTCACAAGTCTTTTCAGTGGGTGGGTTAGCCAGTGCTTCATCTTGGGGAGTGCAAAGCCACAGGTCTCACAAGTCTTTTCATTGGGTGGGTTGCCCACTGCTTTATCATGGGGAGTGCAAAGCCACAGTATCTCAAGTGGATAACAGTCTCAACTGGTTCTGGAGGGGGCTTTGTGCCCAGGGTGCTTCATCCTGCCAAGGACTGAGGTAGTGGATGTGATACTCCACTGGGTCTGGAGGGGGGTTTGTGCCCATAGTGCTTCATCCTGCCAAGGACTGAGGTAGTGGATGTGATACTCCACTGGTTCTGGAGGGGGCTTTGTGCCCAGAGTGCTTCATCCTGCCAAGGACTGAGGTAGTGGACGCCTTTCTTCACTGAATGTGATGCTTCATGGAAGCTGCCCAGGCTCCTGGAGCTCACCACCAGCCTCGAACGACTGACCCCTGGGGATGGCAACCATGTCTGCAGTGGTGCCACTGGCTCGGGATGTTGCGGGGCCGCTGGCGGTGCTTGCGGTGGTGTCAGTCGCGGCGGTGCTTGTGGTGGTGTCAGACGTGGCAGTGCTTGCAGCGGGCTCTGTGGCAGCGGTGCTGGCGGCAGGCTCTGTGGGGTGGTGCGGGTTGTGGGCTCTGTGGCAGCAGTGCTGGCGGCGGGCTCTGTGGCGGCGGTGCTGGTTGCGGGCTCTGTGGCAGCGGTATTGGCAGCGGGCTCTGTGGCAGCAATGCTGGTTGCGGGCTCTGTGGCAGCGGTGCTTGCGGCAGGCTCTGTGGCCTCAGTGCTGGCTGCAGGCTCTGTGGCAGTGGAGCTGGCGGTGGGCTCTGTGGTGGGGGTGCTGGTTGCGGGCTCTGTGGCAGCAGTGCAGGTGGCGGTGCAGGTGGCGGTCTTCTCCGCAGTACAGGTTGGCGTCGATGTGGAAAGAAGGTGCAACACTGGTCACTCAGTCAGTGCCACCATTCCCTCTCCTGACCTGCCCTTCAGTTTCTGGCCCTTCCCCAGCTTTGATGATGGCGCAGCTGTCTTGCCACTATCCCCTTTCGTTTTCCCTGACCCCTTGGTGGCAGATGTTTTCTGTTTCTCCCCCCGGGATGTGGGCAACTTTTTTAGCTTGGCAGGTGGCGGAATGTCCTTGCCCTCGCTCCTTGGCACACTGACAGCCCTGATGGTTGGCGCACTCTGATAGCCTGCAGTTGCTGGCACCACTGTGCCTGGGGATGTGGTGGCTGAGGTGCTGGGTTGGGACCCGGAAAGCCTGGCCCTAGGGGACAGACGGAGGGGGGAGGTGTAGGGAAGAGGTCAATATTAGCCAGGAAAAGTTTTTTAGACACACTGGGATGGGTAGACGGAGGGGGGTTGGGAGTGGAGGAAGAGGCAGTGGTTGTAAGAGGTGCACGTCTGCTGAATTTGGGTGAGGGTGCATGGGCTGGAAGTTGTTGTGAGGTGGATGGCTGTTGGGTGGGTGTGTGCCTGCGTTTGTGAACTTTGGGAGGAGTACTCACTGACACACTGGGAGAGGACACATGGGATGTGTGAATGGTAGTGGGGTGGTGATTGTACATGGGCGGTGTGTGGTGATGGGCGTACTGGTGATGGATGTAGTGGCTTAAGATGTGGTACATGCAGGTGTGAGTGGAGACAAGACTGGGAGGGTGGAGGGAGATGTGGAGGCAGTGGATGTTGGTATGTCTGCATGGGTATGATGCTTGTGTGAGTGCCTGTGGGATGTGTGTTGCTTATGTTTGCCTGAGCCACCCTTGTGTGTTGAGGTGTGTGCATGCTGATCTGATGGTATGCTTGGGATAGGCTGAGATACAGGGGATTGGGTCTGGGTGTTGGAGGGGGGAGGCTGGACACAGGGACAATGACTGCCATCAGTGCTGAGGCCAGAGCCTGAAATGCTCTCTGTTGGGCTGCCTGGCCAGAATGAATGTCCTCCAGGAATGCATTTGTTTGTTGCAAATGCCTCTCAACACCTTGGATTGTATTCAGAATGGTAGACTGCCCAACAGTGAGGGATCGCAGGAGGTCAATAGCCTTCTTACTGAGGGCAGCAGGGCTGACTGGGGCAGGGCCTGAGTTGCCTGGGGCGAAGGAGATGCCCACCCTCCAGGGTGAGCAGGCACAGGACACACGCTGAGGGGCTGCTGGGAAGCAGTGCTGGTAGGGTGGTGGCAGCTGTACCTGTTAATGCAGGGGGCACAGAGGGGCCCGCCACAGCAAGGGAGCTCCCATCAGAGGATGAGTCGCTGTCACTGTTGTCACCTCGTGTCCCTGCCGTGGAGCTCCCCTTGCCCTCCGTCCCACTGGTGGCTTCTGACTCTGTTGTTTAGAACTCCAGAACCAAGTGGGATGCAGCTCCCTCCTGCTCCGGTGTCACTGCTCCTCTGCCTGATGATGCTATTGCACACAAGAACAGGGAGACCACAAAAAGGGGGGGAAAGACAGAAGAAAGACATGTTCAGAGCATGCAACACCACTACCGTTGGCGGGCACTACAGACACAGCAGCCCTCTGCACTACGCCATGCACTTATTGTTCCTAGATTATTCTCATGCCCATGGGGTACAAGGCCTAAGCCCGATTGCTGCACACATGAAAATCACAGGAGCCTGACTAGGTGTAGATGGCACTAACCACTAGTGGGGTTGGGGTTCCACTGAACCTGCCTCTCAAGGGACCTTGCCTACCAAGCTCGCCCTGGCCTCGGGGAGCCCACTGCCCACCTCCCCCACCCAGATACCTCGTAATGCGCGCAGAGTCAGCTGAATGAGAGTGTACTCTCCCCTGTGTGGCTGCTGTGATGCCCTCAAGCGTCCATCCAACTCCGGATACGCCACCGTCAGGATCCGGAACATCGGGGCGGTCATGGTGCAACGGGCACCCCTCCCACGTTGGGAGGCCATCCCCAGCTGGGCCTCCACCGTCTTCTTGCTCCAGCGGCGAATGTCCTCACATCTTTTCCGGCAGTGGGTGCTCCGTCTGTGGTGGACCCCCAGGGTCCGGTCGTCCTTGGTGATGGCACGCCAAATATCCTTCTTCTGGTGGGCGCTGACCTAGAGGAATAGTACAGGGGAAAAGGAAGATCTTTACCCATCCAGACCGTCATACTCATTGGCCCACGTTCCCACCCTTGCCCTGACACACATACACTCACCGTCCGCTCATGCAGGCCTCAGTCCACCCCATGTATCTTCCATGCACACCACTCCAAACAGGCATTGCCCATGCAGCATGCTCACAGTGTACTCACTTGTTTGTCTGGAGGACCGTACAGTTGTGTGTTCTGGGGAAGGACCCCATCCACTAATTTCTCCAACTCCTCTGAAGTAAAGGCAGGGGCCCTTTCCCCAGACACATGAGTCATCGTTGCTTCCAGACTGAGGTCACAGCAGCACTTGCAGTGCAGGTCCTCTCCTGTTGAAGGTCAGGTATCAAGGGAGTGAGCAGACAGAAAATGGTGCTCACGTCCACGGCAGTGCGTACCGTCACCACCGGCGTACATCATCATTGGCTCCTCGGACCCATAGGGTCCAATGTTAACCAGTGCAGGATTGCGCCGCGGTCTTTGACCACCTACCGCGGAAGTGTAGAACGCCCACGCAGTTACTGCATATCCCCTTGTCCCACCTTACATGTCAGGCAGCCGCTATTTCATGGCATTAATAATAACTGTGTCACACCGATCTAGGCCATGCATACACACAGTAACAGGCACATTGGATTAATAAAATGTGTGCAAATGACATTTTGTGTTACCTCAGTGTAGGCTGACTCTCTGCTCGCTGTTCTCATCCATAGGGCACGTCCACTGGGGCAGGTGATGAGATGGCGGCATCCTCCGGTGAACAGACTGCTGGTGGACCTGTCGACAATGGAAGAGAGACACGCAATAGTCACCTACAGACTTGATCGTGCAACAATCCACGAACTGTGTGCCCAGTTTGAGCCAGACCTGATGTCAGCTATCCGCCTTCCCACAGGAATACCCCCTCTAGTGCATGTCCTGTCAGTACTCCATCTCCTGGCAAGTTGGTCTTTTCACACAACAGTGGCCATGGCATCAGGGATGTCCCAGCCATTGTTCTCTAACGTGCTGTCCACAGTGTTGCCAGCCCTGCTGAAACACATGTGCAGCTACAACGTTTTGCCTCAGGTGGAGGATTTGCCTACAGTGAAAGGTGACTTCTATGCCCTGGGACATATCCCAAACATCATAGGTGCCATTGATGGGACACATGTGGCCTTGGTACCCCCACGCAGGAGTGAACAGGTGTACAGAAACCAGAAAAGCTATCATTCGATGAATGTGCAGATGGTGTGTTTGGCCGACCAGTACATCTCCCATGTGAATGCCAAATTTCCTGGCTCAGTGCATGACGCTTACATTCTGAGGAATAGCAGCATCCCTTATGTGATGGGGCAACTCCAGAGGTACCGTGTGTGGCTAATAGATGAGGACAAGGACCCAACAAAGTGTGAATAGGCGTCTGGGTATGGGGTTGTCCTTACGGGTTAGTGTGTGTCTAACAGTTGTCCCTCGAAATTTGCAGGTGACTCTGGGTACCCCAACCTGTCATGGCTACTGACCCCAGTGAGAAATCCCAGGATAAGGGCAGAGGAATGCTACAATGAGGCACATGGGCGAACTAGGAGGGTGATCGAACGGACCTTCGGCCTCCTGAAGGCCAGGTTCCGGTGCCTCCATATGACAGGTGGTTCTCTCTACTACTCACCAAAGAAGGTGTGCCAGATCATCGTGGCCTGCTGTATGCTGCACAACCTGGCTTTGCGATGACAGGTGCCTTTTCTGCAGGAGGATGGTCAAGCTGAAGGTCTTGTGGCAGCTGTGGAGCCTGTGGACAGTGAAGAAGAGGAGGCAGAAGAAGAGGATATCGACAACAGAAACAATGTCATCCAGCAATACTTCCAGTGAGACACAGGTAAGAAGATGTCACTGCCTCACACATCTCATACTATTGTTTGAGCTATCAGAAGTCTGTCATTTTCACCCAGTGTATGGACCCTGAATTGTCACTTTGACTTTCCATTTTCCAGATGTGGGTCCCACTTTGTTCCCTCTGCTATATTTCCTCCAACCCTACAGCTGTGTTTCATCAATATGTGGACAATTAAATTGACATTGCTATGTTCCATGGTTATTGCAATTACACATTAGTGAAAGCACAGACTGACTCCAGATTGTTTAGTGATTGATGTGTGTTTATTTCTGTGCAAATAAGTGGAGGGGGTTGTAAAATGGCAGGGGTGATGGTGGAGGAATGTCCATGGCAGAGTCCAGTCTATTTGTTCAACAGGTGCATTGTCCAAAGGGGCATAGGAAGTGGAGCAAGGGCAGTTGAAGAATGGACAGGGTGACAAAGTGGGACAGAAGGGTGACATTCAGAGGGGTCTCATTTCCTGGTGGGGGTCTTGCCAATGTTTTCTGTCTTGTTCCTGGATCTAAGGGACCGTTTGCGGGGTGGCTCTCCATCTGCAGGTGGTGCGGTGCTGGCGTCGTGCTCCTGTGGCGGTGCCTCCTGTCCACTAGCTCCGGCAGAGGTGGAGGGCTGTTCATCATCCAGGCTAGTGTCAGGGGCCCCTTGTTGTGCCACAGTGTCCCTCCTGGTGTTGACAAGGTCCTTCAGCACCCCTACAATGGTGACCAGGGTGGTGTTAAGTTTCTCTCTGATCCCCAGATAGTGTTCCTCCTGCAGCCGCTGGGTCTCCTGAAAGTTGGCCAGTACTGTTGCCATCGACTCCTAGGAATGATGGTACGCTCCCATGATGTTGGAGAGGGCCTCGTGGAGAGTGGGTTCCCGGCGTCTGTCCTCCCCCTGTCACACAGCAGTCCTCCCAGTTCCCCTGTTTTCCTGTTCCTCTCTCCCCTGAACTGTGTGCCCACTGCCCCCTGGTCCCTGATTTTCTTGGGGTGGTGGGTTTGCCTGGGTTCCCTGTAGTGGTGGACACACTGTTGCTTGACGTGTCCTGGGGACAGAAGGATGGGCCCGCTGGGTGGGTGCTGTGCTGGTGTTTCCTGAGGGGGGAGGCCCTGTGGTGGCTTGTGCCGGTGTCAGGGGAAACGACTGTCCCGATGTCTCAGATGGGCCGGGCTGGTCATCTTGATCCAGTTGTGCAGAGATGCTGTCATCACTGTGTGCCTCTTCTGTGGGGGGACTGGATAAGTCTGGAACCTCCTGTCCGGTGACATTTGGTAGGGGTCCTTCAGGAGTGTAAAGGTATGATTATTATATCTGTGTTTGCCATCGTGTTCAATGGGTGAGTGACCCTGTACTCCAGTGCTTGCATTATTGTCTGGGTCCTTGTGTGACATTTGGTTTGGGGTCTGTGTGGGTATCTGTAGTGGACATGCTTTGGTGATGGGTGTACCTGCTTTGGTGTTGCATGCAGGGCTTGGTGTTGGGATGGGTGGGTTGTGATAGTGGGACATATATGAGGTGTTGGAGTGATGGGGGTGAGGGTGGGGGTATGTGATGGCATGCAGGTAGGATGGGGGATATAATAGTTAAGATTTGACTTACCAGAGTCAATTCCTCCGGCTACTCCTGTGAGGCCCTCAGGATGCAGTACTGCCAAGACTTGCTCCTCCCATGTTGTTAGTTGTGGGGGAGGAGGTGGGGGTCCACCACCAGTCCTCTGTACTGCAATCTGGTGTCTTGAGACCATGGAACACACCTTTCCCTGTAGGTCGTTCCACCTCTTCCTGATGTCATCCCGTGTTCTTGGATACTATCCCACTGCGTTGACCCTGTCCACGATTCTGCACCTTAGCTCCATCTTCCTAGCAATGGAGGTGTGCTGCACTTGTGATCCGAATAGCTGTGGCTCTACCTGGACGATTTCCTCCACCATGACCCAGAGCTCATCCTCAGAGAACCTGGGGTGTCGTTGTGGTGCCATGATGTGGTGTGGGTGATGTGTGAGGTGGTGTGTGTTGTGATGTATGAGGGGATGTGTTGTTGTGTGTTGTTTGAGGTGCATGGATGCTAGTGTTGTTTCTGGTGGTGTCTCTCTCTGGCCTTCTTTTGGAATTTTTGGAAATAGGGGTTTGTGGGTGATGTGGGTGTGTGTTTTATATTGGATTGGGTGTGTGGGAGTGGTGTGTGTATGTGTATCAGGTGTGTGTATTTCATATTGTCCAATATGGTTGTGTTTTGTACATGTGTGTGTATTTTGAGCACAGCGGTGTGTACCGCCAATGGAATACGGCAGTTGAAAGACTGCTGCGTGGATTCGTGGGTCATGATAGTGTGGGCGTATTCCTGTTGGCGTGACGGTGGAGGTTTTGCTTTCGCCACTTTATCACTGACCTTTGGTGCGACAGACTTGTGTGGGTGTCTGTATTATAGCGGATTCCGATTCCGATTCCGTGGGTCGTGATAGCTGTAGCGGAATTCCGCCGCTGCAGCGGTGTGTTGGCGGTCTTCTGTATGGCAGTAAGCTGCATTTACCGCCAATGTTGTAATGAGGGCCTATATTTTGTAACTATACCCGCATGTTCGGATGAAATATAGCGAGGGTCTGGCCTACTCGTTCTAAAGCTCCCCGAGGAGTTAATAAAATGTTGATGACACCCATTGGTATCTATTGACCTCAATAACCACCCACTGGGACGTGTCAGTGAAACATTAAACATACTATTCTGGACACATTTGTCGAGCTGATCTTCAGTTGCATTTGTATATTTTTGCCATTTATAAAACTTTGCGGGGCAGGTGTACTGGGCATCTTTAATTCCTTAATTTTAACTAAGCCTAAACAACTTGTTTTTTGTACTGGTTCATTTAAGATTAAGAATATCATTTGTAAAGGAATAAGGAATGCTCTAAACAAAGCTTCCTTTCCCCTAATTTGCCAATTTTTCGTTCCCCAAATACTTTTCAGATCAATCAACTTCAGCCAATATTCCTAGCCTTCTATAGACAATCGGGAAACAAAGGATTCCAGATATATAAACTTCGTATTAGTCATTATTATATGTATATCCTTAGTAGGTGGTATTTTAAAATAATATGACTCAGCATTTTTTACATTGTGCCCAGAAAAATATGCACACTTTTCAGAGTATGTTTTGGAACTCCCCTGTGGAGGAGTCAAACAATGCTCCCATTGTGTATAATTAAAAACAGTTTTAGGGCTGCTCGCTCTATGTATGAAATGGTGCCCATAATATTTATAGCAAAGCATATCACCATCATTTTCTTTAAATTGGTAAACATCTTTGTTTTCAAAGACACTATAATATTTCAATTCAGTCATCATGGAATCAACTGTTTTCACATCCCAATCATCAGAAACAATGCCTGGTATTACTATATCATTAATTGACAGTTTGAACACATACGGTATTTGAATAACTTCCGTGGGATCATATATATCAAACATTACTTTGTCCCAAACAATCTCATCAGGAATTGGTACTGCAGAAATGTTCACAAATGACGATTCTCTTCGGACCTTATGTGATGAAAAATGTGGTTTTAAAACCTCCTCCACCAGTCCAACTGTTGATTTTTCAGGAAGAAAGTGACCATTTATTAGTAAGAAAAAGGTAATGACAAAACCAATCCAAATACAAAAAGGCAAGGAGAGTCAAAGAGAGCCATGGATAGTTCCATGGAAAAATAAAATAAGTTTCTTCAGCCAGTTTTTTTACTTACGTGTACTTGACAAGTCAGCTGTCGAAGAGGCGAATGAGTCTAAGAAGTAATCGTTGAAGTCGGCAAAATATCCAAGGCAGTTCGTGCAAATGGTGGTGCCGTTGTCAGTGGTGGAGTCAGTGTTTCCTGTGGTGGCACACTATAGATAGCACCATCCATCTGTGTTGGAGTTGAGTCAACTTGGTCAAATATTTCTAAATTATTTGATGTTAGTGGAACCAATGCAAGATCATCTTCCACCCTCCCCAAGCTCGGAGAACTGTCAGTGTTGGTATAAATGACTTGTAGGGGAACTTCTTCACCAGTAGTGAGAGGGATTTGGGAGCTACTGGATGTTGCCCTTGGTCGGCTGTGTAGGATCAGCCACATGGTGTAATTTGACATAGTCGATGGAGACAAAACGATTTTCTTTGGCACCTGCCAACGGTGGTAGAATTACAGTTCTGGTACAGTGTATCCCTAGTACTGGGACTGGTGCTCGATAAGAAGGGTCAAATTCCTTTTTCACAGCTGCTTTCTCACGTACAAGATCCCCAACTTTGGGAATCCAGCCGGTAGATGTTACTGGCACATCCTTGATTCCTCTGGAGGCTGCACTGATAGAAGAATTATCATCACAGAACTGTTGCCATTCCTGTAATACAGTGACACGTTCATTTATGTCAAAAGGTGTTTCTGCTGCCCCCACGCCAGGACCATCAAGATCCGGAACATACATTTGAGTTCTGAACAGGCACTCATATGAAGTACGACTTCCCAGGGACCTTCTAGGCAGATTATTTAGTGCTCTCTGGACTCCATATAGGTGGGTAAGCCAACCACGACCCGTACCTAAGACTATGGCTGTTAAGGATTGCTTTAAATCACTGTTTAATCGCTCCACAACAATATTTCCCTTGCGATGAGTACTGGAGTTTGACCCCCAACTAAGCCATGGCGTCCCTGAATGCCCTTGAGGTGAAAGCAGGGCCCTGGTCCCAATGGAAAGCCGCAACTGCACATGTACCGATAAAGACTCGCAAATCATTAATAACAGTCTGAGCGTCAGCCAAGCGTTGTGGCCACACCCATACAAATCTGGAGCATGAATCAACAGCGACTAAAATATACTTATATGCACTATCTAGTGTTAGGGGACCACAGTGGTCCAAGTACACACATTGTAAATGTTTTTTTTTAATTAAGAGGGGTGTCTGCGGTGGGAGCTTGACAGTGGAAACTTTAATTTGTTGACAGATGTCACAACAAAGGACATACTGCTTGGTCTCTTTGTTTGGACTTGGCCACCAATAGCGGGCCTGCAGGATCAAAATTGTAGCCACCACACCTGCATGGGCAGGTGCCACCCCCTCATGCACTGCTTTAATCAATTGTGATCTTATGTCTCTATTTGGAATGTCTTGTACACCTACGCCTAGTATCTTAACCTCAGCGTTCAGCATACCTCCCATTCGATAGTGATACTTGTTAGGAAATCCTTTAGGATAGGGCGTACCATCAGCTGTAGTTGTCACGTCAGCCCAAATGTCTGTGTCTGGTTTTGAACTCAAACGAGTCACTGCAGCTCCAGCGGCACAGCCACTGCTGACTTTGCGGCTTCATCAGCCAATGTATTTCCACAAATGTGTACCCCAACGCGCTGGTGTCCAAGTGTATGTAGAACGTGGACATTTGGTAGCGTCTCTTTCAGATTTGCTACTTTCCCCCACAGAAGTCTGTGTTTGATGGTGTTGCCTTTGGGATCTCTGAACCCATTCTGGCGCCAATAATTCAGGTCTTCATTAAAGGACTGGACACAATAATATGAATCACAAACAATCAGCATAAGCTGTGTAGGATCTGTGTGTTCCGGTGCCATCAGCAGAGCTTTTAGTTCTGCCAACTGTGCTGTGCAGTCCCCTAGGGTTTGCGTAAAGGTATGTAGAGGACAAAATGTATCGCCCTCCATGTAGCCACTGACGACTGCGCAAGCAGCAGAATACTGGTGTTTAGTACCAATTGCAGGTGGTGCCGAGCCATTGGTGTACATGACTCTATGATATTGTTCAATGGGCAATGTATTTGCTGGAACTGGGTATTCTATTTCGTATTGTAAAATCTCTTGTGTTTGTAGCTTTGGGTCAAAAATGTAGTCTACATCAGTGGCTGTGAGAGACGTAGCCCATTGTATCAAACGTGGTTGTAATGCTTTTGCGTTTGGAACGCTGGCTTTTGTAACAGCCTCTAGGGCTGGGACCGGAGAAATGACAATAAAGTGTTTTCCTTGGGCAAGAGGTCTTTCTTTAATGACAGCCATCTGGATAGCGGTGAGAATTTTCTCTGTGGGAGCAAAGCGTTGTTCTGCCGCTGAATAAAAGTGTGACTTGTATGCAATCGGGACTGTCTCACCTTCAATGAATGTCACATAGGTGAAACCAATGGAACCAGCTATTCCTCTGATGACCAAATGTGTGTTGTCCCTTGTATGTAAATGTTGTGCTGCAAGCATGTCTGTTTGCAACTCTCGAAGAATGTGTGTATATTCAATTGTCCAGAATTTACTTGAGAAATCGAGACATATTAGATCATATAAAGTTTATGAGTGTAGCATAATCTGGAATGTAAGTTCTGCCAAAATGTAGGAAACCCAATAGGGATTGGAGTTTTTTAATCGTATTTGGTGGTTGTAACTGTGCGCATTTCTCTAAGATCTGTGGCGCTAGGCTCTTTCCTTCACTTGACAGCTCATATCCCAGGAACAGGATGCTTAGGAAGGCTATTTTTGTTTTTTTGAAGTTGAATTTGTAACTAAAATCAGCAAATCCGACAACAATACAGGCTACCCGTCTTAAATTTTGTAGCAATTCATCATCTGTAAGATAAATATCATCAACATAGGACAATGCATCAGGGTCAATCTCGTGCAAGATTGCAGTAACACGAGCTACGAACAGTCCTGGGCTGTTCTTATACCCCTGAGGTAAACAACAGATTTTTTTCTAGGAGCCTAGTGTGCTGAAACTTGTTAAGTTTCTACTCTCAGGCGCTATATTCTGGCAGAAAAAAACATTGGAAATGTCCAGTGTTGTTTTGTATTTTTTACACACTATGGGGGTTATTCTAACTTTGGAGGAGGTGTTAATCCGTCCCAAAAGTGACGGAAAAGTGACGGATTTACCACCAGCCGTATTACGAGTCCATTATATCCTATGGAACTCGTAATACGGCTGGTGGTATATCCGTCACTTTACCGTCACTTTTGGGACGGATTAACACTCCTCCAAAGTTAGAATAACCCCCTATGTTGTTCATTAGTGCTGTGCTATGTGAATTCTGTATAGCATAAGTGCGTGTTTGACTGTTTAAATGTCTGTAGTCTAAGACTATTCTATATGAACGGTCTGGCTACTGGGAATAATGGATTATTCATTGGGGAGACACAGGGTTCAATTACGCTCTGGTATTCTAATTGCGTGAATATTTCCCTCACCGGTGCTTTTGCTTCATGTTTTATGGGGTATTGTGGTTGCGGTTTAGGTTCACTTTTAATGGGAATAACATGGTAGGGGGATTCTTTATCCCATCCTACGTGATTTTGGTATAATGCAGGTGCTTGTTCCAAAGCCCATTCAATGGATTAGGATTCAGCAAGTTCCTCTGGAACAAGGGGCGAGAAGGAAGGCTTAATGACATCTTCTCCATATGGGCAGGTACGGACAAATTCAGGTGGCCAGTCTTGTTCGGCCAACAGAACATCATATATGTTTACCACGCGATCCCAAAAGATTGTGTCTATTATGCGCTCAATGTCTCCTTCTAACTGTAGCATTACTTTATACACCTTATCAGGCATGGAGACACACATGTCTGCAGTTTCTACTTGTATAAAGTCATCAGTTGCTTTCACCTCCAAATGCTCTAGAAGATTCCGGTGAACTATTGTGACCTTTGCCCCACTGTATAGCAGTGTTAGAGCCCATTTCTTGTTCTTCAAGAGGACCCACTTCCTGAGTGGCATGTCGGACTGCGACTGCTGCCACCTTTTTGTTTTTGAATTGTGGTTTTTGTTGGGCAGGTTTCTCTTCCTTTTTAACAGAGACCTCCGAAGAGCATTGTGATTCCTGTCTCGGTTTCACGCACCCTGTCCTTCGCTCTGATCACCCACCTCTCTCATTTCTTTTTTCTGATGAGTCCTGAAAGGGACGAGATTGGCGTGTATCAGTATATTGATATCTATCAGGCGTTTTTATATTATCTCTATTTCTGAGATTATATCTACTGTGCGGGGTCTCCATACGCGGAGATTCTCCCCTCTCTTTTTAGGAGTTTGTTGCTTTTTATCCCAGCGTTTCTTATTACCCTCGGGTGCTTGCTTGGGGGAATCTTTACTTGATTTACTCTGAAATTGTGGTTTAGATGGTCTGGCCCCTAAACTGTCTCTACCAATACTAGAATATGTCTCTGTGAAAATTTTGTGCAGCTCTCATTCCTGATCCTGTTGAGGAACGTCACGGAGCTGGATGCGCACTGCAAGCACTACCGCTTCCCCTTTAAGATTACTTAAAATTATTGAGGATACCGTGGAAAAATTGCCGATCAATTGCATCCCCAAATCGTGGGAGCCCCGTATTCATCTTGAATTTGTTTCAACACCTCTGGTAAATTGGCAAGTGTTGGTGTACCGTGTACATACTGTGCCCCAGGTATTACAGTTATCTACTGTAGGGACCATTCCAAATGGCAAGCACATTGTTAGTATTCTGTGTTTATTCTGAGGTCCCGTATGGGGAAATACTGCCTCCAGAGCATTCATCTTTTGTGCTAACCAAAACGGAGTTTCCTCTTGTTTGTCGAGTACTTTACCCAAAATCGAATGTACAGTTGCAGGATTTATACCTGGTGTTGCTGCATCTGGATGTGCTGGAGCAGCACGTGCTGGGTTTGTATTTAGTGTTGGCATTACAAATTGTACTAATCATCTATATATCACTGTTATTTCAGTATATAAGCGACAAACCTCAGCTACTATTAAATTTGCAACCGCAGGATGTGGTGTATAGGTGGCTAAGAAAGGCCAGGTAGGGCCATCATTAGTTAGAGGACCTAACCTTACTGGTAAAATTGTGTGGGGTAGGGCGCCATCAAGCAAATTATTATGTTCTTGATAAGATAAAGGTATTTCTAAAAATGTGCATGCTCTGTATTGTCCAGGCACATTTTCAGGTGTATATTGGTGAAATGTATTTATGTTCCCATCAACTGCTGGAAATGTGACCCAAGAATAAAAATTTTCTGTTTTATAAGCTACATGGGCATCCACCACAAATGTGACTGGAGCCCCCTGGGCCGTAAGGTCATTTGCTCATAAATATACAGTTAGAGGTTGTCTCATGTTAACCACTATTTGTACCTGCTGTGGATTTGCCATTGTAATAACACTATAATTTCGGAGAAGGCACACCAAATAGGGCTTTCCTTTCAAAGTTCAAGCTTGAACAACCTCCAGCTGCAAATAGGATAGCCTACGCAGCTGGGGGGGAAATCCTCAGTACCACGGATGTCTCCGCATACGGTATTGAGGCGTCATTATATATACTGAGACAGAGATACTCCGGAGGACCCGTAAATCAGAGCCTGACCAAACGTTGGCGGTGCCATGTCACATAGGCTCTCATTATTCTAATGAGACTACTGGATTTTGGTCGGCAGAATCGCCCGCGGTGTGGGAGACTGAGTCCAAACCACTGCGGGTGACACCTGTTGATCCAATCCGGGTTTTGCCCCTGATAACTAGCAGTGCCTCATCCCTACCAAAAGATAGTGATGATTGGGCAGCCGAGCGCATGACATACTAGGCTTCTCAGGGAAGTCGTGGTCACTCAGGCCGCATCCGGTTCTCTCATTTGCAATTTAGTCTCATATATAAATGACAAACTGAAGCAGTATATGTTTCAATAATGAGTTTAATAAAACGACTGCATCTTAGAGAGCAAAGCGTGAGTTTGGGATTCACTGGGCACAGCTAAGCTAGATAGAAGATCATTTAAAAGAGTATTTGTGGCTGAGGGAACTGAAATATGCTAAAGCGGTGAGTTTAACAGATCATGTTCTTGGATATAAAGGTCAAGGCTCTACCCCATTTCAACTCTATTTAAAATGGAGGTATGGGGTATTCCTGGTAAACAGCTTCTGTGTGAAGTGGGGTGTGAAGTATTGTAGCTTGAGTAAGTTCCCTTTCTTTAAAATAGCGAACGAAACACTCCATAATTTTGCTTTTTTTTTTACTTCTTATGCTAGGCCACAAAAGCAATGGTTAAAACTGTTGTGTAATCTCTAGGGTTTCCGGCAATATGTCACTGCACTACGCATTTTACGTTCTGACACAAGAAAAGGGATTGTGGTCGCAGTGACCATGTTTTTGCACACTGCCTGGCTTTTCTAAATTTGAGGAGTCCAGTAATGAAGTCCTTGATGTGGCCCTCTCAGCTCTTTTGTTTTCTTGTGATTTAACTATGGCGCTCTTTCACTTGTGTTTTTAACATTCATTGTTTTAAAACTTTTAGTGCTTCTCCCTGTTTACCATGCTGCTAGCTTTACGGTTTTCATTTTGCACTTAGTGCTGTCTTATGTTTTATTTTGTATGTGCCAATCAATGTTTATTGCATTGACAGTTTATGTGCTGTGGCTGGTTCCTACTGTTTTTCTCTCTCATTTCAATGATCTTATCTTGTTTTTATTCTCATATTTGCATTTCTGATGTATGGTGTTTTATGGATTTTTATATCCGAAATAAACAATCATGATGAAACGTCTGTATGTAATGGCTCCGTTGTAGGGTGAACTTGGGGCCCTACATCACTGTGATTACCAGGGTATTCTATTTAATCTGTTGCATTATTTACCAGTCACATTCACCAAATTGCAAAATGTCATCTACTGAGTTGTTATAGAATGGTTCCACTGAATAGAACTGTTAGACTTTTCATCCTTGGCGTAGTCTCCCTTAACTTTTTGCTTCTGTTCCCCAGGTTGTTGATGTGTGCTGGACTCTGATTTTGCTGTTTTTGTTACTCTGGGCACTTTACCGCTGTGAACCAGTACTCCTTAACAAAATGTGTATGTAATTGGCTTATCCATGATTGGCATATTTGGTTTACTAGTAAGTCCCTAGTAAAGTGCACTAGAGGTGCCAGGGCCTGTAAATCAAATGCTACTAGTGGGCCTGCAGTACTGGTTGTGCCACCCACATGAGTAGCTCTGTAATCATGTCTCAGACCTTCCACTGCAGTGTCTGTGTGTGCAGTTTTAACTATAAATTCGACTTGGCAAGTGTACCCACTTGCCAGGCCTAAACCTCCCCTTTTCTTACATGTCAGACAGCCCTAAGGTAGGCCCTAGGTAGCCCCAAGGGCAGGGTGTAGTGTATGTTTAAGATAGGACATATAGTAATGTGTTTTATATGTCCTGACAGTGAAATATTGCTAAATTCATTTTTCACTGTTGCGAGGCCTGTCCCTCTCATAGGTTAACATGGGGGCTACCTTTAAATCTGATTAAAGTGTAGATTCCCTTTGGGAGCGTATGGATATGAGGAGTTTGGGGTCTCTGAGCTCACAATTTAAAAATACATCTGTTAGTAAAGTTGATTTTAAGATTCTGTGTTTGCAAATGCCACTTTTAGAAAGTGAGCATTTTCTTGCTTATACTGTTTCTGTGACTCTGCCTGTTTGTGGATTCCCTGTCTGGGTCAGTTTGACAGTTGGGCTGGTTGCACCTCACACTATACACTGACACAAAGGGAGCTGGGGTGTAGTCTGCATTTCCTGATGAGCCATCTGTGCTAGTGAGTGGTCACTTACACCTGAAAGGGTTGTGCCTGTCCTCACACAGTGCAGTCTCCAACCCACTGGTGAGTGTCTGGGGCCTGGCCTGGGCAAGGCAGGATTTCACATTCAAAAGAGACTTTACTTTGAAGTAGGCCTACTTCAAAGGAGAAATTAGGTATAAGAAGGGCACCCAAAACCACATACTTTAGATCACTTCTTGACATTAAGAGGAACCTCTGCCTGGAGAAGAGCTAAAGAGCTGAGGAGAAGTGCTGCCCTGCATGTGACTATGCTTTGTGGAGCTATCCTGCAGTTGCTGCTTCTGCCAGAGTAAGAGGGCAAATACTGGACTTTGTGTGCCTTCCATCTTGTGAAGAAATCTCCAAGGGCTTGATTTAGAGCTTGCCTCCTCTTGTTTGAAGTTTCAGGGACAGCAAAAACTTCTCTCTGCCAGCACCTGGAGTCTCTGGAGAGACTCCTGCTCTGACAAGTGGTGCCCTATCCAGTCCCTGGGCCCTTGAAAGGAACGCTGGTGGAAATCCAAGGATATCGACTTCGGCCGACTTCGGACCGACGCCGCTGCTGAATCCGGTGACGCTGCCTGCAACCGACTCCGTGATCTTCGCTGGAATGCGACAACCTTCGCAGGCCCAACGCCACTGCAGCCCCGCTGAAGTCTGCGACTCCATGGAAGTCGCTGCACCACGTCGTGACCGACACCGCTCGAAGTGCGCAGATTCAACGTTTCGCACAGACGCCGCGATCCCCGACTTCGCACATCGACTTGTTTTCATTCTTCACCAACAGTACTGTAGTTGGGGGTCTAGGCGACTCCATGTCCGGCGCCGCTGGTGTCGGCTTGTTGGGAACGACTCCGTCACCTGCTAACACCTCATCGAAGCATTTTGTGTTTCTAAGTGCTATTTTTGAGTTTAATCTTTAAAAATCCATAACTTGACTTGTGTATGTCAGACTTTTGTTGTTTTGGTCTTGTTTTGTTTTGGTAAATGTTTCCTATTTTTCTAAACAGGTGTTGTGTCATTTTGTAGTGTTTTCATTAAGTTACTGTGTGTGTTGGTACAAATACTTTACACCTAGCACTCTGAAGTTAAGCCTAATGCTCTGCCAAGCTACCAAGGGGGTAAGCAGGGGTTAGCTGAGGGTGATTCTCTTTTACCCTGACTAGAGTGAGGGTCCTTGCTGGAACAGGGGGTAACCTGACTGTCAACCAAAGACCCCATTTCTAACAAGATCCAAGATAACATCAGGAAAAAATCCCTGGTAGGCCCTGTTGGACGCCACAGATGTCAAGGAGGGGAGTGAGGGGGGGTCGCATCAGACAACGGGGGAAAGATATATATTTTTAAAAGACAAAGAAACTACTCACCTTTTGCTGCCCGTCTCCCATTGCTGTCTCCTGCATCCTCGCACTTCTGCTTCTGATGGTGTCCCAGCAACTGGGACACCAGCACAAGCTCCCCAGCAATCCTGGTGCAGCTTACATGCTAAACATAGCATGTAGGCAGCACCAGGATTGGTCTGAGTGGCAGTCACTGCCGCTCAGATACAAGCCTGGGGTCTGTGCAGTTTTCCCAGCACGGCTGTGTATACAGCCGGACTGGAGAAACCTAAGTGTGCATGTGTGTTTGGCTGGCCTGAAAGTGCACTCTCCTCTCCTCCCCCTCTCACTACCCCATGGCCCAACCTCGCCCCCGCTGGATGAGCCAGCAGATGAAAAATGACAAATAAAATGATAGTAAGCTATTGTTTTATTTTTCAACTGCTTGCTCATCCGGGGGGGACACCCCTCCACCACTGTCGAGGAGCTGCCCCTTCTGGTAGGGAAATGCCAGTCCATTGTTATTGATACACACCCAGATCATTTCATTATGAGTAATGCTATGTGCCAGGCCCTCTGCAGTGGTTTTAATTGAATGACAGATACAGGCAGTAGCATGAAGAGGGCAAGCATTCGGTTTCTCAAGGCCACTGTTATTATTAACAAACAAATGCACAGGTGGTAGACGGACACACGTTGGTCTCTGACTGGCCAGAAATAGCAGTTAATCACAAAACATATTCAAACATATTACCATATCTGCTTTACCATATGTAAGACAGATGCAACAAATAATAAGCAGCTTTAGGCAAAATTCATGATTTTTCCTGAAATTACGCATTTGAACATTTTCTGCATCTTACATTAAACATTTTGTGAGATACCGACAGGAGACAGAAAATGTTTTGAAACGAGACTGTGTGAGGTGTGCGCTTGGGGGGGGGGAGAGGCCACCATATTCGAGCCATTCAGATTTCATAGCACAAAGCATTTACCACATTTGCACAGAAATTCATAGCAGCCTTGTATAAAACATGCAAAGTCCAGGCACCCAGCTGCTGCATAATGATGTGTGGTATATTAATTGGAAAGTTGATTTGCAGTTCGACCATAAAGGTATTCCTCTGTCATTAATCAAGCCACCCCACTGGTGTCTCTACCCAGCACTTCATAAGGCACTCCAAACTCTCACACGGATTGGTGCTGTTATTCGGTGGAACATTCATAGGTTCTGTGAGAGCTTGCTAATGTGATGGGGCAGTTGTCGCCCAAAAGTTCAAGGGTATGGTTCTGATGTGGAGTAGAACGATTGTGAGCTGGCATTCGCCCAACTATATGTTCAGTGGGGTAGGTAGAACTTCTCTTGGATTTCTTCTGGGATGGATGATTTGGGATGTAAGGCATTGGTAGCTAGACAAGGTAGTGGTACTCCTACAGGGAATGTAGGCCCAGGTAACGGTGTCACCGCATGGGTAGGACTGCAGTTGTGGGGCCAGTAAAGCCCAAGAGAGTTTGCTGGCAGATTGAGAAAGCTCCTTCTTCTGCACTCAGTACCACTAATTTAAAATTCCTTACCCAACTACCTCTTCTTTCATTGTGAATTGCAAATGCCTTGTATACTGACATAAGGCTATATGGCACATTGCTCTGCATTGCTCTGAATCACTCTTTCATGAGGACTACCAATTGTAGAAGTTATTATTTAAATGCACAATTTTGGGTGACCCAAACACTGCCACATTCCTCTGCTGGGTTGGGATTTGGTTCCCCCAGCAGTCACCCTAGCACAGGGGAGGAGAAGCACGCCACGTGCAGCATGTTGTAGCTAGTACTTAAAAGCATCATTTTCTTTCTGCGGTGTGAGTCCTAGACATTGACACATTCATCTGCTGGGGTGTGACTTTGTCACTCAGCAATCACCTTGGCTCAGGGGAGGAGAGGCACACGCCTGCAGTGCATTGCATTCAACACGGAAAAGCATCATGTTCTCTCTGCGGGGCACACTAGAGCAAAGACCGGGCCAAGAGCAGGTCCGTCAGAGCGCAGATGAGGCTGGGCTGGGCCAGGCCACCGCTTTTGGTTTTAAACAAGGTATTTTCACTTTATATTATTCTACTTTTGATTGAACATTGTATGACAGTACCCGGCCTTGTTGAGCTCTTGAGCATCCACTAGAAAGAGGTATTTTGTCTTTCAAAGGCCTTACACCAGTGGTCCTCGAAGTACAGCCCAAGGGCCGAATACAGTCCTCCTGATGTCTACATGCAGCCCCCAGGTCAAAAGCAGGACTGCAATCGAGCAGCAACACTCGACCAAGCAGTAACATTACACAAGCATGTGCAATGCAATGGGTCACGCATTTGTTCGAGTTAGAGCTATTAGCATTGTACATTCCTAACTGAACTTTTCTTGCCATATAAATTGAAAATGAAAAGTTAAACAGTTGACATAATCGAGCCTATTCAAAGCACCACAGCCACCATGAGCGTGAGAGTAATTGGATCCTTCGTGAATGTCTGGAAAGGGTCACAGCTGGGATGAAAGACAAACCAAAACCAGTGGAGGGGACATCACACACTGTACGAGGAGGAAGTGTGACTAGTGTAATGGCCAACAAAAATGTTCACTAAGTGAAATCGCCTGGGAGGGAACCAGCACACAAAGGACAGACATTTCACAAACATAAAAATAAAGCATTTGAGACAAGCACAACAAAGAATGAATAGCAAGAGCAGGCATGGTTAAAAGTCAACAGAAAGATTAGAAAGGCTAGAGCTCTTGCACTTGACCCTAAAAAGGGAATAGGCACCTGTTGCTATCACAGCACAGTGGGTTGAGTGCCTGTTTTGCTAAAAAAGATACTGAAGGAGCTCATGGGGTTGAAGGCATTGGGGTCAGTAGAGGTTTATATAACCTGTAGGTCACACAACTGTTTGGTAGATATGCTGAAACTGCTTTTTAGTTACAATTAAAACGATTACCTTTAAGCTTGGTGATAATGACAGTGCTTAAATTCAGGTTGGTGTGCGTGCTGAGCAGGTATCCAAGATTATTTTACACTGCTCCCAAAACGGCAGTTTGTGACACAGATGAATGAAACACACAGAAAACACCTGCAAATTGGCGTTGCCTCTACAAACAGGAACGTACTTAAAGTACGATTTTCGTCTACACTTACGACTGTGCAACATGCACAGGACACATGACGTTGCAGCTTTGAACACACGCTGCACAGAAACACGGGGTGGTTGGCTTCCCCATGGATGACACGCACAGAGCTTTATCTGCACAGAATCTGCAGTGTGCTTGTAGGACGGCAAGCAAGGAGGCAACCCAATAGCCATAGCAATGCCGGTCTGCCCTTTTTCCTGTGCCCAGCGGATCGATCAACGTCAGCTCGGTGGAAGAGGCATTTGCATGTGTTTTTGTGCGGGGAATTGCTCATTTGCAACAATATCGTTTTTGATCTGCCCTGGTGCCCCAGCAGACAGAACAATGCAGGGCTTTTCATTATGCACATGTCAAACATTCCTGGTTTCATAACAAACAATCCCTCTGGACTCCTGGTTCTGAATAAAAGTGCCACTTTAGAGAACAATCCGAAAGAACGCAACCTTGTCTCGTGTCACTGCTTACACTAACCCAGATCATATATACGTTCAGTACGAGGGAGCAGGATGTGAGTATGGAAAATGTTTTTTTAGAACTCTTAACTCTGTTTATTCGCCTCTTTCTAAACACACTGTAATTTTGGCAGATAAGGAAAGAGAAGCAACTCGTGATTAAGCGACACACCCAAGTTCACACGACTTGGTCAAGTGAGAAAGCTGGTATTGGCACTCTGGTGTCTTTGCTCTATGGCTGATAGTTAAGTGCACAAATCACACACCACAGGATCCTTAATTTGTGGATTTGGTGCATTCATAACTCAAGTCAAGGTTCTGCCCAGCGAGATTGCGCTGTGTATTAAACAAAAAGGGAAAATAGTCTAGAAACCATGCAGAAAACAAGGAGCCTTGTATGTTTTCAGAAGTTGGCTGGTGCACTCAACGAGGGCTAAACACTGGAAAAGGCATGATGTATGCATGACTTTCACAAATGAAATCAAGTGAATTTTAAAAGGCAAGCCCACGAACCAATGAAAGTGATGGGCGTGACATGGGCATGGTTAAAAGCCCACAGAGAGATTACAGCAGAGGCCAGAGCGCTTGCGTGCTCGACCCTAAAAATGTTAAATAAACAGCCAGTCCTTTATTTAACCTCTTTGCTGCCAGGCCTTTTCCCCCTCAGGTGCCAGGCCGTTTTTTGGCTATTTGGGGCAGGGTGCGCTTAGGCCCTCATAACGTTTTGTCCACACAAGCTACCCACGCCAAATTTGCGTCATTTTTTTCCAACATCCCAGGGATTCTAGTGGTACCCAGACTTTGTGGGTTCCCCTGAAGAAGGCAAAGAAATTAGCCACAATATAGTGAAACGTTTTTTGTTTTGTTTTTTAAATGGGAAAAAAGGGCTGCAGAAAAAGGCTTGTGGTTTTTACCCTGAAAATGGCATCAACAAAGGGTTTGCGGTGCTAAAATCACCAGCTTCCCAGCTTTAAGGAACAGGCAGACTTGAATAAGAGAACTCAATTTTTCAACACAATTATGGCATTTTACTGGGACATACCCCATTTTTACGTTTATTTGTGCTTTCATCCTCCTTCCAGTCAGTGACGGAATTGGGTGTGAAACCAATGCTGGATCCCAGAAACCTAAACATTTCTGAAAAGTAGACAACATTCTGAATTCAGCAATGGATAATTTGTGTAGATCCTACAAGGGTTTCCTGCAGAAAATAACAACTGAAATAAAAAAATGTTGAAATTGAGGTGAAAAAAACCAGCCATTTTTCTCTACATTTTACTCTGTAACTTTTCCCTGCAATGTCAGATTTTTGAAAGCAATATACTGTTATGTTTCCTGGACGCATCTGGTTGCGGGGAAATATAGGGCTTGTAGGTTCATCAAGAACCCTAGGTAACCAGAGCCAATAAATGAGCTGCACCTTGCAATGGGTTTTCATTCTATATCGGGTATAGAGCAATTCATTTGCTGAAATATAAAGAGTCAAAAATAGGTATCTAGAAAACCTTTGTATTTCCAAAATGGGCACAAGATAAGGTGTTGAGGAGCAGTGGTTAGTTACACATCTCTGAATTCTGGGGTGCCCATACTAGCATGTGAATTACAGGGCTTTTCTCAAATAGACGTCTTTTTTACACACTGTCATATTTGGAAGGAAAAAATGTAGAGAAAGACAAGGGGTAATACCACTTGTTTTGCTATTCTATGTTCCCCCAAGTCTCCCGATAAAAATGGTACCTCACTTGTGTGGGTAGGCCGAGTGCCTGAGACAGGAAATGCTCCAAAACACAGCGTGGACACATCACATTTTTCTACAGGAAACAGAGCTGTTTTTTGCAATGTGCCTACCTGTGGATTTTGGCCTCTAGCTCAGCCGGCACCTAGGGAAACCTACCAAACCTGTGCATTTTTAAAACTAGAGACCTAGGGGAATCCAAGACGGGGTGACTTGTGGGGCTCTCACCAGGTTCTGTTAGCCAGAATCCTTTGCAAATCTCAAAATTTGGCTAAAAAAACACCTTTTCCTCACATTTCGGTGACAGAGAGTTCTGGAATCTGAGAGGAGCCACAAATTTCCTTCCATCCAGCGTTTACCCAGGACTCCCGATAAAAATTGTACCTCACTTGTGTGGGTAGGCATGGTGCCCGCAACAAGAAATGC
The DNA here is from genome assembly GCF_031143425.1 of Pleurodeles waltl. NCBI lineage: Eukaryota > Metazoa > Chordata > Amphibia > Caudata > Salamandridae > Pleurodeles > Pleurodeles waltl. Next base: position 398,721,021 of record NC_090438.1, on the reverse strand, counting down.
TCCAAAACACAACGTGGACACATCACGTTTTTCCACAGAAATCAGAGATGTTTTTTGCAAAGTGCCTACATGTGGATTTTGGCCTCCAGCTCAGCCGGCACCTAGGGAAACCTACCAAACCTGTGCATTTTTTAAAACTAGAGACCTAGGGGAACCCAAGACGGGGTGACTTGTGGGGCTCTCACCAGGTTCTGTTACCCAGAATCCTTTGCAAACCTCAAAATGTGGCTAAAAAAACACTTTTTCCTCACATTTCGGTGACAGAGAGTTCTGGAATCGGAGAGGTGCCACAAATATCCTTCTACTCAGTGTTCCCCCAAGTCTCCCGATAAAAATTGTACCTCACTTGTGTGGGTAGGCCTAGTGCCCGCAACAGGAAATGCCCCAAAACACAACATGGACACATCACATTTTTCTACAGAAAACTGAGGTGTTTTTTGCAAAGTGCCTACCTGTGGATTTTGGCCTCCAGCTCAGCCGGCACCTAGGGAAACCTACCAAACTTGTGCATTTTGAAAACTAGAGACCAAGGGGAATCCAGGACGGGATGACTTGTGGGGCTCTCACCAGGTTCTGTTACCCAGAATCCTTTGCAAACCTCACAGTTTGGCTAAAAAAACACTTTTTCCTCACATTTCGGTGACAGAGAGTTCTGGAATCTGAGAGGAGCCACAAATTTCCTTCCACCCAGTGTTCCCCCAAGTCTCCTGATAAAATGGTACCTCACTTGTGTGGGTAGGCATAGTGCCCGCGACAGGAAATGCTCCAAAACACAACATGGACACATCACATTTTTCTACAGAAAACAGAGGTGTTTTTTGCAAAGTGCCTACCTGTGGATTTTGGCCTCTAGCTCATCTGGCACCTAGGGAAACCTACCAAACCTATGCATTTTTTAAACCTAGAGACCTAGGGGAATCCAAGACGGGGTGACTTGTGGGGCTCTCACCAGGTTCTGTTACCCAGAATCCTTTTCAAACCTCAAAATTTGGCCAAAAAAAACAGTTTTCGGTGACAGGGAGTTCTGGAATCTGAGGGGAGCCACAAATTTCCTTCCACCCAGCGTTCCCACAAGTTTCCTGTTACAAATGGTACCTAACTTGTGTGGGTAGGCATAGTGCCCGCAACAGGAAATGCTCCAAAACACAACGTGGACACATCACACTTTTCTGCAGAAAACAGAGGTGTTTTTTTGCAAAGTGCCTACCTGTGGATGTTGGCCTCTAGGTCAGCCGGCACCTAGGGAAACCTACCAAACCTGTGCATTTTTGAAAACTAGAGACCTAGGGGAATCCAAGACGGGTTGACTTGTGAGGCTCTCACCAGGTTCTGTTACCCAGAATCCTTTGCAAACCTCAAACTTTGGCTATCAAAACACTTTTTCCTCACATTTCGGTGACAGAGAGCTCTGGAATCTGAGGGGAGCCACAAATTTCCTTCCACCCAGCGTTCCCCCAAGTCTCCCGATAAAAATGGTACCTCACTTGTGTGGGTAGGCCTAGTGTCTGCGACAGGAAATGCCCCAAAACACAAAGTGGACACGTCACATTTTCTCAAAGAAAACAGAGGTGTTTTTTTCAAAGTGCCTACCTGTGGATTTAGGCCTCTAGCTCAGCCGGGACCTAGGGAAACCTACCAAACCTGGGCATTTTTGAAAACTAGAGACCTAGGGGAATCCAAAGATTTCCTCACATTTCGGTGACAGAAATTTCTGGAACCTGAGAGGATCCACAAATTTACTTCCACCCAGCGTTTCCCCATGTCTCCCGATAAATATTATACCTCACTTGTGTGGGTGGGCCAGGTGCCTGCAACAGAATAAGGCCAAAAACTTGTAGAGATAGAGGGGAGAGCACGGCAAGTTGATAAGGACATATTCTTCTTTAATACATCTTTAGGCTGACTCTGCTTTGGAGATCCACATAAGTGAGGTGTCATTTTACTTGGGAGACTGAGGGGAACGCTAGGAAGTAGGAATTTTGTGCTGGAGCGGTGATCCTACTAAGAAAAGTCAGGAAAATATGCTTTTTTAAGCAAATTTTGAGGATTGCAGAGGAGTCTGGGTAAGAAAATGTTGGGGGATCCACGCAAGCCACACCTCCCTGGACTCCTTGGGGTGTCTGGGTTTGGTAGGTATCCCTAGATGAAGGCCACACCCATGACCAAAAACATAGGTGCTCCCTCCCACCCAAACACAGGTAGTTTTGCAATATATAATTTTGAAGTGTCCACGTACGTCCGTGATATGCCAAACACTAAAATTGTGAAAAAACACTGCCAGCCAGGTGCCACCCAAGCACACCGCCAGCCAAGTGCCACCCCACGCACACTGCCAACCAAGCACCACCCCACACACACAGCCAGCTAAGCGCCACCCCAAGCACACCGCCAACCAAGTGCCACCCCACATACACCGCCAGCCAAGCGCCACCCCAAGCACACTGCCAGCCAAGTGCCACCCCACAAACACCAGCAGCCAAGCGCCACCCCATACACACCACCATCACTTTTTTCCATTGATAAACAACAAAGAAAAGGACAAAACTACAAACACAAAAGCTCTAACTAAATACATGACAGTAATGCCAACCGTGAAACTGAACAAACAAAAATATAAAATAGGCAGTTTACGTTCACGGTACTTCCTCAACATTTTTCTGTGTTTGGTAATTTCTGAAACAGCCGGGCACACACAGCCCAGGCTTTGAAGGGCAATCGGGGCAGTACATCCAGGTCTCCCTCCGGATACCTCTTCGGGCACATACTCTACATTTCTTAGTGGGTAAGTCTTTCTTGGGAGTGGGAGGAATGTGATCTGGAAAGTGGTGATCTTTCAATCTAGCCACTTCCTCCACCACTGATACTCTAGGAACTCTTGCCTGTTCCACCACAATAAGGCTCTCTATCACCGACTCCTGAAATTTAACAAATGTCATCCTTGACTCAGGAAAACAATCCTTGAACACAATGAAGGCATTAAAAGTTGCCAGATGAAATAAATGTAGGGCCAACTTTTTATACCACACGTAAGACTTACGCAGAGCAGTGTAAGGTTCCAAACTCTGATCTACTCTGTCAACACCAACCATGTGCCTATTGTAGTCCAAAATGCATGCAGGTTTGCGTGCTTCGGCAACCTGGCCCCAAACAGTCACAGGGGAAGTACTCTCATCATGGATGGTAGATAGTATGTACACATACCTCCTGTCTGAAAATTTCAGAGCTAGCAGCTCATTATTCCGCTAGGCACTGCACTGTCCCCTCTCAAGTTTTTTACAGACAAGCTCCCTTGGATAACCTTTCAGGTTAGAACGGATTGTGCCACAAGCAACAGTGTCCACTCTAAACAACTCCTTGAACAACTGCAGTCCAGTGTAGAAATTATCTACGTACAAATGGTGACCTTTGTTATACAGTCGTCTACCAAGTTCCCACACAATTTTTTCGCTAACTCCAAAAGTGGCCAGACAACCAGGAGGGTCAATACTGGAATCCCTACCAGTGTATACCCGGAAATTATACACGTATCCTGTACTGCTTTCTGACAGCATATACAATTGAATCCAATACCGTGCCCTCTTACTAGGAATGTACTGCTTTAAAACTAAACGCCCCTTAAAAAGGACCAAAGACTCGTCCACACTTATCTCTTTGCCTGGAACATAAACCTCTGAAAACAGATCTACAAAATGATCAAGGACAGGCCTAATCTTAAAAAGATGGTCACAATCAGGGTGATCTTGTGGCAAGGCTAAAGCATTGTCTACAAAATGCAGCATACAAAGAAGAAGCAAATAGCGATTATGAGTCATAGTTGCTGTAGATATAGCCTTTGCCATCAAGGGACTAGTAGACCAATAAGAAGCCAGTGACGGCTTCCTTGTCAACCCCATCAAAAAAGTCAAACCTAAAAAGGTTTTCATCTATTCAAGATATGTGGGAACCCACTGAGTAGCTCTAGACTGAGGCCTAGGTCTGGCAGCGTTGTCCCTCAAATATTGCTCCACATACACATTAGTCTGCTCCACAATCTCTTCCAAAAATATATTGTCCATAAACAAGTGAAAGAAATTGACAGGCAAAAAGTTTTCCGTATTGACTCTACACCCTGGGAGACCAGTAAATGCAGGTAATTGTGGCTGCTCCATGTTTGGGGCAATCCAGGTGTCAGGTCTTCTAATGGGAAACCCCTCAGCCCCAGGCTGCTGCACTCTTGGCACATCAATGTCCTCCTCTAAAACAGGTCCTTCATCTGCACTAAGAGTGGCTTCCTCATCAGAAGAATCCTTTCAGACAGAAAACTCACTGCCAGAATCTCTCACTTCCTCCTCTGCCTCAGATGCAGAGTCAGTCTCGTAATCATGGTCTGAAGATGACTCAAAAAGCATGCCAACAACCTGCTGAGCGGTCACTCTGCGGCTAGCCATGATCCTCACTAACAACAAATAGATTGCCAACAACCACCAGCAATAAAATAAGTAATTAACAAAGTGTAGCTTTATCACAAAGAGGTATGTACTAAAAAACTATACCACTCACTTGCCTGAAAAAGCTACTCACCAGCAACTACTCTGCGCAGACACAGCAATTACCAATGATATCCCACTAAAAAGAAAAACAGAAAAAAGAAAATTAGACATATGACAACACAAATATCATTGTGCCCAAATCTAAGGACAATTTCACACACAATACTACATTTAGTACACCACCTACAAACATGTCATTCATGCATGTCAACAATACTCCTTTGGAGTAAATTGCTTTCACTTACCTAAAACATGCAACTATGCAAACCACAGGACAACTATTGCCAAAACCACAAGGATCCACAGCAAAGGAAGCAAAATCTTTGAACTAGAACAAAAAGAAGAAATAAACTGTTATAATCACAAATACAAATACTTCGCCAGTTGACAAACACCCCGCCACCAAGAACTTAGAAATTGTCCCTGGTGCCTAACTGGCTTCTGTCCCCCTTGGGGGTAGATGGGCCTAAAATAAATAGGCCAATCTGCCCCCAAGGGGGCAGAAATGGCCAACAGCTCTGTACCCTGTTTGACGGGGCGACCCTTGCCAAAGTGGGCGAATGGGGGTACCCCCAGCACAAAAAAAACTAAGGGGAGCAACAAAAAAAAAATTCCCCTCATGTCTTGGTGGTTTCTGCCCTCTTGGGGGCAGATAGGCCTAAAGAAATAGCCTGAACTGCCCCCAAGGGGAGCAGAAATGGTCATCAGTAATGTGCCCCCCTTTGGGGAGTGACGTTTGAAAAAGGGGCTGCCCCCCCACCCACACAAAACACACACACACAAGATCCCTGGTGCCTAAGTGGATTCTGCCCCCCTTGGGGGCAGATGGGCCTAAAAAAATAGGCGAATCCGCCCCCAATGGCCAACAGCTCTGTGCCCCCTTTAGGGGGCGACCCTTGCCAAAGTGGGCACTCCCAGCAGAAAACAAATAAAAGGGGAACAAAAACAAAAAGAATCCCTGGCGCGTTGGTGGTTTCTGCCCTCCTTGGGGGCAGATGGGCGCAATACTAATTTCCCCCCCTTGGGGGGGCGACCCTTGCCCAAGGGGTGCCCCCAAACACACAAAACACACACACACACCACACAATCCCTGGCACCTAGTGGGTTTCGACCCCCCCTGGGGCGAGATCGGCCAAAAATATGGCCGATCTAGCCCCAGGGGGGCTGAAACATATAAAAAAGTATTGCCCCCGGGGCAGCGACCCTTGCCTAACAGGGTCGTTGCCCAAAAACATAAGGTAAACATAATCCCTGGTGGTCTAGTGGTTTTGGACCCCGCGCCGGGGGCAGATCTTTCGAAAAAACAGCCGATCTGCCCCCAGAGGGTGCTGAAATAGGATTATTTATGGACCCCAAGGGGAGCGATCCTTGCCCAAGGGGTCGCTCCCCAAGAAATCATATAGAAAATACAATTCCTGGTGTCTAGTGGTTTTCGCCCCCCCACCCCCGGGGGCCGAAAAATGATTATTTATTCCCCCATGGGGAGCAACCCTTGCCCAAGGGGTCGCTCCCAAAAAAAATCGTCTAGAAAATAAAATCCCTGGTGTCTAGTGGCTTTCGACCCCCCCGGGGCAGATCGGCCGAAAAAACAACCGATCCTCCCCCCAAGGGGGGGCTGAAATATTATTAAAAAAATTGCCCCCCATGGGAGTGACCCTTGCCCATGGGGTCGCTCCCAAAAATAAATATAAAAAAAAAATCCCTGGTGTCTAGTGGGGATTCCTGGCCCACTATCGCGTGCCCCGCCCGCGATCGTGGACCAGGAATCCACTGAAAACAGACACAGGAGGGAAGGAAAAACTCTTTCCTTTCCCACCCCGTGTCAGTTTTCCACCCCAAACCCCCCCAAAGGAGAAAGACTCACCGGGGAAGTCCTCTCCTGCGAGGCGCTACAAGCAAATGGCTTCCAGCGTGTCCTCAGCAGCTTCTCCTGAAGTTGCGCGTTGTGAGCGCACTGACATCATCATATTGCTGAGCGGGGGTGGGGGTGGGGCAAAAGGGGAAGGGATTCCCCTTCCATCCTCGACTTGGGGGTGTGGGTGGGGGGCACATAGGGGGAGCGCTAGCGCTTCCCCCTTGGGCCCAGTGCAATACGAGGTTGTCTCGTCCCAAGCACACGGGAACCGCGTGCTGGAATGAGACCACCTTGTCCAAGGCATCCAAGGGGTTAAATGTTAATTTAAATGTTTACTTAATGGTTAATTGAAGATAAAGACAGGAAGTAACTAGGTTGTTCTGCACTGCCTAACTGTAGGAACACCTTCATTCTAAAAGATATCTTGCAGCAAAAGTATGAAAAAATAATAAGGGGGGTCATTCTGACCTCGGCGGTAAAAGGCGCTTACCGCCGGTCAGAAGACCGCCATAACACCGCCGCGGTAAACCGCCACGGTCATTCTGACCCGAAACTTGAAAACCGCCAAAAACCCGACATCCACAAAAGTCCGCCACACCAAAGGTCAGCGAAAAAATGGCGATGACCAAACCTCCACCGTCACGCCAACAGAAATACGCCCACACTATCACGACACACGAATCCACCCGGCGGTCTTTCAAACGCGGTATTCCATTGGCGGTACACACCGCCGCGCTCAAAATACACACACACATAGAAAACACAGCCACATTGGTCATTTTGAAACACACACACCTGATACACATACTAACACCACTCCCACACACCCAACACAATATAAAACACACACCCACATCACCCACAAACCCCTACGCCCCGAAATCATTGACGAAGGCTAGAGAGAGAGCACAGAATAGACAATCCCACAACACAGAGGCACACAACACCATCACCCACACAGAATCCACGCACCAAACACCACACACCACCACACGCAACACACTCATCACCACAAACGCCACCCCACACCTCATCCACACCACCCCATGGCACCCCAAAGACACCCCAGGTTCACTGACGCAGAACTCAGGGTCATGGTGGAGGAAATAGTCCGTGTAGAGCCCCAGCTCTTCGGGGCACAGGTGCAGCACACCACAATAGCCAGGAAGATGGAGCTATGGCAAAGGATAGTGGACAGGGTCAACGCGGTGGGACAGCATCCATGCAATCGGGATGACATCAGGAAGCGCTGGAACGACCTACAGGGGAAGGTGCGTTCCATGGTATCAAGGCACAACATTGCGGTGCAGAAGACTGGCGGCGGACCCCCACCTACTCCCCCAGAATTTACAGCATGGGAGGAGGAAGTCTTGCACATCCTGCATCCTGAGGGCCTCGCAGGAGTAGGCGGAGGAATGGACTCTGGTAAGTCAAATCTTAACTACTGCTTCCCACCCCCACCTGCATGCCAGCACATACCCCCACCCTCACCCCCACCCCCATCACACCAACTCCTTGCAAATGGCTCACCATCACAACCCACTCATCCCAACACCAAGCCCTGCATGCGACCACAAAGCATGGACACCCATCACCAAAGCATGCCCACTGCACAAACACATCACCCCCATAAGCCACCCTCACAAAAGCCCCCACAAGGGAATGCCTGCACTTGGGTACACGGACACCCACCCATCACACGAAATGCCACACACAGAAGCAATAAGCATACCCTTATACCCCTGCAGGACCCGAACGCCACCACACCGCCACGGAGGGTACAGAGATGTCCATCCCACCCCCAGAAGAGGCCCCCAGCGATGACTGCAGCTCTGTCTCCCTGGACCCAGATGACCAGCCCGGCCCATCGGGGACCTCTGGACAGTCGGTTCCCCACAGACAGCCACAGGCTACACCAGACCCAACCCCCTCTGGGAACACCAGCACAGCTCCCACCCAGCGGGCCCATGCCTCTGTCTCCAGGACACGTCAATCAGCGGTGTGTCCACCACTACAGGGCACCCAGGTTGACCCACCACCCCAACAACAACAGGGACCTGGGGGCAGTGGTAGTGGGCACACCGTCCAGGGGACAGAGGCACAGGAACATAGGGGAACTGGGAGGGCTGCTGTGCGACGGGGGGGGACCTGCCCAGGGAACCGACTCTCCAAGAGGCCCTCTCCTCCATCATGGGAGCCTACCACCACTCCCAGGAGACGATGGCGACGGTACTGGCCAGGTTCCAGGAGATCCAGGCACTGCAGGAGGAACGGTACATGGGGTTCAGAGAGGAACTGAGGAACATCGGTTCCGCAATGGGGACCATCGTCGTGGCCCTTAACCAGATAGTCACCACATTGTGGGACCATGTGGCACCCCAAAGGGCCCCTGTCACTAGGCCAGGCCAGGAACAGCCTACCACCTCCGCTGGCGCTAGTGGACAGGAGTCCCCCACACAACAACAGGCCACCAGAACCCCACCTCCTGCAGAAGAAGAACCACCCCGCAAGCGGAACCTGAGATCTCAAAAGAAGACAGAGTAGGATTGCAAGACCCCCGCCAGCATAAGATACCCCCTGATGTCATCCCACTGTCCCACATTGTCTCCCTGTCCAACCTTGAACTGCCCCTGCTCCATCCTTCCACAGGCATATGGACAATGCACCTGTGAGACTGAGAACTGGACTCTGCCATGGACATTACTCCACCCCCACCCATCACCGTTTTCCAATCATGTACCTATATGTAGCACTTAAAATAAATCACTTATTGCACTTAAAATAACAGGAGTCTGCTTGTATTCTTAACAAATGTATTACACATAACGGTGCAATAATGTCCAGTTACTTTGTGATGACAACATACCAATTTCAATAAGCTTTAGTCCATGGGAAAACAAAGCAGAAGTCACGCAGTGGGTCATACAGCTCTGAAAAGGGAAGGGAAAGTCACAAATCAGTTAACAGGAACTGGGGGGAAACACAGACAGTAGAGACGCATGAGGCTTTAAGTAAATGTAAAATGGCGTGGGTGATTCTTACCTGTGTGCTACTGAAAATATTGTTGTATGACTGTATCCCTGTTGTCCGTGTCGTCCCCGTCGTCTTCCTTCTCTTCACTCTCCACAGGCTCCACAGCTGCTACAACACCACCATCTGGACCATCCTCCTGCAGAAAAGGCACCTGGTGTCGCAAAGCAAGATTGTGAAGCATACAGCAGGCCACGATGATATGGCACACCTTCTTTGGTAAGTACATTAGGGAGCCACCTGTCATATGCAGGCACCTAAACCTGGCCTTCAGGACCCCGAAGGTCCTTTCTATGATCCTCCTAGTTCGCCCATGGGCCTCATTGTACCGTTCCTCTGCCCTGGTCCGGGGATTCCTCACTGGGGTCAGTAGCCACGACAGGTTGGGGTAACCAGAGTCACCAATTAGCCACACACGGTGTCTCTGTAGCTGTTCCATCACATAAGGGATGCTGCTATTTCGCATGACATACGCGTCATGCACTGGCCCAGGGAACTTGGCATTTTCATGGGATATGTACTGGTCAGCCAAACAGACCACCTGGACATTCATCGAATTATAACTTTTTCTGTTTCTGTACACCTGCTCACTTTCTTTGGGGGGAACCAAAGCCACATGGGTTCCATCAATGGCACCAATGATGTTGGGGATATGTCCAAGGGCATAGAAATCACCCTTCACTGTAGCCAAATCGCCCACCTCAGGGAAAATAATGTAGCTCCGCATGTATTTCATCAGGGCAGACAACACTCTGGACAAAACCTTTCAAAACATAGGCTGAGACATCCCAGATGACATAGCCACTGTTGTCTGAAAAGACCCACTTGCCAAAAAATGGAGTACTGACAGAACCTGCACCAGAGGGGGAATCCCTGTGGGTTGGCGGATGGGGGACATCAGGTCTGGCTCCAGCTGGGCACATAGTTCATGTATAGTGGCTCTGTCAAGCCTGTATGTAAGTATGATATGTCGTTCTTCCATTCTCGACAGGTCCACCAGCGGTCTGTACACGGGAGGATTCATCCTTCTCCTCGCAAGTCCCAGCGGACGGTGCCTAGGAAGGACAACATGGAGCACAGATTCAAGCAACCCACAGGTTCGTTCACACAGCTTGCACAGTACACGAATCGCTATGCATTGAAAGGCTTGTATGAGTGGCAATGCAAGGCCTAGGCCTGTGTGACGCAGTAGAAATTATGCCATGTGGGCCCTTGAAATGGCGGCTGCCTGACCTGTGAAGTGTGACAGTGGGATGTGAGGTCAATGCGCTGGCGTGGCACACTGTGGCGGTAGGCGGTCGAAGACCGCGGTGCTAAGCCGCATTGGTTAACATTGCACCCTATGGGTTTCAGTAGCCAATGAGGATGTGCGCCGGCGGTCGCGGTACGCACCGCGGCGGTACGCCCCGCCGCGGGCGTGACCGCCATTTTCTATCTGATGAATCACTCGAGACCTGATCATCCACAGGAGAGGACCTATACTGCAAGTGCTGCTGTGACCTCGGTCTGGGAGATACAATGACTGCTGCGACTGGGGAAAGGGCCCCTGCCTTCACTACAGAAGAATTGGAGAAACTTGTTGATGGGGTCCTCCCCCAGTATGCGCTACTCTACGGTCCTCCAGACCAACAGGTTAGTACACAGGGTGCACGTTGAATGGGCTATGCCTTTGTTGAGTGGGGTGGATGTAAGATGGTGGGGAGGGGAGCGAATGAGGAGTGCAAAGCACGACAGATGAGAGCATGTGCCACATGGCAAGGTTGGGGAGGGGGGGGCCACTCACTTTGACCAGGCAGAAAAGTGATGATATTTCCTTTCCCACCCTGTACATGTCACATAGGTCAGCGCCCATCAGAAGATCGACATTTGGCGTGCCATCGCCAAGGACGTCCGGGCCCTGGGGGTCCACAACAGACGGGGCACCAACCGCCGAAAGAGGTGGGAGGACATCCGCCGCGGGACCAGAAAGACCGCCGAGTCTCTGCTGGGGATGGCCTCCCAACGTAGGAGGGGTGCCAGCCGCCAATTGACCCCCCTGATGTCCCGGATCCTGGCGGTGGCCTACCCCGATTTGGATGGGCACGTGAGGACATCACAGCAGACACAAGGGGGTGAGTATCAGCACATTCTGCTATCTTTGCGCACAGTGAAGGTGTCTGGGTGGGGGAGGAGGGCTGTGGCTATCTCTAGGCCAGGGCGCATTCTGTAGGCTAGGCCCCTCCGTTAGGCATGGCCCTGTGCCCCCGCCCCCCACCTCTGTAGGGTGCCAAGTACAGCTATCCATGGTCCGGCCTCACCCATGTGTGCATTTGTCGTCTATAGACCTGTAGGCCTAGTCACAATAACTGAGTAGTGTACCCCGATTGCGCGGCCTAGTGCAGGGTGCTTCTGTGTCTGTCCTCTCCGACAACGGTGTTGCCAATGCATGCACTCAACCTGTCTTCATTTCTACCCCCCCCATTTTCTTTGTCTTCCTGTTCATGTGTGCATTAGCATCATCAGGCGGAGGAGAAGTGGCATCGGCGCACGAGGGAGCTGCATCTCACATGGCCCCGGAGGACCATGCAACAGACTCCGAGTACACCAGTGAGACGGAGGGCGAGGGGAGCTCCACAACGGGGACCCGTGGAGACATCAGCGACACCGACACGTCCTCGGAAGGGAGCTCCCTTGCTGTGGCGGCAACATCTGTGCCCACCACCACAACAAGTACAGCCGCCACCCAGCGCACCAGCCCCGCCCTCCCAGCAGCCCCTCAGCGTTTGCCCCGTGCCCGCTCGCCCAGGAAGGCGGGCATCTCCTTCGCCCCAGGCACTTCAGGCCCTGCCCCAGTTACCCCTGCTGCCCTCAGTGAGGAGGTCATTGACCTCCTCAGCACCATCATTGTTGGGCAGTCTACCCTTTTGAATGCCATCCAGGGTGTAGAAAGGGAGGTGCATCAGAGCAATGCATACCTGGAGGGCATTCATTCGGGTCAGGCTGCCCATCAGCGATCGTTCAACGCTCTGGCCTCAGCACTGACGGCAGCCATTGTCCCTGTCTCCAGCCTCCCTCTTCTAACTCCCTCCACCCAGTCCCAGTCTCCTGTTCCTCTGCCTATCCCATCCACACCATCAGACCAGCCTGCACACACCTCAACACCCAAGGGCAGCTCATCCAGACATATGCACCACAGATCCCACAAGCATTCACCCAAGCAACATCCAGATGCAGACATGCCAACAGTCACAACCACCTCTGTGTCCCCCACCTCCTCGTCTCCCTCCTCCCTCCCTGTGACGTCTCCACTCACACCTGCATGCACACCACCATCAGCCAGTACTTCCATCACCAGCACACCCTCCAGTACAGTCCGCACACGTGCAGTCACCACCCCCACTGCAATTTACACGTCCCCTGTGTCCTCTCCCAGTGTGTCTGTCACCCCCTCTTCCAAACCACACAAACGCAGGCAGCCACCCACCCAACAGCCATCCACCTCACGACAGCCTCCGTCACAAGCACCTGCACCCAAAGACAGCACACTTGACTCTCCTACAACCACATCCTCTTCCTCCACTCCCATACCCACTACACCTACCCGTCCCTGTCTTTCCAAAGTGCTTTTCCTTTCCAACCTTGACCTCGTTCCAACCACTGACCCACCCTCTCCATCTGGTAAGAGTCCAAAAAGCACCTCAGCCACCACCAGCCCTGCATCTACAAGGACCATAGTGCAGGGCTATTGGAGTCCACCAGCTCCTGGGGCAGGCACATTGGCCAGCAGCAAAGGGACAGCCAGCCCACCCCCTGGGAAGAGGAAAAAAAAAACTAAGGGCCGGCGCGACAAACCTGAGACGGCTGCCACCAAGGACAGTAGCCTTGCCCCGTCACCTGCCACATCATCAAAGGGAGGCAAGGGCCACAGAGCTTCAGCGAAGGAGGGCAAGGGCAGCATGGCGGAGAAGTCAGGCAGCAGGCGAGCTGCCCAGGAGGGCCCCACCAGCCCCATTCCGGTTGTGACGGACGACACCCACCGGCCCAGGACTCCATCACAGGAGGGCCCCGCGACCGCAAGGTCGGATGGCGACTGAGCGGGAAGTCTTGGCCAGGTCTGGCTCCCTAGAAACACAGGACAAGCACCGCTGAACAGGGCCCCCGCCGTGACAAGAACCGCTGAACAGGGGCCGTCGTGAGAAGCACCGCTGAACAGGGCCCTGCTGTGACAAGAACCGCTGAACAGGGCCCCGCCGTGACAAGAACCGCTGAACAGGGCCCCGCCGTGAGAAGCACTGCTGAACAGGGCCCCGCCGTGACAAGAACCGCTGAACAGGGCCCCGCCGTGAGAAGCACCGCTGAACAGGGCCCCGCCGTGAGAAGCACCGCTGAACAGGGCCCTGCCGTAAGAAGCACAGCTGAACAGGGCCCCGCCGTGACAAGAACCGCTGAACAGGGCCCCGCCGTGAGAAGCACCGCTGAACAGGGCCCCGCCGTGACAAGAACCGCTGAACAGGGCACCGCCGTCTCAAGCACCGCTCTGCTGGGCCCTTCCTGTCAAGCACCGCTCCGCTGGGCCCTTCATGTCAAGCACCGCTCCGCTGGGCACCGCCGTCTCACGCACCGCTCCGCTGGGCCCTTCCTGTCAAGCACCGCTCCGCTGGGCCCTTCCTGTCAAGCACCGCTCCGCTGGGCACCGCCGTCTCAAGCACCGCTCCGCTGGGCCCTTCCTGTCAAGCACCGCTCTGCTGGGCCCTTCCTGTCAAGCACCGCTCCGCTGGGCACTGCCGTCTCAAGCACCGCTCCGCTGGGCCCTTCCTGTCAAGCACCGCTCCGCTGGGCGCTTCCTGTCAAGCACCGCTCCGCTGGGCCCTTCCTGTCAAGCACCGCTCCGCTGGGCACCGCCGTCTCAAGCACCGCTCCGCTGGGCCCTTCCTGTCAAGTACCGCTCTGCTGGGCCCTTCCTGTCAAGCACCGCTCCGCTGGGCACCGCCGTCTCAAGCACCGCTCCGCTGGGCCCTTCCTGTCAAGCACCGCTCCGCTGGGCGCTTCCTGTCAAGCACCGCTCCGCTGGGCCCTTCCTGTCAAGCACCGCTCCGCTGGGCACCGCCGTCTCAAGCACCGCTCCGCTGGGCAACGCCGTCTCAAGCACCGCTGGCCCATTGACAGTGCTGGTTCTGTGTCGAGCAGGGCTTCACGAAGCACTCTGGGCACCATGCCTCCTCCATTAACAGTGGAGTCGGTAATCCATCTGATGGACTGTGGCTTGGCACTTCCCAGGATGGCACAGTGGGCAACCCACCCACTGTAGAGACTTGTGAGACTGTGGCTTTGCACTCCCCAGGATGGCACAGTGGGCAACCCACCCACTGTAGAGACTTGTGAGACTGTGGCTTTGCACTCCCCAGGATGGCACAGTGGGCATGGAGGCCCCTCGTGGATCTGGCGTCGTGGACTCATGTGGCTGAGGTGCCCCCCCTTCCCCCTGAGGTGCCTGTAGTTTTATCATCTGATGCCCCAGCAGTGTTCTCTCCAATGGTATCTGGTCTCCTGTGTGGGCTTTGCCCATGTGTTTGTGCACATTGGCCCACGGACTATGGAATTTTGACAGAATGGGCAGGACTTATTGCCTATGTATATATTTTTAATTATGTTCATTCTTTATTTTGTATCTTTCATATTGCATATTTCCCATAACTTCAATAGAGCTATATTATACATAAATTTTAAAGATCATTTTAATTATGTCTTTGCATTCTTCTGGGGGGTTTCGGGGGTGTCACTCTGACTTGTTGCTCTGCATTGGGGTGTAGGTATTTGGGGTGGGTGTATGGCGTATGTGTGTGCCCGTAACCTTTCCTCCTCCCCCCTCCCTTGTGTCGTAAGTGCAGTACTCACCGTTGTCGTCTGCGCCTGCGTTCGTACTCCTGGTAGATGAGCAGGTAGACAATAGCTGGTAGGATGTTTAATTCGGGTTCCATGCTGTCCTCCTTCCTCGTGGAGTGTGTATCGGTGAGCGTTTTCTCGTTTGTAGTCTGTTTCCGCCGTGTTTTTATCGGCAGGGCTCCAGCCCCGGAAAAGGTGGCGGATTGGTGAGTTGTGATAGGGTGGGCGGTACATTGTCTGCCGCCTGCCTGTTGGCGATGACTGCCGCGCTGTTTGTCTGTCCCGCCGTGGCGGTCGGAGTGTTAAAGTGGCGGCCTGTGTTGTCGGTTCCCGCCAGGGTCAGAATTCCATTTTTTTGACCGCCTGCCTGGTGGCGGGTTGGCCGCCGCTTTATCACCGACCGCCAGGGTTGGAATGACCCCCAAGGTCTCTTAAAACTTCAAAACGTGTATTTCATTAACACGTAAAACCATTTCATCTGAGGTACATCAGATTACATCAGGGCATTGAGAAGTGTGTTTTTTTTAAAGTGATAGTTTTCAAACATAAATTCAGAAAACATTTATTCTTTCCCCCTCCCTGATAACAGAGGCAAGTCAGTTGTTATGTGAACCCTTTGGGTAGCCTGGTTTCCTATTATGCATGAACAACAATCAATTTAGTTGAATCAAACACAGGAGAAGGATTTGAACAGTATACATCATGACGTCATGCATTGTGAGGTTCTCTTACATATGATAATGAAGAAAATGGGGAGAAAGCGAAATAAAGCAATTGCCTATGATCACACAATTTGGTAAAGTGGGAAAGCTGGGATTAATCACAGGTTACCTGGTTTCACATTGTGCAATTCAGCCACTAGATATGTATGTTTTGCTGCCCTTTGACCACACCTTACTGCATAACCCCCCTCCAAAGCCTCAACCCCTTTGACTGTTACCTTACGGGCATCAATATGGCCCTCAATCATATGACAGACAAAACTTGTGGCCCGAGGAAAATGTTTGTGAAACAAACTTGCATAGATTAGCTTACTATGGGGATTAATTACAAGCCCATTATGCCACTGGTGAGTCACTTTCTCCATGGGAAAAAGGTGGCCCACCAGCAGCGCAAGGGGCTTGTAAAAAATCCCCTATGCAATTTAGGCTTTTTATGCCACTAATGGGCAGACATTTGAGTGACTTCTATTTGCTTCCCTTTGTTGTCTTTGTATACTTTTTTGTGATTTTATGTGAGTAAACAAGGTGTTATTGTACATCAACAAAAACCCTTTTCAGATAACACCATATTTGGATGCTTTTGAGGATAATAAGTGATTTGTTGAGCAACAATAATGGGGAAATGGGAAAAAAACGGAAAAACATTCAGGGGAGCCCACAAACAAGAAAGTCCCAAAATCACCTTCAAACACTTTCACTCCACAAGAAATCACTGACCATATCAAAAAAATAGAGAACATTTTATGCCAAGGTAACTCCAACTCTACAAATCCAATAATAAAGAAAACAAAACTAGCTAAGCTTTTTCCTAAAAAGGACTAAAAAAAAGAAATCTTCCATGATTATTGAACACATCACCCCAGACAATTTGACGTAGGCAGCGATGTAACTGATTCCCAAATACAAATAAAACACCATGGCCCTCATTCTAACCCCGGCGGTCTCAGACCGCCGGGGCCAGGGTCGGCGGGAGCACCGCCGACAGACCGGCGGTGCCCCGCAGGGCATTCTGACCGTGGCGGTTTGGCCACGGTCAGAAAGGGTAAACCGGCGGTCTCCCGCCGGTTTACCGCTGCCCTTAGAATCCCCCATGGTGGCGCAGCTTGCTGCGCCGCCATGGGGGATTCTGACACCCCCTACCGCCATCCTGTTCCTGGCGGTTCGCCCGCCAGGAACAGGATGGCGGTAGGGGGTGCCGCGGGGCCCCTGGGGGCCCCTGCCGTGCCCATGCCAACGGCATGGGCACGGCAGGGGCCCCCGTAAGAGGGCCCCGCAAAGTATTTCAGTGTCTGCTAAGCAGACACTGAAATACGCGACGGGTGCAACTGCACCCGTCGCACCCCTGCAACTCCGCCGGCTCAATTCTGAGCCGGCGTCCTCGTTGCAGGGGCATTTCCTCTGGGCCGGCGGGCGCTCTTTTGGAGAGCGCCCGCCGGCCCAGAGGAAATGTCTAAATGGCCGCCGCGGTCTTTTGACCGCGGTGCGGTCATTCAGCGGCGGTACCTTGGCGGACGGCCTCCGCCGTCCGCCAGGGTCATAATCAGGCCCCATGTCCTGCTTGAACCTAAAATTCTTTGCACAAACCGCTTTGCCCTGTTAGCTACCTGCGATTCAACAAGACCGGGGTATAATTTATGACCAGCAGGTAATTACCAATTAACAATCCCTGATAAGTCATGGAGTGCATTAAAGCATCCTTCAAGACACTAATCAGACCGTCATGTCCCGAGCTCCCATTCTAAGGAGACTGAGATTAAGGGCAGAAGGGTAGATTTTAACTCTTTTCAGCATGACAGGAGAGATTACCCGAAGTTTACCAGGCTCATCATGGATCTAATCCCTTACATAAGATGCACTATTTTGATGCGTACTCAGAAATCAACATTAGATCTTTGCACTCAGCTGGGTGGCTAACCCCAAGTACACCTATTGTGAACCTAATATACTAATACAAAAAATGTGCTATCATGTTGGATATCCAGAATTCATTCAAGAAGCAGGACCAAGTGATTTAAACCCATTACATTGTTAAGGGGTTCACTTTCTCCACCAAAGACCTCTCTCAGATAATAATCCAACCACTCCTAGGTACCATATGCCAGCCCAAATGTATAGCTCCTCATTCTAGAAGTAGCATGGGGGAAGCACATGTAGTCCAAGCCCACCATCCAGCAGGGCAGTGTGCATGACAAGTGAGCCAAAGCTTCAACCTCATCTTAAAGAGAGTGAGGCTTCTTTAATTAATAAAGTCACTCACTGGATTAGGGGTGCTCGAAGATGCCATAGTTTAATCCGTTCGGACATCCCTGGGTCTTCCTGTTCCTCCTCTGATGAGGATGATCCCAACTACATAATGTTTCCACCACACAGTTCCACCACCAAATTAAAAAATTCAATTCAAAACCTTGCCCACTGTATTAAGGACCATCAAGAGACGTCGAGCTACACCTCATACATTTTTAAATGATGGACCAGTGATGACAGTTGATTACATTTTGAGTGGATTTGCTAAAGCAGCACCAAAATTAAGGCCCATATTTATACTTTTTTAGCACTGCATTTGCGTCATTTTTTGACGCAAAAGCAGCGCAAACTTACAAAATACAATTGTATTTTGTAAGTTTGCGCCGATTTTGCACAAAAAAACGACACAAATACGGCGCTAAAAAAGTATAAATATGGGGCTAAGTGAGGAGAATGGCTCTCTGTATAGTGTATGAAAATTACGTGCTCTGTACAGAGAGTCCAAGCAACCCCACTTTAGTATCCAGAGGTAAAAAGCAGACCACCTAAACCTCTATTTTTTGGTAGTGTGGGACACATCCCTGACCCTGATAGACTATTTTTCCTACCATCTAAGATGGAGGAAAATAGAATGGAGTGGTCACCTTACCTGCCACACCCGAAGGGTGGTGTAGGATGAGGCCGGCCACTACTGTTCTTGCTAAGTTTCCCACTGGTTTTCCCAGCTAAAGTTGGGGTAAAACCATTGGGCGGCCATCTGCTAAGAGTGAGGTCAAATTTCAAAGGCAACAAAGCCTTTGAAGCTGACTGCTGGTACAGGGTGCCTGTCTGGAGAGGAGGTGTGATACCTATTCCCAGGAAAAGGCTTTGTGTTGTGGTTCCTGAAGACACAGGCTCTCCCCCCAGATATCCAGTAGCATGTCTGGTGGTGGCAGACTGGTTAAAACCAGTAAGGAACCAATCCAGGGCTATTAGTTTTTGAAGGGGGAACCACTAAGGTGCCCATTGGGCACATTTTATATTAAACCCAGCACTGGCATGAGTGTGGGTTTATTATTTTGAGTTGTTTGATACCAAACCACCCAGGGTTCAGAAATGCCATCATGTAGCTGGGGAACTCAAAATGACCAGTGTCCAGCACATGCATTTGCTAAGGCTTCCTTTTGAACATACTGGGGCATATTTATACTACGTTTGCGCCGAATGTGCGTCAAAAATTTTGACGCAATTTCAGCGCAAACGTTGCCCCATATTTAAACCCTGACGCCCGATCCGGCGCACAAGGAAAATGGCGCTATGTGCGCCAGTTTTTGGAAGCGGCACCCCGCCCTGCGTTAATGACATGCAGGGTAGGCGTTCCCGTCCAAAAACCATTGAACCTCTCACACATTGGAATTTACTCTACAGCTTAGTGTGAAGACATTCATGACTGTGGTTGCCTAAATGTCACCTTGCAAATTGGAAGGCTCACAATAACCTGTACACTAATACAATGCATAAGTTTTAAGGGATGGGATGGCCTGGGTATGTTAATATGAACGTTTCTAATACACTTTCATGTTTCAACTCTGCATGGAACTATCATCACACCCCCAGTGAGGACACACGGACACCTGTGTCACAAGTCACAATGCAAGGGAGGGCACACTGTACTTGAGAAACCAATACATCCTGCTGACAAACAGTTAGCCAACAAACACTTGCTCAGCCAAGGAAAAAAAACAATGCCAAAGTTTCCACCAACAACCATAGGTTGTCACATTAGTACACAAAATAGTCACAGACAACACAACACAACTACTTCCATCAAAGATACGTACAACAGTGCCTCCTACATCTAATTGATACCATTCTGTGTTTCTCTTTCAGCTGATCAGGGGTATGGCATCCAGCCTTGGATAATGACACCATATGGGAACCCAAATACTGCTGCTGAGCGGGCATACAATGACGCCCACAAGAGGACACGCAGCATTGTGGAGCGGACCTTTGGGATCCTAAAGTCAAGGTTCCGCTGCCTTGACATCACTGGCGGTAGCCTACTCTATTCCCCAGAGATGGTCTGTAAGATCATACTCACTTGTGCCATATTACACAATATTTGTGTAAAAAGGAACATTCCCCTCCTTGAACCGGACCCAGACATGCCTGAGGATGATGATGAGGAGGATGCTGGCCTGAAACAGGAGGGGGAACAACCTAACACGGCAGCAGGAGTGCATAGGCGCCAACAGCTTGTCAACAATTTTTTTACTTAAGTTATTATAATCACTTGTATTCTACACTTGTAAATAAACACAGATAACAAACACCACATCATGCTTTGGCCTATTCATTTCTGACCACCTTTAGTTTGAAATTGCTGAAGATGAATGTCGTCTCATTGAGCAAGAATGCTATAACATTCATCACACCAAAAATAAACATCACAACTGTATGCACAGAGGGTAGGATGTGACATGATACATTACCATACACAGAGCCCAACAAGAGTACAAATGTGACAATTACACATGCCGGATCCAAACAACTGAAACAGTCTCTCATCCAGCCCAAAATTGGAGATCATTTGAAAGTCACATCACACGTGTTCAGAGACAGGGTGGGACCATCCATGTGTACGTGACCATGTCATCAATGGCTTCTCTCAAGTGTGTGATATGAGCAATACACAATTGCTACAACATCAGCTGCCACTAACTCAGGAGGAGACCTTGAAGTTACAGTGACAACATACACCCAGACAGGTGATAGTGGATCCACATTCCCACACACATGTACACATATGTCATACAATCAACCTAATATTTGAAAGTAGACCATCACAGTTGTGTCCCAGTTTGAACCTAGCAGGAAGATTGTATCATGACACTAAACCAGTTTATGCAGAAAGGGACACAGACAACCAAAAAAATCTTCTCATTATCACATCGGGAACGCTGAGAGTCTTGCAAACATAGTCATAGGAAAATGGTATGCAAGTTAGCTCCAATTCATCATTACTGCAAACGTCAAATGGGCTAATGAGATGAATGAATGGTCAACAGTCATTCATACCATATGGCCTTACATTAGCCCGCAGCTGCAGGTTTGCCATGATATAATAAATATACTCCATGGATACAGTAGCTATTCTGGATGGTCAAATCCTAGGGTGCTGGGGGCCTAAGTCCACCTCTACCGCCCCCAAAACATACAAGAATCATGTACTTGTGAACTAAACACATGCATAAGGCAATTGTGTGGCCTCCATGTCACAAGTCCAACACAAATCTGAAACACAAAATCATAATGGGACATGGTCAGCCCCATAAAAACTGAAAGTGACTCTCCCACTCCCTGTTAGGACTACAGATAAAAGCATCACCATCATAAATGTGGACACATTTTGGAGACGGAATACATAATGGTATCCCATCCATCATTTCAAAATAGCCATCAGCATTTACACCAAATATGTTGTCAAATATGGTCAATACATTAGTTAACGTATCCCAAACATTACAGTGTGAATGCCTTCTATACATAAAACAACGGACATGTGTCATATACAAACACAAATGTGTATCACATCACACCGTTTGACCATGACAAATCACCTTTCCAAAGGTAAAAACATGAAGACATAAGGATAAATTTGCTCCATATTCTACGCATACAGCATGGCCGTCATAATTTGTTCACGTACATGAGTGCACACAATGCAGAGTCAAATACAAATGTATCCAAAAGTGTATTAATCTTTCGCCTTCAAAGTATAATTTACATCCACAATATTTTTGACTCTGCATCATGTGCACTACTGTATGTGTAAAAAAAATGACGCCCATGATGTATGCATGGTAAAATTGACGCTACATGGACAATATGTTGGTCATCTCATGTACATTAAAAATTATTAATATTCATATCATATTTTTTCACTCCGCATCATGTGCACTACTGTACGCGTAAAAAAAATGACTCCCATGATGTATGCGTTGTAAAATTGACGCTACATGGACAATATGTTGGTCATCTCATGTACATTCAAAATTATTAATATTCATATCATATTTTTTGACTCGGCATCATGTGCACTACTGTACGTGTAAAAAAAAATACGCCCATGATGTACGCGTGGTAAAATTGACGCAACATGGACAATATGTTGGTCATCTCATGTACATTCAAAATTATTAATATTCATATCATATTTTTTGACTCGGCATCATGTGCACTGTAATGCGTAAAAAAAAAATGACGCACAACTGTGTATGCGTGAAAATATGACGCATAACGGGGGGAAAAAAACGGCGGCCATTTTATGCAGGATGTGATGTAATAGGATATCCTGTTTACCAAATCTGTACTGGGAGTTAACTTTCACTTTCACTTTGCAGTCTCAGATTGATCTAGACTGTATGGTTGTGTGAAAGGTGTTGTCCTGTGTTTTACTGCTTTAGTGTCCTGTGTGCCTTGTATATTGTCTTAGTGTCAATCTATTATTGTTGTATAACATTGTCTCAGTCTGTTTAGTGTTATTTTGTCTATACCTGTGATAGTTTGTATTGTCTGTGGGAGTCTGTTGTGGGTAGCATAGTTTGGGGGGTTAGTTGGGCTATTTTTCTCCTTCTTCTTTTTCTTTCACACCTCTACCTTTCCCCATTTCCCACTTTTACTTTCATATTTCTTTTGTCCATTTTTAGTCCTCTCAATATGTCAGGTAGGCCTCGCCTGTCCAGGATGGGTGAAGACGAATTGGGGGGGTTCATATGGCTAGTAAGCCATTTCCTCCCACTAATGCTGGAAGCTGGGGGCCGTGTGATACAGGGGTATCACACGGAGGCGAGGAAAATCCGGTGGGAGAAGGTGCGCCATCACCTGGTCCGGGTCTACGGGAGTCAGCGAAATGTCCACCAACTCAAGCACCGCTGGGCAGATCTGATCACCAGGGAACAGGACCTGCTGGACCACCTGGGACTCCGGATTGGTGGCCATGTTGGTGAGTACAAATCAATTAAATGGGAATGATAGAAATCTGTGTGTGAACATGTGATGATTGTTAGCCAATCTGCAAAATAAGTAGCTGACTGTGTGTAATGCTAGGGAAACCTAGGCCCATGGTTATACACATAAATCCCCATTTTTGAAACACATGTACACGCAATAACAGCATTAAAATCCAACATCTATTTGTATTTTGCTAAGTCGCCCCCTCTCTGCGTCACAAAATGTTGCAAATGCTGCGCTACAAAGGTATACATATGTGTCCTAATGTGTATTTGTTGCAGAATGTGTATGAAGACCTATGCTACCAGTCCGATGGCTCATTTTTGCAACACATACCAGATGCCTGTAGCTGCATGTAATGTAGTGTTGCATTTGTGTCAGAAAAGCAACACGTGAACTGCTCTATTTGTACTCTACTGGTCATAATGGCCAGTGAGTACATCATGTAGAAACAACATACCTACATATGTAGACGCCATAGATAGACAGAAAATTGGAAACACATGATGATGCTATACATGTGTGTTGCCTTCACGTCACATGAAGTTAGTCATGTTGTTCACACATATGTCACATGTGTGTCTGGTTGCTGTGTGTTGAACCTGTCCAGATAGGCTGTTTGATTGTGAATGGTCATGCAGTCCTCATGGAACCAGTTTTGGAATGTCTCTCTGGGATGCACATGCTGAGATGTATGGTTAACATTATTGTTGGGGCATACTAATGGGGGATTAACTTGGATGACACATGACTGTCCTGGCCACTACATGAGTGTAGTAGGGTGTGACACTGGAGCAGGAGACTCATCCAATGATGATGTTGAATACAAAGTCATCCATGCAGGATGAGCATGTGTGAAAGTCTATCATTACCATGTCATATTCACACAGTGTCATTGTAACAGAAATTATTTGTCCGTTCACCCAGTCTGAGTATAATCTTTGTTTCATGCTTTACAGATGGACCAGCCCCGTACACCGTGGGAGAGGTGGCCCATTTTGACGACCCCAATACCTACAGTGAGTGTCGCCTGAGTGCTATTTTCATTGTTTGGTAATGAAGCATGATGGATTACTGTGTGTTCAAGAGAATTCATGATTTGATGTGCTGGCCGTTCATTGGCTTTGTTGTTTTAGTGTGATATCAAATTTGAATTATGTTTCTGTAAAGCAATACCTAGTCATCTCTCAGATTGAGGGGCTGTAGCCCATTCAATTAGGGCGGCAATTGGGAATGGTATGACTCATTTGGAATACACTGGTCAATGTTAGACTTGGTCAGGGACTTGCCATCAACTGAGTCTGCATATCAGACTGACAGTCTCCCAGATAGCTTAGGCACATGGCTTTGATGACAAGTGTTTCTTCCTAGTTGAGGATGGACTGTGTACACTGTAGGTCGAATCTTCCGGGGGCATGTACTTCCACAAGGTGAACTCGAAGTGTGTTGTGACTTGAGTGCAATGGCCTAGGTGTTCAGTTGAATCATGTGAATGGGTGTTCTACCTCCTCTGTGTGTGTTGTAAAACATGCCTCACTAATAGTATGTTATGTTGGGCTAAGTCATATCATTTTGACATGTGTGGACCTGGGATGTGACAAGGTTGGGCTGACTACAACGTGTTGCTAGCCCTTCATAGGTGTTGTGTGTGAAGGCACATACTTGTTGAACTTTCTGTACACTCCTGGGTGTGCATTGAACATGGGATTGTTGGTTGTTCTTCCCACACCACCCACAAAGACTGGGATGTTACTGTGAAACAGGGTACCTAGGACTGTAGCAACCAGTATGTTACACGTACTTAACACCTTTTGTGACTTGAGTTAGTACCTAGGGCCAGAGGGAGAAAAATGTCTACACGTTGCAAATGGCATAAATATATGTTTGTGATTTCCAAACGTCTGTTTCCTATTCCAAAATGTATTTGGTGGTCATGTACATATTAGGAAAATGCTTTTCAAAATGCAAATAATAAAGGGGTTTACCAGACCTACTTGCAAATCACAGTGGTAGGCAATCCCATTTGCAACCGAGTACGTGGTTGCAAAGTGAGTAGCTGTTATCATCCACTTGAAGTGGATGGTAACCAACTTGCTGACTGGAAGGGGTCCTCATTATAAACCTTCACCTTTGTGAGTGGACCAAAATAATCCTGTGCAAAACAGCCAGTGGTCTAAGGGACCAATAATTACCGTGAAAATTTCCAAGTTGAATTGTTGTGATTTTTAACTAATTGCAGCTCATTTTCCTTTCAGGTAAACGGCCTACACTTGGGGAAAAATAACTTGCTTTATTTAAAAGCAGTCACGTCTATGGAGTTCTGCTGGTCCCAGCAGGCCTCCATCCCCGTGAGTGCCCATAGTTGCTAAGGTGGGGCAACTTGGAACCCACATCATTGATGTTCATGAGGTGGGTTTTAGGGACCCCATAGCGACTCGCAGACGGTGTCAGAGACACCGTTCTGCTTTGCAAATTGCTAGTTGATTTTTCAAAATTCCTACATCTGACCCCTAGTGTGGACATATGATTCTGGGCCAGGGGTTCAATCTTAGCACACAACTAATTCCAAATGCCATTGAGTGAGGAGTGTGATTGTTATCACATAGAATGACATATGTAGTGAAGTCAGTATGCGGAAGAGCTGGTGCCATAATGTCTCATGCCTTAGGTATGATTTGGATGAGTAGTTTAGGGTGATGTCATCCATCATGTAGAGACATGGATATGCTAGGTGTGATATGCCCTTAGGTATGCATGATTCACATGTACTTCCTCTGAGCCTTTCCGTGAACTATGTTGTAACAATTGCTGCAAACAATACATTTCTAGTAATGGACAAATGACCCATTGTGGTATTCAACCCACTGTAAATTCAATGCTCAATATTTCCCTTTTCTCTTCACAGCTGCAAACCTGAGTGCCGCAGAGCGCAACCATTTCGAGCGCCGTGCAATGAGGTACAGGCACATCCTGCAGGTGCAGTGTGGGTATCGGAGGATGGCCCGCAGATATAATTTGGATCGGGCCTCCGGGGCGTGGTATGCCACACCACAGGCTCCCCCAACGGTGCCACCAACAACCACCGCCACTACATCCACCAGGTCTGCCCAAGGGGACCCAGCAACGGACCAGGCATCTTCCTCCAGACCTGGACCCAGCCGTGTGTTGGGAGCAGGGCTGTCCTGTGGCCACTCCACTCCAGCAACAACATCCACCTCCACCGGCACGCAGACCAGCACTGACCCTCCTATCGACCCTGCAGCCTTCCAGGCATTGTCCAGAAAATTGGACAGGTTGATTCGCAAGGTTGACAACCTGACAGAGGACATGAATGAGGTCAAGAAGAAGGTGCGCTCCATCCGGCGCACACTACAGAGGGCAAATCTGTAGTCATTTTGCCCTCCTGAACTTTTACCCCTCCCCTCTCACCTCTTTCCTTTTTCATACTGTTAGTTGGGTTTGGGGGGTTAGTTATAGGATAAGTATAGGAAATTAGCTTAGTTAGTGTTAGGTAAGAGGGTGGGGGGTCCTTTTTCTTTCTATCTAATATTTTTGTGTGGGTGGGTAGGTGGGGGGCAATGTTGGGATTCCTGTTTAAATAAAAAAAAAATATATATATGTTTGTTTAGGATAGTATAGTATGTGTGTAGGTTAGTAAGTGTTGTCCTGCATGTGTCTTGTCTCTTAATGGTGGGTGGGGGTTGATGTTTAGATTGTTTCGTTACATGTGTAGAGTAAGTTTAGCTTAGGTTAGTTAGGGACAGTTGTGGGTTAGTAGTAGTCAGGTTAGATTAGTGTAGGTTTACCTTTCCCTTAGTTGCCTCTTTTATTACTACTTTGAAATAAAAAAATTGTTAACCCTTTACCTGATGCGTTAGGTGCTACCTTTTCATGGCCTCGACATCAGTGTAGCAGAAAGTTTTAGCATGACATTTGTGTTCCATACTCGCTATCCCCAGGCTAATGAGGTTTAACATGCCAGCTACCCGTGTGCTAACTTGGTAAGTATCCACCATGTGGGAGAACCACCATTGGTAGTGTGCATTGATCATCAAGGTTTGGGGTTGGTATGTATCCTACTTCACAAAGAGTGCTTCCAGACTTGTTATTGTAGGTAAATAGATAGGTCGGACAGCATTGTGAAGTTCAGGGAGAGCTTTGTAGATGAGGATTTGTTCACACTCTTGTCTTGTTGCTGTCATTGCTGACCTACATCATGTGTGTACTGATTCAGCATGACTTTCCTTCATGGAAGTATACGCCGTAAGGGTGATTGATGCAGTGTAATTTGTTCATCATTCCTTTCATTTTACTGCATAATTTCTAATTTTAGTATTGCATGGTGCCTACATTTCTCAGCCACCATTAGTTGTCTAGAATAGCTATAGATGGTGCATCATTGTGTCCAACACAGCATGATTGTGTGTGCTTAGTCCCTTCATCAGTTATTTTACTCAGTATAGTAAAGCTAGGATGCAATCCTGGCCACTGCACAGATGTTTCAGTATACATGAAATCAGGACAGTAGTACAGAAAATCGACATGGTTGCCACACAGCCACTTTGGAGTTATGTACTGCACAGTTGAAGTGTGAAATGACACAGAGACACAATAGGTGTGCAAGTGATATTTATTTTTAGGTGGTGTAATGCAAAATGTCCATTCACAATGTTAGCTGAGTCCGTTCTGGTGCATTCTTACATGGTGATCCTACAGACGGGGTGTGGATGATGCTCCTGACATGCTGGGGTGATGTCACAGACAGTGCAGAGGAACATGAATTGCCAAATAGTAGGAGAGAAACATTCACTGGCAATGGGGACAAGTCTTACAGTGGATTGCCGAACAGTCATTGAGGGTAGTTGTAGTGAGACTGGCATGTGTCAAAACGTAGGACCTTGGTCAGAGTAGGCCATGGTGCAGGGACTAGGGCTTCCGGGTACTCTTGCGTGTGAATGTTATCTGTTCCATGTCTTCTTCTTCTGATGTGTGTGTTGCCTGGTGTATCCTTGTTGTTGTTGGTTGTGAAGGGGCAACACACACCTCAGTGTTAGAAGACATGGAGGCAGACATCCCGGGGGCTGATCCCTGTCGAGTAATGAAGGGCAGTACTGCAGCAAGGAGGGCCTGCTGGTTTTTCAGAATAGCAGCCACATCCCGATGGTAGGCAGCCAGGTCGGCCCTGAGGGGTTCTATGTTGCATTCGTGCACACGTTGACTGGCTTGCAGTTGGAGTTGTTGTGTCAACTGGATGACAGCTGTGCAGATTTCCTTCTGTGTTTTTAAAAGTTCCTCCAAGAGCGATGTTCTGGCTTGCATTGCAGCTGCCTGATCAGCAGTTGACAACATGCACGAACGCACCCCCTCAAGGCTGGCTGCCATAGTTTGCATCCCCACCCGCACCTCCTTGGCCAGCTCCCGCTGGACCCCAACGACAGTTCTTTCGAAGCTGGTGCCAGTGTCGTCAGAGTCCTCAGCTGTGTTGGAGCTGGCAGGTCTTACAATTGGGGTGGCGGGTGGTTCTACTGTGGTGGCTGCTTCTTCTGTGCTCCTCCTTGTGACTGAAGTTGGGGTTTGGAGGCTTTCAAGGACCATGTCAATGGTCTCTTGTGGGAGGTTGATGGTCTCGTCATCCATGTCATCAGGGAACTCATGGACAGACATATCAGCAGGAGATCCGTGTTCCTCTGCAATGAAACAGGGTACAATTAGTGTGTCTGTGTTGTGACAATTTTGCACTAAGATACAAGCCTTTGGATGCCTTAACTTTGTACTCTGTGTTTGTCTAGGTATCTGCTGTCCGTCATAGGGCATTGTTGTAGGCCTATGGTCCACCTGTGTGTCACATGTATGATATGGATCTTTCAGACATGTCTGCCAGGTCGCCTCTAGGTGTTGCTTTGTAATTATTTAGGAATAGGCGTTTTTTTGTCCTACTCCTCACTCGGTGTTTCACTATTGTTATGGAGGGACATTTTGTTGGGTGGGCTCTCATTATCCTACATGTGATTCTTGGCTTTCTAGGCAGCAGGATAGCTAATGGTGTGGGGGACTAAGTTTGACCCACTTGTAAATAACTCTGTCACCCAGATATTCAATTTAGCTCAGACTAACTAGCAGTGCCTCTGGTCTCCCACATCAAAGGAATGTTTAGACATCCGAGCGCATGACATCTTTGGAACTTCTCAGGGAAGTGGTGGTCACTCAGGTCCTACACATTTCTATCTTTTCCGGTATGTTCCCATACACAAATGACAAAGACAGTATTTGTTTGATATGAAGTTTCATTGTACAACTGACTTGTAGGAATTTAGGTGTGAGCCCCAATAACCCAAACAATACACACTGTTAGAATTGAAATAGTCCGCAGGAGAGTAATACATTAGTACACAGCTATCATGGTGCCTAACAGTTTCTACTCTCCCTCTGCTTGTTCTATGTATAGTACAACATGTTAAGTTTGGAGCTTGCCTGTCTGAATCACAGGGGAGACATCATCCCTCATATCAGAGGAATGGGCTGGGATCTGGTTGTGCATCAGCAGCAAGGCAGGCAGCATCTAGTTGTGATTTTCTGTTTGGAAACTCCCCCATGCGTGTCTTGGGACGAGGAAGTGAATTTAAAAGACATATGTCATGGTGATGACAAAGTTTCCCTACGCAGGAATGCCAAACCTTAAACCCTACCACATCTATCAGCAACGTACCAGACGGTATCCTTGACTGGGGCACAGAGTGAATATGTTCTGGCAAACTCCATTGCAGAAGTAGGCAAAACATGGTGATTTGACTAATTGACAACACCTTAGGACTGACTATTTGCTACATTAACTGATAGGAAGGGCAATGAGAATCATTTAGTGCAAAGTGCTCTGAGGCACTTAGATTTGAGCAAATGAGTATAAGTACATTCAGGGTAAGATGGACAAAGGCCTCCAGCCTGAGGCTAATGCGCAAAGTATACGTTTCACTTGCCACACTACACTTTGACTGACTGTGGGTGTTGTGACTGCCCTGCCAGCACACTTGCCTCTCAGGCCCTGCCCCATACACTTTTTATTCACATTGCATGATCTGTACATGTTACGTGGCATTACCTATGCATGTCAATGTTAGGATGTGGTATGGATGTAAACATTGTTGATGTTTGTATATGATGGGGTATCATGTGTGTCTTACTGGATTGGCCTGTTTATCGTATGAATGTCCTATTTTTTTGTAAGACTGTGCAGATGTGTTTCAATGACCAGTTGCCTGTGTCCCCTCCTCAATGTTGTTGTCTGAGCAGTATGACATTAGTGATGTAGCCTTGTTAGGCAGGCACGTGAGGGACCCTGACGTATGCAGCATGTGTGTGTCGTTAGTGCTGTGTGGCTCCTATTGCTGTTTACTTAGGCTTATGTATGTGTCAGTTATGGACATTCGGCATTTGAGTGTACTGGTACCTTTGTCTTATTTCTAGGAGTAATTGCAGATGTCATCCTCACCCCCTAATTTAGGTATGTATGTTCTAGGGTGGGGTTCCTGCCATTTGGTACTATAGCTGCACAGAGATGAGAGGTGTTATTGTCAACTGTGGTGGCAGTTAAGTTGCAGTTGTTGTATTTGCTACTGCATTACAGGTAGGGACCTAGTTGATGGGGAATAGATTTTGCAATACTAGTGCCTGGATGTGGATTTGAGGTAGTGTCCTTCCCACCTGTCACTGCTTTCCCTTGGCTCTCTTGTTGTCATTACAGGATGTCCCCGTGGGACTGTTGTTGTTGCTGTATTTTGTCGTGCCCCAGCTTCGGTCAGTACTGGGCATGCCCCCCTGCCGTGCCCCTTTCCCCATGCCACTTCATATATGTGCTGACTTACATGCATTGTGTAGTAGGTATCCCCCCCTGCTTACAGTCCCCATTATTGCATTTTAATTCCCCATGCGACTTACCCTGCATGTGCGTAGTGTCGTGGTAGTCTGCGCTGTCCAGTCCTTGAATCCCTGTGACAATCTCCTCCGGGATGACGGCTGCGACCATCTCCTCCATGTGGTCCAGGGCCTCCTGTTGTGCTGGACTCCCCCCTCCAGTCTGCATTGCTGCCTTCCTGTTCCTGGCCATTTTCTCTTTGGTCCTACGTTTGCAGTCATGCCAGCGTTTCTTACACTCGGTGACTGTCCGGCGTTCTTCAGCCACACTGTTAATCTTGTCCACAATTTGTTTCCAGATGGCCTCTCTCCTACTGAGTGGCAATTTAGAGGTGATGAAAAGTTGGTGCTGGTGTTCCGTCACCTCTTTCACCAGGATTTCCTGCTCCTCTGCACTGAAGCGACACTTTCTTTTTTTTTTTTTAAATGTCCTGGTTCCTGTATGCTTCCTCCTGGCTGGTTCCTGGTCTGCTCTCATCCTCCTGGGGTCTGTTGGGGCATCTAGGATCCATTTTGGGTCTCCTCTCCTGAAAGGGCAGTTTTCGTGCAAAAATGTAACGCAATAGCGTGAAAAAAAACGGCGTTTTCACGATTGCGCTGTTGTAAATCGACCCACAGTGATGTGCGTCGCATTTACGTTGGTTTCCTTTACGACAGACCGACGCTGTGTGCGTTACGAAATAATGACTCCCACCTGTTGGTTGCGCCGCCGTACGTCAAAGTATAAATTCGACGCCCTCATGGCGCTTCCAAATGGCGTTAGACGGCGCAAATTTTTTTGACGCAAAACTGCGTTAGCGCAGTTTTGCGTCAAAAAGTATAAATATGGCCCACTATGTCTGAGAGTTGGCAAAGACACAACAGGGGCATATTTGCTCATGTACACATATGCCCTCACATTCATTATAATGCACCTGCCTTAGGGCTGCAAGTCCTTCAAGATGGCTAACCTATTGCATGCAGGGTTATTGAACATGGCATTCTTGGTGAGTGCAAAGTCGAGTTTGCAGCTTTAAATACACCTTATCATGCACTTGCAATGGCAACCTGCATGAGGCTGGGGTAGGGCCTCTCAGAGTGGCACAATTGGTGCTGCCTCTCTATGGGGATCTCTTCAGTACCCATGCCGTAGGTACCAGGGGTGCCAATTACTAGAGACTTATAAAGGTGACTGGAGTGCCAAACATATTACAGTTTTGGGGAAGAGATCTGGCCCTGGGAACCTGTTTGGCAGGGGCCCAGAGCACTTTCAGTTTGAAATCACATCAATGTCCTGGCAAAAGAGACACTTTCTCACACTACCACCCTCCCACCAAATGAAAGGGGATAAAAATACCCTTCCTGTGGGGAGCCTTCATCCTCTAAGTGGAAGAACCTGGAAAAGCCATCTGCACTGACATGGGCAGTCTCAGGTGTGTGCTCCACTTTGAAGTCCATTCCTCGTAGAAATATGGACCACATGGGGTTTTCACCTTTTGTCTGTTGAGCCACCTGAGAGGTCTGTGGTCTGTCTGAACTATGAAGTGAGAGCCAAACAAGTATGGCATCAGCTTCTTCAAGGCCCAGGCTACAGCAAAGGATTCCCTCTTTATGGCACTCCATTTTTGTTCTCTTGTGAGTAGTCTTCTGCTTATAAAAGTAACAGAGTAGTCATGCCCCTCATCAATTGTCTGGGATAGGACTGCTCCCAACTGTTTGGATAATAAACTGCCTGGAGTAAGCTGGAGCTTTCAGGACTGGGGCTCAGCACATTGCATCCTTCAGAGTGCCAAAAGTCTTTTGACAACTCACTGTCCAGTTAATCTTTATGGGCATCTTTTTGGAGGTAAGTTCCGTGAGGGGGACCACTTTGGTGCCATAATTCTTCACAAAACTCCTGTAATACCCAGCCAAGTCAAGGAAAACCCTGACTTCAGTCTAAGTGGCTTCCCAAGCCAGAATTGTCTTAATCTTCAGCTGTAGTGGCTAAACGTGGCCTCCACCTGCCAGGTGGCCCATGTTTATAACCTTTACCTGCCCTATCTGGCACTTACTGACCTTGGTAGTGAGGAGTGCCTTTTGCAGAGCCTCAAGGACCCTTCCCAGGTGGCTCGGGTGATTTTGTCTAATGGCTCTATAGACAACAATATCATCCAGATAGGCTGCACTAAAGGATTCCGACCCACCTAGGACTTGGTTCACAAACCTCTGGAAGGTGGCAGGGGCATTCTTTAATACAAAGGGCAATACAATAAACTGACAGTGTCTACTTGGGGTGGAGACTGTGGATCTTTCTTTTGCTTCAGGGTTAGGCCTATCTGCCGGTACCCAGATGTAGGACCAAAGATACTCAGATATTAGGCTGCCCCCAATTTCCCTATGAGCTCACCTGCTCTAGGAAGTAGGTGTGCATCAGTTTTTGTTACTGCATTGTGGCCCCTTTAGTCCACACAGAACCTCATTTCTTTTTTCTCAGTGAGGTTTGGGGACTAAATACTGGGCTTGCCCATGGATTCTCAGATGGTTCAATGACACCAAAATCCAGCATCTTGTTTGCTTTAACTTGGATGCTTTCTCTGACATGGTATGACGGTCTATAAATTTAGTTTTTGACAGGCAAGCTGTTTCCAGCATCAACCTCATGGGAACACCAGCAATCCAACAGGGGTCAAAGAGAATAGTTCGGCATATTGGTTGAGGGCTTGCCTGCACTCAGCCTGCTGTTGTTCTGTGAAGGTGTCTGTCAAGGCCACTCCATCAATAGAGCCATGTTTTGGATTGCTGGTGAGGAGATCAGAGAGATGTTCACTCTCTTCGTCCATGCCCCTTATCTGTGAGCATGAGCATGGTCACAACAGCTCTGATAAAATAGGGCTTCAGGTAGTTGACATGAATAATCTTTGCTCCTGGAGCTCCTGGCTGGCCTGAAGGTTTTTGCTTTCTTTTTCCATATACTCAGCCATCCTGGAATGACGGCCAAGCACATAATCCACAATATCTTGTTTGGGCTCTTTGAGAGGTCTCTCACAGCCTTCCGTTACAAGACTTGATGGACCCCTAACAGGATGTTCAAACAACATTTCAAAGGGGGAAAACCCTACTCCCTTTTGCACTTACTTGCCTTTCAATGTCTTGTTAAATCTTTCAACCTGTCCATTGGTTTGTGAATGGTATTGGGTAGTGAATGTATACGTCACCCACATTCCTGCCACATGTGTTTTAAGTATGCAAACAGGAAGTTTTAATCCCTATCGGATAATAGCTCTTTAGGAAAGTCAGCCCTAGTAAAAATACCCAGGAGGGCCTTTGCCACTGCAGGGGCAGTGATTGTTCTAAGTGGAATAGCTTCAGGATATCTAGTGGCATGGTCAACTACCACTAGGATTTATCTATTTCTGAGACTGCTTGAGGGTCAAGAGGGCCAATAATGTCAAACCCTACCCTTTTGATGAGCACCCCAAACACAGGTAGTGGGAATAATGAGACCTTTCAAGTGGCCTCCTGCCCTTTCTACTGGATTGACAAGAGACACAGGACTGGTAAAAGTCTCACCTTTTGGGACATCCCAGACCAATAATAGTGATTTACTTACCTACTCCAGGTTTTGTTTGGGCCCAGGTGCCCAGCTATGGGAATGTCTTGGGCTAGAGGAGGAAGAAACTCTCTGTACTGTTGAGGTACTATCATCCTCCTGGATGCACCAGGCTTGAGGTATCTGTCCTCAGTGTATACGAGTCCATCCTCCCAATATACCCTGTGGGTACCACTGACATTAGCATGTTCTTTCTGTGCAGCTTGCTGCCTCAGGCTTTAAAGAGTGGGCCAGATTTCTTTGTCCCTGGCACAGATCCTCCCGAGAGGGTCCTTTGGTCCCAAGAGCTCTGCCATGTAAGGCCCAAGCTCTTCAGGTTCAGTTCCCTTTATGGTCAACAAGTCCTCTTCTTTGGAAGAGGGGTTCTGACTTGTAGTCTGTTTAGAAGCTGGTCCCCCAGTTTTCTTGCCTTTTCTCTTGGAGGGTTGGTCCATTCTTCCAAGATCCAACACCTCTTCTTCACTCTGGAGTTTGCTCTTTGCCCTTGTTTTGTCACAACCCCATTCTGGGATCCCAAGCATGGCTGCATGAGTCCTCAGTTCTACTTCAGCACAGGGAGAATTCTCCAGGTCATGCCAAACAGTCTACAAGGATGAATGAGAACACAGATACTTCTTTCCGTCCAACTACTCCCCCTGTCATAAGATACCATTACCATGGGATGGATCTTTCTGACATTGTCAGCATTGATGCCAGGATAGGTTTTCCCTATCATGGACTGATCTGATTGGACAAGGTGCTGGGTCACCATTGTGACACTAGCCCCAGAGTCCCTCAAGGCTTCTACCTTAGCCCCATTAATCAAAGGGTGCAGCCTATATTTGTGCATGGTAGTGAGCCAGGCAGCAGAGGATAAGTCTCCTCCTCCCTCAGTGACTAATGCTGTCTCAGTGGGTTCACTGACATGGTCAGACCTCAACTGTGATCCCATCTGAAGATTTGCAACTGCATTTACTGCAGGTGGACTAGAGGCATTATTTTTCTTTCTACAGCTAGAGTCTCCAGTTTGGTGTCTTTCAGTTTTGCAATCATGGCACCAAGTCTTGTTGGGATCAAAGTTCTTACCCACCCTTAGACTGCGAGGAGTCCTAGGCCCACCCTCCTGGACAGGTTTTTGGGGACCTGATGAAGACTCTTTGTTTTTGTTTTGGCTCCCATCTTTCTATTGCCTCTTTCTTTTGGTCTCCCCCTCCAGTGGTAGTGGTAGGTTATCATTGTTTTAACCCAGTGGTCTGCCTTCTTCCCTAACTCTAGAAGAGAAAGTGGACCTATGTCTACCAGGAAGTGATATAGTTTCTCATTGTAACAAATACTCAAAAGAGGCTTGTTCACAATTAAATTGTAAAGCCCATCATATTCTTGTACCTTGTTACTTTGTAACCCGCCACCCAGCATTCTCACAGAAAAATTCACAAATTCTCCCCAGGACTGACTCTGGGTTATTTGAGTCTCCCTGAAATGCATTCTGTATTCTTCCGTGGTAAGTCCAAAGCCCTCAATCAGGGTAGCCTTCATGAGGTCATAGAACTTAGCATCTGCCTCATTCAACGTCAGGAGTCAATCCCTGCATTTATCTGGAAGCAGTTCCCACAAAAGAGAGCCCCAATGTTTCCTATCTGCCTCCCTGTCTACGCAGGCTTTGTCATAGGCAGAAAGACTTCTTTTCTCCCTACTTATTTGTGTGCTGCCACCAGAGATGGATTCTAGGCTCAACTCTCTTCTTTTAACTTCTATTTCCAAAACAAGTGCTTCTAAAGCCAATCTTTTAATCAACCTTTCTAGATCCAAATCCTCCTCTAAGAGGGGTCCTACTTCTGAGATGGAGGATCCTACCTCATCCTCAGAATCATTTGTGTTTTCTTGGCTTTCTGAGGACTTATCTTTTCTACTGGATTTTCAGTCTCAGATTCTGCCACAAGCCTTCTAAGCTTTTCTGTGTTAGCATGAGCACCAGTGTGAATATTGTAACCTTTGCAGGGATTTTTTAGCTGTGGGTGCTTCAGTCTCATCCAAGGGGTCAGGTTGAGCTCCTGAACCTGGTTCTCTGTATCAGACATTTTGGCCCTCATTATGACCCTGGCATTCTCCTGAATGCCATGGCCACTGTGGCGGTATCACCGCCAACGGGCTGGTGGTGAAGACCGCCACATGTGTGGAGTGTTGGCCTCTGCCAACCCGCTACATCTCCGATTAGACCACCAGGGTGGTTGGACCTGCCGGGCTGGAGATGAGCATCTCTGACCCACCAGTCCAATGAAGACTGCCGGTGGTACTATGAGCCGGCTTTCCACAAGGGTTTCCTCGGTGGTAGCACAGCCACGAAAACCCTGGCAGAAAGGCTACCGGTGATAGGGAATTTGGTCCCTGCCATTTGCCGATGACTCCCCACACCCCAGCAAGCACAATGTCCCCCACCCCCACTCCTTACCAGGACCCCCACCTCCCCTTCAGGTACAGCACCCCTCTTCCCTGCATACATGCACACGCACACAGACACCCACTCACACCCTGCATAGACTCATTCACCAACACTGACATACACGCATTCTCTCACATGCATCCATACACACATTCACTTCAACATCCATACACGCATTCAAGCACGCATACAGACACCCATACCCACACACATACACACATGCATACACAACACCCCCCACCCTCTGCCCTCCCCTCCCCTGTCGGATGGCCGACTTACCTTGTCTGGCGAGGAGGTCTTCCGCCAGGGAACGAGCACTTCCTCTGCCGGCAGTGCCCCACCATCATGACACCGCCAGGCCGTATTACAGGCCATAATACGGCTGGTGGAGTCCTTTTGGCAGGGCTGGGCCTGTGGTGGAACTGCCCAGGGGCCTCCACCCACCAGCACGACTACTGCAGGATTTCCACCTAAAATATGGCAGAAATCCTGCAGCACTCGTAATATGGTGGGAGGAAGACTACCAGCACTGGCGGTCTCCTGGTACCCGCAGCTTTGGCGGTCTTTAAGAAAGACTGCCAAAGTCATAAGTTATCTTACTAAAGTTGAGACCTTTTTAAAACTTTTGGAAAAGTTTGAAAATGTATCCAAGTCCTAACTAAAGTAAGGTTTTTTAAATTGCTAATTGATATTTCAGGGACCTAACTGGGACCCTGGCAATTAATTTAAACATTTTAGAAAAATAGTTCCAATGAAATAAAAATTGCAATGGGGCTAAAGACAATTTTTTTAGAAGTATTTGTGCAATCACTTATTGGCAAATTGGTATCAGTAATATAATGCCCCATATAAGGGATATAGCACATTATGAAGATCAACAGTGGAGTATCCCATATCCGCAAGGCCCTTGTATTTCACGCATGTCCAGGGCTGCCCTACTGCTGATAGGCTTGTCATTATCGTTCCATTTGGAAGCATGTAATGGTCCGACAGTTTCGCATCTGACAAGGAATCCCACTTTTGGAAAGAACACGTGCTTGAGTATTATTGATTATGTACTTTTAGACTTGTACTCATGATCAGACCTTATTGACATAGAAGTCAAATCCTGATATGAGAGTGATCACTATCCCCTACTCCTTACCCTTCACAGCAGCCCAGATCTTATTAGTTCTGGATGGTCAGGGCAGCCCTGTGGAGACTTTACCATTACTGACAACAGGAGGAATGTTAAGTGAGATACACTAACCAGTAATGAAGTTGCCTGCTCAGATCTCCAAAATTAGTTAACCCCACACGTTATAATTAGGATTGCAGAAAAGCTTTTGATAAAAAACTCAAAAGAGGCTCTTCACCTGAATTACAGCCAGCCAGAGCAAAATGTAAACAGTTTCAAAAACAGGCAATAATAACCTATAACTCACCTGTATGGGAGACATGTTGGATGGTGTTTTTTGGATGATTTCCGGACTGGGAAACAGGCAGCTTTATGGCACATAATTATTCATGGGTGCAAAACTAAAATAATGAGACCTGAATCTAACATTTTACCCCAGGACTGGGTTACCAACTTTCAATCTCTTTGTAGCATGGGCAATACTGCCAATGCAGCCCATGATGTACCATAATTAGTGGTGCTGTCCTTGGAACTAGATACCGATTCCTCAGGTGACACTATTGTGTTCCCCCGGGTAGTCCATGCAACAGAGCTCTTTTCTTTGGATGAAACACGCAGAGGTATGTGCGTGGAGAAAGTAGCTAAGGCTGCAGGTCCGGAAAAGATTCCTGGAGACTTATATAAATTTGAGTCAAATATTTAGATACCTTATGTATACAAAATTGTCAATGCAATCATGGCAAGTGCACTAATCCCTGAAACCTCGAGAGGACTAGAAGTCATCCCTATTTTCAAAATAGGGATCAAAATCTGACCCAGTCAATTTTTGACCAATAGGTTTGATAGATACCGACCAGAAAATATTTAGTAAACAAATTTGGGATAAATTGAAGTCCTGGATAAAAGATAATAAGATATTATCCCCGTTTCAGGCAGGGTTCCTTTGTATAACAAGCACAGTAGACCAAGTTTTTAGATGCTAGCTCTTAAAATGGAAAGTGGTGGATATAAATAGGGGCAGCCTACATGCGGAATTTGTTGCTTTAAAGGCTGCCCTCAATTTAGCCCCAAAAGCTAGACCCTGGAGTATTCGAAGAGACGTTAGGTTTCTGCCACCCAAACTGGCCATCATAATGCACCTCCATACAGGTCTATAAAGTGGTCAGACAAGGTTGTGTTCTCACCCTCACTCTATTTTTATTATGTATAAATAGACATATTGATTTTCTAATTGGCTGTAAAATTAACTCCCCAGTCCTTGGTGGCACAAAGACCATTGCCCTATTGTTTGCTGATGACACCGTATTGGTGTTGAAAACTCTAAAGTCTATGGAGACTCTTCTTGCCATATTCAACCTCTCTTGTACTACTCACAGCTTAGCCCTCAATGTTAACAACGCAACACTTCTGGCAATACATCCTCAAAGACATTTTAGAGGGGCCTTGAGATTGGAGAGAGTAAATCTGGACAGCTGATCGGATTTGTTTCACCTGGGCGTTTGTCTGTCAAGTAGTAATTCTTAGACCAGCCAGATAACAAAGAGTATGCTCCTTTTAAGCATAGGGTAGAAAGCATGTTAAGCTTTGCAAGAAATACACCTTTCCATCCAGTATCTCCCCTTACGTAAATATGGAGAGCCCAGCAGTGGCTACTGTAGTATATGGTTCTGAACTATGAGGTCATAGCAATGTAAACCCATTGAGGATCAATAGAATACATTTCTGAGGGCCGCACTAAAACTTCAAAAAAGTATACTGGATTTGGACTTACGACTAATAACCACCAATACTAGGCTCAAATAATTCAAGGATATCCTGGGTATGGATATCCTGGGTATTCAAGGAGGAGCAGTGACACTACCTTGGTTGAAGTATGGTAAACAGACCATATGCAATCTGTGTCTGCATGATTTGTGGAAACACCCTGCATCTATTGCTACTTTTTCTTCTAAATCGGTGAAGTTGGTCTTTTGGGAAAATGAAAGGATGAAACTAACCCAATTAATACATCATTGTAAACTGACAGACCGGTTTTAAGAAGAAACGTTTGCACAAGAGTTTAAGATGTTCCTCACTGAGATTGATACCCCCATTTACCAAATCTCTCTAATAAGATTCTGGCTGGGGACAGTACCCTGGCAACATTTACCAGCAAATGGAGACATTCCTTTGAGAGTTGCACCCTTTGTCCTGTGTGCAGGGTGACTGATGAGTCAGAGAAAAATCTCCTGTTCTTCTGTTTTGGATACTCTAGACAACATAGGCGCTACATCGTGCCTCTGTGCAGTTTCTTAGCAGTTTCGCAATACTAATGGCCTTGAGAATCTGCTGGTCCAACACCATGCCATGCATAGTTTTTTTCTATTGTGAAATATATTGAATCTATATGGCATATTCACACTATGTTCCTGTCTTAAGTGGCTTCTAATTTCAAATCTGCCTAGAAATAGGCCATTAGATAGTTCTGGGAAACACTGATGACTATACTTATTTGAGTGCAGGCTTGTGGTACAGTACATGTTATAAACCATTACTGTACTTTATTTCCCTTGTCTATATCCGCAGAGGCCCTTATTATTTTTATCCTGGTTACTGTTTCTATTACTGTATTGCTGGTACTCTTTTTTAATTCTAAAAATTGCTGCACTACCTTTTAGGTCTCAATACAATAAAGGATTTCTATACTTGCACTCTATGCCAGATTTATATGTAAATATTTTACAATGGTGTTTTAGGACCTGTTCTTGATCTCAAATTTTAAATGCTGGAAATGTTGTTTTGTAAGAATGAATATTGTAATGCCTTTTATGAATATGTTGCTTTTACGGTCTGTGAGCAAAAAAAGTATTTTGAACTGAACTGACTAATTATTTTTTAATATTAATGATTTTATGATGAATCTAGATGTGATAATGTTACACTGAAAACAATATTGATCAGGCACGGTGTGTATATTAATGTAGTTAGTTGTGCCACATTTTTATAGTGAAACCATTTTTATTAATATAGCTGCTCTTTGGTGTTCTGTTCATCTTGCTCCTACTCACTACCTCCTACCTAATAATGTCCCCCTGTACGGGTGTGTGGGTCTTTGTTTGAAAAATGTTTCAACATGTGTTGTGCGTCTCTGGACAGCAAGATCACAGAAGCTGTTGTAGTTCTACTCATAAATAGGATACTATTGTGTGTTTATGACAATGTAAATTCTGATTTGCTAAATATGTATTATCACTAGACACGTCATGCTGAATTTGCAGTTTTTGCTTATTATCTGTTGCTTCTTACCTATTCATAAAAATATATATAAAAACCCATGATTCGGGGGGATGAGCCAGATGCCCCCTGAGATCCTGTCCAGTCCTTTTATGATTTTTGTTGTTCATTGGGATTTACAAATTATTCAGATTTTTCCACTATGTTCTCTTTATCTGAGCATTCATGGCATATATTTTGCATATCTCTTTAATGATTAATTTTAGATTTTTGTGGTAAAACCCTCCAACTCTTGCACAATCTATAACTAAGTTATTGAGTTCGCCCTGTTACAACTTCATCACTTTGAAAACTGATGTTGGTCAGTTGTTGAGAAGGGTGTTCTTTAATGCTAAATTAGTATGGTACAGAACAGAATCTCTTAAGGTGACATTTTGGGGTGTCTGAGATTTGGAGGTTCAGGGAGTCTACTTTCACAAAATACTGCAACAAACAGTCACAATGTTGGAGGCTGGCCTGGCTTACAGTGGGTACCTGATGGTACTTACACCTTATGCCAGGTCCAGTTATCCCTTATTAGTAGATTAGTAGATTAGTAGAGTTCTAGAAGCTTAGGCTGAGAGAGGTAGCTAGAGCAAAGCAGCTTAGGCTGAACTAGGAGACATGCAAAGCTCCTACTCTATCACTTATATCATATAGCACTATATCATAAGAAACACAATACTCAGAGTTACTAAAAATT
This sequence comes from Pleurodeles waltl, assembly GCF_031143425.1. Lineage (NCBI taxonomy): Eukaryota > Metazoa > Chordata > Amphibia > Caudata > Salamandridae > Pleurodeles > Pleurodeles waltl. Next base: position 398,678,817 of record NC_090438.1, on the reverse strand, counting down.
AAGGTACTTTATTTTAGTGACAATGTGCCAAAAATATCTCAGAGGATATACTCCCTTAGGAGGTATGTAAAATACACAAAATATACACACAAACCAAAATAAGATAAGTAAACAGTTAGAAAAGTAGTGCAAACACTCTAGAATACAATAGGCCTAGGGGCAACACAAACCAAACCATATACTAAGAAAGTGGAATGCGAACCACTTAGAGACCCCAGGCCTAGTGTGGTGTGTAGAGGGTCACTGGGAGTGAAAGAAAACACTAAGGGTGTCCAAGATACCCCACCCCAAGACCCTGAAAAGTAGGAGTAATGTTACCCTACTTCCCCAGAAGCACACTAATGTTGTGATAGGAGATTCTGCAAAGACCACAACTGACTGCAAAGCACTGAAGACGGATTTCTGGACCAAAGGACCTTCAAAGGAAGGGGACCAAGTCCAAGAGTCACAAAAGTGTGCAGGGGGAGCAGGAGCCCACTAAACCCCATATGAAGGTGCAAAATGGCTGCCTCCAGGTGGAAGAAGCTGAAGATTCTACAATAACCGAAGATGCCAGGAACTTGTCCTTTGCAGAGAAGATGTTGCACAGCATGCTAGAGGACGCAGAGTTGTGTCCACGCAGAAAGACTGCAAAAAAGCCTTGCTAGCTGCAAAGGTCGTGGTTCAGAAAAATGGGTGCTGCCCGGGCCCACGAAGGACCAGGAGGTTGCCCCTTGGAGGAGGAGACAGAGGGGGCGCTCAGCAACACAAAGAGCCCATGAAGAAGTTGGCTCAGAAAAATGGGTGCTGCCCGGGCCCACGAAGGACCAGGAGGTTGCCCCTTGGAGGAGGAGACAGAGGGGGCGCTCAGCAACACAAAGAGCCCATGAAGAAGTTGGCAACACCCGCAGAAGTACTTGAACACAGGTTCAAGAAAACTGAGCATGGTAGTCATCTCAACACTACAAAGGAGGGTCCTACGAAGCCGGTGGTCAACTCAGTGAGTTGAGCAATGCAGGGTGGAGTGCTGGGGACCTGGGCTGTGCTGTGCACGAAGGATTCTTTGCAAAAGTGCACAGAAACCCTAGTAGCTGCAGTTCATGCAGTACACAGGATTACTGTCTGGTGTGGGAAGGCCAGAACTTATCTCCACCAAATTTGGACAGATGAACCACTGGACTGTTGGGGTCACTTGGATTCAGCTCCTGTGTTCCAGGGACCATGCTCGTCAAGATGAGGGGGGACCCAGAGGACTGGTGAAGCAGAAGTTTGGTGCCTGCATTAGCAGGGGGAGGATTCCGTCGACCCACAGGAGATTTCTTCTTGGCTTCCAGTGCAGGGTGAAGGCGGACAGCTCCCAGAGCATGCACCACCAGGAAACAGTAGAGAAAGCCGTCAGAATTAGGTGCTATAATGTCACTGGTAGTCTTCTTGCTACTTTGTTGCAGTTTTGCAGGCATCCTGGAGCAATCAGCGGTCAATGCATAGGAACTCTGGTGAGCTCTTGCATTCGTTATCTGACGAGAAGCCCACAGGTGAGACCCTAAATAGTCCTCAGAGGATTGTCCACCTAGTCAGGTAAGCACCTATCAGGAGGGGTCTCTGACGTCACCTGCTGGCACTGGCCAATCAGAGGCCTCCATTGTGCCCTCACACCTCTGCATTCAAGATGGCAGAGGTCTGGGACACACTGGAGGATCTCTGGGCACCACCCCTGGGGTTATGATGTACAGGGGAGTGGTCACTCCCCTTTCCTTTGTCCAGTTTTTCACCAGAGCAGGGGGATCCCTGAACTGGTGTGGACTGGTTTATGCAAGGTGGGCACCATCTGTGCCCTTCAAAGCATTTCCAGAGGCCAGGAGAAGCTACTCCTCTCAGGCCCTTAAAACCTATTTCCAAAGGGAGAGGGTGTAACACGCTCTCTCAGAGGAAATACTTAGTTCTGCCTTTCTGGGATGGGGCTGCTCAGACCCCAGGAGGGCAGAAACCTGGCTGTGGGTTGTCAGCAGCGGTAGCTGCAATGAAAACCCCAGAGAGCTGGTTCAGCAGAACCCGGGGACCATGCTGGAGCCCCGGGGATGCATGGGATTTGCACTCCAAAACCAGATTTGGCATTGGGGACAATTCCATGATCTTAGACATGTTACATGGCCATATTCAGTCTTACCATTGTGAAGCTACATATAGGTATTTACCTATATGTAGTGCACGAGTATAATGGTGTCCCACACTCACAAAGTCCGGGGAAATTGCCCTGAACTATGTGGGGGCACCTTGGCTAGTACTAGGGTGCCCTCACACTTAGTAAGTTTGCACCTAACCTTCACCAAGTGTGGGTTGGATATATAGGTGACTTATAAGCTACTTAAGTGCAGTGTAAATGGCTGTGAAATAACATGAACGTTATTTCACTCAGGCTGCAGTGGCAGTCCTGTGTAATAATTGTCTGACCTCCCCCTGGGTGGCAAAAAAAATGCTTCAGCAAATAGGGATCTCCTGGAACCCCAATACCCTGGATACCTAGGTACCCTATACTAGGGAATTATAAGGGTGTTCCAGTGCGCCAATTAGAATTGGTGAAAATGGTCACTAGCCTGCAGTGACAATTTTAAAGGCAGAGAGCATAAGCACTGAGGTTTTGATTAGCAGAGCCTCAGTGACACAGTTAGGCACCACACAGGGAACACATTCAGGCCACAAACTATAAGTACTGGGGTCCTGGCTAGCAGGATCCCAGTGAGACAGGCAAAAGCAAACTGACACACAAGTAAAAATGGGAGTAACATGCCAGGCAAGATGGTAATTTCCTACACTGGTTGATGATGCTCACCTACTCTATAGCTGAATCTAAAACATAGAACACTAGGGCCCAGATCTACTAAGTCACAGTACAGCATAGCAGCACAAAATGTTGTATTACGCTGTGTGAGGTCGAGAGAGCAGGAGAGCACCATATTTTGCGAAATAGGACACTCTCCTTCCCTCTCCCTAGCCCTGGTGCAGAAATCTGCTGCCATGCACATGCACACACCTTTGCACCATACTGCAAGGGTGCCTGTGTGAGTCTAGCGTAGGTGTTGTACTGGAAGTATAGCCTTCCAGTACAAAATACAATCCTTAGACTGACTTTATATTTTTACCACTTTGTATGTGTGCTGTACAGTGCAGCACACATGCAGAGTTAGAAAAGAAAGAACAAATTAAAGCATTTCTCTGTGATAGTGCTTAGTTGGAATGGGCACATATTTTGACACAAAATCCTTTTTCCTATTTTGAGTAAATAGGGTTTTGGGTCAAAAACCTTGGATGATTGCATGGGAATGCCCATGCATCACTGATGGAATGCCCTCTTGGCACAATGTAATGCAAAGCAGCGCAATGCGCTGGATTGCACAACTTTTAAGTGATTTTCCAGCATAAAACAAGTTGTGTACTGGAAAGTAAATAGATAAAAAAGATTTGTATCGATTTGCTTCACTTTTGTGACACAAACACAGTGTAAAATCTCAGTATGTATGCCCCTAAGTCACTGTTTGGCCCAGGTGCCTCGCCTTCAATCCCAGAGAATGGTTGTATCAATGGAAATAGAGAACATCTGTTCAAGTGAAAAAGGGATTATTCAAAAGAGCAGCCTTTTAATAAATGAAACAAATTGTCAATGTTATATGCCAAAATGAGGACACTTGCTGATATTACAAGGCTGGACAGTTCAAGGTTCCAATACAATATCTGAATATGAAAATAAATAATCAGGCAAAGGGAGAGAGAAATACAACACTAAGGGGCATATTTATACTCCGTTTGCGCCGAATTTGCGTCGTTTTTTTCGACGCAAATTCGACGCAAAACTGACTCCATATTTATACTTTGGCGTTAGACGCGTCTAGCGCCAAAGTTCATGGAGTTAGCGTTATTTTTTTGCGTGAACACCTTCCTTGCGTTAATGAGATGCAAGGTAGACGTTCCCGTCTTAAAAAATGACTCCCAGGCATGTGCGTGGTATTTATACTCCCGGGCAAAAATGACGCCCGGGAGTGGGCGGGGCAAAAAACCCCGCATTTGCGCCTCTTTTTAACGCCTGGGTCAGGGCAGGCGTTAAGGGACCTGTGGGCTCAGAATGAGCCCAGAGGTGCCCTCCCCTGCCTCCAGGGACACCCCCTGCCACCCTTGCCCACCCCAGGAGGACACCCAAGGATGGAGGGACCCATCCCAGGGAAGAAAAGGTAAGTTGTGGTAAGTATTTTTTTAAATTTGTTTTTGTGGCATAGGGGGGCCTGATTTGTGCCCCCCTACATGCCACTATGCCCAATGACCATGCCCAGGGGACATAAGTCACCTGGGCATGGCCAATGGACAAGGGGGCATGACTCCTGTCTTTGCTAAGACAGGAGTCATGTTAATGGTGTCTGGGCGCCCAAAAAAAATGGCGCAAATCGGGTTAAGACGATTTTTTTGCCTCAGCCTGACTTGCCCCATTTTGGGACGCCCAAACGCCATTTTTCCCTACGCCGGCGCTGCCTGGTGTACGTCGTTTTTTTTTCACGCACACCTGGCAGCGCCGGTCGGCTAACGCCGGCTGACGCCGGCTAACGCCATTCAATAAATACGGCGCCCGCATGGCGCTTCAGAATGGCGTTAGCCGGCGCTAATTTTTTTGGCGCAAAACTGCGTTAGTGCAGTTTTGCGTCAAAAAGTATAAATATGGCCCTAATTATCTTCAATTGACTCAATCTCAGAGTAGGAGGCAGTCATCACAAGCCTCCCAGGAATTGGACAGGCGACAGGTGGGTGGAATGTAGCTGGCAGACAAAGTACGAACACAAAACTCAGGTCAATCTCACAGATAGGCACAGTGACACCACAATGGTCCTTTTCAATGAGTCTAGCGATACTTAAGTTGAGCTAGATAGGATGCGCAGGAGGAGCACCATAGGGAAGGATACTGTTTGGCCCTTAAACTTTCCAGAAAAGAGATTCTTAAAGGTAGCAAACCTACCAAGCATATGCACGAACATGTCCACTCCTGCTTCAATCTGTGGCCCCAGGCTGACCCTTAGCATATCTGGGACTGTCTTCTTTAATAATAAACAGACCCCAGACATGCAGTTCCAGTGTAGGGCCATCCATCTTGATGATGCAAAGGGAAATTAGTCTCATAGGGGAGTATAACAGCATAGATATCCCATGTAAAGAAATATGAGATGCTAAGGTGGATAGATATACGTGGTTAGAAGGGAAGGGGCAACCCCTAATTGTACGGAAACCTACACTGTATTCATTGTGTTTCAAAGATAAACAAACAATCCCACTGGGAACAAATGAAAACTGTGACACAATGTTGCACATTGTAGACATGAAGTAGGGCATCTCCATGCTGATGGATACTTACTGGTCAATACTTAGATCATCCCCCGATAGGGGGGGGCCTCCGCTCCCTTGTCACTATACACACCTCAACAGTGGTTTCCCAGAGAAGATCTGTCAGAGTTGTACCAACAACCACTAAAGAAGAAGACAACTCTGTTGCTTCAGGCTCGAGAAAAATGAATTGTTGATTATTTTGACTGGGCTCAGTACAAGGACGTTCCAGAAGAATTCAGAATGTTCTCTGCTGCACAAATATCAGCAAGAGGTTCTATAGCCTTCTTCATCGTGCAGGCGAAAGCAAAAACCCATTGGTTACAAATAACCAGGTGTGAAATGCTCAAGATAATAAACAGCACTGCGCTTGACCTTAATTCCATCAAGGAAGAACTGAGAGCCATCTCCCTCATAGTGATGCAACATCGATATGTGATGGACTTAACGACCGCAATGTGCATGTGCCTAGATTGGTGCGTCCTGCTGCATGTTTATCCCAGGCAATGACATGGACAATGGGACTCTGACTCTTGTCATCCAAGCATTGCACCATTCACAAAGAGACATGCATGAGGAGGGAGGTGCCCCTGAGCAGGAATGGTTTAGGAGTGGTTCACAAACTGGTTCTCCTGGCTTCGCCAGTGGCTGATCAGTCTGTGCATATCATTGTTGCCCGTTTTCATATTATGTTTGTGTGGTTTCTTGCAAGTGGGAGTTTCTTGCTGTACAAACACAGTCCTCAAATTGGTTAGAAGACAGGTAACTACGGCTGCAGTAATAGTCAAAACTGAAGAACAACAAGCCTCCATTAATGTGACTGTCATGAAGTATGGGTTAGATAGTGTAGTTGAAAACTAGAGGGTGGAATGTTAATATTAAAAAGTTAATGTTGATGTACACACAGATAACTTCAGAAATAAAAACAAAATCACATCACTATTATTGAATTCACCCATCAGGAATTTTCCATCAACCCCTATTCAGATATACATGGTCAGGCAGGCTCTGAGATCTAGGCCTGAGGTTTCTGATTCTGTTGGCACAGCGGGGGTGGAACGTAGCCAGCAGACAAATAGGCGAACAGGACAGTCAGATCAATTCCACAGATAGGCGCAGCGATACCACAGTGGTTCAAACAAATTGGGCACAATAATGCAGACATGGTTAGAGGGGTGTGTGCATTCCCAAAACACCATAAAGTCAGATGCCACATGAAGTTAGGAACGCTCTGTCAATCAGAACACAGCACACAGTAATGCGCAGAGATCATGTGCTCCTTATGCTAGACATCTGGACACATTACCCACTGGCCCTCATTGTGTTCAAGCAAAGTTGAGACCCACTTGAATTTGTTGTCAGGGACCTTATTTACCACTCCAAAACAAAGGCCCACATTCTTTACCTAAAAAGCAATACTGATTTTTTTTTATGATGCCCAAAGAAAATGTTCCGCAGAGGCCAGAGATACAACAGCAACACTCAGGCCACATACTCAAGAGAACCAGAAGGGGGAAGAGAAAAAAGGGCAGAACCGACAAACAACAAGACCGGAGTGACCACAAGATCAGTAACACGCAACATGAAGAACTAGACAACCGCATAACTCATAGGGATGACTTATGTGTCATGAACTTATCTGACATAGTATTAGACGAACAACAACTGAGTGTACTCAAGAAAGGTTTGGGTTTTGTTCTGATGGCATTTACGGATTTCACGGAGATGCACATTGATCTCTTTAAATTCATACGGAAATGCAAACTAATGAAATACTTTGACCACAAATACCACCTTGATGGCAATTACACTGATAATACAACTACTTGTGATTTTTCTATTGGAGACATAAAGGACATACAGACCCTACTCTCCTTAGAGAGTGATGAGAACAGCACACACACACACACACACCTGCGATGACATTTTAACGAACCTGGGCTTCAGTAACTCTACCACCTGAACTAGTGGTCTTAGACCACGTTCCAGATTCACACCTATCTTCTCATCTGACAACGCAATAGATGTGTTCCACAAATTAGTTACCAATGATCTCTACAAGCTGGAGAATCAATACTCATCTGGTCGCAAATCCTGGTCACATAATTTGAGCCCCCAAGAACTTAAGGCTCTGCGGTCTCTGGATGACATCAGAGATGTAGTAATTAAGGAGGCTGACAAGGGTGGAAATATTGTCATTATGAATCGCAAAGATTATGTTGGAGAAATAGACAGACAACTCCAAGATGAAAAAGCCTACTGTAAGCTTCATACCAACCCCATAGGCAAAATCACCAGAGACATAGAGACCACACTAAGTTTCTGGAAGGATAGAGGTCTCCTAACAAATTCTGAATGCAAGTATCTCTTCAATCCAACGCCCATGTTTCCGTGTATTTACATTCTTCCCAAAGTTCATAAGTCGGCACCCTTTCCTCCTGGCAGACAGCCTCTAACTCCATTTTGCATGCTAGCAGCGCTCACCCACGTGCCCAAATCAAAGCTATCCCGTTTGGGGAAGTAGTAAGGGTTAGACGTAAATGCTAGGAAGATCTAGAATTTTCTAAACAGTTGGATTTACTAGAGCATCGTTTTCTAAATAGAGGCTATTCCAAGAAATTGCTAAGTAACACACGGGATAGGATCTTAAAGATCGATAGGTCATCTCTTTTCCAGAAAAAAACACAGAAACAGATGCCCCAAAAGAAGGACCCAGCGTTTATAACCACCTACACATGTGCCAGTTCAGAAGTATTTAAGATTCTCAAGAAAAATTGGCACATTCTATTATCTGATGAGAGTCTCAAGAAAGGTCTAAAGAACAGACCAGACATGATTCATCGCAGAGGCCGCACCCTGAGGGACAAATTGTGCCACAGCTATCTACCAATGGTCACTAATGTTAGCTGGTTACCTTCACCACCTCTGGGTTTTTACAAATGTGGTCATTGTAATGTTTGTGAATATGCCTTGGACAAAACAAAGAATTTCTGCCACAATACAAAAACAACGCACACCATCAAGCACTTTATGAACTGTAACACCAAGTTCATTGTTTATTGCATCATATGTATATGCAAAAAAAATTATGTTGGCAGCACTATCCGACCATTCAAAGAAAGACTGCAAGAACATATCCGGGCGATAAAAAACAATAACAAGGACTATCCTTTTGCTGTGCATTACAACTCAGCACACCCTTTGCAAGAGAAACTAGACATACATACACATGGCATTGCCACCCTGGGTAAGTGTCCAAGGGGTGGCAACAAGACTCTCTTCCTAAGACAACTGAAAAGCAGGTGGATAGTCAAACTGCGCTCTGTGGAGGAGGGGCTAAATTCTGATAAAGACCTTCATGTCTTCCTATAGACCACTACCTGCTATAATACATTTACTGCGAAATGTTACTCGTTTGATGTATCGGTCCATCTGTATTACCCGGGAGAGGGGCTTAATTTTTTACAAAGATCCTCATGTTTTGTTATATACCACCTAACCTGTTACAATATAAGGATGGTTAAAGGTTACTCATTATTGTATTGGTCCATTCGCATTATCTGTGATTTCTTGCAACACAAATGTTACCATGCGCAATCTGCTATTGTGAATCTTTCCTTTGTTAGGCGTATCTCTTGTTTACCGGCTCGGGTATGCTGGCTTTGTACCTACAGTTGTTCTGATTACGTAGGAAATAATATGGTTTGAGATTTATGTCCTCTGCAATCTTTTTCATTGTTAAACATTACTATTTCTGCTTTGCAACAACTTGTTTCTGACTATCAAGTTGTAATTTTACACATGTCCATTTTTTAATGTGTGGATATATGCCCTCGCTTCCAGTTTCCAACAGTGTGGTTTCTATTTTTCACTAAATATAACGAATAACATAATTGCCTGTATGCATGCTCACCACTTTGCAGGGGGCACGCTATATTTCTTTTCACCTATTTACTATATGTAACTTTGTTGGCGTTTGCCCCTCGCTTGTTCTTTTTCACATGCACTATTCCCTTCTTTTACTATCACATTTATCTGGTTCCCCTTGCCTTCTTTCAAAGATGGCGGCCTTTATTCTCCGTATTTTTTAGTCCGGCTTCTATTTTTACCTCCGGTCCTCTTTCCACTATAAACACCCGTGTTATGTGGGCGAATGTCTCATGGGCGACGCCACACACACACGGCTCAGTATATCATAGACGCGTTGCAGGTAAGAGCACTCTGATACGTATTCTCCATTCAACCCGCAGTTGGTGATAAGCGAATTTGTTCTCCCTAGCGCTCGCCGCCACCGTGTAGGCGGTCGGACGCTTTGATATTTCCCCGCTTTGATACACTCGGAGAAAATACACAGAGCTTCCTTAGGAGGTTTCTCCCTTTTTTGTTTGTATGCCTAATGGCTCAATAACAAGTAGAGCGCGCTTTGGGGGCCCTGGGAATCCAGTTTTTGATATGGGCTCACGCCATACTTAGGCGTATGTTCTTTTTCTTCTTTTTGCCTTCATTTGGTTTTTAATAAAAAAAAAATCTTACTTTACCCTAATACACATAACAATACACCGATTGTATTGAATTTCTCTAAACTTTTATATATCAATAACTGTGGAGCAATATCTCAAGATAATACATTAATTAACATATAATACGACTCCCTTTTTCGGTTTAGACCTTTTTGTATTAGTTGTCATTATTCGCACACCGAGGCCTCTTTTCCCACCTTTTACCTTTTTTTCCTTTTCATTTTGCTTGATACCTTTCTAGGTTTACTTTTTCACCCTTCTTCTTCCTTACAGACTTACCATGGTCTTTGGACTCTAAATACATCCATGCTACTATCTGTACCAATTTTTACAGTTTTTGACTTTTGGAGTCCTTTCAAAACATAATCCTATAGCCTATATCTAATAAGGTATGTTCGCATTTCTCCGTTCAACTTCATCGGTTTCTAGATGTACATTTTTTGTTTTCCACTTGTAGCGGGGGTGATGATCACCAGTTTTCTTAAACACCATAATTCATATTATTTTCTTTGGACTAATGGGTTTCTGCATGGCCTCCTTTTTGATGCTATTTTCTCTTATTCACACGAGCGTCGTTATTTCTTCACTCATCCTGACACATACTGCGTTGTCTAGTTTTGAGTTGGCGTCACTACACACAGGGGTAGATGGCGGCATCCTTTTCACTTTTCTTGCTAGGTGTTCGGTACACTATTCTATGACACTGGGCTTCTCTTTCCGACTCATATACTTCGGCTGTTTTCACATTTTAACACTAAAATTCAATCTGATTTCAATGCATTGTCAAGTCTTGTGATTGATACATCCTATTTGTATATATTTACAGCCTTGAAAAAGTCAATGATGACGAAACACGTGTCGGCTGTTTCTTCACAAACATGAATGATTGTATAGTGCTTCCAAACTACGTACCTAGTGCGTTTCATGAGATCAGAGGATTTTGCCCTGATTCATCACCAAGGAATAAATTGTCTTCACCTTGATCCTGTGATGTGCCGTGGTTTTCTTCTTTTCACCCAAAGAAAATGTATAAACCACTACTCAGATTGTTCTTTGAGACAGTCTTCAGACCCCGTTTCTGTAACTGTTCCCCTGGCCTTAGTGTTTAATTTAATCATAGCTCCTGTTTTGCCAAATGCCGCTTGTCTCTTGTTTTTTCAAGGTAAATTCCCATTCAGGCAATACCAGTCTTATTTTCTCTGTATTTAGCCGATTTATCACAACGTTTTGTAAATATTTTGTTATATAACTACCCAGGACTACACTCAGAATTTTTTTAACCTTGGGATTATGTACTCTGTATAGTGGCCATTATGGGCTCCAATCTGACTGTGCTTGGCGAGTTTACATGTGGATATGCCTACTGATAGTTCTGGGCAGGTTCTGGTAGAAAGCTGTCATGCTTTAAATTTATTCCAAAATGTTAAATATGCCACAAATCAAAGTGGCCATGTGCTCAATCTCAGCTTCTTTATTCTTCCTCTGGATCGTGACTCTCCCTTGCATTTACCATTGTCAGATCCTTTTATTGTGAGACAGGCTTGAGGAGAATTTGTAATTCCACCCAGCGACCCTTGCAAGTGAAGCTCTGGAGTAAGTTAAAGGTAAACAAAATGTTTTCCTTTTTTAGGTCCTCTCAACCAACCTTTTCAGGTGATTGGATGATGATGCATTGCTGTTTACCAATTGGTTGCAGAAGGCGGTTGTTTGATTTGTTCCCATCAAAAAGGTTCAACTGAAAGGTAAAGTCCCCTCAGCCCCTGGTTTTCACCGGATCATTTGAGTATCAAGGAACAGTGCATACAGCTAGAACAACAGTGGCATAGGGATTACAGCCCTGCATGTAAAGATCATTAGAGGCCTCAAAGGAATATTACATTGCTATTAAAAATGCTGAGCAATCTTATTATATTGATCAAATTGAAACTACTTATTGTTCCCCTAAGGAAATCTTCAAAATTGTAAAACATTATTTTCACCAGACAGCTTGTCATCCATCTAGCAAGACCTCTGGGGATTTGCACGAATAGCTCACCCCTTTTTTTGAGGACGAGTTTCTATTAATCTTTGAAGGCCTTGATCTTCCAGTCCATAGTAGTGGCTATAAGGAAGCCGCCAACCCTGGCTTGAGACCGACTGTGTTTTGTTCATTGAAAAAACTAGGGCCAATTTCTCTGTCTAAAGCATAATCCACTCATTTGCACTGTCACTCTGGCTCTCACCTGCATTGGGTTCCCCCTTCCCTTTTCAGACTTTTTGCCACCTCTACTGATCCAGTTTTACCTGATATAGCATCTGCCTCATCTCTCTGGAAAAGGGCCAACCTGGATCCTCTCCTAAACCAATCCTCTCTCCGATCCAGCGTTCTTGTTTAATTATCAGGCAAACTCACTACTGCCTGTAGCTACTAAAATATTTTAAAAAATTGTCAACACTCAACTGTCAAGCTACCTGGAGGCCAACATGCTTCTCTATAGTACCCAGTGAGGTTTTCAGCCACAGCATAGCGCCGAATCATCCTTCTTGGAAATAACAGAAACCATTAAATTTGTGCTTGATGAGGGGAAAGTGCTGCCTTCATTCTGCTAGACTTATATGCGGCTTTTGGCACAGTGCCACATCTGATGCTTCTGCCAGGTTTATATTACAAACCACACAGGGTGACCAAGTAAATAAACAGAAGGATCTGAGTTAATTAAAGTACCGAACAACACTGATCCATCCGGTGACAATTATTTTCATTGATCATATAATTTCAAAATAAAACAATAATCTTTCAAAGAAAATACAGCATAGATGTGAATCACATTCACAATAACTTCTTTATTACAATTTATACCAAATTATTTTCTAACCATTACTCAATATTAGTAAAAATTCCTACTCTTACATATACAAGAACAGAAGGACAAACAAGTGACAAAGAAAAAGTGTTATTGATTTAGAACCACAGAAACCAAGAATAAATCATCCATATATCCATTAATATCCACAATTAAAAAGAAGCCTGTTGGTTGACCATTCTTGTCCTTAAAACCCTGCAGGGGTTGGCAGAAATAGCAAAGGTGGTTCAGCATGGCGCTGGTTTAAGTCCTTCCTTGAAGGCAAAGCACAAGAGATCTGTCTGGCCCCTTATTCCTTGCCGCAGAGGAAGGTTTCCTACTCTGTTCAGTATATAAATGGCCCCATTTAGCTTCCTTGATTGAATCTCAGGGTGCAGTAACTTTATCTTATGCATATGATACATAATTACTTCTCACCTTTGATCATTCTACTTCCCACCAAATTTGTTCTTTTGTCACCTGCCTAATGGATGTCTTCACCTGGATGCGTAAGATCTACCTTTAGTGCAATATTTACAAAACAAAGATCCTCTTTTTTGGGAAGGCCAGTAGCCTCTGGGCCAACCTGGGCTGCCCTGATGACATTCTACCTATTCCCCCCCTCAACAATGGTAGCAAAGAATCTGGGATTAAAAACTGATGGTAAACTATTGATGGAAACTCAGATTGGGTCAGTAGCAGGAATCTGTTTTTGCCTGCTGTGATCTGTAAGGAGTTTTCTAGACGTGTCACCAGCTCATGCGCACAGAACAGTAGTCAATGTTTTCATACCTTCTAGACTAGACTACTCTAGTGGCCTTTACATCAGAATGTCACAATGATAAGATCATGAAATTGCATATAGTCCAAAACACAGCAGCTCAAATTATTTTAGGCTATTCCAGGAGACATTCAGTTTTGTCTCAGTTGAGGGAACTGCACTGGCTACTTTAGATTTGAAATCCTTGGCATGGTGTCCCCCTACTTTCTTGCCTTCTGACTTTGCTTGGTGACTTCATTTTTGCTAGCTTTAGTACTCTGGATACTTTACCACTGGTCACCAATCCTAAAGTGCACATGCTCCCTGCTGAAAACATGGTACAATGAACTTATTCACAATTGGCATATTTAATTTTCTTAGAAATCCTTACTAAATTGCACTACCTGTGTCCAGGGCCTATAAATGAAAATGCAACTAGTGGGCCTGCAACACTGATTGTACCACCCACTTCAGTAGCCCTTTACATATGACTCAGGCCTGCCCTTGCAGAGCCCGTGGGTGCAGTTTTCAACTGCTGTGTCGACCTGGCAAGTTAACCCACTTATTGTGAAGTTGGATTTAAAATTTAAAATGACACTTTTAGAATGTTGGCATTTTCTTACTTTAACCATCTAGTGCCTTCTATCAGTCTCTGAATACACATCTGGGTGAGTGACAGCTGTGCTCTTGTGCTTTCCCTCCACATAGCCAAACACAACAGGAGCTTAGGTGTGACTGAGTGGCCATATGCATGTTGATGGGCCATCCTGGGCAGGATAGGACGTAGGAGCTGACACCTACATCTGAATGGGCTGTGTCCTGATCCTACACAATGGGCTCCATAAACCCCTGTAGTGAATCTGGAGCACAACCATGAATGGCATTGATGTTGTGCACTTAAAAGGCCTCTTTTTGAAGTCTCCACAAATTCAAAGGCACCCCCTGGGGATGAAAACTGGAATCCTGAAATCACAGTAAAATCAGTACACTTCTGGACCTTAGAACATTCTGCCAGGAAGAAGGACTGCTGTTCTGCTGATGGGACTGTCACTCTGCTGGACCTTGCTGGACTTTGTTGGACTCCTGCTCTCCTTTGCCTGCCCTGCTGCCCTCTCACCTGGGAGTGAGAAGGACTGGACATGCATCTCTACATACCTAAAACCAAAGTGATTCCAAGAGCTTGCTGGCTTGCCTTCTGTACTGAAGTCTCAGGGACATTGAAGACTTTACTTCAACTTGCAGCAGCACATGGACTTTGCTTGCTGCCAGTCTTGCCCTGAAAAGTGGTACAAATCCAGTCCTGTGCCATTGGAAGTGAATATAATGTGCTGCAACTGTAAATTCCACACATCACTAGTGATGCGCTGGAAGAACCTACACATTTCCCCTTGATGTCAACACATTGTTGCTGCCACTTAGGACAAAGACATTGCATTTCCAACTGCGCGGCTCAATGATGGCGGAGTGCCTACATTGCTAGAGAACCACTGATAAATCTTGGATTGTGTGTCTCAGAACTGATGCATCGCCTAAATCCAGCGGGAATACCACCAATGCATTTTCCACTCTGATCCATCATCAGGTCCCATCAACAGTGCAACAGGATACTTTTTCATCACAACAAGATCTGTCCCTGTATCTGACCCATGCTCCATCATGTCTGCCTGTCTTTTCAGATTTCACCTGGTCTAGCACGATCAGCTAGCCCAGTATGGTGCTTTATGCTTTTAAGCATTATGTTAGCAGACATTGTTTAAAAGTTCATATCTTGACTTCTACTTATTGGATGTCTGTCAATCTGGTCTTGTTTTGATCAGTAAAATAAGCTTTATAGTTCTAACTAGGTGTGGTATCTTTTTTGTGTGGTGTTTTAGCTGTTATACTTTTTTAAGGCTGCAAAAATATCATACACATTTCCTCCTAAGTTAAGCTTGCCTGCTCTGTGCCAAGCTACAAGAGGGTGGGCACAGGTACCTTTATGGTGTATAAATGACTCACCAGTACTAGCATTGTGGTCCCTACTTGGACAGTCAACCAGAGATCCAATTTCTAACATTGATGATCAGCGATGAGGGCAGGACTTGTGTTTGCGCATTGCCTTACAGTAATTTGGTGTACAGTACCACTCCATACTTACGACCCATTCAAATCAATTCTATTCTCCATGATTGTCATTTTTGCTTTTTCCTAATGCACACCTCTGACTGGAGGTTCTACATGTGTCCCTGCACCTGCCAAAATGGAATTTGAGCTGGCCAAGTTGAGGAGTTATGCTGTGGCCCAGCTCAAGTATTTCTGCAAGGAGTTTGAGCTTTCTACAAAAGGCTTCACAAGGAATAAGGGTTTGGTGTCTGACTTTGTGGTGGGATAAACCAGAGACAGGTGGTTTGAGATCTGTGAAATTGGTTTACAGATGCACAAGGTCCCTGATGAGGATTGGAGAGGTAATCCATGGAAGCATATCCCTAGTGAGAGGAGGGACACTCTACTGGGCCTGTCTGGGGTTGATATGATGAGGTATCCCCCCAGGAAGGAAGTCCTAATAAAGAAGTTTGGTTTGACCCCAAATAAGAACAGACAAAGTTTCAAAGGCAGCCAGATGCTATCCCAAAAGACCTGGGTTGATTTTGTGGATTCCTTTTGCACTTGATTGTTGGGTGAAGGGCAGGAAAGTAAGTGATTGCCCGGGGCTTTATAGTTTAGTTGCAAAAGAGCACATGTTCAGTCTTTGTTTTCCAGATCTGTGCCAACACCTTATTGACAGTAAGCTCTCTGACCCCAGGGAGTTTGCCAAGGGGGCAGACTGCTGGTTCAGCACCAGGGTCCACATGAAGTTATCTTACCAGAGGAAGGGGTGGGGGGGTGGACGAAAACAAAAGCAGGAGTTCTCTAAAGGGCCCCAAAATAGTTCTTCGGTCAGGACTCACATTCCCCTATTGTAAATGGTTACCTGACAGGAGGTCTGCAGGAACGATTGGCAGCAGGAAGGGTACTTCAGGGGAGATGGCAAATGTCCCAAATGAGCACAGCCCCCACCGGTGGCCAGTCACATAAGTTGGCTAGTCAGTTGGCTAGTGTAACACTTGAGGAGGAGAGGAGATTGCCTTTGACAGTTTGGGGGAGAGTAGAAGTTACCCTACCATCCGTACACAATGGAGGGATGGCACTGAGAACTCACATTCCTAACAAAACTAGGAAGTACAATCGGTGGGTCACCATCAATTGACAGAACATGGAGGCTCTGAGAAAACAACCATCCACATCACATTCTACAGTAATTCAATTTCTAAATTAACTTATGTCTCTTAGGAGGCAGCATGACAAACATCAGTGTCTGGTGTCTTTAGAGCAGGTAGTCCATAATGTGTTTCACTGTGTTGCTGCTGCGGACAACCATGAGAGCCACTACCCAGTGGCTCTGGTTCCCTTTGAATGGTGAGGTCTAAGGTTTCTTAAAGATAGCTCTGAGTCTGTCCACCGTGCCTCTGGATTGTTTTCTTGGCAATGAATTGAAGCATCCCAGCTGGAAGGAGGTGGAGCTACGGTCATACTTGGAGATGTTAGTGTTGCCTGAGTGGTTGTGCCTGACCACACGGTCCATGACAGGCCGAGGTAGAAGTCAAGGTGGGATAGAAGCTGGAAGAATGGCTCAGGTATCTGCCAAAAAGAGGAAGGGCATGGGGAGTGGGAAGCCTGCTCCTGACACTTCCACAGTCTGGGAGGAAGCTGAACCAGAAAGGGACACCTTGTTTCGTACAGGGGGAATATGTGGATGAACTTGGGAACATGCCTGATCGGTCCAACTGGCAGGAGGAAGGGATCCCACCAGGGAGGAGTTCTGCAAGATGCAGAGGTCATGCCCTGCTTTTATGGGTCTTCGACACCCGAGACCCAGGCAGCTGGTGATGCCTCTGACAAATACCTGATTTAATGTGAGAATGGTGTCCTGTATAGTAAGCCTAAGGCTACTGAGCCTGGTGCAACAAGTGTGTTGGTGGTCCCCCATGCTACATGACCTTTCTACTGGATCTGCCTAATGATGTGCCACTGGCAGGTCATTTGGGGCAAGGCAAGACCTTTGACAGGCTTGTCACCCACTTCTACTGGTGTAAGGTCTCAGATGCTTTCAGTAGGTCCTGTCCTGCTACATGACAGGCAAGTGGCAAATCAGGGGTAGGTGCAAGGCCCCCCTACAACCTTTCCCTGTTGTTAGCACCCCCTTTAAAAAGATGGAAATCAACATCATGGGCCTCTGGATCCCAACAAAGCCATGGACAAAAAATGTGTTCTGGTCTTGGTGGACCATGCCATCTGGTACTTGGAAGCTATCTCTCTCAAGACAGTGACTGTGCCCACCGTGGACAGGGCACTGATGGGGCTCATTACCCATATGGGTTTCGCAAGGAGGTGGTATCTTATCGGGGTACCAACTTTATGTCTAAGTACACGAAGGCCAGGTGGAAGGTGGAAGGGGTTGGTTGAGAGTTTCAAAGAACCCTAAAAGGCATGATTATGGATCTAACAGAACCCATGAGGTGTAAGCGGGATGTCCTCCTGCCATGTCTTTCATTTACATACATGGCGGTACTGCAGGACGGGTTTGGCTTTAGCCTCTTTGAACTTCTGTATGGGCACCCTGTAAGAGTACCTCTCAGTTTGGGGAAGGAGGGCTGAGAGCAAGCTCGCAGGACACCTCCAAGTTGAGGTCAGCTGCATGCTGGCCCTCAGCAAACAAACAGCCTGCTTCCAGAAACTCACCCAGAAGAATCTGGAAGACAGCCAGGTGGACATGAAATGCATGCATGACCAGAATCCCACTGTGGTTGAGTTACAGCCTGGCCAAAACGCATGGGTGTTGGAGCCCATGGAGCGCTGGGTTCTGTAAGACTGTTGGTTTGTACCTTTTGAGGGTCCTGCAGGTTAATTGCCTCAAGCCCCACTTTGAGAGGTCTGAGCTTCCAATGCCCTTGGTTACTGATGATGTGGTAGAACCTCTCCCCGACCTCCTATCTTTGAAGGAGCAGGATGGGTCAGTGGAGGGTGTCAGTCTTTCCCCCGCACTGACCATAGATCAACAGAGAGACTACTTCCAGCTGCTGGGGCAGTTTGCCTCTTTATTGCCTCATCAGCATCTGTGTTGCTCCCCTCACACAGCACTACTCTTTGCTGCTGCTGCCCTCTGCTCACTTTGAGTCTGCCCAGCTTTGTATTATAGGACCTTCTCCACCCGCAGGCACACGCCCGATCCTCAACCCTGATGGCCAGTGGTGGCCTTCTGTCTGTTTCTCTGCTGCCTTTTTGCCTTTCTGTACCCTTTTCTCTGCCTATTTCCTTTTTACTTTAGTTTGTTCTTTTTCCTCATTTTGCCTCCTGTCCGATCTCCTTCACCGATTTCTGCATCTCCTCTGCTGGTATTGCCCCGGCGACTGCCGGCGGCCCACCCCTCCTAGTGCCGTATTTATCACCCTCCCAACTCCCAGCTGAGCAACTCTTCATACCTCCCTCCCCTTTTTAATTGGGGCTACTGTGAAGGAGCAACTCACCCTGAACTTTGGTCAGCGTCTGTGTTACCCCCATGCAGTACCACCAATTGCTGCCCTCTGCATGCTCTGAGCCTTCCCTGCTCTGTGTTTGAGGCCCTCCTCCACCCGTAGGAACCCCCCTGCACCTCATCCCTGATGGCCAGTGGTGGCTTTCGGTCTCTCTCTGCTGCCTTCTGCCTTTTTGTACTCTTTTCTCTGTCTTTTTACTTTTTTGCTTTTGTTCATTCTTTTTCTGCTTTTTGACTCCTTTCTGATCTCCTTCACTGATCCCCATGTCTCCCCTGCGGCTACTGCCCCTGCGACTCCGTCCCCCTACTAATGCATCATTTCCCACCCTTCTGCCTCTCAGCTGAGCAGCCCTTCCCTCACCTTTTCAATGGCAGAAGCTGTGCGACTGTGCAGTGGGCACGCCACTCGCACACCAAAGATGTGCCAAAGGCAAGCCCTTCCGTGACCATCCATGCCCAGGCCACGCCCAGTGCCATGGAACCTGGTTCCCGACACCATCCATTGATGCAGTGCAAGCACCCTGCATGCCCTCAACACCGGAGGCTCCACTGCATGACACCGTGGCTTACCGAAGGACACTCACGGCCCTTACTCCTGTCGCAACTGCACCTTCACCTGCCCTCATACACCAAACCTCCCCTCTGCTAGACCACCGTGGCACCGAAGCATACTGCTCAACATCTGTGCTCTTGTCAAACATGCAATAGATGTATGGGATTTCCTCGACTCCATCACTCCTGACGTCACCTTCTTCACTGAGACATGGATTACCACCACCTCAGCGCCTGAAATCGTCACTGCCATCCCTGATTACTACAAGATCATGCATAAAGACCATGTAAACCGACCAGAAGGAGGCGTCGCCATTGTCCACAAAAACTCACTCCGCCTCACAACCAGTATCGATGCCCACAACCCCATTGCTGAACACCTGCACTCCCAGATTCAGACAAATCCAAACACCACCTTCTGCGGCACCCTCATTTACAGACCCTACCCCCTTCAGCAAAGCCCTGGCTGACCTCATCGCTACCCGTGCCCTCACCTCAACGGAGTACATCCTCCTCGGTGACCTCAAATTTCACCTCGACAACCTCAGGGACCTGAACACCTCAAACCTCATAGAGAACCTCGCCACCCTCGGGCTCAACAACTGGTCACCCTCCCCACACACTCAGCAGGACACATCCTCAACACTGTCTTCTCCGCCGGAAACCACATGAAACCACATCTCCTTCTCATATACCTCTGAACTCCACTGGACTGATCACCATTGCATCCATTTCTCTTTCACCAAGGCCACCAAATAGCACAACACCCATCCCCCCCTCTCCACAGAAACCAGACCAGGGACACCGAACCCCAGCTCACCATCACTCTCCTCCACTCCCCATCACCAGGCACCATGGACCCCAACACCTCTGCCAACAACCTCCACCAATGGATCACCAACTGTTCAAACACTCTAGTCCCCTAAGGAAACCTGCCCGCAATCAACACCACAGGAGACCCAGCTGGTTCGCGCCGACCTCCAAGAATCCAAGAGCGCCTGCAGATGACTTGAGTGAAAGTGTAGAAGCAGTAAGAGCACAATCAACCACAAAGCTTTCAAAGACGCTGTCATAGTGCACCACCGGCTCATCAGATCATCTAGAAAATCAGTCATTCAGGAGCGCATCAGCGCCGATGCACACACAGCAAGGAACTCTTCACCATAGTCAAAGAATTTGCAAAATCCGGCACTGACCTCTCAGTCATCCCCCCTTCCCAAGACCTCTGTGACAACCTCACCACATTCTTCCAGCAAAAACTCCATAACATCTACAATGGAGTCGCAAGCAAAGACCTGCCCAGCAGCACCAACACGGACTCCAACCCCCTGCCTACCCTGAACCACTGGACCCTCCTAACCCCAGAGGACACCATGAAGCTCATGTGTACCATCCACTCTGGGGCATCCTTAGACCCATGTCCCAGCCACAATTTCAACCAAGCAGGCTCCACCATTGCACCTGAACTGTGCCGTACCATCAACCGCTCCATAGACCCACCTTCCTGGATGGAAACACGCAGAGATAAACGCACTACTGAAGAAGCCCTCCACAGACCCAGCGGAGCTGAAGAACTACAGACCAATCTCACTGCTCTTTTTTCCAGCCAAAGAAATCAAACAAGAGATCAACACACAGCTCACCGAGTTGGAGACAAACAACATTCTAGCTCCCTCCCAATCTGGATTCAGGAGCAACCACAGCACTGAAACCACACTTCTAGCAGCCACGGATGACATCCGTGCCCCATACGATCACAGTGAAACAGCTGCCCTCATCTACCTCGACCTCTCCGCCACCTTTGACACCAGCTCCTACACCACCTTGTGCACCAGACTACACAACACCAGCATCCGTGGTGAAGCCCTGGAGTGGATCTGCTCCTTCCTCACTGGCAAAACCCAAAGAGTCAGACTCCCATCTTTCACCTTGAAACCGATAGAAACCAGCTGCAGAGTACCCTAGGGCTCCTCTCTAAGTCCCAACCTCTTCAATGTCTACATGACCCCTCTTGCCAAGATCGTCAGACAACACAGGCTCAACATCAACTCATACGCCCATGAGACACAGCGAATTTTCTCAAGCACCGACGGACCATTGACAGCTAAAAGCAACTTTCACAACAGAATGAAGGCAGTTGAAGACTGGATGAAAAACAGCTGTCTCAAGCTCAAACCCGATAAGATGGATATCCTCTTCCTGGGCCCCACACCCATCGCCTGGGATGTCTCCTGCTGGCACACTGCCCTCCGAACTGCCCCATCTCCCACTGACCACATACGCAACGTCTGCATCATTCTCGACTCCTTGCTGTCTATGGCCTGACAAATCAATGTTATCTCATCCTTGTGCTTCCACACACTCTGCCTGCTCCAGAAGATTTTCAAGTGACTCTCCATTGATGCGAAAAGAACAGTCACCCATGCACTCATCAGCAGTAAAGTCGACTGTGGCAACATACTCTATGCCAGCATCAACAAGAAACTACAGAGAATACAGAACGCTGCGGCCAGACTCATCCTGGATATCCCCACCACACCCACATCTCCATCCACCTGAGAGACCTACACTCCCCATCAACAAATGCATCACTTTCAGAATCCTGACACACACTTTCAAGGCCCTTTGCAACATTGGGCTTGCCTACCTCAACCACCGTCTCTCTTTCTACGCACCCCCCAAGCAACTACGCTCTACTCAACTGGCTCTCACCACCATCCTTAGGATCAGGAAGAACACCGCTGAAGGAAGATCCTTCTTCTACCTCACAGCGCAGACCTGGAACACACTACCACTTCACTTCAGGTAGTCCCCCTCCCTGGCTCAGTTTAGGAGAGCTCAAGACCTGGCACTTCGAGTGAGCACATCCCCCATCAGTACCTTGAGACCCTCTGGGTGAGAAATCATGCTTTAAAAACACATTGATTGATTGATTACCCCAGGATTCACTACATGGTGCATCCTTGATATTGATACTGGGAACAAGACACCTGTAAAGAACAGCATTTACAGGTTTTCTGTTAAAGGGAGAGCCAGCATTAAGGGCAAGGTATTCAAGATGCTGGTTTTAGGGGTAATTGAGCCCCCTAACATCCCTTGGTCCAGTCTATTGGTGTTGGTCCACAAGGCTGCCCCTTCAAGTATCAAACCTTAACTTAAGTTCTGTGTGGACTACCGGGGACTCTATGGGGCATATTTATACTCTGTTTACGCCGGATTTGCGTCGTTTTTTTTTTTCCGCAAATCCGATGCAAAGATAACTCCATATTTATACTTTGGCGTTAGACCCGTCTAGCGCCAAAGATCTTGGAGTTTGCGTCATTTTTTAGCGTGGACACCTACCTTGCGTTAATGATATGCAAGGTAGGCGTTCCCTTCTAAAAAATGACTCTAAGGCATGTGCGCCTTATTTAAACTCCCGTGCAAAAATGACGCACGGGAGTGGGCGGGCCTGAAAAAATGACGTCCAGCCGTTTTTGCGCCATTTTTTAACGCCTGGTCAGGGCAGGCGTTAAGGGACCTGTGGGCTCGGAAGGAGCCCAGAGGTGCCCTCCCATGCCCCCAGGGACACCCCCTGCCACCCTTGCCCACCCCAGGAGGACGCCCAAGGATGGAGGGACCCATCCAGGGGAACTTAAGGTAAGTTCAGGTAAGTATTTTTATTTTATTTTTTTGTGGCATAGGGGGGCCTGATTTGTGCCCCCCTACATGCCACTATGCCCAATGACCATGCCCAGGGGACATAAGTCCCCTGGGCATGGCCATTGGGCAAGGGGGCATGACTCCTGTCCGTGCTAAGACAGGAGTCATTTCAATGGGGGTTGGGAGTCAAAAAGAATGGCGCAAATTGGGTTGAGGACAATATTTTGCCTCAGACCTGACTTGCCCCATTTTTTGACGCCCAAGCTCCATTGTCCCCTACGCCGGCGCTGCCTGGTGTGGGTCATTTTTTTTGACGCACACCAGTCAGCTGCGCCGGCTAACGTCATTCAATAAATAAGGCGCCCGCATGGCGCTTTGGAATGGCGTTAGCCGGCGTTAACATTTTTGACGCACAACTGCGTTGGCGCAGTTGTGCGTCAAAAAGTATAAATATGACCCTATGTGTTCACCAAGACCTATGCTACCCCGTCCCCAGAGCTGATGAGCTTATAGATTGACTTTGAGCTGCCAAGTTTCTCAGCACATTTGACTTAACATCTGGATACTGGCAGATAGCCGTGACCGACGGGGCAAAAGAGAGGTCCATGTTCTCTACAGTGTAAGGCCACTTCCAGTTCCAGAGTATGCCGTCGAGTTGAAGAATGAGCCTTCCACCTTCTACAGGTTGGTCCACCAGGTCCTGGCTGGATTGGAGAACTTCAGTGCCTCCTAGATAGACAACATCATAGTCTTCAGTTCTAGCTGGCAGTACCAACTGTGCCAACTTAGAGAAGTGATTCAGGCTCTACAGAGTGCAGCCCTGGTTATCAAGGCCAGTAAGTGCCAGATAGGGCACGGTTCTGTGATCTGCTTGGGTCACCAAGAAGGAGGTGGCAAAGTACAACCTATCCAGGCCAAAACTGAAACCATTCTGGCTTGGGAGCTCGCCAAGTCCCCGACAGAAGTGAGCGCCTTCTTAGGGCACACTGGTTGTTTTAGGAGATTCATCAAGGGGTATGGCATCTTTGCTGCCCATTGACAGAACTGACTTCCAAGAAGCAGCCATGACAGGTATTATGGACGGAGGTATACCAGAAAACATTTGGGGGCAGATTTATACTCTGTTTTCACCAAATTAGTGTCATTTTTTTTTACTCTAATTCGGTGCAAAACTAACTCCATATTTATACTTTGGTGCTAGACCCCTCTAGCACCAAATTTATGGAGTTAAAGTCATTTTTTGAAAGTGGAGACCTACTTTGCCTTAATGAGATGCAAGGTAGGCGTTCCCGTGCAAAAAATGACTCTATGGCCTTAACGCCATATTTAGGGGCATATTTATACTCTGCAGCATATTTATACTCTGTTTGCACCGAATTAGTGTCATTTTTTTTTACTCTAATTTGGTGCAAAACTAACTCCATATTTATACTTTGGTGCTAGACCCATCTAGCACCAAGGCCCTGAGTTAAACTTTTTTTGCACTGCATTAACGTCATTTTATGACGCAAAAGTGGCGCAAACTTACAAAATATTGGCCCTTATTTATACTTTTTGCTGCAAAACTGCACTAACTCAGTTTTGCACCAAAATGTTTAGCACCGGCTTGCACCATTTCTGTGCACCAGCCGGGCACCATATTTATGGAATGGTGCAAGCCGGTGCAAAGGGTAGCCTAGAGTTTAAAAAAATTACTTTAGTCGGGTGGGGCTGGCAGTATAGAAGAAGAGGGTTTAGCACCAAAAAATGACTTTAGGCAGGTTAGAGTAAAAAAAAATGACTCTAACCAGATTAGCGTCATTTTATGGTGCTAAACCTACCATGCCACATGACTCCTGCCTTAGAAAAGGCAGGAGTCATGCCCACCACCCCAGTGGCCAGCACAGAGGACAGGGGTCCCCTGGGCATGGCCATTGCACCCTGTGCCATGTATGGGGGCCCATTTCATGGCCCCCTATGGCACTTTCAAAAATAAAATGCACTTACCTGTACTTACCTGGAATGGGGTCCCCCATCCTCGCAGTCCCTCTAGTGTGAGTGGGGGTGCCCCTAGGGCCTAGGGAGGGCACCTCTGGGCTTATTCCATGGTGTTTCACCATGGGAATAGGGCCACAGGTCCCCTAACGCCTGCCCTGACCCTGGTCTTAAAAAATGGGGCAAAGCAAGCTTTGCCCCATTTTTTGACCCCTCCTCCCTCCCTTGCACCATTTTTACATGGGAGTATAAATATAGTGTTAAGGCCATAGAGTCATTATTTTGCACGGGAACGCCTACCTTGCATTTCATTAAGGCAAGGTAGGTTTCCACTTCCAAAAAATCACTTTAACTCTATAAATTTGGTGCTAGACGGGTCTAGCACCAAAGTATAATTATGGAGTTAGTTTTGCACTGAATTAGAGTAAAAAAAAAATTACGCTAATTCAGTGCAAACAGAGAATAAATATGCCCCTTAGCGTCAAAAAATGATGCTAATCTGGTCAGAATAATTTATTTTGACTCAAAACTGCCTAACGTTATTTTTTTTTAAGCTAGCCTACCCTTTGCACCGGCTTGCACCATTCCATAAATATGGTGCCCAGCTGGTGATAAAAAATGGTGCAAGCCGGTGCAAAACTTTTTGGGGCAAAACTGCCTTAGTGCAGTTTTGCACCAAAAAGTATAAATATGGCCCTTGATACCCTGAAGGAGGCCATTTGCACAGTATCTGTCCCTGACTTTTCCCAAGAGTTTGTTATTCAAACAGACCCCTCATAGCATGGCATAGGGGCTATTCTTGCACTTCTAAACAACGGTGACCTGGATCAACATGTTGCATTCATCAGCAGGATATAGTTCCCAGGGAACAACAGTGGTGCAAAAGGGAAGCCTTAGCTGTGGTCTGGGCTCTGAAGAACCAGAAACCATAACTGTGTGGTACTCACTTCGGGTTCAGAGAGAACACAGGGCCCTCAGATTGTTAATGGAGCTCAGGAGTGAGAATCCCAAATTGATGAGGTGCTCCATCTCCCTACAAGGAATGGACTTTGCAGTGGAACACCATCCTAGAATAGACCACGCCAATGTAGATGGCCTCTCCAAGTTCTTCTACCTTACTGAAGGGAACTCGCAAGGGGGTTGGGTAACTCTCCCTACTTTCAGATGGGGAGAACACGTGTTAGACCTGGCATCCTTGGTCTGGTCTCCTTTGACTTTTTTGCCTTCTGACCTTTTGTTTACTTACTTCATTTTTGCCATCTTTAGGACTCTGTGCATGTGCTCTCTGCTTAAAACATGGTAAAATTGGCATATCCACAATTGGCATATTGGATTTATGTATACATCCTTAGAAAAGTACACTACCTTGCCCAGGGCCTGTAAATTAAAATGCTACCAGTGGGCCTGCAGCACTGACACGGCCACCCACTTCAGTAGCCCTTTACATATGACTCAGGCCTGCCATTTCAGAGCCTGTGGATGCAGTTTTAAGCCACCATATTGGCCTGGCCACTTAACCTACTTACGAGGCCCAAACCTTCATTTTAAATATATATGTCACCCCATGGTAGGCTCTGGACAGCCCCAAGGATTTAAAACATTGGACTTGTATCTTTTAGTTTTACATTTTCAAGTAGTAAAAAACACTTACATTTTTTTTTCACTACTGCAAGATTTTGGAGGTCATTACGACCCCAGCAGTCGATGTAATAGTGGCGGTAGTACCGCCAACAGGCTGGCGGGACATACCGCCATATTATGACATTGCTAAAGCCAAACCACCAATGTAACACATCGACCGCCATGGCGGTAACGACCGCCGGGCTTGAGGCTACAGTCTCCAGCCCGGTGGCCACCACTAGGCCGCCCATGGCAATATGACTCCTCCAACCACCATGGTTTCTGTGGCTTCTGTACCGCCATGGAAACCACGGCGATAGGCACTATCAGTGCCAGGGAATTCCTTCCCTTGCACTGCTAGGGTTCTCCCCTCCCCCCTCCCCAGAGTCCTCCCCCACCCGCCCCCTCCCCTTCCTGACCCCCGACATCGACATACACACACCTACACGCACATACATACACACTTATACACACATACATACCCACATTCACCCACGCATGCATACATTCATACACACACACAGCAACACTCACTAACATTCATTCTAGCAC
Source organism: Pleurodeles waltl (assembly GCF_031143425.1). Classification (NCBI taxonomy): domain Eukaryota; kingdom Metazoa; phylum Chordata; class Amphibia; order Caudata; family Salamandridae; genus Pleurodeles; species Pleurodeles waltl. The sequence continues at coordinate 398,651,487 of NC_090438.1, read as the reverse complement.
ACATGTAATCACACGACACAACATAGATGTACACTCACACCCATTCATGCACACACACATTACACATGCCTCACACCGGCATGCACGCATACAAACACAGTCATACACCCCCCACACACACACAACACCCCCTCCCCAGTTGGAAAACCCAACTTACCTGCTTGCAGGAGGTCCTCTGGCAGGAGACGGGATGCGGCGCTGCTGCCAGCAGCAGCGTCCGCCAGCAGAACACTGCCAGGCCATATCATGGCTCATGCTACGGTCGGCGGTGTTCTACTGCCGTCCGCCGCCATGACTGTAGCCGGAATTCCACCAGCCTTCTGGTGGAGTTCCTGCTACGGTCATATTTTGGTGGACGGTTGGTAGCCACGGTGACACTATGTTGGCGGCCGTTGCTGTGGCGGTAGGCGGAATTTACCACCAATGTTATAATGATGGTCTATATCTCTCCCCAATGTTAACATTGGGATTGCCTTATTATATTTTATAAGTGTATTTCTAGTTGGGGAAGGATGGGACCCCCAAATTTGGCATCTCTAGAATACCATTTTAAATCACAGCTTATGAAGAAGTTGCATTTTAAAATGTAGTTCAGAAAATGCCACTTTTAGAAAGTTGGCCTTTTCTTACTTTAATCATATAGTGCTTTCTGCCTGTCTCTGAATACATGTTGAGGTGGGTGTCAGTGGGACTCTGGTGGGTGACAGCATGGCTCTTGTGGATTCCCTCCAGACTGCCACACACAAAGGGAGCTTAGGTCTGACTGAGAGGCCATGCGCATGTTGATGGGACCTCCTGGGCAGGAAGGTAGGGGGAGCGGACACTTACACCTGAATTGGATATGTCCTGATCCCACACAAAGGGCTGCTTAACCTTCTATAGTGAGCCTGGTCCCACAACAGGAATGGCAGGGACTCTCTTTGAAGTCTGTCAAACTTCAAAGGCACCAATGGGTATACCAAATGGACTTCTGGCCCCACAGTCAAATCAGTACACTTCCGGACCTGAGGACACTCTGCCGGGAAGGACTGTCACTCTGCTGGACCCTGCTGGACTTTGCTGGACTCCTGCTCTGCTGTGCCTGCTTTGTTGTCCTCCTTGCCTGGGAGTGAGAATGATCGCACCTGCATCTCTACATCCCCAGAATACAAGTGACTCCAAGGGCTTGCCGGCTTGCCTTCTGTTCTGAAGTCACAGAGACTTCAAAAACCTCACTTCATCCTGCAACAGCACCAGGGCTTCGCTTGCAGCGAGTCTTGCCCTCCAAAGTGGCCTCAATCCAGTCCTGGTCCCCTGGAAGTGGGTATAAAGTGCTTCAATTATAAAATCCGTGCATCACCATCAGTGTGCCAGTTGGATTTGCCAAATCTCCCCTCAACATGGACACATCAGCGCTGCCAACGAGGACAAAGACATCACATCACCAGCTGTGCAGCTTGAGGATGGTGCATCACCTACGTTGCTAAGGAACCACAGCCGCTGCTTCTCCAATTACACGGCTCAGAACTGACATATTGTCTAAATCCAGAGGGATCGATGCATTGCTTCCTCTACTCCATACAGTGCAACAAAGAACATTTTCAGCAGGAAAAGGTGTGCCCCCTATATTTCACCCATGTTCCATCATGCTCAGCATGTAGTTTCAGTTTTTACCCAGTCTAGCATGACCAAATATCCCTAGTTGGTGCTTTATGTTTTTAAGCAATATATCTGCAGATATTTGTTAATATATATCGAATTAAACTTGTTAGATTTTGTCATTTTGCTCTTGTTTTGCTCATTAAATTAAGGTCTATTTTTCTAATTAGGTGTGGTATCTTTTTGTGTCATTGTTTTACTGTTTTTAACTGGCTCTGTGCCGGGGACGTAATGGTTACGTCCCGCGGCACAGTGCTCTTGTGCCGAGGATGTAAACGTTACGTCCCGACACCGGAGCTCGGAGGGAGCACTAGCGTTCCCTTCATGGGCTTCCTCCCACCACCCTCTCATGGCAGGGATGGAAGGGGGAGCCCTTCCCCTTCCTCCCCGACCCCCGTGGCATCTGATGACATCAGCACGCGATCGGGTGCTGACCTCGGATCGGAGGAGAAATGCTCTTGCATTTCTCCTCCGATCACGTGGAAGGGCCGAGAAAGGCATCAAAGGAATGGAAAGGCCTTTCCTTTCCTTTGATATCTTTCTCAGCATTTCAGCTGCCCAATCATGATGCTATGGGGCAGCAGAAATGTCCACTAGACACCAGGGAGTTTTTTAGTTTTTTGTTTTTGACATGAGGGCAGCGGCCCATTGGGCAAGGGCTGCTCCCCAGGTGCCAAATTTCTTTTAGGCCATTTCTATTTCCTATTTTTGCCTCCTCTGGGGGCAGATTGGCCTAATACAATTAGGCCTATCTGCAATCGGGGGGGCAGAAACCCCCTAGACACCAGGGATCATTTTTTTTTTTGTTTATTTTTTTTTTATCTGAGGGGAGTGACCTTAGGCAAGGGTCGCTCCCCAGGGGGCAAAAATACTTTTAGGCCATTTTTATTTCCTATTTCCTATTTTTCTCAGGCAAATCTGCCCCTGAGAGGGGCAGAAACCACTAGAATCTAGGATTTTTTTTAAATATTATTGAATGAAGGGAGCGGCCCCTTGGGCAAGGGTCGCTCCCCCAGGGGGGCAAATATTTTTGGGCCTATTATAATTAGGCCTTTTCTGCCCCTGGGGGGGAAGAAACCCCTAGACCCCAGGGATATATTTTTTTTATGTTTACTTTTGTTTTTTTATATCTGGGGAGCGACACCTTAGACAAGGGTCACTCCCCTGTGGAGCAAATTGTATTTAGGCCATTTCTGCCCCCCTGCCTCCCCAAAGGGGAGCAGAAACCACTAGCCAGCAGGGATTTTTATTTTTGTCCATCAATTTCACGCAAGAGGAGAGACCCCTTAGGCAAGGGCCATTTACCTGGGGGTCAAATTTATATTAGGCAGTTTCTGCTCCCCTTAGGGGCAGATTGGGCTATTTTTATTAGGCTGAACTGCCCCTGGGGGGGGGGGCAGAAACGACTTAGGCACCAGGGATTGGTGTGTGTGTATGTGTGTGTTTTGTTTGGGGGGAAACCCCTTTGGGCAAGGGTCACACCCCATGGGGGCACATTACTGTTGGTCATATCTGCCTCCCTTGGGGGCAGATCAGACTATTTTTTGAAGGGCCGTCTACTCCCAATGGGGATAGAAAGCCCACCAGAGACAAGGGAAGATTTTTTTTCCAAAATAAGAGGTTCGGGGTATGGCCATACCCCCACCACAAATAAATGGGCCCAAACTTGTTCTGCCCACTAGTGGACAGATGGGACAATTACCCCCAATCCACACCCTAGGGGGGGCAGAAAGTCTACGAGGTTCCAGGGACTATATAAACAAAATAGTAGTGGGCTGGTGGGTACCAACCAGTATGGGCCTGCTATGCCCCCACCCCAACTGAAGGGGGTAACAGTCTTTCAGCTCTCCCCCCACACACTAAAACATCTTATCCTATGGCAAGCAAGAGGACAATTGATTATTTTGGGGTTTGGTTTTACATTTGGGCCATGAGAGCTTGGCTAACTCTCAAAATCTTGGAATGGTGATGGCTGCACTTTTTGGACTTTGGGACACTGTCATGTAGAAAAATCCACAAGACCTAGACACATCTGAAAACTAAACAGCTGCGTGATTCCAGAGTGGTGTGCTTCACATGCACCCTGCACCATTTTCTTACCCACAATGCCCTGCAAACCTCCAACTTTGCTGGAAATCACACATTTTTCCCACATTTTTGTAATGGAACCTCCCGGAATCTGCAGAAATCTACAAAATTCCTACAACCCAGCATTGTCTCATCTATACCAATAAAAATTCTGCTGCGCTTGTCAGCCTAAAAATATATTTTTTCTAACTGATCTTTTGCACCCGCTTTGGTTCCCCTTCAATTCTGACATGTTTTTGGCTCTTCTCTGTCCCAGGCACTTGGCCCACCTACACAAGTGAGGTATCATTTTTACCAGGAGACTCAGAGGAATGCTGGGTGAAAAGAAAATTTGTGGCACCTTGCAGATTCCAGAACTTTCTGTCATCGAAAAGTGATTTTTTGGCCAAATGTTGAGGTTTCCAAAGGATTCTGGGTAACGGAACCTGGTGAGAGCCCCACGGGTCACCCCACCTTGGATTCCCTTGGTGTCTAGTTTTCAAAAAATGCACAGGTTTGGTAGGTTTCCCTAAGTGCCGGCTGAGCTAGAGGCCAATATCCACAGGTAGGCACTTTGCAAAAAACAGCTTTGATTTCTTTAGGAAAATGTGATGTGTCCACGTTGTGTTTTGAGGCATTTACTGTCACAGGCGCTAAGCCTACCCACACAAGTAAGGTACCATTTTTATCAAGAGACTTGGGAGAACACTGGGTGGAAGGAAATTTGTGGCTCCTCTCAGATTCCAGAACTTTCTGTCACCGAAAAGTGAGGAAAAAGTGTTTTTTGGCCACATTTTGAGGTTTGCAAAGGATTCTAGGTAACAGAACCTGATGAGAGCCTCACAAGTCACCTCATCTTGCATTCCCCTAGGTGTCTAGGTTTCTCTAGGTGCCAGCTGAGCTATAGGCCAAAATCCACAGCTAGGCATTTTGCAAAAAAAACAGGTCTATTTTCTTTGGGAAATGTGATGTGTCCACGTTGTGTTTTGGGGCATTTCCTGTCATGGGCACTAGGCCTACCCACACAAGTGAGGTACCATTTTTATCGGGAGACTTGGGGGAAGGCTGGTTGGAAGGAAATTTGTGGCTCCTCTCATATTCTGAAACTTTCTGTCACCGAAATGTGAGGAAAAAGTGTTTTTGGGCCGAATTTTGGGGTTTGCAAAGGATTCTGGGTAACAGAACCTGGTGAGAGCCACACAGGTCACCCCATCTTGGATTCCTCTAAGTGTCTAGTTTTTTAAAATGCACAGGTTTAGTAGGTTTCCTTAGGTGCCAGCTGAGCTAAAGGCCAAAATCCACAGCTAGGCACTTTCCAAAAAACAGCTCTGTTTTCTTTGAGAAAATGTAATATGTCCACATTGTGTTTTGGGGCATTTCCTGATGCGGTTGCTAGGCCTACCCACACAAGTGAGGTACCATTTTTATCAGGAGACTTGGAGGAGCGTTGGGTGGAAGGACATTTGTGGCTCCTCTCAGATTCCAGAACTTTTTGTCACTGAAATGTGAGGAAAAAGTGTTTTTTTGGGGGGCCAAATTTTGAGGTTTTCAAAGGATTCTGGGTAACAGAACCTAGTGAGTGCCCCACAAGTCACCCCATCTTGGATTCACCAAGGTGTCTAGTTTTTAAAAATGCACAGGTTTGGTAGGTTTCCCTAGGTGCCGGCTGAGCTGGAGGCCAAAATCCACAGCTAGGCACTTTGCAAAAAACACGTCGGAATTCAATGTAAAAATGTGATATGTCCATGTCGCATTTCCAGTTGCAAGCATTAGGCCTACCCACACAAGTGAGGTACCATTTTTATGGAGAGCCTTGGGGGAACACAGAATAGGAAAACAAGTGTTATTGCCCCTTGTCTTTCTCTACATTTTTTCCTTCCAAATAAAGACACTGTGTAAAAAAGATGTTTATTTGAGAAATGCTGTGTAATTCACATGCTAGTATGCGCACCCCGTAATTCAGAAATATGCAAATAACCACTGCTTCTTAACACCTTATCTTGAGCCCATTTTGTAAATACAAAGGTTTTCTTGATACCTATTTTTCACTCTTTATATTTCTGAAAATGAATTGTAGTATACCCTCTATAGAATGAAAACCCATTGCAAGGTTCAACTCATTTACAGGCGCTGGGTACCTAGGGTTCTTGATGAACCTACAAGCCCTATATATCCAGCAACCAGAAGATTCCACAATAATGGTTGTGATATTCCGCCAACCAGGGCACCAGTTGTTTGAAAAGAGCCACTTGCCAGCATGTGAAGTACGGCAAGCAGCTTTGTTTCTGTTGGTATGGTGTGGGGTGTCACCAAAGTGGGGGCCAACTGCTGTTCAATGTTTCTCAGCAGCTGCTGTATGGCCTGCCAGTTCAACCGGTACCTCTGTGTGATGTCGTGTTCCCGGAGGCCCTGAAGGGTGGTTCTTGGGCGGAATATCCTCTTCTGCCTTCTGCGCTGCCTTTAGGGTCCCTGCTGGTGTTGTTGTAGCTGCTGTTGTTGCTGCTGGGCTCTGCGTCTGCGTGCACGCTGGATAAGAATCCCCTCCATGTCTCCCTTTTGCTGTTCTGCTGCTCTGCTGCTCTGCTGTTTGTTCTCTGTTTTCTGATTAAATACAGGTGTGTTTGCCCCATTTTAACGCCTGCCCTGACCCAGACGTTAAATTTTGACGCAAATCGGGCTGTGCGTCATTTTCTCGCTCCGCCTCCCGGCCGTGCGTCATTTTTGCCCGAAAGCATAAATACGACGCACGGCCGTTTGAGTCATTTTTTGGACGGGAACGCCTACCCTGCATATCATTAACGCAGGGCGGGTTGCCGCATCCAGAAAATGACGCACACGGCGGAATTTTGTCGTCTGCGGGCTCGGGCGTCAAGTTTTAAATACGGGGCAACGTTTGCGCTGATTGTGCGTCAAATTTTTTGGCGCATAATCGGCGCAAACGGAGTATAAATATGCCCCTTAGGGTGTCCAAGATACCACACCCCAAGACCCTGAAAAGTAGGAGTAAAGTTACCCTACTCCCCCAGAAACACACTAAAGTCGTGATAGGAGATTCTGCAAAGGCAACAACTGACTGCAAAGCACTGAAGACGGATTCCTGGACCTGAGGACCTGTAAAGGAAGGGGACCAAGTCCAAGAGTCACGAAAGTGTCCATGGGGGGGGCAGGAGCCCACTAAACCCCAGATGAAGGTGCAAAAGGGCTGCCTCCGGGTGGAAGAAGCTGAAGATTCTGCAACAACGGAAGATGCCAGGAACTTGTCCTTTGCACAGAAGATGCCCCACGGCATGCTGGAGGATGCAGAGTTGTTTCCACGCAGAAAGACAGCAAACAATCCTTGCTAGCTGCAAAGGTCACAGTTGAAGAAAATGGGTGCTGCCTGGGCCCAGGAAGGACCAGGAGGTCGCCTCTTGGAGGAGGAGACAGAGCAGGCACTCAGCAGCACAGAGAGCCTACGCAGAAGTAGGCAGCACCCGCAGAAGTACTTGATCAGGCATTCAAGAAATCTGAGCATGGCAGTCATCTCAACACTGTAAAGGAAGGTCCCACAAATCCAGTGGTCAACTCAGTGAGTTGAGCAATGCAGGACTGAGTGCTGGGGACCTGGGCTATGCTATGCATGATGGATTCCTTGCAAAAGTGCACAGAAGCCCTAGCAGCTGCAGTTCACGCAGTATGTAGGATTACTGTCTGGCGTGGGGATACAAGGACTTACCTACACCAAATTTGGACAGAAGGACCAGTGGATTGTCGGGGTCTCTTGGATCCAGCTCTTGTGTTCCAGGGACCACGCTCGTTGAGATGAGGGGGACCCAGAAGACCAGTGATGCAGACGTTTGGTGCCTGCATTAGCAAGGGGAGGATTCCGTCAACCCACAGGAGATTTCTTCTTGGCTTCCAGTGCAGGGTGACGGTAAACAGCCCTTAGAACATGCACCACCAGGAAACAGTGGAGAAAGCCGACAGGATTAGGTGCTACAATGTTGCTGGTAGTCTTCTTGCTACTTTGTTGCAGTTTCGCAGGCGTCCTGGAGCAGTCAGCGGTCGATCCTTGGCAGAATTCAAAGAGAGAGATGCAGAGGAACTCTGGTGAACTCTTGCATTCGTTATCTGCCGAGAAACCCACAGGAGCGACCCTAAATAGCCCTCAGAGGAGGAGGATTGGCCACCTAACCAGATAAGCACCTATCAGGAGGGGTCTCTGCCTTCACCTGCTGGCACTGGTCACTCAGAGGCCTCCATTGTGCCCTCACACCTCTGCATTCAAGATGGCAGAGGTCTGGGACACACTGGAGGATCTCTGGGCACCATTCCTGGGGTGGTGATGGACAGGGGAGTGGTCACTCCTCTTTCCTTTGTCCAGTTTCACACCAGAGCAGGGGCTGGGGGATCCCTGAACTGGTTTATTCAAAGAGGGCACCATCAGTCCCCTTCAAAGGATTCCCAGAGGCCAGGAGAGGCTACTTCTCTCAGGCCCTTAACATCTATGTCCAAAGGGAGAGGGTGTAACACCCTCTCTCAGAGGAAATCCTTTGTTCTGCCTTCCTGGGACTGGGCTGCCCAGACCCCAGGAGGGCAGAAGCCTGTCTGTGGGTTGGCAGCAGCTGTAGCTGCAGTGAAAACCCCAGAGAGCTAGTTTGGCAGTACTCAGGGTCCATGCTGGAGCCCCGGGGATGCATGGGATTGGCACTCCACTACCAGATTTGGCATGGGGGGATAATTCCATGATCTTAGACATGTTACATGGCCATATTCGGAGTTACCATTGTGAAGCTACATATAGGTATTGACCAATATGTAGTGCACGCGTGTAATGGTGTCCCCGCACTCACAAAGTCTGGGGAAATTGCCCTGAACTATCGGGGGGGCACCTTGGCTAGTGCCAGGGTGCCCTCACATTTAGTACCTTTGCAGCTAACCTTCACTAGGTGAGGGTTAGACATGTAGGTGACTTATAAGTTACTTATGTGCAGTGTAAAATGGCTGTGAAATAACGTGGACGTCATTAACTCAGGCTGCAGTGGCAGTCCTGTGTAAGAATTGTCTGAGCTCCCTATGGATGGCAAAAGACATGCTGCAACCCATAGGGATCTCCTGGAACCCCAATACCATGGGTACCTAGGTACCATATACTAGGGAATTATAAGGGTGTTCCAGTGTGCCAATCAGAATTGGTGAAAATGGTCACTAGCCTGCAGTGACAATTTTAATAGCAGCGAGAGCATAAGCACTGAGGTTCTGGTTAGCAGAGCCTCAGTGACACAGTGAGGCACCACACAGGGAACGCATTCAGGCCACAAACTATGAGCACTGGGGTCCCGGCTAGCAGATCCCAGTGAGACATGCAAAAACAAACTGACACATAAGAAAAATGGGGGTAACATGCCAGGCAAGATGGTACTTTCCTACAATTGTGAGCACGAAGCATGTGGCATGAATGCATGGAGTTGTGTATGTGAAGGCCTCATGTCAGGGGGGTGGGTAGATGTCCTCTGGGTGACATACAGGTTGTGTGCTGGGCCATGTGTGTGTAAAAGGTGATGGAATCGGGTATGGTGGGCCATATGTGTAACAGGCAGGACTGTTTGTGCAAAGCTATTTTCCTGTGTATATTGCCTCTGCAGGTCAGTGCCTATCAAAAGAAGGGTATATGGTGTGCCATCGCCAAGGACGTGCAGACCCTAGGGGTCTATGGCAGGCAGAGCACCCACTGTCGCAAACTGTGTGAGGACCTGAGACACTGGGCACGGAAGACGGCAGAGGCCCAGCTGGGGATGGCCTCCCAACGAGGAAGGGGTGCCCATTGAACCCTGACCCCCCTGATGGCCTGCATCCTGGCAGTGGCCTATCCTGAGCTGGATGGGTGCTTGAGGGCATCACAGCAGCCACAAGGGGGGGAGTAAAGTGCCCATCATTACAACTTACACATGGTAGGGTGGTATCCGGGTGGGGTCTGTGTGTCAGTGGGTGCCCCTAGGCCAGTCCTGACATTTCAGCATAGGTCCCCTGATGGCTAAGGTTCAGAAGGGAAAATCTTGCAACCTAGCTCGTAGGCATCCACTACTGGTCAGGGCTGCGTGGGTCGCAGGTGTTCTGCATTTGGCGGTGTGTGCCCCTCCCTATGCCTTGCTTGCTTACCATTCTTCTGGTAGTGCAATGCAGATTGTGTAGGGCTGTTCCCTGTGTGTGATGGGCTGTGTACGGCAACATTGGTGTTGGTGCAGCTATTGACCAAGTGTATCCTTTGACTCTCTCCCCCGTTTTTGTTTTGTCATCCTGTCCTTATGTGCATTAGCATCATATGTTGGTGGAGCAAAGGCACCGGCGACGGAAGGAGCAGCATCCCACAGGACCCAGGAGACAAAGTCCAACGATGCTGAGGGCACCATTGAGACGGAGGGCAAGGGGTTCACCACGGCAGAGACTGGAGGGGACAGTTCAGACTCTGATACCTCCTCCGATGGAAGCCCCCGGGTGGTGGCGGACACTTCTGTGACCACCCAAGCTACAGGTACAGCTGCCACCCCCTGTATCAGCACCGCCCTCCCAGCAGCCCCTCATCGAGTTGCTCATGCCCATTCACCCAGGAGGGTGGGCATCTCCTTTCCTCAGGCACCTCATGCCCTGCCCCAGTTGGCCATGCTGCCCTGAGTGAGGAGGCTATTGACCTCCTTAGATCCATCCCTGTAGGGCAGTCAACCATTGTGTATGCCATCCAGGGGCTAACAGCCCAGATGCAACAATCTAATGCATTCCTGGAGGGCACTCACACTGGATTGGCGGCCTATCAGAGATTGATTCAGGCTCTGGCCTCCTGTCTGATGGCAGCCATTGTCCCTGTTCCTTCCGTGCCCCTTCCAACTTCCACTGCCCAGTCCCATTCCTCATCTGCATGCACTACACCATCATCCACTTCCAACATCACCACACCAAGCAGAAAACTTACCTCACTGGCAGAGACTCCCACCACAGCCATGTACACATCCCCTGTGTCCTCTCCCACTGTGTCTGTTGCCCCCCCTAAAGTACACAAACGCAAGCACTGAGACACCCAACAGCCATCCACCTCACAATAGAATACAGCCCATGCACCTGCACCCAAAAGCAACAGACAGACACCTCCAACAACCACTCCCTCATCCTCCACTCCCATTCCTTCTCCCTCTTCCTGCCCCAATGACCCTAAATAACTGTTCCTATCCACCATTGACCTCTTCCCTACCCATGACCCCCATCCTGCATGTATGGCCAGGGTAGGAAGAACCCAGTCAAGCACCTCAGCCACACAGTCCATGGGCCCAGTCCTCACAGCACCCTCTTGTGGTGGAAAGGCATCCAGGCCACATGTCCTGAAGGGGAAGGAGCCTGCACCAGCCAGCCTAAAGGGGAAGGAGACTGCCCCAGCAGGCAAGAAGGGAAAGGAGCCTGTACCTGCCACCCGAAAGACCAAGGAGCCTGCACCTGCAGGCAGGAAGAGCAAGGAGCCTGCACCTGCCATCCGAAAGGTCAAGGAGCCTGCACCAGCAGGCATGAAGATCAAGGATCCTGCACCAGCAGACAGGAAGAGCAAGGGGCCTGGACCAGGAACTGTGACGGAGCACCCACCACCAACCATGGTTGTGCAGCTGTCCGAAGTTGCAGGGGACAGGCAGGAGCCTCCCCCCACTAGAAGCATCACCACTGTGCAGCCGTCCGAGGTTGCAAGGGATGGGCAGGAGCCTCCCCCACCTGCAGTATCACTGTGCAGCCGTCTGAGGTTACAGCGGATGGGCAGAAGACTCCCCCAACAGCAGCACCCACTGTGCAACCTTCACCGCCGGCGGACGGTATGTAATCCTGCCTCCATGGGCTGCTGTGCAGCCTGCCCCCTCCAAAACCAGTGGGCAAGACACCCACCGGAGAGACTGTGACCTTGCACTCCCAGGATCAAGCACAGGCCGTGTTGCCCCCTCCAGAACCAGGAGGTATTACACCCACCTGAGAGACTGTGGCCCATCACTCCCCAGGATCAAGCACAGGGCACGTTGCCCCCTTTAGACCCAGTGGGTATGACACCCACCTAAGAGACTGTGGCCCATCACTCCCCAGGATCAAGCACAGGGCATGTTGCCTCCTCCAGAATCGGTGGTCTTGTTACATCTCCGGGCTGAGGTACTCCCCCGTCCCCCTGAGGTGCCTGTCTATTTACCAACTGAAGCCCCTGCAGTGTTCTCTCCATGTTGAAGCAGGTG